>NW_027507748.1:523786599-524426099 GCF_037356315.1 Lithobates pipiens | reverse complement strand
TACAGGCTACCCAATGTACAAATATGTACAGAACCACTGATAAGGCAGTACAAATGGTCCTGTTGTAATGGGCCCAGGCCTCATCAGCTAAACAGGGGGTCCAGGGAAGCTATACTAGACCACCTCCTATTTGCTTACCAGGGCTTAAATTACATTTCCTTGGGTCCCATCATGTCAACAGAGGGGCCAAGAAGGTGGGAGCAGAGGATTTTTTGGGCGTGGATGATAAAGTCAGTGCCGCTGTTACACTGCATCTCAGGGGGAGGGGTGGGGGCAGGGTTGGGGGGGGGGGGGGGCAAGTCAAGAAGGCTGTATGGGGCCTCATGATTAATAACAGCAGCCCTGAATATGTGCCATTGATGTACTAAACAATGAAAGTAATGGCTAAAAAATACTATTTACCTTCAATAGGGGCAATATATTGCAAACTAATAGAAATCAGAACTGTCCTTGCTAAGAGGTCTAGGAATCCATAATGGAAGGTCCATAATGGATAATACATAGTGTCCCAATAAAAGAATGTCTGCCTGAAAATTCAAATAAATCATTACTATACATTCAAATAGTGCACAGAACATATAAGATATGCTCCAGTGCCTGAGAACTCGCCTTCCAAAAGAAATCAGTAGCCACAGAGCAATATACTCACACAGACCCAGAATGATAGATCCTACCTAAATATGCCCTGTCCAGTGCACACCAAAATGCTGCAAGCAGCAGCATGTGACATTGTGCCCAGCGTGAGCGGTAATGCTGTACATACACAGATCCACACCCACACACGGGAAAAGGATCCAGATAGAGGTATGGCTACTAGCTTTACCTAACAGAGTGCACCTGACCTAATCATGGCTGAACCTTCAAAACAGGCACTGGAGAAACAGGCAAGGAGGGGAAGGAGATGAACATTAGGGGGAGGGACCAGGTGCAGCTAATTGACAGATACGGGAGGAAAAAAGGAAAAGACCTTGATAAGTCTTTCCAAAGCCACTAAGAACAAACCAAAAAGATATGTCCCCTATATTAAAATTCCGAAACACTTGTTAAAAGCAAAGGCAAAAAAAAACAAAAAACCGATGTGGCAATTAAAAGGTTAAAAAAAGGTAAAATTAAACCATAATAATCCAATTAACTTGAAACACAAATCAAAATAGAGTATACAACAAATATATGCATGCAAGTAAACATACCAATGTAACAGTACAAATAGTAATGGCATCAGTAAATAATAAACAACAATAATATCAGGGATAGGGATGAGCTTCATGTTCGAGTCGAACGTACGTTCGACTCGAACATTGGCTGTTCGTCCGTTCGGCGAAATCCGAACTCTTGGTCCGTTCGCGTCAAAATTCGTGTGGCGCGCACGGCCCACAATGCACTGCGATGGCGCAGTGCATTGCTGGCTCATGATTGGCCAAGCATGCACTGTGACCCCGCATGCTTGGCCAATCTCAGCGCCAGCAGCGAGGAGAGCCATGATTGGCCACAGGCAGGATGCCTGTGGCCAATCATAGCTCAGGCTGTGTAGTGCACGCCCCACACTATATAAGGCCGCCTTTGAGGCGGCCTCGTGTAGTGTGTTGGCATCTGAAGCAGTGGGTGTTCTGTGTACCTTCAACACAGTTACACACCGATCGTTTTTGGCTGATTTCCTATCTTGCTCTTGTGTAGTGGTTATTGTCTGTGCCCTGACCGCAGTATACACCACTATATTCACCTCACCTATATAGCTAGTGATCTATCTTTAATAATAGAGCTTGCAGTCAGTAGTGTTAAGAGATAGTGCGTGCTGTCTGCGTGCTCTGTACCCAGTACATACCGCTATAATCCACCTACGTAGCTGTTCTCTATTTGAGCCCAATTGCCATCTGCAGGAGTTATTGGAAGTTGTGTGTGCCTCAAGCGCAGCACAGTATACATCTGTATATACCCCTTTATCTCTGCTGTTTTCTGGTTATTGTCTGCGTGCCCTGACCGCAGTATACACCGTGATATTCACCTCACCTATATAGCTAGTGGTCCATCTTTAATAATAGAGCTTGCAGTCAGTAGTGTTAGGAGATAGTGCGTGCTGTCTGCGTGCTCTGTACCCAGTACATACCGCTATAATCCACCTACATAGCTGTTCTCTATTTGAGCCCAATTGCCATCTGCAGGAGTTATTGGAAGTTGTGTGTGCCTCCAGCACAGCACAGTATACATCTGTATATACCCCTTTATCTCTGCTGTTTTCTGGTTATTGTCTGCGTGCCCTGACCGCAGTATACACCGCGATATTCACCTCAGCCTAAGGCCCAATTTTTCTGCCCCTGTTTAACAGGGGCGTTTAAGTACAATTTTTGATGCAATGCTTTGCAGCAGGGCTAATTCCAGCAAAAAAACTAGAGTATATGGAAGAGGTTGCAGTGTGGTGGCACCAGCAGCAGTGCCTAAGGCCAAATTTTTCTGCCCCTGTTTAACAGGGACATGTAATTACAATTCTTGATATAATATTTCACAGGAGGGCCCCTTCCTGTGCCCACCCAGAGTAACGGTGAGGACTTATAGTGTTGTGGCACCAGCACCACAACCACCAAAGGTCAATTTTTCTACCACTGTTCAACAATGGCATGTAATTACAATTCTTGATATAATCGTTCACAGCAGGGCGCTCCAGCGCCCACCAAGAGTCACTTTGAGGGCTTACAATGTTGTGGCAAAACCAACACCTTGTTCCGCCATTTCTGCAGAGCATATAGGGCAGGCCCCTACTTTCAAACATCCAACTTACAAACATCAGACAGCAGCAAGTGAGATGAAAAAAGATGGACGAGAAAACAAATTATACAGGGGTGATAACCCTTCCCTATGTTTTCCAAAAAGCTTAAAAATCGTTTTTTTGACTGGAGCTACACTTTAAAAATGTACCAGTTGAAAATTACAAACAGATTCAACTTAACACAACAAACCTACACAGTCCCTGTCTTGTTTGCACCGCCTGTATACTGCTGTTCTGAGTATATAGGGCCTGGGGGCCACACGCATTTCCTTTTTTTAATATGGGTACAGGGTTCCCCTTAATATGCGTACAAGACCCAAATAGGCTGGTAATGGGCAGGGAGGGCTACCCATGCCATTTTTCTCAATGATTTTCAACCATATTGCAGGAAACAGATATAACATTAAAACCGCAAGCAGTTTTAAATGGTGTTATTTCCGTTTAATGTCATTTTGTGCAGGGACTGTTCTAAACACGGGAAACACGTGGCACTTCACAGGCATACTACAGACACCCCCCAGGCACCATATTTAAAGGAATATTTCACTTTTTTTTTTCACTTTAATCGTCATTAAAATCAGTGCTCCCGCCAAAACGGCCGTTTTTAAAACTTTTTTTTGCATTGACCCATGTCCCCTGAGGCAGGAGTCAGGTCCCCAAACCCTTTTTAGGACAGTATCTTGCATATTAGCCGTTAAAATTAGCACTTTCCATTTCGAACGTTCGAGTCCCATAGACTTCAATGGGGTTCTAACGTTCGTAACGAACGTGGGGTCCGTTCGAAAGTTCTGGTGCGAACCGAACCGGGGGGGTGTTCGGCTCATCCCTAATCAGGGATATCAGATATATTATGAATATAATATTTTACAGTGTGTTTAAGAATCCAATGGATTTCACTGAAAATTAATATTAATACCCAAATGAAAACACTAGATGGAAATGATGAGTTGGAACATTGAAATTGCTGCAAGAAAGGTGTGTAACTTAACATACATTTCAACTAGGAGCCTATGGGGCTTTGAGGGACTGACTCCAACATGCATTTTAGAATTTATTTTTTCAAAATTCCTCCCTCGGGAATCTTCATGTAACTTATCCAAGACTATAAATGTCATACAGTATATGATGTATCCTAAAAATGTTTGAGGCCAAAATACCTACTCATTGGAGGGAGTAGAACAACATTTTTTGTTTTATAGTGTTTACTGTATGCACAATAATACATTCCAAAGCAAAACCACTTATTGTTTTTGTCTATGTAAAAATGCACCACAGTGCCATGGCCGTTGATAGAGTGAACATATTGCCCTGCCTTATCCAAGGGTACTGGTTGTATGCATCATATCAATAGGTTTCTTTGTTTAAATTCTTACAGAGGGCACCCCTATCATTTTCCTGGTAGTACCTGTAGATGTTGGTTATGTAGATTGGTTGTATATTGACCAGGTTATCATGAAAATATTTCACTATAAAGTGATCATTTGTAAGTAGTGGTATTTTTTGGTAATAGGGGAAAGGGAAAGTTCCTCTGTTGTTCTTTGCCACAGGTGATGTCCTACATAGAAGATGGCATTGGCTGCCCCTTCACAGCACAGTACACAGCACAGCTTCAAGCCTCTGTCACACAGCTTAAAGTCACAGGAATCTGCTGGTGAGTTTTACTCTGACACAGGGAGCTCAAAATCAGTAGTTCAATCGACTATGTTTAAACAATTTGAACGTATGCTGCAAAAAGCTCTTAAACAAACATCTGACCACATAACTGATAGGCTGACTAAGGAAATTAGAGAGCTGGGACAGAGAAAAGCTGAATTAGAAGTGCAGGTAGATGAGATTGAAAATCATACAATATGCTTCTGAACTAGATAACCTTGAAGATGAGAATTTGTTGTTACAGTCCCTTTTAGAGGACCAGGAAAACAGGGGTCGTCGTTCTAATTTGAGAATCAGAGGGATTCCTGAGTCCATTGTAGACTTAAAGGCTACTATTATAGCACTCTTCCAGGAACTGCAACCTGGCATTCCTGTCGAAAGTCTAGAGATGGACAGAGTACATAGAGCTCTAGCCCCATGCAAGACAAACGGTCCTCCCAGAGACAAAGTTGCTAAATTTCACTTCTTCTGTACTAAAGAGCAATTACTTTCAACAGCCAGAGGTAATAACAATCTCAATTTTCAAGGACACCAATATTATCTCTTTGCAGACCTTTCTCCACTCACTGCTGCCCAGAGATGTGCGCTCAAACCCCAATTGCAAGTACTTATTAACAATCAAATTACATACAGTTGGGGATTCCCGTTTTCACTACGCTTCACCCATCTTGAACACTAATATATGTGTGTCGCTCTTCTGAGGAATTGCAAAATCGGCTTTGTGGATCAAATTTAATTTAGGAACCACCCTCCCAGATGCTCTGTTTATAGATCCCCACAGTAACAACAATCATCAGCTGGATTTGAAACACCTGCTTTATCACATCAAAATCTTCACAAACATGGTAGATATGATAATCCAATATCGATTGCTACTGATTCTATGGACTGAGTGTATTTTACTATTTCATCCTATTTCTTGTAAATTTCCTCAATAGCTTTCTGAAATTTTGGCTAGCGGTATCCTCAGTTAATAATCACTCAGCTTAGCTTAGCTTATTGTTATGACTCCACTTTCATTGCTTTTTTCCAGGAAAATATATTTAATCTGTTGTTTTTTGTTTTTTTCCCCTTCCCATAATCTTTACTTGCACAGGACGTGTCACTAGGAATCTGCTCTTACCTTAAAATTCCTGTTTCATCTTTTAATTTACGAGACTCAGCCTGGTTCAGTGTTCTCTTTATGTTTTAAGGGACTTTTCAAGGAAGCTGTCTGGAAAGTAATAGGAAATGGGACTCATCAAAATGAATATGGTTCGTATATTACATATTGGATAGTATATGCGGTCCTGGTGAACTGAAGTTGATTCTAGACTATTCTTATTTGCAAATTTTTTTTTTAACTTGTTTTTTCCCTACAGGCATTTCTTTATGTTATTTTTGGCCACAAGGGGCCCTGATGAATTTATAGCAGTTTTGTTGTTATTTTGATGCTTTTTATTTTTTTCTGGTTCTCTTGTTAAATCTTTTTATTGAATTTCAAGAGAAAAAAAAGGGAAGTTTACAAATCATAACGAGCATCATATCATGCAGGGCCGGCGTTACCACTAGGCGAACTAGGCAACCGCCTATGGCGCACTGCTGCCTAGGGCGCCTGGCCGCTGGTTTTTCTAATCCCTGTCTCCCACCGGTCTCCTTGTTATGTAAATGTTCGGTGCAGGTGCGGTGCTGTATAATGCAGGGGATGCCGCCCGGCGCCACTGCAGAATGTTACATGTACTCAGGCAGGCGCTCCGTCCAACTGTACTATCATTAGAGGCGAAGCACAGCACTGGGGGACATGTCCTGAGTCTGCCGACAGAACGGAAACAAACACATCCCCTGCTGCTGCTGCGCGCCACTATGATTATACCAGTGACCTGTCTGTGTCTCTGGTCTCTTTCAGTAGTGCCAGCTCTGCCCATACATAATTAATTTGTAGAGTCTAGTCATGTGACTACTGACCCCGCCCCGTGTCCCCGTCATTTGCAGAGGCCAGCTCTCCCTCCCGGTGTTCTATCACCTGTCCTGTACAGTTATAGGTGTCACTCACGTGCAGACATGCTACAGCCGATCGGAGTAGTCAGTGCCTGGTGAGTGGTGACAGCTGGAGGCATGAAGGCAGGGTCTGTGCTGGACATCGGATGCAGTCTGCAGAGCAGAACCCCAGTGAGTGAACTTCAACTGTATAGACTGATCTATCCTCAGACTCCTCAACATGTGTGATGTCATGATTGTCCTGAGCACATTGCCTGGATTTAAGGGTCCCTCTCCTCCTCCCCCACACTTCTCATCCCTCTCCTCCTCCTCTCCTCCCCCCTCCTCTCCTCCACCCCCCTCTCCTCATCCTTTTCCCCCTCTCCTAACACCTCTCTCCCCTCTCCTCCTCCTCCCTCACACTCCTCATCCCTCTCCTAACACCCCTCCCCTCATCCTTCCCCCCCTCTCCTAACACCTCTCCTCCTCCCTCACACTTCTCATCCCTCTCCTCCTCCGCCTCTCCTAACACCCCTCCCCTCCCCTCCTCCTCCTCCCCCTCTCCTCATCCTTTCCCCCTCCTCTCCTCCTCCCTCACACTCCTCATCCCTCTCCTCTTCCTCCTCTCCTAATTCCCCTCTCCTCCTCCTTCTCCTCCCCTCCTTCTCCTCTGCCTCCACCTTCTCCTCATCCTTTCTCCCCTCTCCCCCCTCCTCCTCTCCTTACACCTCTCCCCTCCTCTCCTCCCCCACACTCCTCATGCCTCTACTCCTCCCCCAACCCCTCCTCCCTCTCATTCCTCCGCCCCCACACTCCTCATCACTCTCCTCCTCCTCCCCCCTCCTCCTCTCCTAACACCCCTCCTCTCCTCCTCCCCCACACTTCTAATTCCTCGCCTCCTCCTCCCTTTCACTCCTCCTCCCTCACCTCTCCCCCACACTCCTCATCCCTCTCATCCTCCCTCCTCATCCTCTCCTTCTCCCCCATCCTTGTATTGATCACATAGATTAGGTATGTTATAAGTGAAAGTATAAGTAACATAGAGATTGTATACTATAATATTATAAGTACTGAACTAAATTAGGAATGAACTATATGAGAGAATTAATGAAATATGCCTCCAGACCACCTGTCCACCCCAAATGGGTTCAAGCTGTGAACACAGGTGGGGGCAGATATAATTAAAAAGTAAAACTCTTTTCCTGGTTAACTTTAGCTCAGCACAACCAGTATTTAAAGAAAGTTTTGAAGAATAGACCCTCTAAAAGAGAGATTGATTCTCTATGTTGATGAGAAATAAACCAACTTTTGAAATATAAAACATAAATAAAGGAAAAAAAGAAGAAGAGGGATAGAAAAGGAGGAAAAAAGAGAAGAAAAGGGATGAGATGAAAACTCTCGAGGTAGTGACCTGGTACATGACATAAATCAATAGCACAACAGCGATACACAAGGATTTTATTGTGGGAAAAGCAACGACTGGCCAAAATCAGAAGGAAAGAAATATTTAACCCATGGTTGCCAAATCATGTGAATTTTACTAATATTATTGTTTTCAATAGCTGTCATTTTATCGAAAATGAGAGCTTTGTTTAGTCTGTGTTTGGCTTCCGCCACAATGAAATTTTTGGTTTTCCATGCCTTAGCTATGGTTTGTTTAGCTGCCATATTAATATAAACAAGTAGTTTGAATTTTGTCTGTGTGAGTAAATCTGGTTTGAGATTTAAAATTGCAGTAGCTGGGTCAGGGGCAATATAGATATCTAAAGCTTTAGAGGCCATTGCAAATATGTTATTCCAAAATTCTTGCGCCACCGGACAATCCCACCATATATGAAAATAAGTACCAGGAGAGGAGCAACCTCTAAAACAATGATTAGGGTAAGATGGAGAAAATTTTGCAATCCTTGCTGGTACTAGGTACCATCGTGCCAGAACTTTAAAGTTAGTTTCCAAAGCATAACAGTTGGGAGATGATGATTTAGTAGCTAACCAAATGTTGGTTGTTAAATATTCGACCCAAATCCTGTGCCCATTTAACAGAATATGATGGAAGTGCCTCATTGGGGGTAGTAATAAGGGTTTGGTACACATATGGAATTAAACCTTTAACATGTGGGTCACTTATACAAATATGTTCAAATTTAGACATCTGACTAAGTGCTAAACCTGACCCAATAAGAGGCATATAGAAATTTTTAATTTGTAGATATCGAAATATCTCATTGTTTGACAGCCCTTAGTTCATACATAGGTATAGGGAATGTTTGAAAGGTATTTGAGGATAATAGCTTATAGAATCTAGTCAGATTAGTAGAAGACCATGCTGGAAAAGATTTCGGAAATGTCCATACAGGATAAAAAGCTGGATTCCCTAGAAAGGAAAGAAGTGGATTGTGTACTGATTGTAATTTACATGAACTACCAAATCTATCCCAGATAACCAATGAATGTTTTGTGATAGGATTAGTCAGATGCGATCTGTCCTTTGGCTGAATCCATAGTAGATTGGCCACTGATATGGGGTCACAATCAATGGCTTCAATAGATACCCATAAAGGTATGTCTTCTGTTGAATGATATTTAGGGAGTATCGATAGTTGAGCTGCAAAGTAGTAAGAAGCGAAGTTAGGTAGCCCCAAGCCTCCACTGGTTTTACTAAGATATAAAGTGGATTTAGGTATACGGGGTTTAATATTCTTCCAAATAAAAGACATACTTCTACGCTGTGTGAGTCGTAAAAAAATATGAAGGTATGGAAATGGGAAGTACCCTATATAAATATAAAAACGTAGGCAGTATTGACATTTTATTGCGTTAATCCGACCCATCCATGATAGTGGTAGTGCGGACCATTGCTTTAATAAGCCTATAACTTGCTTCAGCATGGGTAAATAATTAGCTGCAAAAAGATCAGAAAGTGAGGATATAAGGTGTACCTAAATATGGTAATTGGCGATCAACGCAATTGAAAGGTAGAGAGGATTGAGCCTGTAATAGGTCAGAATGTTTTATAGAAATATTCAATGCATTTGATTTGGTGGGGTTTACAAAGAGACCGGAAATATGTGAAAATGTATCCAATATTCGCAGAAGAATTGGGGCAGAAATGTGGGGATGAGATAGATAAATAAGTATGTCATCCGCATAAAGACACAGTTTATGGTGATGCCCACCTAGTTCAATACCTTTGATATCTGGGTTAGATCTAATTAATTGTGCCAAAGGTTCCATAAGTAGGGCAAAAAGTAGTGGGGATAAGGGACAACCCTGTCTTGTGCCTCTTCTGATGTCTATTATTGCTGATTTATAACCTGCATATTTAATATACACCCTGGCATTGTTCTAGAGGGAAGAGATCCAAGTCAGGAAATGATTACCAAAACCCAATTTTTTGAGAGTAAATTGCATACAAGGCCAGGTGACTGGGCCAAAGCCTTAGGCCGCGTACACACGCGCGGACTGTTTGCCCAACCTTGTTCGTCAAACAGTTTGGGCAAACAGTCCGCTCAAAATTTGCATGAGCGGACTTGCCCACACACGAGCGGACTGTTTGACGAACAAGGTTGGGCAAACAGTTCGCTCAACTTTTGAAATGAACGGACTCGCCCACGTAAGGAGGAGGCAAATCCGCCCATTTCGAGCGCGTGTACAGGTAGGCGGGGCCCGCGAAGGAGACGTCGCGGGCTCCGCCGCCTGGAATGGGCTTAAAGGGGAACCCCAACGCCGAAAAAAATCGGCGTGGGGGTTCCCCCCAAGTCCACACCAGACCCTTGTCCGAGCACGCTACCCGGCCGGCCAGGAAAGGGGGGCGAGCGAGCGCGCCCCCCCTCCTGAGCCGTACCAGGCCGCGTGCCCTCAACATGGGGGGTGCCTTGGGGAAGGGGGGGCCGCGCGGCCCCCCCCACCCCAAAGCACCTTGTCCCCATGTTGATGAGGACAAGGGCCTCTTCCCGACAACCCTGGCCGTTGGTTGTCGGGGTCTGCGGGCGGAGGGCTTATCGGAATCCGGGAGCCCCCTTTAAGAAGGGGGCCCCCGGATACCGGCCCCCCACCCTATGTGAATGAGTATGGGGTACAATGTACCCCTACCCATTCACCTGTGAAATAAAGTACAATAAAAAACACAACACAGAGAAAAAATATTTTATTGCACAGCTCCGGGGGTCTTCTCGCCGGACTCCTCCGCTATGTGTGTGTAGCTCTTTTGCTAGCGGAGGAGTCCGGCTTTCTTCCTCCCCGCCGCCGGCCTCTTCTCCCGACTTCGGGGGTCTTGTCCCCCTCTTCGGTTCTTCTGCCGGGCCACCGCGCCTGGTCCGGTGGCCCGGTCTTCTGTCGCCGTCTTCCGTTCTTCTGTCGCCGCCTTCGGTTCTTCTGCCGGGCCACCGCGCCTTCTTGTAGCTCTTTTACAGGCGGTGGCCCGGTCTTCTGTCGCCGATGTCGTCGCCGCCGCCGCCTTCCGTTCTTGTTCTTCTTCTTCTTCTCCTGGAGATGTTGACTCGACGAGCTCTCCGGCCGGAATGCCAGGGACGCGCTCTGCTGCCACTTATATAGTGACAATGGGGCGGGGTCACATGGTATATGTCACATGGGTTGGTCACATGGGTTTATGTCACATGGGGACTATGACATCGTAAGGGGGCGGGGTCACCATGTGACCAACCCATGTGACATATACCATGTGACCCCGCCCCATTGTCACTATATAAGTGACCGCACAGCGCGTCCCCGGCATTCCGGCCGGAGAGCTCGTCGAGTCAACATCTCCAGGAGAAGAAGAAGAACAACAAGAACGGAAGGCGGCGGCGGCGACGACATCGGCGACAGAAGACCGGGCTACCGCCTGTAAAAGAGCTACAAGAAGGCGCGGTGGCCCGGCAGAAGAACCGAAGGCGGCGACAGAAGAACGGAAGACGGCGACAGAAGACCGGGCCACCGGACCAGGCGCGGTGGCCCGGCAGAAGAACCGAAGAGGGGGACAAGACCCCCGAAGTCGGGAGAAGAGGCCGGCGGCGGGGAGGAAGAAAGCCGGACTCCTCCGCTAGCAAAAGAGCTACACACACATAGCGGAGGAGTCCGGCGAGAAGACCCCCGGAGCTGTGCAATAAAATATTTTTTCTCTGTGTTGTGTTTTTTATTGTACTTTATTTCACAGGTGAATGGGTAGGGGTACATTGTACCCCATACTCATTCACATAGGGTGGGGGGCCGGTATCCGGGGGCCCCCTTCTTAAAGGGGGCTCCCGGATTCCGATAAGCCCCCCGCCCGCAGACCCCGACAACCAACGGCCAGGGTTGTCGGGAAGAGGCCCTTGTCCTCATCAACATGGGGACAAGGTGCTTTGGGGTGGGGGGGGGGCGCGCGGCCCCCCCTTCCCCAAGGCACCCCCCCATGTTGAGGGCACGCGGCCTGGTACGGCTCAGGAGGGGGGGCGCGCTCGCTCGCCCCCCTTTCCTGGCCGGCCGGGTAGCGTGCTCGGACAAGGGTCTGGTGTGGACTTGGGGGGAACCCCCACGCCGATTTTTTTCGGCGTTGGGGTTCCCCTTTAAGCCCATTCCAGGCGGCGGAGCCCGCGACGTATCCTTCGCGGGCCCCGCCTACCTGTACACGCGCTCGAAATGGGCGGACTTTCCGAGCGGGAACAGTCCGCTCATTTCGAAAGTACAGCGGACAGGCCCACACACGGGCGGACTGTTCGCTCAAACACAGTTTCAGCGGACAGTTTTTCGGAATTTCCGAAAGACTTTGTCCGTCCAACTGTCCGCTGAAACTGTCCGCTGAAAGCCCACACACGAGCGGACTGTCCGCCCAAACACTGTTCAGCGGACAGGGTTGGGCGAACAGTCCGCCCGTGTGTACGCGGCCTTACTGATATCCAAAGATAGAAGGCAAGTTGGGATACATCTGTTTTTAGAGGCTTGAATAAGTAATAGTGTTCTTCTAATATTGTCTCCTGCCTGTCTCTTGGGTATAAAACCCGTTTGGTCTTGATGAATTAGGTGACCTATAAAATTATTCAAACGAGACGCAAGGACCTTAGCTAATATTTTAATGTCTAAGTTAAGGAGAGAAATGGGGTGATAATTAGACCAGATAGTTAAATCTGATTGTGGTTTAGGTAACATAACTATAGTAGAAGATAATGACTCAGGCTGAAAGAAATGACCCGACAGAAGGGAGTTGAAGGCTCTGGTTAAGAATGGTGTTAAAATATGCTCAAAGGGGCGCATGCGCGGGGTTTCCCAAGATGGCCGCCGGCATCTAGAGCTCCGCTCCACCGCTGCCCTGCTTTGACCACCGGAGCCTTCCGAGCGCCCCCACGATATACCGGACGGCAGATTCTTGTGGGGGAACACTCAGGGAACCCGCGGATGGCGTCCCCGAGCGCCAGAAAGGACTTGTCCGGCCGTATGAAGGCCGAAACCGGCCCTGTCAGTTACGCCAAGATGGCGGCGGCTACACGAGGCCTCCCAGTCACAGCTCCTCAGGAAGATTCCATAGCGGACCAGGACCAGGAACGGCTGCCTTTCCAAGGTACTGACTGTGCCCCTTTACCATCAGCTCACTCTCCCTCTTCCACTGAATCATTGCTGGGGGGATTGAGTGCAGGATATCCCACTACACCTATGAGGGATCCTCATACAGGCATGCTGCTGACAGTCAGTGAGGCACAGGAAGATTTCCCTCCCCCCACAGACTTTCCCTCCATGATGACAGCTTTCTCACATATGCTTTCCAAAAGCCTTGCTATTCAGGCTACTCAGATCACTACCTCCATACATGCAGACCTACAGCAAATAGGTCAAAGGCTGGACACTGTGGAACGCAAAACTGACCAGGCTATATCACGGATCAACCAGAATTCGGCTAGATTGGAGGAGGTTCAGGACCAACTAGAGACTGCGTTTGCAAAAATCGATGACCTCGAGAACAGGTCGAGAAGATATAATTTTAGGATACGGGGGATTCCCGAATCTGAAAAGGAGGTACACAAGGTGGTGAGATCTCTCATAAGGAATTTGATCCCTGACATCCCGGAACGCCATCTAGAACTGGATAGGGCACACAGGGCTCTCCAGGCCCCCCGCTCTGACGGTTTACCCAGGGACATTATAGTCAAACCGCACTATTACTCGGTGAAGGAGGAGGTCATGCGAAAATCCAGATATACAGAAAATCTCTCATTCCAGGGTCACAAGATCCAGCTATTCGCTGATCTCTCCCCATACACTATACAGAGGAGACGGTCATTTAAACCTTTGCTACAAGTTTTGCTGGACAAAGAAATCGCTTACAGATGGTCGTTTCCTTTGAGGCTGAACTTTTCTTACAAGAACAAAAGCTTTGGATTCTCCTCATTTCAGGAAGGCGAAAAACTTCTGACTCGACTAGGTCTGATACAACTGGAACCCGCATCGGAACCTTCCAACAGAGGTACCCCAGCGTCTACCAAGAGGCCTTCCCCAGCGAGCCCGCTGCAGCAGATCTGGATGACACAAAGCTCCAAACGATCCAAAGAAAATCTGCCACCTTGAGACTATTTTAGTTTCCCCACATGTGGGCTGAACTTCCTTTTTTGCGGGGATCCCCTGGTAGTGGCTCGGGCCACGGAACTCGGGGGTCTTATGGGACTCTCTTGGTCCACTACTCTGACTAGAGGGTTGCGGGTGGGAAGTCCTCCCAGGTTCTGTCTTATTTTTGGGGGCTATCTTCTCTTCCCCAAGTTATCTGTAGTTTTGCTCTCCTTTCGCCTTGTATCATTAAGGAGGAGGGCTTAGGGTTTTTTTTTTGCATTTTTACTGTTTTGGTATTTTTGTACTCTTAAATTTTTTGCTTTATAACCTTGGACCAGGTTCATTTCTATTAGTCTCAGGTTGAGGTCTCAGGACTTGCTATTCTGGTCTCGAAGGACCGGTACAGCGCACGCTTCTCATATCGGTCGGGACTGTAAAATATATGCCTTCCCGGGGTAGTTACTAGGTTTACTGTATATGGTAGCAGGGTATGCTTTAAGGGATATGCTAATTTTTATAATCTTTGTTTGGAAAAGTCCTTTACAGCCCTTAGGTAATAATATGATAAGGGTACGGCCATTTCTCCACCGTCTCTATTTGGGGGGAGGGGGGGTGGGGGATGGAGGGTCTGGATTGTGTCTTGGGCCATTCCCTTTGCCATAGGTATAGGAGTGCTACTCCACGTTTAGACTTCTTGAGGGGCGCTCGGTTTCCATTCTCGATCGGAGCTTGTGACAGCTCCTCAGTTTATATATTTAAGGTGGCGGGGCGGTGGTGGATTTAGTGCGCTCCCCCTGGCTCAGAGGTTATGTTTAAGCTTCTGGGCCATTTTCGGGGTAACCTTGTCTGGGGTTGCCCCGTCCATTTACGAATGAGAGTGGGTTGGAGGGGTCCCGACCACTCGGGGGGGAGGATGGGGACGGGGGTCCCCGGTAGGTATTTTTCTGATAACATAATGGTATTACAACATGGTTCTCCTCATGTTGATGTTCTTTCTCTATACGATTGTTTATCTCTTTTCTTTTTCATCTCTTTCCTTCTCCTTTCTCCTCATGTTCATTGCAGACGAGGCGATTTTACATATGACATCCGGCCTGCACTCCTGGAAGTTTATGGGATCTATTGGTGGTTCTGGATTCATACACGGCGTGGCCCTCCTCATGGGAGCGGTGAGTTCTTGTTCAGTTGCGTGGTTCTCCCCCCTCTGGTCCATGGCTGACACACCAGCTAAAGCACCCACACTACGAATAGTCTCGCATAATACTCAGGGTCTTAACTCCCCAATGAAACGTAGGAAGATTCTAGAACACTACAGATCCATACATGCAGATATTTTATTACTACAGGAGACGCACTTCCCTTCCTCTTTCAAACCCACATTTTTACATCAGCACTATCCTCAGTTCTTTTTGGCATCCGCTGAAAACAAGACCAGGGGGGTGGCAGTGTGTTTCTCCAAACATATAAACCTCTCGCAACCTGAGATTTTTCAGGACCCCCAGGGTCGATATATTCTGGTTTCGGGTCACATAGATGGAGAATGCTACACATTTGTTTCTTACTATGCACCCAATAAGGGCCAAAGCTCCTTTTTTGCATCTATGCTGAGGAAGCTACAGAACCGCCTTCAGGGCACGGTGTTTATTGGAGGGGATTCAAATGTAGCATTTGACTTTTCTCTGGATAAATCGGGATCTGGGGGGTCAAAACCCAAGCGTCCATCGAAGCAGAGCATTAGCATTGCCCGCATGCTCCACTCCGGTGGTCTGATTGACTCCTGGCGGGAGATGAACCCTCGGGCGAAGGATTATACACATTTTTCGGCACCGCACCACACCTATGCCAGAATAGATCACATTTTTACAAAACCCCAGACGGTCCCTTTGCTGGTTACTGCAAGGATCTTGGACACATCCTTATCGGACCACTCCATGGTGGTTGTAGTATCCAGGAGACCTATGGGCTCCGGGAGCCGCCCATGTTGGCGCCTCTGGGAATCCATTTTGAGCGATCCTGCACATAGCGCAGTGTTGGAGGCTGCTATTCGAGAATACTTTGAGCTGAATGATACCGGGGAGGTAACGCCGGTTACTTTATGGGCCGCACATAAAACTGTAATGAGAGGCAAATTGATACAGTTGTCCTCTAATCTCAAAGCGCAACACCGGGCTGACACTCTCAAACTCACGGAGGAGTTCCGCTCCCTAGCTAAAACACACAAACAGCGTCCTACGGCTGAATCACTAGCCAAACTAGACGAGGTCAAGGCCCGACTGAATATGTCCTTAACCACAGCGGCTGCACAACATCTTACTTGGACGGGGGCTAAATTCTATGCACAAAAAGACAGGGTGAGCTCACGACTGGCAGTAAAACTGACCCCCAAGCCACGTGCTCAGTCTTTTCCTAAAATCAGAGTTCACTCAGGGGACCTCTCTCAGAACCCTGTTAAAGTCATGGACACTTTTTTGAGGTTCTACTCGGACTTATACAAACAGGGGACTAGTCCCTCCAAGGGTGCTCGGGAGCGGCTCCTGAGTGATCTCCCACTGCCCAAGCTCTCAGAGGATCACAGGGATCTTATGGAGGATCCGTTCACTCAGGCTGAAGTACTTGACACTATAAAAAACGCTCTCAGTGGGTTCTGCCCCGGGTCCGGACGGATTCTCCAATGGTTATTATAAGAAGTTTGGCCCTTCTCTGGCTCCTTATCTGGCTCCTTATCTGGTGAAAATGTTTAACTCTCTCAGGGATGGCACCACCATGCCTCCGGACATGAACTCAGCTTTTATCTCGGTGATTCCAAAACCTGGTAAAGATGCCAGCGTGGTGGGCAATTATAGGCCTATTTCGCTTATCAATAAGGACATTAAGATAATGACGAAAATACTGGCGAACAGGCTGTCAAGCTTTATTTCCCGGTATATCCACAAAGATCAGGTGGGGTTCATCCCTGGGAGACAAGGACCAGACCAGATTAGGCGCGCAGTAGATATTATTTCCCTCCTGAAGGCACAATGGGACGGGGGTTCCCCGCAACAGGGGTTTCTGCTGTCCATTGACCTTCATAAGGCCTTTGACTCTATTGATTGGTCGTACCTTACGGACATTCTGAAGAGATGGGGGTGCGGAAAATACTTTCTTAACCTTATAGCGGCTCTCTATTCTAATCCTTCGGCTCAGGTGCGTCTGTTGGGCAGATTTTCTAACACGTTCGGTATTGGTAGGGGGACAAGACAGGGGTGCCCACTATCTCCGCTTCTTTTTGCCATAGCCATAGAAACTTTAGCCATTGCCTTGCGTTCTAACCCCGACATTAAGGGGGTCAGGTGCGGGTCCTGCGAACATAAATGCGCCCTTTATGCGGACGACCTCCTTCTTTTTGTTACCTCGCCCCTGACCTCCATGCCCATCATTAACCGGACTTTATTAGATTTTAGTAAGATTTCGGGACTCCGGGTCAATATGGAGAAATCTTTAGCCCTGAATATTACGTTATCCACAGATATGCTATCACAACTCTCAAATAATTTTACCTTCTCATGGGCACAATCCCAGCTCCCTTATTTAGGAATCAAACTCACTTCTGATATACACACATTATTCAAAGCTAACTATCCCTACATGGCGCAAAAATGCAAAGAGGATTTAGTTCGCTGGTCAGGTTGTGGCATCTCCTGGCTGGGTAGGATTAATGCGGTAAAAATGACACTTCTACCGCGTTTATTGTACTTGTTCCGTTCACTCCCAATTCCAGTCCCCAAAACATTCCTTGACAAAATACAAACGGACATCGTGAGGTTTGTCTGGGGGAAGAAAGGCTATAGGTGCTCCTCAGCCACTCTCTACCGATTGAAATCTCAAGGGGGGTTGGGTCTTCCCAATTTGTGGGGTTATTATCAAGCGGCACAACTGGCCCAGATATCAATGGCTTTCTCGGGCTCCGTAAAACCGGACTGGTTATTGATGGAACGGCAATCTATTCCCCACCACACAATAGATTTCCTGATGGGTTGTAGCCCCAAACGCAGACCAGCGATTCTGGCTCCCACCCTCTCGCATTCATTGGCGCTTAGCTCCAACCTATTCAAACGGGACTCGTTAATCTCCCCACTGAAGCCGCTAACACACATTTTTCATAATGGGGATTTTCCCCAGGGGGAAAATATAGAAGCCTTTAAATGGTGGACGAATAAGGGGTTATACAGAATTGGACACTTATTTTCCCCTTCTGGCCCTCTTTCTTTACCACATTGCAAAAAGAAACTAGATATGCCCGATTCGGAAATATTCAGATTTACACAAATCTCACATTATTTGAATTCCATTTGGACTTCCAAACCTCTTCCTCCTTTTATAACGCAATATGAGCAATGGTGTGCGCAGGCCACGGACCAGAGGGGGGGTATCTCCCTGATTTACGCAGCTCTGATGGGGAAGGACAACAATCCCTCTTATGCTCTCGCATGGGAAGCAGACTTGGGCTGCTCTTGGGAATCGAAACAGTGGTTTGGGGCCTCGATAAGAGCTCACAAAGGTATACTTAATGTTTCTCTAATTGAGGCAGGTATCAAAGTCCTGTTTAGATGGTACTACGTTCCTTCCAGGCTAGCAAAAATTTTTCCGGGTTCCTCGCCAATGTGCTTCAGAGGTTGTGAACTGGGAGGAGATATGTTTCATGTCTGGTGGTCATGCCCACGCATCCGCTCCTTTTGGCGGAAAGTATTTCGTACGGTCAGTTCCATTACGGGGACTGCCTTACTACCACACCCCAGTTTAGCCTTACTGAATCTTTTCATCCCAGCTCTATCTAAACATTTACAGCAATTGGTGTTTTTTGTTCTTCTTGGCGCTAAACTTACGATTGCTAAGGCCTGGAAGAAACACACGATTTCCTATAGGATGTTCAGATCTAAGGTAACATGGATTATGGTGCAAGAACAAGTAGTGGCTAAGTGGCACGACAAAACGGAGAGATTCCGGATGATCTGGGAACCATGGGCGACGTTGTGTAATATTTCTCTTATTCCAGGAGTGCGGCCCGGTACTTTGTCTTCTAGGGCAGGTAACATTTGATTCAGCATTTTACTTTGTCTCTTCTTCTCCTCTCCCCCTTTCCCCCTTTTTTTTTTTTTTTCACACGTTTTTTCTCTTCTCTTCTTCTTCACCTCCCTTGGTGGTTTGGGATGGGCCCCACAAGGGGTTCTTTTAGAGATGGCAGCGATGTTCTGGGATGGTTTTTGGCCCAGAATTTCTATGGGCATCTCAGGCAACTAAACTTGGTAAGGAGGGGTGGGGGGAGTCCTGGTCTTGGCGGGCGGGCCTAGCCCTTGGTCTGCAGCTTGATCCCGTTTGGGGCACCAGGGGATCTATGGCTCGTGTGCTTTGACTAGTCATTCTCCACCAAGGAGACTGAACTGGTTGGTATGGGTTCTAAATAATACCAATGTTTTATCAATGTACCTCTAGTTGGCTTTATAGGTTGGTTTTGTTCTATTTTGGTCTAGATCCATGTATGTCTAGCTTGACTCTGCCTATGTATGGGTGGATTTATCTTGTTGAATTGTATTGAGGATTGTTTATCTTTTCTGTTCTGATGCAAATCTTCAATAAAAATTATTAAAATAAAATATGCTCAAAGTTTTTATAATACGATGCCGAGTAGCTATTGGGGCCAGGCCTTTTATGTAATTTTAGTCCCTTTATAGCAGTCTGAACCTCATTAGTAGTAATAGGGCTTTCTAGTCTCTCTCTTTTTTCAATATCAAGAGTAGGGAGATTAATATTAGAAAATAGCCTGTCCGCCCTGGCCTGATTGAAATCAGTAGCAGGGGAGTACATTTTAGCTAATTTGGAACGAAACACCTCTAAAATTTTGACTGGATTACTGGTATATGAATCACGGGACGTTTTCAATCTCATGGAGGATCTGATTTGATTTATTGATCTTAAACTTCTGGCCATAAGGGAGTCTGGTTTATTAGCTTTGAGGTATTGTGTATGTTGGCGTTTACTGAGGAGTTTATCTGCCGAATCCGTTAAAAATAGATCTAAATCTAAAGGGCTTTATCTAATTTAGCATTATTAATGGCATTTGGGGAAGATTGAAATGTATCATGACAGGAAGTGAAGTTAGCTTCCAGCTTTGTAAACATGAGTTTACGTTCTTTTTTAAGCTTTGCAGCTAGTTGTATCAACTTACCCCGAACAACGGTTTTATGGGCTTCCCACAATGTCAAGTCGGAAGTGTCACCAGTATCATTAAATGAAAGATAGTCATTAATCCCTTTTTCTATCGTCTGTCGATGTAGAGGGTTAGCTAATTTAGAGTCGTTTATGCACCAGGTGGTATCATGTGATCTGGGTATTATAGAAGCAATAAATAATAAAAAATCTGCGCTTAGTGAAATAAAATAAAATCAGCAGCTGAACACTATAACCCGGATACTGGGCACACAAAAACTGAAAAAGTAAAAATGCAGCGCTTAGCCTATAAATATAAATGTGACTTAATAGAAAAAGTATATATGTATAAATAGTGTGAAAAACCTAAATAATGTGAAAAAATCATTAGTGAAGCATACTTTCAAAACCCAGATGTCCAATAAAGTCAAAAGACATTTGTCTGTAACCCAAATGTCCAATGGAGTGAAAAAACAAACTAAAAAGCCAAATAATCATAAAAAATAATGTGACACAATATAAAGTCCCATGTGAAATATGAAACAAAAAGTGATTAATCTTGTTTGTTCAAAACAACAATAATGATGCTTGACCACGTGGACCCTTCACCTCTGTAAACCAATAATGAATGGAGGCTTACCAGATCACCAGTGACCCCCTGTTAAGGGAGGTCAATCTGCGCAGATACGATCATATAGACGTTTCGATGCAGGAAGCCGGAAGCCGACCCACTCCTTCGATACAGGAAGCCGGAAAATGACCCAATCCTTCGGAAATCACGTAATCTCCAAATCCGCTCGGATCCTCTCATAGGCCTCAAAACGTCATTTCACCAGGAAAAACAAAACAAAAATGCGCCCGATCGTGTAATTTGGTTTGAGCAGATTTTTATTCAACCAAATAAATTGAGCGCTTAAAAAATGACTCCACCGAGTCGCAAAAAGTAAACATAACGTTTAAAAATGAACAGATTGCTAGCAAAACAAATATTAATGCACAAGGGTATGAGCGTGGCTACCCGACGATCGTTTCGTCAAAAGTCTAAAGTCATTAGGGGTACGCCCACACCATTGTGCCAAACCCTTTTATAGCCTACTGGTAAGGAGGAGAGCCATGCCATAGGTCGAAAACGAACGCCCTATCACGGGCTTGATAAACTAACCCCCGGAAGTCTTAAACATTCGGACGGGGTCAAAAACCCAAATTAATCCCGTTAGCAAAACGGTCGTGTAACAATGTCACCAGTAGTGGAGAAACTTTATTAAAAAATAAATAAATATAAAAATGCTCATGGATATGAATATCGCCATCTAATGTTTAAAAAAATATATAAAAAAATATATACCGCCATCTAGTGTTTGAGAGAATAATTACACGCCAGCGTCAGCTACCCAACGTCACCAATAGTCTATTTACAAAATAGCCTTGTGAAAAATAAAAAATAAATAAATAAAATAAAAAATGAGGAAAAAACCTAACAATTCTGTTACAATTCTTTTACAATAATGGGATACAACTGACATTCCAAGAGCTATAGTACCAAATTCCATATAGCTCAATCATCAGAATACAGGCATTCTATATATCCAATAAGCAATTGATAAACACGACCACTGGGATGGGCCAAAGAGAGGGACATCAACTATTGTTGATAAAACAGTTGATGTCCCACTCAACATTAAGTCCCCCAGGAATATGCGTACCCAATTTATGTATCCAATTAGTTTCAGCTCTTGAGATTGTACGCTTAGCATTACTGCCACGCCAATGGGGTACATATTTCTCAATTGCTAAAAAAGTAGTGCCCCTTGGGTCACGATTATGTTTCAAATCATAGTGTTTACTTACATTGTGCTTATCAAAACCTTTGCAAATATTGGTTATGTGTTCACCCAGACGTATATGTAACATACGAACTGTGCGTCCCACATATTCCAAACCGCGTGGACACCTAAGAAGGTACACAACACACTTGGTAGAGCATGTGATAAAAGTTTGAATGGGATATGTAAGCCCCGTGTCATGCGAGGTGAATTCCGTGAATCTCCTCCCCCGTAATGTGTTCAACTTACAAGCTCTACACTTTCCACACGGAAAAAACCTTTTAAGTCTCCAAAAAAGGTCGGACTTTTAGGGGGGTCCAGGACATTAGGAGCAATCATGTTCCTCAAACTAGTAGCACCCCTGAATATAACATTTGGTCTATCTGATAACAAGGGGCCTAGGACACGATCATTTTTTATGACTGGCCAATGTTTCTTAATGATCCTTTTAATGGCCCAGTGCTGGCTGGAAAAAGTTGTAATAAAAGCTAGACCATAGTTGTCTGCATCCCCAGTCTTAGGTTGCCTGTCATGTGAACGGGATAATATTAGATGATAGAATTTCAGGTAGCATACTAGAAGGGACCAGAATATGATCAATACGGGAGAAAGATTTATGTGGGTAGGAGTAATATGTAAAACGTCTACTAGTCGGATTGGTTTCACGCCATGTATCAACCAGATTATGTTTGGCAAGTAAATGTTGAGAATTAAGCTTATTAGAGCTAGTGATAGGGGCTGGGGGAGACTTATCTAGAAAAAGAAATACCATTGTATTCGAGTCACCACATAGGACTACAGTACCAAATTTATGTGTCTCAACCACTTGAAAAAGATGGGATAAAAAAGATTCTGGTTTTTTATTTGGAGCATAATATGAAACAATTGTAATAGCTATATCTGTTATATATCCAGTAAGGAGTAGATATCTACCTTCGGGATCATTTAGTTGTGTTAAGAGGGTGAATGGCATGGAACGATTAAATGCAATAAGAGTTCCGCGTTGTTTAACCGTGGTAGAAGCAGTAAAAAATTGCGGGTATGAGGAGGAAAGAAATTTAGGGGCAGCTTTGTCAATAAAATGGGTTTCCTGCAAACAGATTTTATGTGCCTTCTTGGCCGAGAAAGATCTCATTGCTTTTGTTTGTTTGTGGGGGATATTAAATCCTTGTACATTAAGAGATAAAATATTTATGGGGGCCATAAAAAGTCTAAGTAAACTAGCTCATAATAAGAACAATGACTTGAACTTAGAATACCGGTCACCATCTCGAGAGAAAAAAGAAGAGAAGAAAGAATAGAATAAAAAAGACCATAGCTTGGAAGAATAACCCTAATATGAAAAAACTGTGAGTTAATGCAATAAGAAATCACTAGGGTATGAGAACAACTCTTGGGAGTGAACAAAGGACTCGCAGGGGCTCCATAGCCATCATCAGAGTCTCGCATAATAAAAGCAAGGGTCTGAGGATGGCGAAAGGGCAGCAAGTAGTTCCTAAAGTGACGAACCACGCCGGAGAACCACAGGAACTATACAAAAAGCATCTATACTATCATAATAATAACTGTATATACAGTATATTATCCAGAAAAAAAAGGGGGGGGGGGTTGGAAGACTATCAATATCATTTTTTTTTTTTTTTGACCACTCAGTAAAATGCTTGTGTATTGATAGATTCTAATCAGTTTCATTATCAGAATCCTTATATTCTCTTTTAACATCATTGTGGCAAAATATCTTTTTCTTTTTCCAATCTCTTTTTTTTTTTTTTTATCTTCTCATTTATTACTTCTGTCTATTTAATATTTATCCTTTACAAACGAAGAACCATACACATTAAGAGAGAAAAAAACAAAAAAACAGCAAAGACAACAATTCAACTGAGATCTACTTAGTTATTTTTACTATCCTATTAATGCTACCAATATCTTAATTATTTAACTAAATTAAATTTTACCATTCCCAACCTTCCCTCTTCTCTACTATCTGTTGACCTTCCTTGTATCCACTACTCTTTATTCCATTAATGCTTGTGTATAATGCTGCGTTTTTTTAAATATTCTCAATTTTTCTCATGTACTGCGATATTTTTTCATTTTGTTTTCCTCCATTTTTCTTAGATATTCCATGTTGTTGATATATTCTATTCTTTGAATCCATTCTCGAATCGAGGGTTTTTTCACCTGTAGCCAATTTTTTGGAATTGTGGCTTTTGCAGCATTAAGTAAGATGGGTACTAGTGAGTTTTTTATTCTTCTTTTAAAATGCTTACTCGTTTTTTCATCTACCCCTAAAAACAAACACTCCCCTGGAGTTAAAGGTATTTTTTGCCCTGTTGTTTTCTCTATATATTCTGTTATTTTACTCCAATATTGATTTATTACTGGGCATTCCCACGAGAAGTGGAATATTGTTCCTAGTGTACCACATTCTCTCCAACATAACTTAGAGTTGGAGGCATCCATTTTATGTAATTTATCTGGTGTTAAATGCCATCTCGTTAAACATTTATAATTTACTTCCATTGATCTTATATCGAATACAGAATCATATACCGAGTTGATCATTTGGGTCTCATCCGCTTTATAGCCCAAGTCTTTTTCCCATTTAGCTATAAATGGGATATTTCCTTGGCCTTCTATTTTAGACAAACAGTCGTATATCTGTGAGACACCGTGTTTAACTGCTGTTTTCCTTATACATAATTTTTCCATTGGGGTTAACCTACTTTCTTTTCTTATTGGTTTTGGGATGGAATTAACAAAGTGCTGAATCTGTAGGTATTCCCAATCTTTTAATATTTGCCACTTGTGCTTCATCATTAAGTCTAGTTTTGGCATTAGCTTCCCCTCCCTTATAATATCTTTTAATTGTAAATCCTTCATTTGTTTCCCTAATGGTGTATCATATCCTGGTGAAAAAAAACTCGTGCCCTCGAGAGGGATTAGTGGTGAATTGTATTGCCATTTATTTTTACGCTGTATTGTATCCTATTTTTTCAGTGCTGTTAAAGTGATTTCATGTGTGCTACTACTAATAAATCTTTTTGTAATTGTGACCCCATCAATATCTCCTCCATTTTTACCCATTTCTTTTTAGTGTTTTGATTAGTGCTTTCAACCACTCTCGTTAAAATAATTGCTAAATAATATCTGTGTATCTCTGGTAGTGCCATCCCTCCCCTATTTTTTTTTTCTAGTTAATAAATTGTATTTTATCCTAGGTTTTTTGTTTTGCCATATAAATTTTAGAAATAAAGATCTTAATGTATTAAAAAAACCAATTGGAATATTTATCGGAAGCATTTGCATTTTATATATAATTTTTGGTAATACCACCATCTTCAACACATTGATTCTTCCCATCCAAGATATCGTTCCTTTATTCATCTTCGTAAGTAACACTTTTACTTCATTTATTAATGGGATATAATTAGCCTGATATAACCCCTGAATTGTCTTTGTTAATTTGATCCCTAGGTATGTTATTTCTTTTTTTTCCCATGTAAAGGGGAATTTATGCCGTATCTTTTCCTCTTCCTGCGAACATAATCCAGTGTTCAGGATAACTGTTTTAGTTGGATTTATTTTAAAATTAGAGAGGGCCCCATAATCTCTGATCTCCCTTATCAAGCCTGGCATCGATGTTTGGGGGTTGATCATATATAGGAGTATGTCGTCCGCATATGCCGCCACTTTATGTTCTTCCCCCCCTTCTTATTCCTTCTATGACTGAGTTATTTCGTATTTTTGCTAATAGGGGCTCTAAAGCTATCACATATAGTAAAGGCGAAAGGGGACACCCTTGTCTTGTACCATTTCGCATATCAAATGCGGACGACATACTCCCATTTACCCCCACTCTAGCTGATGGATATGTATATAAATTAATTACCCATTTCAGCATTTTTGGGCCAAGACCCACAGTCTGTAAAGTTTCCATTATAAAGCACCAATCCACTCGATCAAAAGCTTTTTCAGCGTCGATCGACACCAGGGTCATTGGAGGATTGGTTTCCTTATCCTTCCCCATTAACAACAGCGTTCGGAGACTATTGTCTCGGCCCTCCCTTCCGGGTACAAATCCTACTTGATCTCCATTGATCAGTTCTGGGAGTAGATTTTTTATCCTTGTTGCTAATACTTTTGCATATAGTTTAATATCTGTGTTCAGCAGTGCAACTGGACGGTAGTTAGAGCAAATCGAATCATCTTTGCCAGGTTTTGGAATAAGTGTAATGTTTGCTAGGAGTGATTCTTTCCTCAGGAGTTCATCCTCTGCCAGTTTGTTCCAGAGTTTACATAGCTGTGGGATCAACTGCTGTTTGAATTTTTTATAATACCTGATGGTAAAACCATCTGGTCCTGGGCTTTTCCCATTGGGCATGTCCTTTATTGCATTATCAATTTCCTCAGGAGTAATCGGGTCCTCTAAACTTTTAGACATCTCGGGGGTTATCCTTGGTAGGTCTATCTCCCTCAGGTATTCTTGTATTTTAATTTTTCTAGTCTCCTTCTGACTATCGGTCTCCGTGTTCCTGATTGAATATAGGGCGCTGTAATATGTTTTAAACGCGTTTGCTATTTCTGATGTTCTATATTTTATTTCACCTTTCGCGTTTTTGATCTTTTCTATATAATTAATAGCTTTTTTATCTCTTACTAATCTGGCCAGATGTTTCCCCGTCTTATTTCCCCACATGTATCTTTCTTTAGCCACATTTTTATAGGTTTTCCTTGCTTCTTGTTCCAATCTATTATTTAATTGAGTACGCTTATATATTATTTCTTTATATATATTTTTGTCGGGTTGACCCTGATGCTTTTGTTCTAATAAATAAAGTTCTTTTTTTAGATCATTTTGCTTCTTTTCACTTTCTTTTTTTTTCCAAGATCCTATGGAGATTAACTTCCCCCTAATTAGGGCTTTGTGGGCCTCCCAGATTGTGGCCCTTGGGATCTCCTCTGAGTCATTAACTAAAAAGTATTGTTCAATTTCATTTTTGATAATATTTTCGGTTTCCACTTTTTCCAATAGGGTCTCGTTTAGTCTCCACAACCCTTTTCTATATTCTTTTCCTGGATCTTTTAATTTTATTATTACAGGTGCATGATCCGAAAGAGTTATGGATCATATTTTGACCTCTAGTATATGTTCTAACAATTCGTGGTCTACTAATATGTAATCCAATCTGACATACATATCATGTACTACAGAATAATATGTGTAGTCTTTTTTTCCTGGATTAAATATTCGCCAAGTGTCCATTAATTGTTGCTGCAACATCCTCTTTTTTAGAATTCTATGTTGTTTGTTTTGGTGTGCTAAACCCTGTGAGGTGCTGTGTATGTGTGGGTCTATGGCAAAATTTAGGTCGCCCCCCCAAAATTATGTGGCCCTGTTTATATGTTTCTAATATATTCAAGATTTTATTTAGATATTTCTTTGGGCCTTTGTTAGGACAGTAGATGTTAACCAATGTATATCTGTTTCTTTCCATGTGTCCTTTTACAAAAAGGAACCTCCCTTGTGGGTCCACCTTTAATTCTTTCACTTTCCAATTGACCTTTTTAGAGAAACCAATTGCCACTCCCCTGGAGCCCCTGCATGGGGTATCGGCATAATACCACGTTGGAAACATCTGTGTGTTTAACCTAATACATAAATCTAAAGCCAAATGTGTTTCTTGTAGAACAACAATATCTATATAGTTTCCCTCCAACTCCCTCAGTATATTATTCCTTTTTTTTGGAGAATTCATTCCTCTAACGTTATATGTTGCTATTTTAATTTCTGACATTGTACACACTTAAGCTTTTTCTAATTTTCTTTACTGGGCGTAGTGGTTTTGTGTCAACAGATTTAACCCTCCCACCCTTCCCCCTACCCACCTCCCTCCTCCCTATTACCCTCCCATCCTTCCCCCCTCCCTGTACCCTCATTAGATGTAAAATTGACCTAATGGTCCGGGACCTTTTATCTGGAACCCTCCCGTTCCATTTATCCCTTGGCCCTAGGGTGGAATTCTGTTTAACGGTGCCATCACCCATCTCGTCTTTCCTTGGCAAGATGGTTATCCCGCATGCCTGGGGCTCCCCAACCCCCATCTGAATGTCATTTCCTTCATATCTTAATGGAGCTTTTGATCTTATATTCTTCCATATTTGGTATTTTACTTCTTCATTTTGAAATCTCACTATGATGTCCCTTGGCGTTTCTTGTGGGAGACCCTTAGGTTTCCTTGCTCTATGTGCCCTTTCTACATTTATCACATTAGTTATTTCTTTGTTCATTAGAGGGTTACAAATCCTCCTTATTATCTCACTCAGATCCTCTTGTTGTTGTGAGTCTGGAACTCCGCGTATTCTTAGATTTTTCCTTCTGTCTCTGTTTTCTTGACTTTCAATCTTATATGCTTGGTCTTGTTGTATTATTTTTAAACTTTGTATTTCTGCTTCCAGGTTCTTTATTATATTCGTATCTTTTTCCACTTTTTTTTCAACCTCTTCTACCCTTTCAAGTATATGTCCCAGGTTCTTGTGTAATCTTTCCATTTCGCATTTCATGGTATTTTCCAGAGCTGCAAACATAGAGATTATCTCATTTTTAGTGGGCAATACTTGGGGATTATCTTGTTGTGTCTGTTGGGTTATTAAAGCTTTTTCTCCGCAATCTAGTTCAGTTGTTGAACCTATTCCTTCTTCTGGAGGACCATCAAGTGATGCTTCTAATTCATGTGTGGAAATATTTTGCGTTTGGTATTTTCTTTTCTCTTTTTTGCTCTTTTCTCTTTCCCTTTTATCGCTGCTTTCCGTCTGTTGAGTTTTTGTGTGTTGAGGTTGAGGTTTTTCAGCATACTGCTTCTCTGTAGCTACCGTCTGTGTGACATATTTGTTCATTGCACCGGGGCTGGCTACCAAGCTCCGGCGTGGTGATTTCGGGGTAACCCCTGCTTTTGCTGTTTTTCCCTTCATCAAACACGGCGATAGTTAAACACCTTTATTACTATTGTTCTCTGATCCCCTTCCCCCTTCTTTCCCCCCCTTTTTTTTTCTCTCCTGGTTCTATTTCGGTTCGCTCTTTGTTATATTTATTGTCGAGGGGTATCCGCGACCGCCGCCGGCCACTAGGATATGAGTTTAAGGTTTCTTACTGTCCCAGTGTTTTCGTATTATCAACAGTTTTACAGTAGTATAACAGTAGAATTCCTTTTTTTCAACCACAGCATAGTCAATTTTTCTTCACTTGTTTTTATTTTTACTGATGTTCTCACGGAATCGCACGGTATCCAAATCTTTTTCCCTTTTATTTATTTTATTAAGGTAGTTAACTTAACATCACTTTACCTCTTGTTTACTTACTTGCCGCCACAATTACATCACCGAACCTGTATTTAAGGGCATTTATCTAGCAGATTTTCCGAACAGTCTCATTTATTTCACAGAGATTATAATGCGGAGTATTTTCAATGCTTTATATTATATGTCCACTTACCCCGTGGTGGTTTGCTGTATGAATTATCTTCATGTTTTTATTGAACCCGGCATTCAGCATTCTCCTGCGGATTCTGATTTTTTTTTTTTTTTATATATACTGACCTTCTTTGGGGATTTTTTCCTTTTTCTATTCAACAATACTGTCCTATGTCTCCAGGAGCAGTATCTTGCTTTGTCCAGTAGGTGGCTCCAGAGCTCTCCGCAAGCTCTACGCAAGCCTTCCGAGACTTACCGAGGCTAGCCGAACTCTGTACTGTAGACAGCGGATGAAGGAGGCATGTAAACTGACCACGGTATCGGGGGCTCAGCAGCCATGATAAACGTGGTCAGTTTTCAAAGGGAAGGGCAGCACTAGGCAGGATCAGCCAGGTATTTTAGATGATAGAAAGGGCCAAACTACACAACATAAGCACTGTGCTGTTATTCATGCTTTAAAGGAACAGGATCCTTTTTTTTTTAGGGTTACCACCACTTTAAAAAGGTGAGTACTGCACTGTAATGACACCATTAGATGGCGTACCTCCGCTCCACCGCTGGGTACTCCACTGACACACAGGGGATCCACGTTTCCACTGGGAGAACCGCCCGGCGCCGTGCAGCGTGACCCGACTTGGGGGGAGAGACGAAAGGGGCAGGTAAGAGAGGAGACCGACTCTAACGGGGGAGTACCGCCTTGGGTCCGGACGGAGGAGGGGGGATCAGAGGAGGTCCGCAAGCAGCGGCAGCGGCATTGTTCGCACGGCGGGGGACATGGAGCACACCAGGACGCTGGGTGCAGACACGCACCATTCTCAGACTCCTCCCCCGGAAGACCTCATTGTGAGACTATCAAGACCATAACCTCAGGAAATGACCACATAAGTATCCCTGACTGATATGAGAGAGGGAGACAAAAAAGGGGGGGGGGGGTTAAGTAAATAAGCAGTAAAAAAAAAGGGGGGAATTTAAGTAAATAAGCAGTAAAAAAAAAAAAAGTTTTATATAGAAGAGGGCCAGCAAAGAATTGTAAGCCAAAGGGCCATAAAGTTGCAAAAAATAGTAACTTAAAAATGAAGTTGTTTCAGAAAAAGTGGAATCCTGCAGTTCTGAAAAAGAGGAAATGTATCAAAGAGGAGAAAAAAATATATTTATTTTAAACTCAGTCCATAGAGTCTTCAGTATTAGGAGGCTGGTGTTCAAATCGACCACGTTTATGCTGATTATGGCGAGAAGGAGTAGATGACTTAGAGCTAGTTGCAGTGTTTGTTTGAGGGGACCTGGAGGCTGATCCTCTGCGGAATTGGTCTTTAATTGTGGTTTGATCCGCAAGACCTAATTCGACCAAGGCTGACTGTAAGTCCTCTGAAGAGCGACATATATATCTGGTTTCCAGATGTGTGAATTTGAGGGATAAAGGAAACCCCCAATGATAAGTAATCTGGTGCTGTTGAAGTATGTGTAGCTGTGGTTTAAGAGCTTGCCTTTTAGCCACTGCAATAGGAGATAAATCTGAGAAGAGTTGGTATACTTGTCCTTGGAACATTAGGGAACCCTTTTCTCTCGCTGCTGCCAACAATTGTTCTTTTGTACGAAAATAACGCTCTATGCACTCTGTCCATTTCTAATCTCTCCACAGAGATACCAGGGTGCAATTCCTGAAATAAAGCAATCATAGTGGCATTCACATCCATGACAGTCTCTGGAATTCCTCTGATCCTCAAGTTGGCCCTTCTGTCTCTATTCTCCTGGTCCTCTAAACGTGACTGAAATATGACATTCTCTTCTTTGAGACTATTAAATTCAGAAATGTAGTGCTGAGTTTGACTTTCAATATCATCTACTTGTATCTCTAATTCAGCTGTTCTCTGACCCAGCTCTCTAATTTCTCTTGTCATTTTGTCAGTAATATGATTTGATGTCTGTTTCAAAGCCTTCTGTAAAATATGCTCACATTTTTTAAATATGACAGATAGAAACTCTGATTCTAATACCGAAGCACCACAATCAGAGTCAGAGTCCTCAGTATTTTCTGTTTTGTTTATATTGGATTTAGGAGGTTTAGCCAGCTGTGAAGAATGAGGCTGTGAGGAGACTGCTGCAGCCATCTTGGAAGACGGCTGAGGTAATTTCTCTTTGCTTGTTCAACTTTTAAATTTACCTTTTGTACCCTTTAAAACCATACTTATATGTGCCTGAGTCTTAGTAGTAAGTTTTTCTCTCGTTTTGTGTAGAATTAAGGACTTCTGTGACCTGTAGTCCTCCGGTGCGTTCGTCACAGGAGTGGAGCTCTAAGCCGGCATTACCGTCCTCCTAGGCATCCGCAGATGCTCTGTCCCTTTTTTTCTGGTTCTCAATGCACTATTACTTTTTGATTAGATATAGTGGTTCTCCGGTGCTGTCCTTCCTTTTGGAACATCTTGCAGCCCCTTACGTCACCCCAGACCCCCACTAAGATTATGTGGGACTCTGATGGTGACAATGGAGACTCTCTGGAATTTTTGGAATTTCCTCAGAGACACTCCTGTACGATATTGATAGCGTTTTATATGTTAACATTTTTTGCATCTAATAGGGTTGCTCTTCCCTTTTCTTGGACTGATCATTGTGCAGTTGTCACCACCATAGCTTCTCCGATACCCAGGTCACAAGATACAACTTGGTGTATCAATGATTCGACACTAACCCACCCATCCCATCACTTAGAGATAGAGGCAGCACTCACAGATTACCTTTCATTTAATGATAATGCAGATATATCAGCCCTTACTCTATGGGTAGCCCATAAAACTGTCATTCGTGGCAATCTTATACAACAGGCCACATCTCTTAAAAGATAACGTAAGATTTTATTTGGAAAGTTGGAAGCTAATTTTAATGCTAGTCGTATGGCTTTTCAGTCTAATCCTAACGCTACTGCAAATGCAAATTTAGATAAAGCATGTCTTGATTAAGACCTATTTCTAACTGACTCGGCTGACAAAGCAAACCTGACACCTTAATGGCATGTATTCTTTGAAAAATACAACATACACAGACATCTATAAGACTGAAAACTTCTCGTGACACGAGTAATCCAGTTAAAATATTGGAAATTTTTCATTCTAACCTGGCTAAATTGTATTCCTCTAACATTGACTTTGACAAAACTAAGGCAGACGACCTGTTCTCTGGTGTTAATCTCCCTATTTTAGAGCGAACGCAATGTGATCTTCTTGAAAAACCTATTACAACTTTAAACGTTCAAAACGCCATCAAATCCTTAAAATTCCATAAGAGACCAGGTCCAGATGGATTTTCAGCAACTTATTTTAAACAATTCACGTCTATTCTATCTCCAATTTTAACTAGAGCTTTCAACTGTTTGTTGTTGTCAGGAAGATTCTGGCAGCGAAAGACAGTCTGGGGCTTCCGCCCCGCATTCGCGCACGCGTGTGTGCGCACGGGTGTGTGCGCGTGTGTGCACCTGTGTGCGCCAGATGGGCTATTTAATTCTGTCTGTCACATTGAGATCTTGCTGTCTGATCTACAGCGTGCAGGTATCCTGACCCTGAGAACAACCTGTCTCCTGTGATCCCTTACCCAGTTTGTCTACCTACCATCCCTGCTATCTGCCTGCACCTGATCTCAGCCTGCCTGATTACTCTTCTGCTTGACCCTCTGGTGCCTTTGCTGTCTGCCTGATTACCGACCCGGCTTATCCGACTATCCTCCTGCTTGTTTCTTTGGTCCCCCCGCTGACCATCTGATCACCGACCCGGCCTGTCTGACTATCTTGCTCTCAGCATCCCGGTTCCTGGTGCCTGTCTGATGTCCTGCTTCCAGTTGTTGGTCCAGCTCCTGCCTTCAGTCCAGCTTCAACCTGAGTTCCTGCTCCAGAGTCCTGGTTACTGCTGCCTACCTGCTGCTCTGTTCCAGCCTGCTGCACTTGCCTGCTGATCCAGCTCCTTCTTGGTCCCAGCCTGTCTCTTGATCCTGTTGGAGGTTCCTCTACAGAGTGCTTCCTGGGTTCCAGGTCCATCCACTGCTGTTGATCCTGCCCAGCACTCGTGCCACTCCTGACTCTTGTGCTTCCTGTATACTCTACCTTGGAGCCGCAAGAGAGGTCTCTCCCTGCAGGTCTGGCTCTTCCACTAGGTACATGACAGTTGTCCGGAAATTCATTTAGAACCGAAACCCTAACCTCTATAATAAGCATGCTTCCCAAACCTCGTTCTGATCTCACCTCCTGGACTAATTATCTCCCCATTTCATTCCTAAATTTAGATATCAAATTATTAGCCAAGATCATAGCGATGCGATTGAATGCGATTATAGGTCAATTAATACGTCGTGATCAAACAGGTTTCATGCCCATTCGACAGGAGGACGACAATATAAGACAAGTTCTCTTGCTTATCCATACTGCTAAAAAAAGAAAGATTCCAACATGCCTTATATATTTAGATATTATAAAAGCTTTACATTCAGTTTCCTGGTCATACATGCAATAGGTTCTGTAAAACTGGAGGTTTAAAAATCACTTTCTAACATGGGTTTCCTCTCTTTATGCTAATCCACAGGCCTACGTTAAATACTCTGGTTATAAGTCAGCAAAATTCGACATTGGTAGAGGAACTAGGCAAGGTTGTCCTTTATCCTCATTGCTCTTTGCCTTACTTATAGAGCCCTTGGCACAATTAATCCATTCTAATCCGAATGTCAAAGGCATAGAGTTGGGTGGATACAAACACAAATTTTGTCTCTTCGCCGATGACATCCTTATTTTCTTAACTCATTCACATGTGTCGGCCCCTAACTTAATAGACTTATTACACAAATTTGCAGTAGTCTCTGGACTTTTTATTAACCATGATAAATCGAATGTGCTAAACGTTTCTCCAAGCTAAGTCCTCATTACCATTTAACTGGGTATCGCATCATCTTCCATATTTGAAAATACAAATCACAAACTCATTAACAGATCTTTTTTCAGCTAACTACTTACCACTTCTAAAATCAATTACCGGTTTATTAAAGCAATGGTCTTCTCTTCCCTTGTCTTGGTTTGGGCGGATTAATGCCATTAAGATGCCAATTTTACCAAAACTTCTTTTACCTATTTAGGGTACTCCCCATTCCAATACCTTCATACTTCTCACGTCTTATACAGCGCAGAATTATGTCACTTATTTGGGGCACCAATGAACCCTGTATCCCTAAATCTACATTGATCCTTACTAAATTGAAGGGCGTATTAGGGTTACCAAATATTTCTTCCTATTATTACGCAGCACAATTATCCCAGTTGCCTAAATACCATTCCACTATGGAAACTCCTCTATGGGTTGCTGTTGAATCTGTTGATATTGACCCCATCTCTGTGGCTAACGTATTATGGCTCCAGCCTAAAGATAGAGTACATATATCTAATCCTATTACCAAGAATTGTTTAGCTATTTGGGACAAATGTAAAAGTTCACACAATCTTCAGTCCTCACATAATCCCCTCTTTTCCTTCATTAAAAACCCAGATTTCTAACCAGTAGGGATGAGCTTCGTGTTCGAGTCGAACGTACGTTCGACTCGAACATTGGCTGTTCGTGCGTTCGGCGAATTCCGAACGTTTTGGCCGTTCGCGTCAAAATTCGAGTGACGCGCGCGCGGACCACAATGCACTGCGTTGGCGCAGTGCATTGCTGCCCGATGATTGGCCAAGCATGCACTGTGACCCCGCATGCTTGGCCAATCGCAGCGCCGGCAGCGAGGAGAGCCATGATTGGCCACAGGCATCCTGCCTGTGGCCAATCATAGCTCAGGCTGTGTAGTGCACGCCCCACACTATATAAGGCCGCCTTTAAGGCGGCCTCCTGTAGTGTGTTACTTTGCATCTGAAGCAGTGGGTGTTCTGTGTACCTTCAACACAGTACACACCAATCGTTTTTGGCTGATTTCCTATCTTGCTGCTGTGTAGTGGTTGTTGTCTGTGCCCTGACTGCAGTATACACCACTATATTCACCTCACCTATATAGCTAGTGATCTAGCTTTAACCACTTAACAACTGCCCATTGCCGATTAACGGCTTCAGGGCTTAATTAACGGCCTCCCAGAATTCTGCTCTCGCGTGCCCCGAGGTGTGTGCACTCGAGAGCATCCGTGACCGCCGGGTCCATAGGACCCGGCGCATCACGGTAAACGGCCGCTCATAGCGGCCGTTTACCAGGTGATTGCTCCGTCAAATGACGGAGTGATCACTTGGAAACAAACTGGCGTCATGTTATGATGCCTGTTCCTCCCTCCCCTTCTGTACCGATCGGTACAGCGGAGGGGAAAGAGATCGGTGTCAGCAGCGATGTGGGCTGCATCTGCAGTGCCCACATCGCTGCTCACCGAATTTAACCCCTCAATTCCCTGCCAATACTCTGCAATACCAGTGCATACTCTGCAGTACCCTGCCATTACTCTGCAGTACCCCGCCATTACTCTGCAGTACCCCGCCATTACTCTGCAGTGCAGTACCCCGCCATTACTCTGCAGTGCAGTACCCCGCCATTACTCTGCAGTGCAGTACCCTGCCATTACTCTGCAATGCAGTACCCTGCCATTACTCTGCAGTACCCCGCCATTACTCTGCAGTACCCCGCCATTACTCTGCAGTGCAGTACCCCGCCATTACTCTGCAGTGCAGTACCCCGCCATTACTCTGCAGTACCCCGCCATTACTCTGCAGTACCCCGCCATTACTCTGCAGTGCAGTACCCTGCCATTACTCTGCAGTACCCCCCATTACTCTGCAGTACCCCCCATTACTCTGCAGTAACCCCCATTACTCTGCAGTACCCCCCAATACTCTGCAGTACCCGCCATTACTCTGCAGTACCCCCAATACTCTGCAGTACCCTGCTATTACTCTGTAGTACCCCGCCAATACCCCGCCAATACCCCGCCAATACTCTGTAATACCCTGCCATAAATTGCCATACCCAGCCATACTCAGAGATACCCAGCCATACTCGGTGATACCCTGAAATACCCAGCCATAGACGCCCCCCACCCCTCACCGCCCTCCGGTGCTTCTACCAACTCGCCAGTACGATCAAAGCCAGAATCTTTTTTTTATTTTTTATTTCAGGCTTCCCAGCCTAGAGGTGAGATGTGGGGTCATATTGACCCCCCAGATTTCACTGTAAAGAGGACCTGTCACCCCATATTCCTATTACAAGGGATGTTTACATTTCTTGTAATAGGAATAAAAGTGATCAAAAATATATTTTTGGGAAAAAAAATGTCAAACTAAAATAAATAAAGTAAAATGAACAATAAAAAAATAAAATAAAAATTAAAGCGCCCATGTCCCCATGTGCTCGCATGTGCCACACATGTGAGGTATCGCCGAGAATGTTAGAGCGAGAGCAATAATTCTAGTCCTAGACCTCCTCTGCAACTCAAAACATGTAACCAGTAAAAAAATATTTAAAGCGTCGCCTATGGGGATTTTTTAAGTAGCGACGTTTGGCGCCATTCCACGGGCATGTGCAATTTTGAAGAGTGACATGTTTGATATCTATTTACTCAGCATAACTTCATCTTTCACTTTATGCAAACATTGGGCTAACAAGTGGTTAATAATAGAGCTTGCAGTCAGTAGTGTTAGGAGATAGTGCGTGCTGTCTGCGTGCTCTGTACCCAGTACATACCGCTATAATATAGGGCAGGCCCCTACTTTCAAACATCCAACTTACAAACATCTCCTACTTGCAAACGCAAGGAGACAGCAGCAAGTGAGATGAAAAAAGATGGACGACAAAACAAATTATACAGGGGTGATAACCCTTCCCTATGTTTTCCAAAAAGCTTAAAGATAGTTTTTTTGACTGGAGCTACACTTTAAAAATGTACCGGTTGAAAATGACAAACAGATTCAACTTAACACAACAAACCTACACAGTCCCTGTCTTGTTTGCACCGCCTGTATACTGCTGTTCTGAGTATATAGGGCCTGGGGGCCACACGCATTTCCTTTTTTTAATATGGGTACGGGGTTCCCCTTAATATGCGTACAAGACCCAAATAGGCTGGTAATGGGCAGGGAGGGCTACCCATGCCATGTTTCTCAATGATTTTCAACCATATTGCAGGAACCAGATATAACATTAAAACCGCAAGCAGTTTTAAATGGTGTTATTTCCGTTTAATGTCATTTTGTGCAGGGACTGCTCTAAACACGGGAAACACGTGGCACTTCACAGGCATACTACAGACACCCCCCAGGCACCATATTTAAAGGAATATTTCACTTTTTTTTTCACTTTAATCGTCATTAAAATCAGTGCTCCCGCCAAAACGGTAGTTTTTAAAACTTTTTTTTGCAGTGACCCATGTCCCCTGAGGCAGGAGGCAGGTCGCCAAACCCTTTTTAGGACACTATCTTGCATATTAGCCGTTAAAATTAGCACTTTCCAATTCGAACGTTCGAGTCCCATAGACTTCAATGGGGTTCTAACGTTCGTACCGAACGCGGGGGTCGTTCGCAAGTTCTGGTGCGAACCGAACCGGGGGGTGTTCGGCTCATCCCTACTAACCAGCTTGGAAATTCCCAATGCCATTCACAGCTTGATCCTCTACTAACCTAATCAGATTGTATAATTTGGTTTCCAACAACACATTATACACATTTTCCAAATTATGTGAAACGTTTGGACTTCCCAGAACTGAAATTTTTCGATACCTACAAATTAAAAACTTTTATACACCCTTCATTTGGACAGGTTCTCCACTCAACCAGATGTCTCAGTTTGAGCGCATTTGTAAGAGTGACCCAAACATTAGAGGCCTGATTTAATTCTTATATCGACACATTAATATGCCCTCCAATGAAACACTACCCTCATATATTGCCAAATGGTCGCAAGATATGGATCGCACTTTTGACATAGAAGAGTTGTCTAATATCTGGTTAGCTACTAAAAATTCTTCCCCGAATTGCTTTGCGCTAGAAACCAACTTTAAAGTTTTGGCACAATGGTATTTAGTACTGGCCAGAATAGCAAAATTTGTTCCTTCCTATTCAGACTCCTGTTTTTGGTGATGTCCAACGCCTTTGGAAGAAAATATTTGAGATAGCCTACAAAGCTCTGGGCACCTTTATTCTTCCTGACCCAGCAATGGCTCTTTTGAAACTCAACCCATCTGACCTAACGCAAACGTAATTCAAATTATTCTTTCACCTTGCCACTGCAGCTAAACAAACTATAACCAAAGCATGGAAATCTCAAACTTTGGTGGTGGCTGAGGCTAAACATAGGATGAACAGAGCCCTTACTTTGCCAAAATGACAGCTATAGAAAACAATATTATAAATACATTTTTCAAGATTTGGCAACCTTGGGTCAAACATTACTTACCGACTGACTTTGACGAATCATTATTATTGCCTTGTTAAGTTTACTCTTCTTCCTTCCACTCCCTGTGCCGGGTGGGGGCCGCACCATCACTTTGAGAGACTTTCTTTCTTTCTTTCTTACTTTCTTCCCTCTCCACATATTGACTTACTAACATTAATGAATGATACTTACTTTACATTTTTTTTCTCATATGTAGATTGGAGCTTGTGTTGTTCACTTCTGGTTCTATTAATAGTATCTTTCCCTTGTTTCTCCTTTCCCTTTTCTTCTTTTTTCCTTTTTATTTCCATCCTATTATCCTCATACATGAGATCATTTAACAGTATTGAAACTTCAGTCATACATTGTTAATTTTTCTTATAATATCACTTTTATTTTGTATAGACTATATTTACTCTATACGTGGACAAAACACAAGGTATTGTCTGTTTACCTTGATCACTCTAAGATTCGTCAAACATTGCCTCTATTCTGTAAATTAATAATTCATTTTCTTAAGATCATGCCCCCATTCGTCCACAGTTTGATCCCATTTAGGGTGGTCGGGTGATCTGGAGGCATGACTCAATTGATGTACAGATAACTGAGGGAATTTTATTTTTGTCTCCATTTTTTTTTTCTTCTTAGGGTCTTATACTCTCTAATAATAGGATTGAGTTTGTTCTTGATTCTTTTTCAACTTCTTTTGCATATATTTAAAGCGGAGGTCCACCCTAAAGTGGAGCTTCCGCTCATTGGAACTCTCCCCCCCTCCGGCGCCACAATTGGCACCTTTCAGGGGGGAGGGGGGTGCAGATACCTGTACAGTACAGGTATCTGCACCCACTTCTGGCATAGATATCTGCAGAAAGTACGCCCCTTTCCGCAGAATCTACGCCCCTTTCTGAAAGTCCCCCGCTGTCTGCTGGGAAACACACGGATCCCAGAGACAGAGGGGACCATCCTTATTGCGCAGCGCGACTCGCGCATGCGCAGTAGGGAACCGGGAAATGAAGCCGCAAGGCTCCACTTCCTGATTCCCATACCCAAGATGGCAGTGGCAGCACCCGAGAGACGATTGAGAGATCGGCTTTGGGTGCCGACATCGCGGGCGCTCTGGGCGGGTAAGTGTCATTATTTTAAAAGTCAGCAGCTGCAGTATTTGTAGCTGCTGGCTTTTAAAAAAGAAAAAATGTCGGACTCCCACTTTAAGCTCTTTCTTGTATTATCTAAGTGAGATGGTATCATCAAATGTATGACATTGTTCCTTAATTTCCGAATCTTATATACATGTCAATATAATGTTATATTCTTCTTTTTATTGTAAAATTCAATAAACATATTGAACAAGGAAAATAATGATCCCTTTCAAAAATAATCACATATTGTTGCTTTGCAGCCTGAAATGAAGACAGATGGTTTGTCTTTTATCCAGCTGTATTTACTCAACTTATAACATCCAATTGAAAGATATAACACCAACATGTCAGAAAATAAAATACAGAATCACTCAGTTGGGAAAAAGGATCACCCCTGTGTGTCAGTATTTTGTTGAAGCACCTTTTGCTTTAAAGTGGTTGTAAACATCCTTCATGGGATCTGAGCAAAGCTGAGAAGTTTTACAGACACATGAGATATATTTGTGTCGGGAGGGAGGGGGGGAGCTCAGAATAAAGCTTGTCTATTCAGAACACAGTTCTTCTGCTTTGTGGAGGGGTGTGTGTTCCTTTCCTCCAAACAGTTCTCACACATGGTATTTGCAGTTTCTCTACCCCCTCATCTCTGCTCCTGACAGATAAAGAAAGATTTTTGACATGATCTGCCCCTTTTAAGTGGTGTAGAGAGGAGAAGACTGTAGATAAACAAATAAAACATTGAAGGAGGATTTGCTTAATCTCTGTGTATCATCTGAGGCTGTTCACTTCACTGGGTATATGTGAGGGTTTACAACCACTTTAATTACAGCCTTTAGTCTGTTGGGATGTGTCTCTACTAACTTTGCACATATAGGGGTGTGGCTTGGTGCATGGAGAGTTGAGACGTGTTTCACCTCATCTCCCGGTCCCTGAGACTCCCGCAGACTCCATCCAACAGTCAGATTACATCCAAACTGCACTGAAGGGTGGCAGCAGGAACAAGGAGGCCAAGAAGACTGGAGATAACCACACGAAGGGTGACCTGGATACTTTTTTACCCGTTCTTCGGCCGCTTCACAGCACAAGCAGGCCTCCAAGATGGCACCATCTACTCCAGCCTGGTCTGACTCAGCGATCCATACACATGTGAGCTCCTGTGATGCCTCTAAGTCCCCAGGGGGCTCTGATCACCTCACTAGATGTTCCCACAGTGCCTCACAGGCCTCTCCCTGTCAAACTTGCTATTCGGAACTTTGTTCTGGATCACAGATCTGACGATGTCACCACCCCCTGACAAAGTGGGAGGCCCTGAAATATGTTATACGTTTTTTTTTTTACAACATGGCTCTCAGTTAAAGAAAGCTTGTGCTATGGATATTGCTCGACTGCTCTCCATAATTGCCTCACTTGAAAGTAAGTAAAGAACTTGAGTCCTTCTGTTTATGAAGACCTTTCCTAAGCCAGGCAGGAACTACTACCGCTCATTGATTCCTATACCCTAATCGCACAAGATAAGGGCCGCTTCTATCACTATTCCTTGTCTAATAAGTGTGGCCAGAATCTCCCAAGAGTCCCTTATCTATGTCCCCCCCCCCACGGCGCTATCCAACTTATTCAAGACTCTGTCCCAACAAAAGTACATAATACCAAGGGCATATCTGCAGCCTTTAACTGGTATTACTCAAATCTCTATAATTTACCCACGTCACACGACCCCAGTCCCACTACATCTCAACCCTCGGATATGTTATCTTTCATCACTGAAACTGCATTACCCTCAATTGACCCTGAACAGGCCCTGGAGTTAGACAAATCCTTGTCAGACACAGATTTTCTGGGTGCTATTAACCCATATTTTTTGCTAGAAAATTACTTAGAACATGGCGGTCATTGCAATATTTTAAGTCGCGCTGTATTTGCGCAGTGGTCTTTCAAATGCATTTTTTTTTTTGGAAAAAATACACTTTCATGAATTAAAAAATGAAACAGTAAACGCGGCCCAATATTTTAATATAATGTGAAAGATGATGTTACGCCGAGTAAATAGATACCCAACATGTCATGCTTTGAAATTGCGCACACTCGTGCAATGGTGACAAACTACAGTACCTAAAAATCTCCATAGGAGGCATTTAAAAAAAAAATAACGGTTACTAGGTTAGCGTTACAGAGGAGGTATGATGCTAGAATTATTGCTCTCAATCTAAAGATTGCGGCAATACCTCATATGTGTGATTTGAATACCGTTTACATATGCAGGAGCGAATTGCATGTGCGTTTTCTTTGCTGCGTGAGTTCGCAGGGAATTTTTTTTTTCTTCATTTTATTTAATTTTATTTTTTTACAGTGTCACTTTTAGAAAAAAAAATCACTTTTATTGCTGTCACATTGCTGGAATGTAAACATCCCTTGTGACAGTAATAGGTGGTGACAGGTGCTCTTTATGGAGGGATCGGGGGTCCCTCCTTTGCACTTCAAAGTATTCAAATCACCAAGAAACTGTGTTTCTGAATACTGTCATTTTTTTTTTAATCAGCGCCGTTAGCAGCTGAGTATATCAGAAGTGACGTTGTGACGTTGCTTTCGTGTTTACAGAAAGAAGACTGGAACAAAGCCATTTCTGGCTTCGTTAAAGTCTCGCTTTAGCCGGCGAAAGTGCCGGATCATGTCTCGGGTCTCCCGGTGAGGCGGGAGGCCCAGGGGGAGTGGCCGAAGGCAGGCAGGCATCATCCCGGTATAACCCCCTAAACCCGCATATATGCGTACTCTCGGCGGGAAGGAGTTAAAGGTCTGAAAGCAGGCACATGCCCATGACCAAATGGTTTCTCCCTGAGGTTTTACAAACTTTTTTCTCCTCTACTTGCCCCTTTACTGACAAAGGCCTTCAATTCTATTGACAATTCCCATCCACCTTCTAGAGATCTTCTCTCTGCTAATATTTCTACCATTCCCAAACTCAGTAAGGCTCCCTCTCATTGCAGCACCTATAGACCCATATACCATCTTAACATGGATGTCAAACGTTTTGCAAAGGTATTGCTCTTGTCATCAGTTATACATAAGGTTCAAGTTGTTTGTGTCCCAGGCCGAGAGGCCAGAAACAACACCATGAAAACCATATACCTCATGTCCTACATACAGAGACATGGATTGAAAGCTTGCTTGCTCTCCTTTGACACTGATAAGGTGTTTGACCATGTGAATTGGCAATTCATTGTCATTGGAACAGCTCAGTGTTTACACACACAAATCCCCATTCCTGCTCTCATGCCCACAATCGTGGGTGGCCAGTGGGCATCTGCTACGGCTCTTAAAACGGCCGCAGTATATATATACAGCGATTCATGCTGCAGAGCCATTCTGCTGCCATATATATACAGGAGCTGGTCGGGAAATGGTTAAACCATGTTTTGTATTAATAAAACTGATGAAGTTGTTATTGCTGTTTAAGTATTTTTTTCTGCACCTTAAAACTCCCATCCCTGTTTCCTATTTGTTTACTCTTAATGAACAAACAGCATCATGAAGGCCAAGGAACATACCATACAGGTCGGGCATAAGGTTGTGGAGAAGTTTAAAGCAGGGTTTGATTATAAAAAAAAATATCCCGGTGCGCATGCGCGAGCGCTCCGTAATGGCCGCCTAAGCCAGGAGCTCCGCATCACCCCTGCTCCACAATAGCCCGCGGCACCACAGCATCGGCCTGAGCAGCTCCTTTCCACCCCGTCCGCATCGGTGACCCCGGCGGGAACACCCGCAGATGCCCGGTCCGGCGGCCAGACGTGATCTGGGACCGGATTTCAACAAAGCAAAACGGAGAGGGTGTACCAAGATGGCCGCCATCCAGATTACCTCACAGCCTCACACAGCCACAGGGGACAAGCAAACAGAACACAGGCAAGTGTTAACCCCTGCAACTTTATCATACTCACAAGTGGCCCAGGGTAGTCATCACTATCCCCAGACTCCGTCCCCAGCTTCCACAGAATCACTGCTGAGCCGCCACATTGAAGATAATGCCCTGTCTCCATTAGGGCCCTTATCCCCGTGACTCATGGCTACACCTCCCCCACCCATGCCTGCACAGGACTCTGTCTCTTCGCAGGAAGACCTTTTTATCAAACTGTCAGCCCTCCTAGAGAGGGGTCTGGCGAACACCGCAGCACAGATCACTAATGACATGAGGTCTGATTTTGCCAACCTAGGTTCTAGAATGGAAGCGATTGAAAGTAAACTGGACATTACTGTCTCACGCACAAACCAAAATGCAGCACACATTCAAACCCTTCAGGAGCAACTGGATATGGCCCTATCTAGGATCGACGACCTCGAAAATAGGTCCAGGCGATATAATATACGGATCCGGGGCCTTCCTGAGTCCTTTTCGGATGTGTCTACAGTAGTCCAGGAACTGTTTAAGGACTTGATCCCAAATATTCCCTCACATCGACTGGAACTAGACAGGGCCCACAGAGCTCTCGGACCCCTGAGAAAAGATGGCTCCCCCAGAGACATCATAGTGAAGCCACATTTTTATGCAGTAAAGGAAGAGGTCCTGAAGCAGTCGAGACTGAGGCAACAGGTCTCCTGCCACGGTCACCAGCTCCAAATCTTTGCTGACCTGTCCCCATCAAGCATTCAGAAGAGACAAGCCCTAAAACCGCTTCTCGTGGCCCTCTCTAACCAGGAGATCAAATACCGCTGGGCTTTTCCCTTCGCAGTTAAATTTACCTACAAGGAACGCTCCTACTCATTTTCCAGTCTGCAGGAAGGTGAAAAGCTTCTCCTCCACCTGAAGATTATCTCCCAGGAGGCTCCCATGGAAGTGTCGGCCAACGCAGCAGCTTCAGCCAAGCGTCCACAACCAACGAGCCCGGTCTCCCCCCTTTGGACATCCGGAAAGAGCAAGAAATCCAGGGATGGAAGACCCCCCTAACGAGGACTTCAGGGGCCTCAAACTCGTTTCCTCTGAGCTTGTTCTCCTATTCGGGACGGGTTTCCATCTGCTGTTGTGCGCCTTAGGCTCCTACTCTACCTTGTCCCCCTACAGGACCTTTTCTGGCACCTCCAGAATAGGTCCCCCCCCTTTTTTTTTAATTTCTTTTTCTTTTTCATCTCTTTTTTCTCTCGACGGCCATGTCGGTTGATTTTTTCTCCCCTCATAGGGGAGGTGTGGAGGAACTGTTAGCCGTACACAATCGTTATCTTCCTAGTTACCCCTTCATGGCTCCTCCACATTATTACCAACCCACCGAACGGTTTCTACCTTCGGGCAGGACTGAACTGTGACTGATATATTTAGCTAGTTTTGCTTCTTTTATTGCAGGTTGTTCAGGTTTATTTTCTGTTTTATACGACCTCTCATATGTGGTGCCTTAAGCTTTTTTGTTTGGTTTTATTAACTCAATTTTCAGTCAGGGGCAGGGGTGACCCCCTTGCGCCTCCATCCTTCCCGCAAAGACAAGTTCTTGTATTTGCGGGACGGACAGCCGGCCCTCAGTTAGGGTGCCGGCTCCTTTGGCCTTTTGGTCTATGGGGGGTAATTTCCCCCGAACTTTACTGTCTTTATTTGTCGCTGTCTTCTCATATATGTTTATGTCTCTCTTTACCTTTCTCCCCCTCTTCTTTTCTCTTCGGAGCCAGCCGCCAGGCCAAGCCGGGACCACGGTGCTAATTTTGTACTTGTCTACCTCCTCACCTCCAGCCAGTCCTCAGGATAGGGGACCATCCTCGGGTAAGAGCAGCTTACTTACACAACTCACCATTCACAGGGTTCCATGACTGATTCAAGTAGTTCTTCGGGGGCTCTCCGTATTGCCTCTCACAACACTCAGGGACTAAACTCCCCCAGAAAAAGGAGATTAGCCTTTGACCACTATCGCTCCCTCAAACTCGATATCGTTCTCCTTCAAGAAACACACTTCCCAGTTCGGGACAGCCCTAACTTCCTCCATCCACACTACCCTAATTTCTTCTTAGCTAATGCGGAGAACAAGACTAAAAGGGTAGCCATCCTCTTTGCCAAGACGTGCAAGTTTGAACACTCTTTTACTTATAGCGACCCCGGGGGCAGGTTCATCCTGGTCAGGGGCTTGATTGAGGGCAACATATATTCCATCATATCATATTATGCCCCCAATACAGGACAATTTAAATTTTTTCAAGACCTTCTCAAAACCTTACTCCCCCTGACGGAGGGAAAGGTGCTTTTCGGAGGAGATTCCAATGTTGCCTTTGATCAGGGCCTTGACAGATCCAAACCCCCTAGCTCTCAATTAACGCGCCCCACTAAAATCAGCTTATCCATTGTGAGGTTCCTTCACAGGCACAGCTTAGTTGACATATGGAGGGAATTGAACCCTACCAAGCGCGATTTCACACACTACTCCCCCCCACACCAATCCTACTCTAGGATAGACCATATATTGGTTCCACCGGAGTTGATCCCACCCACCCGAAAGGCCTCCATTATCGATGTTCCCTGGTCAGATCATTCGATAGTTAGCATTTCCATGGACAATGTCATTACAAAAAGGACAGGGACACATTGGAGACTCAACGAATCTCTTCTAAATGATTCACTGGTTACCAAAGAAATCGAGAGCTCCTTGAAGGAATATTTTAGCCTTAATGAGGTGGGGGGGATCTCTCCGGAAACCCTTTGGGCGGCCCATAAAGCTGTGGTTAGAGGTAAAATTATAGGTATAGCCTCGCGCAACAAGAAAGCAAGACAGTTCGCCATACAGAACCTTGAAACTAAATTTAAAACCCTGAAGTCCCAGCATAAGAAACATCCCTCTCGGGACCTAGCCGGGCAGGTTGATGCGACCAGATTAGAACTAAACTTGGCCCTAACGGCTAGGACAGAGAAAGATATCCGCTGGAGCAGCGCAAGATTTTATCACCAGAAAGACAAAATAGGGTCCATGCTAGCGACCAAATTGACCCCTAAGTCTCGCTCTCACTTCTTCCATAAAATTAGGGTGGCAGGGCAAGCGCTTTCAGCTAATCCTGACAAAATACTGAAGGCCTTCCAAGACTTCTATGCCAAACTTTACAGTTCAAACCATGCAGGCGACCGTCAAGCCTGCAATGCCCTTTTCCGAGACTTGCCCATGCCTAAACTATGGGCTGACCATAGAGATGTAATGGAGGCGGAATTCTCGACTGAGGCGATAAGGGAGGTAGTGAAATCCCTCAAAACGGGTTCGGCTCCGGGGCCTGATGGTCTTTCTGCCGTTTATTATAAGACATTTGTGGACCCCTTAGCACCTTATATGGCAAAATTCTTCAACTCAATCACTAAAGGTGCCCCATTAGATCCTCAGCTGAATACCACATTCATTTCAGTTATCCCAAAGCCGAATAAGAGCCCGGAAGATGTTGAGAATTATAGACCCATATCTCTAATAAATAATGATCTTAAGATACTTACAAAGATCCTGGCCAACCGGCTAGCATCCTTTATTGGAAGATATGTCCACAAGGACCAAGTGGGATTTATCCCTGGAAGACAAGGGCCAGATCTAACTCGTAGGGCAGTAGACATCATCTCTGTTCTTCAATCTAACTGGATAGGGGGTCCCAAACAAGAAGGCATGCTGTTGTCCATTGACCTACACAAAGCTTTTGACTCCATCGAATGGTCATATATCTTTTCGCTCATGGAACATTGGGGATTTGGCAACAGATTTCTGGGCACCCTACACGCCCTCTACTCGAATCCGACCGCATCTATTCGATTGATGGGCCACTACTCCCAACCACTCACCATAGCTAGAGGCACTAGGCAGGGGTGCCCTTTATCCCACTTAATCTTTGCCCTAGCTATCGAGACTCTAGCCATTGCCATCTGCATGAATCCTGACATACAGGGGGTCTCGTGTGGTGCCCAAACTCATAAATGCGGTTTGTTCGCAGACGACCTACTGCTCTTCCTCACCTCACCACTCACCTCGCTGCCCAACCTCTATAAAACCCTAAAGACCTTTTCAGTAGCCTCTGGCCTCAAGGTCAATTTTGCCAAATCTCACGCCCTCAATATTTCACTCCCGGGGCAGACAGTTAGTAGCCTGCAGAACAACTTTGAATTTGCATGGAGGGACACGTCCCTTGATTATCTGGGAATTAAACTCACTCCTAAAATAGAACAACTATACTCGGCCAACTTCCCTCCCACCTATAAGAAGTTAGAGCTGGACTTACGAAATTGGGCAAAGCATGATCTTTCATGGTTGGGCAGGGTTCACTCCCTTAAAATGACTCTCCTCCCCAGGCTTCTTTATCTATTTAGAGCAATGCCAATTGCCATCAGGACTGACCACCTTAAATCCTTTCAGAGGAAGGTAACTCAGTTTATATGGGGGAAAAAGGGTCACAGACTGCCCTGTAACACGCTTTTTAGGCTGCGAAAACAAGGTGGGATGGGAGTCCCGTGGCTGCTTTGGTATTACCAAGCGGCCAGACTTGCACAATTATCCGCTGTTTATTCCAGGCTTGAAAAACCGGAATGGTTGCATATAGAGCGACAGGCTGCCCCATTACATACCTTAGACTTCCTGCTCTGGATCCCCACCAAGGAGAGGCCCCCCATTCTCTCGCCCACCCTATCACAATCCCTCTCCATTTGGGATAAGCTTAAAACAAACAAATCCTTAGTGTCAGACTCTCGCCCGCTCGGTCATATTTTTAATAATCGGGATTTCCCTCCTGGAACGGATATTAAGTCATTCAAGTGGTGGTTGGATAAGGGGCTGTACCGAATCGGTCATTTCTTCACACCCTCGGGCCCTATCTCCCTGCGTTTTTGTAAAAAGAAGCTAGATATCCCAAATACGGAACTGTTTAGATTTTCTCAGATTCAACATTACCTTCATGGGATCTGGAGGGAGAAGCCGGGACCTCCGCGCTTTTCCGATTATGAAGTGTGGTGTGGTCAAGCCACAGATCAGAGAGGGGGGATCTCGGTTATTTACCAAGCTCTTGCCCAGAATGGCAGTAAAACACCCTTCATGTTGGCCTGGGAAAAGGATCTTCTCATTCAATGAAGGCCGGAGTCCTGGTTCTCCTCCTACTCCAGAGCCTATAAAGGAATTAAGAATGTTTCTCTGATCGAGGCTAACATTAAAGTAATGACTAGATGGTATTTGACCCCGAATAAATTGGCCCGAATGTTTCCCTCGACCAACCCCTTATGCTTTAGAGGTTGTGACATGGTAGGAACGATGGCCCACACTTGGTGGGAATGCATCAAACTCAGGCCATTCTGGCGGAAGATTTTCAACCTGATCTATCAGCTAACAAAAATTCAGATCCCTAGAACCCCTTCAGTGGCCCTCCTGAATGGCCCCATCCCACAAACTGGCAAGTATACTAACATCTTGATCCACTTTATGCTGCTTGGAGCCAAGATCACCATAGCCAAATCTTGGAAACAGCCCAGAGTTTCCCTACGGGCAGTCAAACATAAGATATCTTGGATTATGACCCAGGAGAAAATGACTAGCATTTTATTAGACTATAAAGACAAATTTGAATTAGTTTGGGAACCTTGGGCCCAGCATGTGGGCATCTCCCTTATCACTGGCATATAACATAATCTGGATTATAGGGCGCTTGGGTCCCGGCGTTGGTTCTGTCGACTGGCTCTTTCCTCCTTCCCCTATCTTCGCTTTATCCCCTCTACTTGATGAACACCCCTTCCAGTGAAAAATACTAGGCGATTTTTTTGTGTTATTAGCCCATCTGGTGTTTATCAGATCCTTCTAGTTTTCCTTAGTAGTCTTTTCTACTCTCTCTTGGGTCTCTTCACCCCACTGTTCCCCTGTCTTCGTCTTCTTTCAGTCTCTTAACATTTTAGCCTCATGATAGATTCTGAAGATAACGGTACTTTTTTTTTTTCTGACCAGTCTCAAGAGTCTATTGGCCCTTCCTCTGTAGGTCTCAATCCGGTTTCATAACCTCACTGATCCCTCGGACCCTTCTGGTTTTATATTGGGTGCGGGAGGGCGGGGGGGGGTCTGGGTTGGGCTTGCCTAGCACAGCAAGTTCCCGTAAGGGGTGCTGGGTTGGCCCCCTGGAACCTCTGGTCCTCCTCACCTTGGTGTCGCCAGGGACTATTGTAGCCATACAGCATGTTCTTTTAATGTTATGTTCCCTCTTTTCCATTATATTGAGCTGGGGCCCCCTGGGGTCAAGGCCTTGTTTCAATATTCATAATATTTGTCTCACTGAAGGTCGATCAGTTTTTGATGTCTATCTTGAGATATTGTATGTACTTCTTACTTGATTGTATACTTTTGAAACTAATAAATACTTTGAAAGAAAAAAAAAAAAATATCCCAAGCTTTGGACATCTCATGAAGCACTGTTCAATCCATCATCCAAAAATGGACACAGCAAACATTTAGAAGAAGGTGCTCTGGTCAGATGAGACCAAAATGTTAACTTTTTGGCCTCAAAGCAAAGCGCTATGTGTGGCAGAAAACTAACACTGCACATCACTTTTTATTCAGCAGGGGGGAAGCTGGTCAGAGTTAATAGAAAGATGAATGGAGCCAAATACAGGGCAATCTAAAGCCGCGTACACACTGGCCTACTTAGTCCGCCGAAACACATTTCAGCGGACAGTCCGCTCGTGTGTGGGCTTCAGCGGACTTTTTCAGCGTGCAGTTTGGCGGACTAAGTATTTCGGAATTTCCGTAATACTGTCCGCAACATCTCCTGGAGAAGAAGAAGAAGAAGAAGAACGGAAGGCGGCGGCGACGGCGGCGACAGAAGACCGGGCCACCGCCTGTAAAAGAGCTATAAGAAGGCGTGGTGGCCCGGCAGAATAACAGAAGAGGGGGACAAGACCCCCGAAGTCGGGAGAAGAGGCCGGCGGCGAGGAAGAAAGCCGGACTCCTCCGCTAGCAAAAGAGCTACAAGAAGATAGCGGAGGAGTCCGGCGAGAAGACCCTCGAAGACGGAAGACCCCCGGAGCTGTGCAATAAAGTATTTTATCTCGTGTGTTGTGTTTTTTTTGTACTTTTATTTTACAGGTGAATGGGTAGGGGTACATTGTACCCCATACTCATTCACATAGGGTGGGGAGCCTATATCCGGGGGCCCCCTTATTAAAGGGGGCTCCCGGATTCCGATAAGCCCCCCGCCCGCAGACCCCGACAACCAACGGCCAGGGTTGTCGGGAAGAGGCCCTTGTCCTCATCAACATGGGGACAAGGTGCTTTGGGGTGGGGGGGCCGCGCGGCCCCCCTTCCCCAAGGCACCCCCCCATGTTGAGGGCACGCGGCCTGGTACGGCTCAGGAGGGGGGGCGCTCACTCGCCCCCCTTTCCTGGCCGGCCGGGTAGCGTGCTCGGACAAGGGTCTGTTGTGGACTTGGGGGGGACCCCCACGCCGATTTTTTTCAGCGTTGGGGTTCCCCTTTAAGTCCATTCCAGGCGGCGGGGTCAGCGACGTCTCCTTCACGGGCCCCGCCTACCTGGAGACGCGCTCGAAATGAGCGGACTTTCCTCCACGTGTGTGGGCGAGTCCGTTCATTTCAAAAGTAGGGCGGATAGTATGGCGGACTTAGTACGCCGTATTAGTCCGCTCAAAAAGTGCCGTGTGTGGGCAAGTCCGTTCATTCGAAAGTATGACGGACTGTCCGTCGGATTGTCTGACGGACTAAGTTGGCCAGACAGTCCGCCCCGTGTGTACGCGGCTTTAGAAGGAAACCTGTCAGAGTCTGCAAAAGACTTGAGACTGGGGTCTAGGTTCACCTTCCAACGGTCCTAAACATACAACTTGAGCTACAATGGAATGGAATTGAGAATCTGTGGCAAGACTTGAAAATTTCTGTTCACAGATGCTCTCCATCCAGTCTGACAGAGTTTAAGCTATTTTTATAGGAGAATGGGCAAAAATGTCACTCTCTAGATGTGCAAAGCTGGTAGAGACATACCCAAAAAATCTTGCAGCTGTAATTGCAGCGAAAAGGGGTACTATAAAGTATTGACTCAGGGGGCTGAATATAAATGCACACCACACATTTCAGAAATATATTTGTAAAAAATGTTGAAAACCATTTATCATTTTCCTTCCACTTCACAATTTTGTGCCACTTTTTGTTGATCTATCACATAAAATCCCAATAAAATACATTTGCATTTTTGGTTGTTTTAAATGACAAAATGTGGAAAATCTCAAGGGGTGTGAATACTTTTTCAAGACACTGTAACTGTGTTCTTTTTACTTTTCACATTTTTTGTGTAAATAAATAGGCATATGGTCAATTATGCCAGCTGTAATACTCTGCTCCAGCTGTCAGGTGCTGGACTTGTCATTCAGTGGGAAGGAAGCAACGGGACCAAACATGTGTGGTCAGGTGGATTTTTATTATTTCAGCAGGTGGGTGGGTATCAGGCATCGTGATTCAAGCCCTGTCCAAATCATGCCGCCTTATCCTCTGCAACATTTCCATAATACGCCCCTTTTTAATTAATGACACCACCAAGCTTCTAATTCACTCCCTGTTCATCTCTCGCTTCGACTACTGCAACTCCCTCCTCATTGGATTACCTTTACACAGACTATCCCCCCTTCAGTCCATAATGAATGCCGCTGCCAGACTCATCCACCTTACCAGCCATTCAGTGTCCTCCACCCCTCTCTGCCAATCCCTCCACTGGCTTCCACCCACCCAACGAATACAATTCAAAGTACTAACAATAATTTACAAAGCCATCCTCAACTCTGCCCCTAGTTACATCACTAGCCTTGTCCCAAAATACCAACCAAGCCGCTCTCTTCAGTCATCCCAAGACCTCCTGCTCTCTAGCTCCCTTGTCACCTCCTCCCATTTTTTTCCAGAGCTTCTCCCATCCTTTGGAGCTCCCTACCCCAATATGTCTGACTGTCCCCTAATCTATCCATCTTTAGACGATCCCTGAAAACCCTTCTCTTCAAAGAAGCCTATCCTGCTTCTAACTAACGCTGTTTTACTTCCTCCATCAGCTCATCCCCCCACGGCTTTTACCTTTTGTATCAATTGCCCCTTCCCTTTTAGATTGTAAGCTCTAACGAGCAGGGCCCTCTGATTCCTCTTGTACCAAATTGTAATGTAACTGTAATGTCTGCCCTCATGTTGTAAAGCGCTGAGCAAACTGTTGGCGCTATATAAAACCTGTATAATAATAATAATAATAATAATAATTCATGGTTCTACAGCCCTAGATTAAGTATGTACATGAACAGTGCATGTACATCATGGGACTTTTTTCTTTTAAAGTCTGTTTTTTACTGTTTACGTTTTTTTTAAAATAGGTAGAGGTATTCTGTACCACTTACTCATTCGCATGGAGGTGGGTGATATCTTGGGAACCCTACAATTACAAGGTTAGGATTGTGGGGAAGAGGCCCTTGTCCTTATCAACACTGAGACAAGGTGTTTTGTCAAGAGGATCTCCCTGGCACGGTACCGCACATGTTTAGGGCATGTGGCCTTGTATGGTTCATTAGGAGGTGGGGGGGGAGTTTACCCCTCCCTTCCTTTACTCGCCTGCCATGCTGCATACTAGGATCTCGTATGGATTTTGGTTTTAATTTTTGGGGAGACCTTGTGATTTATTTTCTTTTTGACATTTATGTGGGATTTCCCCTTAAATTCCATACCAGACCTGAAGGGTCTGGTACAGAATTTGGGGAACATCACACTGTTTTTGCATAAGATCCTCTTTAAAAGTTATATCAGGGGGGCGCGGCCGGCATGCAAACTGCATAGACATCTAAGGTCTGAATGCCAAGAGGCAAATATAGGCCCCAGCAGAGCACCAAGCCTGCTAAATGCCAGCCAAGCAGAGGAGACACACTCCACACATTAGGACTGCCATGTCCCAAAAGAGCAAAGACAGCCATCATCCTCAGAAACTGACCTCTTCCTTCATCTCTCTGGTGGTGCAGAGGCAGGAAAGATGGCACTGGGACTACAGCAAAGGTAGCTATATCACCCACACACCACTGTACTTCTTGAATAGCTAGAGAGATCAGAGAGGCATGTTAATACACCACTGCCCAGTTCTTTAGTACCCTCCACCCTACTGTCTGGCAGCCCTTCCAAGTTGAAGATTTGATTGGATGACCAAGAGCAGCACTCTCAGGAGGTGAGTCCCTCTAGCAATACACTAGATGATAACAGGGACCTACAGCCTGTGCTAGATACAACTTTAACCAGTTTAGTTCCAGCCACTTTCACCACCTTCCTGCCCAGGTCAATTTTCAGCTTTCAGCGCTGTTGCACTTTGGGTGACGTACGCGCTGCCATGCAATACTGTACCCATATAAAAAAAAAAAAAATTTCACACAAATAAAGCTTTCCACTGGTGGTATTTAATAAACACTGGGTTTTTATATATTTTACACTGTTTTATATAAATGAAAAAAGACCGAACATTTAAAAAAAAAAAATTGTGTTTCTGTTATAACTAGGGTTGAGCGAACCCGAAGTGTAAAATTCGGGTTTGTATCGGACTTTTGGGTTTTTGGGTCCTGGACCCAAACCCAAACAATTTACTGTATGTTTGGGTTTGGTGTTCAGTAATGTAATGGCACTTTTTTAACAGGTACAGGGCAGCCAATTAACATTCATTTAACTTGTGTGCCCTTAGAAGCCATCACAGCCATGTCTACTAATGGCGTTGCTGTGATTGGCCTGTGCAGCATGTGATCCAGCCTCTATATAAGCTAGAGGCACATAGCACAGCACATCACTCTGCTTTAGATAGTGTAGGGAAAGGTTGCTGCTGATGTTTTGAGGGAGAGAATTAGATAGGAGTGCTGCTTCAGAAATCTAATTACTCAGCGATCTACCTTGATTTACTTATGTGGGTGCAGTGCACAATATTTTTACACTGCCCTGAGCCCAGTGCCAGAGAAAATGTAACTTTTATCCGTCTGTTAGTTAGGTTGGCGTTGACAGGTATTTTATGCAAGCTCAGTGCACCAGCACTGCATATGTTACTGTGAGATACACCTTTTAGATACTGTTGCTCTATTCTGCTATTCTAAAAAACCTCATTTAGGACAAAAAAAATATTTTACAGTGTTTTCTGCATATCTGTACATGTGAGATACACACTTTAGATACTGTTCTTCTATTGTGCTATTAAAAAAAAAAAAAAAAAATTAGGGCAAAAAAATATTTTTTGAATAGCATTTTCTGCATACCTGTACGTGTGAGATACACCCTTTATATACTGTTGCTCTATTCTGCTATTCTAAAAACACCCATTTAGGGCCAAAATAAATATTTTACAGAGTTTCCTGCATATCTGTACGTGTGAGATACACACTTTAGATACTGTTCTTGTATTGTGCTATTCAAAAATAGAATAATTTAGGGCAAAAAAACATTTTAAAAACACCCATTTAGGGCAAAAAATATATATTTTCAGTGTTTCCTGCATATCTGTACGTGTGAAATACACACTTTAGATACTGTTGTTTTATTCTGCTATTCCCCAAAAAATAATTTAGGGCAAAATTATTTTTTTTGAATAGCATTTTCTTCATATCTGTACATGTGAGATACACCGTTTAGATAATGTTAGCCCTTGTACACATGGTCGGAGAATCCGTCAGAATATGTCCTATCGGACCGTGTTGTCGGATAATCCGACTGTGTGTGGTATGCATCGGACTGATTCCGTCGGAATATCCGTCGGACCCAATTTTCCAACATGTTGGAAATATTTCCTGACCAACTGGGCCGATAAGGTGCCACGCATGCTCACATTCAAATTCCGACACGGAAGTGCTCCTTCAGGTAAAACTACTGCTCGTAAGCGATATAGCACATTCGTCACGCTGCAATGTTAAAAATTCTTTCATCAAGCGTATTCTCTTGTTCTTTACAATGCTGCAAGAATGAACTTCTTTTGATGCTCATAGTCACACACACTTCTCCCGAACGGATTTCATTACTCTTTTTTAACCATTTCAGCAATACAATTTTAGTTTGCTTCACATCTACACAATTTTAGATTTGTTTTTTTCTTTTTTGGATGTTTTTTTGGGGGGATTCCCTAAAAATCTCCTTTAAAGACAGTTTGCTCATTTCTCCTTTTTTTGTGTTTTTTTTTTGTGTGTAAACTTACAACAACAACATTATTCTATTTTTGATATTTTGTTTTTCTTTTCTAATCTACAGGAGGTTGTTTAGTGTTGGTACCCCTTGTTATTTATTTCACTTTGTATTTTTGAAATGTACCTGCCTGCTCACAAATAAACTGGTCTTTTGGAAGGAAAACACATTACACAAGTATTTCATCAAACAAAAAAAAATTTTATTTTGGTCGCTAGAAACTAAAAATAGGAACGCAGCACTGGAGAAACTTCTTAACTTTGGTGCAGCCTTTGGCCCCCAGGGCAGACATGAACAAATTCTAATTGAAAAAATTGGTGGCCTGAGGAGTAGATATCTCAGGGAGAGAAGTCTGGTCCCAAAGTCCTGGAGAGCAGGAAATTCAGATGCCATTTCTGTCCCCAGGATGTGGATCTTCAAGAGGCTGCATCTTCTGGCATACCAGACTCAACCCAGGCCATCATTCTCTTGTCTTCCTTCGGCACTTCCCACCAGACATTCTTCCAGGCTGTGGCTGGGCTCCTGTAGCTGGGGCAGGAGGAGGAGGGCGTTGGTCGACCTCCTGGCTGCCACTTGCCACAGCCTTCCCCCCCGACTGAGGTCTTCCTGTGTATGAAAAGGGGACATAGTTTTAGTTTTTTGATCATCAATCACACCATTTTGTGCTCCTGGCTTTTGCAAATTGAATGTTACCAAATAGAACAGACTATCATTCTGAGCCCAGCATTTTTCTTTCCCGTCCCAATCATTTTTGGTCACTACTGTCTCTTGATATGTAAACCACTTTGAGAAATCACAACTTACTGCTCAATAAGAACATCTAGTTAACATCATTAAATTTAACACAAGAAATAAGTTCAACAATGCAATACCTGTCTCAAGCTGGGCCCCACCACATGTTGCTGCCTGGAAGGCCCAGGTTGGACATCAGAAGCCTCAGCTGGGGGTGAAGGATGCCTTGAAGGAAGCCTGGAGAGTGGTGGCCTGAGTGGTGGCCTGGGTACCCCTTGGTCTACCAGAAAATGCAGCCTGTCAAAGTGAACCATCCTGGGGTAATAAACAGCATCTGTATCTCCTGCTCTCAAGGACTCCAGGTGCTTCTTTCTCTCCCTGAGATATGTAAGCTTCATGGCCCCAATTTTCCGATTCAGATAGGCCATGTCTGCCGTGGGGACCATGATCCACAACAAAGCAAGCAGTTTCTCCAGTGCTGCGTTCCTCTTTGTTCTGTCAGTATAAAACTTGTTGTGGAACTGCCACAGGCAGGGCATCTCCATGTACAGTTCTATGAATAGCCCCATAAAGTTTTCATTTGTGAAAGGATCCATATTGTCTGCAAGACACAACACAAGACAAACCCTCAAATACTAATAATGCCATTAAAAACCCTCCTAATCTTTTCCCAACATCGGCCTAGATAGAAGTAGTCTAGTCTAGTGAAGCACCAAGTTAAAAATGTTACCTTCGTTTCTACGTTCGTTCGCGTCCGCGCCTCACTCTCTTCCCAGATCGTACGGACGATACACACATGTTGCGTTTTATATACAGTGCGCATGCGTGAAACTCCGCCCGCCCCTGATGTTCTTTCCAGACTATTCCCTGCCCCTTCGCTTCTGGTGCAGTGGGGAGAGCACATGGCGGAGAGAATGCAGGTGCGCACTAATAATAGTTACACTAACAAGGAGGAGGGTGAGGAAAGCCCGGAGCCTGAAATGTCCTGATCCAGGAAGACAAGATTTAAGGCCTCAAATATGTCTTTTGGAGAGATGTTGGAGATGGTGGACATATTGAACAGGACCGATTATGATGGGAAGTATGGACCTTACCTAAACCCAAATATCAGAAAGGCCAAGATCATGAATAAAGTTGTGAAGAGTCTTTTGAAGAATTTTGGGGTACACCGATCCAAGGATCAACTGAGAAAACGCTGGTCAGACCTGAAACTGAGGGAGCACGAGCAGTACCTAAGGATCAAGCGTGTTCTTAAAAAAAGTAAGTAGTTGTCGTGTGTTTATATGATTATTCTTGCTTGCATACTGCTCCATGTGCTTTGATTTCATGTTGTGCATTTTAAAATGGCCACTTTCAAGGTCATGGTTTCGTTCGTTCGTATGAAACATTGTTCTGCAAAGAAGTATTCCAGCTTAACAAAGTGTCCCCAATAATGTTCTCACCTTGTAATTCGGCCCAAAAACACAATTGTACAACACTTCCAAGCAATGTTTCTGATTCCTATTTCGGCCCTCTGTGTGCTAATTAATCTTTGTTTACATTCTCATAGGGGAGAGAAGACTCGGCAAGTATGAGGACACCAGGGACCACACCCCTCCCAAAGAAGGGCAACTTTCAAAAGCAGAAACAGAGGAGCAGGAGCAGGAGGAGGAGGAGGAGGAAGGAGAGATTGTGGAGGTTGGACAAATTGTCACCACAACAGGTGAGTGTCGGAGAACACAGCTTCCGGTAAGCTCATCAGTGTATATCACCATATTTGGATTACATAGTGTGTTTGTTTGCTTTGTTTTGTAGGTGATGTGGAAGAAGATTCCTGTTTTACCAGTAAAAGTGCCCAGATCTTGATCAGGGAGATAGTGGGGTGCAATCGGGATTTGGAAATTGTCCAACAAAACATCAATGATGTTAAAAATAAAATGAAGAACATCATTGATGTTTTGGGGAGAGTGTGAAACAACAAAAACTAGATAGGGTTTTATTTTTGATATTTTAAAAACAAAATGTTGTATTTTGCAAAATTCAAAATTTGGAAGATGAACAGAGTGTGTAAACATGCGCTATCTCCCATCATGGGGGATCAATGTACGTGTTTTGTGGAAAGTGTCTGAGATTAAGGGGTTGCAGCCCCAAAGCATGTACATTGATCCCCCATGATGGGATATAGCACATGTTGACACACTGTGTGCATCTTCCAAATTTGTTTTTTTCAGGGGTGACACCCCATGTGATGAAGGCAATATCAGCCCAGTTTGTACATACTCATGTCTGATATTGTCTTCCCTTTTCAAAGTTGAACTTTGCAAGTTCCTGTGTTCTGTATTTTACGGTTTGATACATGCCTGTTTACACAAAAACAACAAGGAAAAAAAACTGATTAAACTCTGTTTTGGATACACAAAATCTCTTGGTTTGTTGTAAAAACCTTTTCAAAACGCACATGTGAATGTGCTTGTATTAAAAAGTTGAATTCTCAACAATGTGTGGCTTACTTTTTCATTGCGCATAAAATCTATTTGGAGTCAAATTTTAGTTTGTGCTGAGGAGTGTGATTTACTAAAGGCAACTCCACTTTGCACTCCAAGTGCAGTTTCAGGTGTACTTTTGCAGAGCACTTGTAGTGCATAGTGGATGTGCCTTTAGTAAAAAACACCCACAGTGAGGTGTAAATTTGGACAATCATGCCATTTTCCTGCCATGGTGCTGAAAATGAGCACGATTTTGGTCAGTAATTCACTACATACATTAGTTAACAAAAACAAGGTGTGTGTGTAGCAGACCCACAACATAATAAGATTATCTGAAGAAGAGACTGTCCCCTCATCTCGCTCTGAACTTGGGTTTGCACTGTTGGTGAAAAGGCACAACTTAAAAAAAACTGGCAAAGTGGGTGGCCACAGTCTGCCATTCCTGTGGCATTGAAGGACACTGTGTAGTGAATCAAGAACAAAAACTAGTAATTTGACAAATCAACATTGCAAGCAGATCAGACGCCCACATTTTTGGTAAAAATTCTTATAACATTTTGTGAACTGAGTATTTAAAGCCTAAAGTATAAGGTCCCCTTATGAGAGTCATAACCCCCCCATCCCCCCCATATGATGGGCCCTTGCTAAAAAATGAGGGGGGGTGTTTAGGACAGGTAACCCTCTCCACTTGATTGAGAGCTGATGAATGACTAAATAATGTGTGATACTTTGGGAAGCCCCTCCTTACTTACACTATTGGCAGCCCACCGGACAGGTAATAAGTCTCATAATAACTAAATGGAAGCACATTTTGACATTCTGCTAGTACATAGCAAGAAAATTAATGTGTTAAAAAAATAAAAATAGCATTTGAAAGTATTGAGGCAGGCCCTTACACTACATGCTTTGGTGAATTCGTCCATAAATGTGATCATGAAAAAGGTAGGTATAGTGTGTATTGGGTTTGGTCAAGTCATCAGATAGAAGATTGCTATCAGCTGAGGTAGCAGTTGGGGAGAGGGGGGTTACTAATGAGTTTGGCACAACTCCAAAAATAAAAAAAAGGTCACTTTGCATGAATTGAAGCACACACATCACATTTGTAGAGATTTTAGGGGGTGTTTAGGGGAAAGCAATACTATGGAGCTGCCAAAAGATATACCAGGTAATATGGCTGCGCTCATCCCTAAATTGGACTCCCAATTTAAAGAGATATCCAAGAGAGAACTCTCCTGGATGGGAAGGGTCACGGCATATAAAATGATGATCTTACCACAGATCCTCTACCTATTTCGTACCATTGAAAAAAGAGGTGATAGTGTTGCGCTGTATAAGGAAAGGGGAGAGACACCAGGAAGTGACGCCCAGACCTGCTGTCATCACTGTATTTACATTGCATGCCTGTTTTTAACTTAAAAAATGTGAGTAGCAAGATTATTGTTATTTAATAAAAACGAGTGATCAAAATACTACACTATCTGGCAACGTCTCTTACATTTTATGAGGTTCATCTGCCACCATATCATCTGATATAAAGAGAAAGGAATCTTCACATTGGCCATCATAATGTTACTATACGCTGTAACCTTACAGTGGTAAGGTAAGGGGACATCCACCCATTTATCCCACAAAGGGGAAAGGAGGAGTGTGCCACTGAATTGTCTGCATGATTTGCACAGCACAAAATATGGCTTTATTTTTTGCTTGAACAGCACAACAGCAATAGTTGCACTGATTTCTCTTCCAGCGTTTTTTCATCTATGCGACTAATTATGTGGACTTATTGGCACTTATCACTTTATTTATATGAATTGCCCCACACATTTATTTTCTGAATGAGATTTTGTCATTTTTTTCTTCGTGTATGCGCTAGTCACTTTATTGAAGTGTGCACTAGTCACTTTGAGGTTTATTTGAAGTTTTTTTGCACTTTTAGCACTTGCTAGTTATGGTATATAATATAGATCTTTATGACACTTTGATTCACATGTTGCTTTATTTTATATTTCACATTTACTATAGGGAATACATAATGTGTACACGATTAATTACTTTTATGGTGTAATATATATATATATATATATATATATATATATATATATATATATATATATATATATATATATATATATATATATATATATCTATATATATATATATATATATATATATATATATATATATATATATATATATATATCATATATATATATATATATATATATATATATATATATCTATATATATCTATATATATATCTATATATATATATCTATATATATATATATATATAGATATATATATATATATATATATATATATATATATATATATATATATATATATATATATATATATATATATATATATATATATATATAAATTATTGTTATCCACCCCTGACCATCCACCCCTCCCCCTCCCCATCTTTCTTTTTTCTTTTTGCCCCTTCCCCTCCCCTTTCCTTATAAAGCGCAACATTATCACCTCTTTTCTCTGCCTTTATTGGGGTCAGAGTTTCCCCTTTACCAGTGTATGCAGCAGTAGCCCATCTTCCCTTGATGTTATATCTATAGGGTTCAGCGCAGAGGTACTACACATAATATATTTCGTACCATTCCTGTCCCTATTCCTACTAAATACCTTAACAAGCTTTCGAGTATGGCCTGGTCATTCATTTGGGGAGGGAAGAGAGCAAGATGTTCCCGAAACAACCTCATCGTCCACAAGAGAGTGGGAGGCGCTAGACTGGTGGATCTTCAGGACTACCTGTACGCAGTCAGACTTGACAGCATTAAATATTGGTTCACCACTCCAGAACCCCCTCTATGGTTCGACATTGAACAGTCAATTGAACCTACTGACAACCTAAAACTTTTCCTTTTGAGCGACACATGGGCTCCTTGGAATATAACCTCTCTGTCACCGCCCATGCAAACCACCTTATTAACTTGGAGGCTTTACCTAAAATTGACAAGTAACGTAGCCCAAACTATGACTTATCCACTACCTTTAACTCTACTTGAAGCCAAAATCCCAATGCTATCAGTAAAAGACTTCACTGACCGTGGTATCTCCTTGATATCGGACATGTATGATGTCCGCCAACCTCTTGAGCTGACATGGCAGTGTTAAGTTCGGATATTTATTACGTGGATAGACAGGGAAGTTGTAGGTGATGTAAAAAAGATTGGATCTTGGTCGTGGTTGGTTGGACTATAGTGGGGTCTTCGTGTAGGTTATATAATTTGCGATAATATTCTGCAAAGTGATTAGCTATGGCTTGTGGGTCTACTATTTTATGGTGGGTCATGGGATGGAGGAGAAATGGTATCCTGGATTTTCTACGTGTAGTTTTTAATTTGTTTGCCAGGTATTTGCCTGCTCTGTTGGCGTTAGCATAAAAATTTAGTTGTAGGCGGCGTGGTGTTTATCGTATTGTTGGGAGAGATGAATTCGCAGTGACTCCCTAAGACTTGAGAGCTCATTGGTTAAGTTATGTGTTGGGGATATTTTATGTAACGTTCCGTATCATGAATTTTTTGTAATAGGGTGTTTAATCGTTGTGTACGTTTCCTTTTTTCTTGGGCCCCTAATTGAATAAGTTCACCCAGCATAAATGCCTTATGAGCGTTCCATAGGACATAGGGATCTTGTACTGAGTCTTTGTTGTCTGTGAAGAAATTGTGCATGTGGTTTAAGATTTTGTCATGGGTGCTGAGTTCCTGCAGTAGAATTACAGAAGTAGTATTACAGCGCCAGATGGGGGGTGAAGAGGAGACACCCTTCTCTAAGATAGATAAAGAAACAGCGGCGTGGTCTGACCACGTTATATTATAAATCTTGGTAGAGTCCACACATTGTAGAAGCCACTTGTCCGTGAGGAATAAGTCAATGCGTGAGTAGGAGGAGTGCCTATGCGAAAAGAAGGTGTAGTCTCTTTCGTTGGCATGGTGGCAACCCACACATCAAAAAGTTCCTCAGCCTGCAGAATGTTTTGAAGAGAAGCAGTACCTTTAGGTCTAGTTGTAATTGTGTCCATTGTCAGATTCGGAACTACATTAAAGTCCCCGCAAATGAGTATATGGCCGTACTTCATAGAGTCCGCTTTTTTAAGAACTTTCCGTAGGAAGCAAAGTTGGTGGGAGTTGGGAGAGTATAGCGTGATCAACGTGTAGGGTTTGGAATTAATGTCACCATTAAGAATAATATACCTCCCATTCTCGTCTAGGAAAACTTTCTTGAGTTGAAAAGATACTCAGTCACTTATGGCCATAAGGACACCTCCTTTCTTGTGGTTAGGTGTGCTGGCTATAAAGATATGTGGATATTTTTTGTGGGAACAGTAAGGGACTTTATCTTTTTGGAAATGTGTCTCCTGGACACAGAGTATGTCTGATTTTTGTGTCATGGCTTCTTTCCATAAGGAAAATCGTTTGGCAGGGTGGTTCAGACCTCTAACATTAATAGACAAACACTGAATTGCCATAGTCTGGTTGGTGAGTGTTGTAACGCGTGCATATGTATTGGTTGCTCACTTTGCGAAGGAAGGTTCCGGCGATGGAAGATGGCCACCCAGACACAGTGGAAGAGTACCTAGCGGTTGTCTTGATGGATATTCTGTAGGCTTGAGGAGTATGGGGTAGTAGGAACAAAACAAATATGAACAGTCAACTTATAAGGCATAAGAAATGATCCAAAAACTGAACAGTGTGCAGAATCATCTGCTACTTGTTACCAGGGGTGGATGAGGAAGAACTAAGAACTTGTCTCCCGTCCCCGGAAAAATATAGGATATATTCAGTCGTTATGTTCCGAATTTCCACCAGTTGTTTTCTTTTGAGAATGTTTTACGGGATACCACCTGCCATTCCTCTTGCATGAGCGTCGGGTGTGCTTGTTGCGTGTTAACATCTGTCAGCTCAGCTAAGATGCCCCACTTTCTTAGGGTTGAGATACCTTCCTCTAACTTGGAGACCATTACCATAACCCCATTATGAGTGATACAAAGCGTAGCTGGATATTTCCACGTATGGGGAATGCCATGGTTCCTCAGTGCTTTAGTGAGGGATGTCAGGTTTCTGCGGCGCTGTAGGGTGTGTCTGGATAAATCAGGTAGCATCCTGATATCAGCGTACTGTGGGGGCAGTTTGTCCAGGTTATGGGATGCCAACAGGATTTTTTCCTTTACATGGTAATAATGGACCCTTAATAGGACATCCCTTGGTGTTTCCACAGGAAGAAAGGTGGGTCACCCCATGTATCCTGTCCATAATAAGGTCTTGCACTGTCAATTCTGGCACCAGGGTAGAAAATATAGCTTGAGCGTATTGTAGGAGTTGGGTGGATGGGATAGATTCAGGAATACCCTGCAGCTTGAGGTTGTTCCTTCTGGACCTATCCTCGAGGTCTGCCATTTACTCTGGCACGCAGCACTTTTACTTCTTTGTGGCAGTTGTTAATCCCCCTCATCATATCAGAGTGAAGGGACGCCTGCAAGGACAACAGCATTTCTTTAAGGGTATTCTCTGAAACTGGGGCGTCTGTAGTGGCAAAGTCTGAGATAGGGTCTCCTCTGGGAGTGTCCTGCGGAGCTGTGTGGTGTTGCGGGCCCACTTACCGCCATTGCTGGTTCTGGGGTGACCTGCAGCCTAGTAGGAGAGTCCCTCCGCAGCCTAGCTTTGACCGGGCTGTGTGTGGAGGGGCTTGGGGCCTCCGACGAGGAGCCGCTGTGGAAGATGGCAGGGTCGGAGGCTCCGGAAGGTATCTGGCTTCCGTGCGGGGTCTGTTCGGCCGGATGACGTGGCTGTTGTGCGCGCGTCTCCGCCATTTTGCTGCAGCCCGCCCTGGCCTGAGGCAAAATATGAGTCCAGTTTGCTTGGCTGCTGTACTAGCTTACGCCGCCGGCCCATCTTCGTTAAGTGCACCAGCAGATGAGCTATCCGAGGATGCCAGCTTTGTCCGCAGAACCATTCGGTGGAGTCGGATGTTGGTGGATTTCTCTGGAGGGCGATCGGAGCTCTTACACTACACGTCCACCATGGAGCTCGGTCGCCATGCCCCCTCAAAATGGTGAAGAGCCCCTTTGGCCATAGACAACAGAACCGTTTCATGAGTCACATGGGCAGGCTGTAAAGGTCTCCCGTCAAGAGCCTTAATGGCAAGTGGAGTGTCACGCAGCTGCAGTGGAATCGAGTGCTGTGAAACAAATGCTGCATCAATGAACAGGCCTGCAGCCCCAGAGTCTATTAAAGCCTGTATCTTGATGGACAACTCAGCCCAAGAAAGGGTGACCAAAACCAGGGGCTTATCCTTCTGGATAACTGGGGACGAAACAATGCCACCTAAGGTCTGTCAATGACAGGACCTCAAGGTTCGGGCGTTTCCTGGACGGGTAGGACAAGACTTCAAAAAGTGACCTGCCTGGCCACAATAAAGGCACAATCTCTCCCTCCTCCTAAAGGCTCTCTCATCCGCAGAGAGACGCATGAAGCCCAGGTGCATGGGTTCATCTTCACTGACCAACTCGGTACCAGGAGGCATGGGAGGTGAGGGAGGCATGGGTGGGACTACAAAGCTTGGAGGCAAACGTACAGGAGGCTTCCGCAAGCGCTCCTTAAGAGAAAGTCTTTCTCTGAGTCTGGAGTCAATGAGGATGGCAAACGAGATCAAGCTCTCCAGCTCAGTGGGTATATCTCGGGCTGCTATCTCATCCTTGATGGAATCCAAGAGACCATGAGAAAAAGCAGTTACGAGGGCGTCATTGTTACAAGCAACCTCTGCTGCCAGACATGAGGCAGAGTGTGCGGGAACTTCAAAAACCCTTTTAAAAGAGGCCACACACTGAGGGTAACTCGAGACAACAGGTTTTTGCATCTCCCAGAGGGTTAGCCCAGGCCAAGGCTCTCTCAGAAAGCAAAGATATCACAAAATCTACTTTGCTTCTGTCCGTGGGAAACGCCTGGAGTAGCATTTCGAAAGTATATCTCAACCTGATTGAGAAACCCTCTGCATTGAACTGGATCGCCCCCAAATCACTGGGGAAGTGGAGCAGAACCAGACATACCTCTTATAGAGGTAATACTCGAGGCGGGTGTCTGCACAGAGACTGGCGCAGCAGCAGGGATGGCCTGTGACCTGTGACTCAGGTTGTACCGGAGCAGCCACCGTGGGGGATTCCAGATGAGCCGTGCAATTCAGGAGCATTTGTAACACCAAGGCAAACTGATCCATGCAGTGATCTTGCTCATCCAATCTGGAAAAAATATTACCAACAAGTGGATTGACTGTATCTTCTGAATTCATGGCCTTCGCGTACTATCAGAAACCATGAAACAGACTGAGACAGAAGTACAATCAAATCACACTTGTTTATTAATAAAAATAAAAGGTAAATAGAAAAAAATGTAGTCAAGCATAGCCAGAGTCCTGTAGCCAGATCGGGTAGTCAGCCAGTCCAATGTTCATTAACCAGATCGGGTAATCAGGCAGGCCGGAAGTCAGGGATCCAAGGAGAGCAACCGCAAGCAGGATAAGAAGCCAGGTGGGATGTCAGCAAGCCAGACTTGAAACAAACAGCAGGAGATGGTTCCCTGTAATGTGACCAACGTGAAGGCAAATGAAAAAGTGAGCAGGAAGGCTTTAAACAGGCAGGTCAGACGAGCATCATCAGGAACAGCTGGTAACTGTGGAAAGAGAAGAGAGCTGGCAATTAGCCGGCAGCTGAGTGGGCAGCCCAGAGGAGGAAGGGCTAAGCCAGCCCTGACAGCGCCCACCTGGCCGTATATGTACATTGGCCGGGTGGGATGTGGTTAACAACACATTCTATTCAAACCATTGGTTTACAAGTGAATCCGCCTATTCCTGTGAAACCACCACTGCGCTTTTGGATATAGGGGGTCATTTACTAAAGGAAAATCCACTTTGCACTGAAAGTGTACTTGGGAGTGCAGTCGCTTTAGATCCGAGGAGGACATGCAAGGAAAATAAAAAACAGCATTTTAGCTTAAACATCATTGGATGATAAAATCAGCAGAGCTTCCCCTCATTTCAGATCTATCCCTTAGATTTAGAGCGACTGCACTTCCAAGCGCACTTGCAGTGCAAAGTGGATTTGCCTTTTTTAAACAACCCCCATAGATAAGGTAGATCCTACAGCTGCCACTTAAAAATAATAATAATAATACAATCAGGATTTAAACCCCTATTAGAAAATATAGGAATAAATGGTGGCGCTACGTGGTAAATAAACTAGTTAATTATAAACTAATCATATGAATATATAATTTCACCCTGTGATAAGTGAAAACAATAATAATAAAATGAAAAAAGCAAGTAGGCACACTTACAAAAATTTAAATGCAATAAATGCACAAGTGATTAACACCATGGGGGTTATTTACTAAATGAAAATCCACTTTGCACTGCAACTGCACTTGAAAGTGCACTTGGAAGTAAAGTTACTGTAGATCCGAGAGGAACATGCAAGGAAAATAAAAAACAGCATTTTACCTTGCACATGATTGGATGATAAAATCAGCAGAGCTTCCACTCATTTCAGATCTACCCCTTAGATTTAGGGCGACTGCACTTCCAAGTGCACTTTCAGTGCAATTTCAAGTACACTTGCAGCGCAAAGTGGATTTGCCTTTTGTAAATAACCCCCCATGTGACAAAAGTGAATTTGGAAATTAACTTAAAATGACATTCTTGATAAAATAAGTACAAAAAGTCCATATATTGTGTGAACAAAAGTCCAATGAATGACAAACACTCCAGTGAAAATTATGTGTTTCTTGTAAGCTTCCACTCCCCTCACAGAAACGCACTCACCAGCTGCTTTAGCCTACACCTGAATCAGGTTATTGCTCCACATGTAAATTGAAAAAGAGTGCTTAATAGTGTGATAACTTTCAATAAATGTATTACAATTTAAAACTTCCATCACCATTGTACTCACATGTAAACAATTCACATCAAGCATGAAAAGATAATCACATCCAGTAAACCACATCAAGGCAATCCATGCAGCAGGTTTAAATGTATAGCAGTCGCTGCAGACTCAGGAAGTTTGAATGCTGATGATGTTCTCACCCACTCCTCAACCCAATCCTTCTCTCTCCACTGCACCGTGTCTCGTCACACCATCCTACATCACATGTGCTAGATTGCCGTATAGCTACACCCCGATATGTTTCGTAACTGATACTGTGTGAATCCCATGATTAAGTCTCAGTTTTACGAAACATGTCGGGGTGTAGCTATACGGCAATCTAGCACACGTTATAAATGGTTTTGGAACAAACCAACATCTTGGTGTATAACATGTACAGTATCTCACAAAAGTGAGTACATCCCTCACATTTTTGTAAATATTTTATTATATTTTTCATGTGAAAACACTGAAGAAATTGCACTTTGCTACAATGTAAATTAGTGAGTGTACAGCTTGTATAACAGTGTAAATGTGCTGTTCCCTCAAAGTAACTCAACACACAGCCATTAATGTCTAAACCGCTGGCAACAAAAGTGAGTACCCCCCTAAGTGAAAATGTCCAAATTGGGACCCATTAACCATTTTCCCTCCCTGGTGTCATGTGACTCATTTGTGTTACAAGGTCTCAGGTGTGAATGAGGAGTATGTGTGTTAAATTTAGTGACATCGCTACCACTCTCTCATACTGGTCATTGGAAGTTCAACATGACACCTCATGGCAAAAAAATCTCTGAGGGTCTGAAAAAAAGAATTGTTGCTCTACATAAAGATGGCCTAGGCTATAAAAAGATTGCCAAGACCCTGAAACTGAGATGTAGCATGGTGGTCAAGACCATACAGTGGTTTAAAAGGCCAGATACTCAGAACAGGCCTCACCATGGTCGACCAAAGAAGTTGACTGCACATGCTCAATGTCATATCTAGATGTTGTCTTTGGAAAATAGATGTATGAGTGATGCCAGTATTAGCGGAGAGGTTGAAGTGGTGGGGGGTCAGCCTGTCAGTACTCAGACCATATGCCACACATTGCATCAAATGGTCTACATGGCTATCGTCCCAGAAGGAAACCTCTTCTAAAGATGATGCACAAGAAAGCCCACAAACAGTTTGCTGAATACAATCAGACTAAGGACATGAATAAGGACATGAATAACTGGAACCATGTCCTGAGGTCTGATGAGACAAGATAAACGTATTTGGTTCAGATTGTGTCAAGCGTGTGTGATGGCAACCAGGTGAGCAGTACAAAGACAAGTGTGTCTTGCCTACAGTCAAGCATGGTTGTGCGAGTATCATGATTTGGGGCTGAATGAGTGCTGCTGGCACTGGGGAGCTACAGTTCATTAAGGAAACCATGAATGCCGACATGTACTCTGACATACTAAAGACATGATCCCCTACCCTCAGAGACTAGGCCGCAGGGCAGTATTCCAAGCCATGTGCTCTCCCACTGCCCCAAAAGAGAAAAGGCGGGGAATACACTAGAAAGAAGGACATGGATGGAGTTTCACGCATGCGCAGTGTATATAAAGCATAACACGCGGGTGACGTACATACGATCTGTGAGTGGAGGACGGAGGATCCTTAGCGCTGATTGATTAAACAAAGGTACAATTGTAACTTGGGGCATCAGTGGTTAGTGGCCTATACTGCTTCTAGATTGAGGCCTATATTGGTACACGATTAGGAGAGTTTAGCCTGACATTAGGGTTTGTCTTGTGTTGTGTCTTGCAGAAAATATGGTTGACAAATTCATAGCCCCTGATTTCCTGCCCAACTTTCTAGACAGGGAGCTGCCATGTCTCTGGCAAGTCCAATGCATGGACTATTCGAACAAGCAAAAGAGGAAGGCAGCGCTGGATAAGCCATTGGAATTGGTGAAGCCTGTGTATCCCACGGCAGACATCAAATATTTGAAGGCCAAAATTGGTAGCCCGAGGAGCACATATAATAGGAAGCGCAAGAAGGTCCAGGATTCCCTGAGATCCGGGGCCGCAGCAGATGACATATATGTCCCCAGGCTGTGGTACTATGACAGCCTGCGGTTTTTGTCTGAACAGACGGAGCCCAGGCCATCGCTATCAACACTTCCTTCCACATCAGTTGAGGCTCCTGAGGTTCAACCTGGGCCTTCCACCCAGGAATAAGATGTGGAGGAGCCCAGCTTGACTCAGGTATAGCATTGTTGAAGATATTTCTAATCAAAAATTGAATGATGTTAACTTAACAGGTTATTGATCACAAATTTCTGATTTAACAAATTGGTTTCCATTTCAATAGAAAGTAGTGGCCAAAAATGATTGGGACAAGAATGAAAAACGCTTGGGTCAGAATGATTGTCTTTTTTATTTGTTAACATTCAATTTGCAATAGTCATGAGCTCAAAATTGTGTGTGATTGATGACCAAAAACCTAAAACTATGTACCATTTTCATACACAGGAAAGTCTCAGACAGGATGAGGCTGTGGCAAGCAGCCTGACCGAATCCCAGGTTCTTGCCCTCCGCCCTCTAACCAAAAGGACCAGGAAGGCAAGTAACCTGGAGGAGTCCACAGCTGCTTTCCTAAACAGGCTACTGCGGCAATTACCATGACCCCTGGTATACATAAGGCATTTGGATGTGTCACTACCAGCAAATTAGAAAGGATGGAGGAGGCCCAAAGCACTATATGCAAAGATATTATTCTCAAGGCCCCAAACAAAGGGACGAGGGGAAAATGCACACCTCAAACACACCTCTGTGAGTTGGACCATGCTCCTCCACCACCTCCAACAACACCACCAACACCACAGCCGTGCCACCCACCACAGCAGCATGGAAGGAAGCATGGAAGCAAGTGTTGAGAGTGATGGCCTGGGTTTGGTGTGGTCAGGCAAAAAACACAGGCTGTTGTAAGATCACAGTCTCTGGACATATATGTCATCTGCTGCTGCTCCCAATCTTTCGGAGCCCTGGACCATATTGTGCTCCCTAATAAAGGGTCTCTTCTGGTTACCAATTTTGACAGTCAAATAATTTATGTCTGCCCTGGGGTACAAAGGCTTTACCAATTCCAACTGTTTCTCCAGCATTGTCTTCCTCTTTATTTTGATATGACCTTGTGCTCCCTATTAAAATGTGTGTTTTGGTAAATACTTGCCTGTATTTTACTTCAAAAAGGACAGTGTGTTTGTGCAGGTACATTTCAAAAATACGATGTCAGATTAAGAAGGGACACCAACATAGTTGTATCTTTGAGGTTAAAAAATACAAGATAATAATGGTTTTGTAGTAACTTGACACACAAAACAGACAAAAAAAAATATTCTGGAGATCACTAGAAAAAACACAAAAAAAAAAAAAATTCAGGAGATTACTATAAATAATAAAAAATAAGTTTGTCAGAAACTCTGTGAGTATCAGCAACAAAGCAACTTATTATAGCATTATAAAGAAGAAGATAATGCTCTGTTGAGAGATGTCACAATTTGCCACGTCACGAATATGATATCTCCATTACGAATGCTAGTTTTACAAGACCGAGTGCTTCTGGCTCATACATGATTCCGAACATGTGTGCACTTTTGTGTGACGGACTTGTGTACACACGATCGGAAAGTCCGACAACAAAGTTTTCTTGGCAGAAAATTTGAGAATCTGCTAGCCAACAGTCCGCCAACAAATGTTCGATGGAGCATACACACAGTCAGACTTTTAGCCAACAAGCTCACATCCATCATTTCCCGCTGGAAAATCCGATCGTATGTACGCGGCATAAGACTAAGGAAAATATTTCACCAATGCCACGGAGGACAGAAACAGTGGCTCCCACTTAAATCTTTATTTTATTTTGGAGCTGTGGAAATTAAAGATTAATTCCTCGATTAATCGTTCATTTTTTTGATCGATCAAAATACTCACCTCTCCGACAGCTTCCGGGTCTTCAGGGAGTTCCGTCTGAGATCCGGTGAGGTCATGGACATCACAAGGGGGGAGGAGTCCGGTGATGTCAAAGTTCTGATTGAACCTAATGCGTATGGGGGAGGAGCTACGCATGATGTCATACGCTGCTGCCCTATGGAACTAACACGATTGTCGGCTTTACATGCTGTGTTTTTATCATCTTTATGTGAGTAGTTTGTGTTTGAACACAAAAATGTAATCTTATACTTAAGCGGTGAGCACTTAGATCTTTTCTTTCTACCCATGACCTGCCGTCCTTGCTGAGATCTAAGGAGATGTGAGAGAAGTTTATGGTCCGTGTTAACCCTTTTGATACCTGCTTGTATGACCACCTGTTTGCACAGGGGTCCATGCCATAAGGTGAGAGTGATTAGTTAGACCGAGGGGGAGGGATTGTCATGCTACTGTGGAAAAAAAATAAATACTTACGTCAGTGCTACAGTTTGAATTTAAAACTTATTTGTGTGAAGTTAAGTCATGGACATTAACTAGTGTCGGGTGATTGTACATAGTGTATACCACATTTACCACTGACTAATGCAGAGTTGCAATGCAATCAGATCAGCTAAAAGTAGTTGGATCTGTATGTGCATTATAATTAATCAAAATTAGTCGATTAATCGATTTAAAAAAAAAACGATTAATCAAACACGAAAAGTTTAATTAGTAACAGCCCTATTTTATTTTAATAACTACACATATCCACTATGCCATTTTGAAGTAATAGTTTGTTCGTGTGTAGTGATTAACCATATTAGGAGAATTAAGTTTACAACATATTTCACCAGAATTTTTGTATGCAAATCCGTCACATTTTCAGAGAAGCTTGACATTTAGAATCCAGGCAAAATCATTAACTGAATAATGTTTTGCATATTATGCATGTATATGCAGTATTCAAGGGATTTAAAATAAATCTTGAATTTCCTGACTTCCTTCTACACATGAATTAAAAGTGACATGTAATATGCAGTGTTACATATACGTACAGTTGTTCTTACTGGAAACTGGACACTTTATGCAGCAAGAAATGGATTACAAACTCCTTACAGTAGCAAAGAGCTTGCATTATGTTCTGATAACCAAAGCTTTCAGGCTCTGACAAATGTGATTCCAATTATTTCATAGGTAATGCTTCTGGCACAGCAGCACTTTCATATTACCTTGAACTTACTCTAGCTTCTCATATACTTTTGTATTTCCAACACTAATGGACTAAGTTAATAATGTGACTTTAACCACTGCAGCCCCAGAAGATTTGGCTGCTCAATGACCAGAGCACTTTTTACAATTTGGCACAGTGCTGCTTTAACTGGTAATTGCCCTGCAATTGTCATGCAATGCTGTACCCAAATGAAACGTGCATCCTTTTTTCCCACAACTAAAGCTTTCTTTTTATGATATTTGATTGCCTCTGCAATTTAATTTTTTTGCGATATATAAACGGAAAATGACCGAAAATTAAAAATGTTTATGAAAAAAAATTATATTTTCTACTTTTTGTTATAAAAAACATCCAATAAACTAAGTTTTAGTCATCATTCATTTAGGCCAATGTATTCAACCATATGACTTTGGTAAATGAGTAATTTTTTTGGAATTTACACAGCTTTTAGTTTATGACTGCCTATCTCATTTCTTGAGGTGCTAAAATGTCAGGGCAATACAATGCCCCCAAAATGACCCCATTTTGGAAAGTAGACATCCCAAGGAAATTGCTGAGAGGCATGTTGAGTCCATTGAATTTTTTATTTTTGAGTGATTAAAAAATTACAAAAAAAAAAATACACAAAGTTGTCACTAAATGATATATTACTCACACATGCCATGGTTATATGTGGAATTAGACCTAAACATACATTCTGCTGCTTCTGAGTATGGGGATGCCACATGTGTAAGACATTTTGGGAGCCTAGCCGCGTACAGGACCCTGAAAACCAAGCCCTGCCTTCAGGATTTCTAAGGGTGTAAACTTTGTATTTCACTACTCATTAACTATCACAGTTTTAAAGGACATAAAATGCCAAGATAGCCCAAATGACCCCATTTTGGAAAGTAGACACCCCAAGCTATTTGCTGAGAGGCATGTTGAGTATTTTGCAAGTCTCTATTTTTGTCAAAAAGTTTTGAAAATTGAAAAAAGAAAAAAAGAGGGGCGCATGCGCGAAGCTCTCCATGACGGACGCATCCCGTTAGAGCTCCGCTCTCACCGCCGCAATCCTGAGCCATAAGCATCTCTTCTCAGGCGGCTAGCAACCCAATCGACACGGGCAACCCCTCCCGCACCTCCCGGCATGGTTTTGACAGGCCATGGGGGGAAATCTAAGCCTAAACCAATAAAAGAAGCACTGGCGCGTGCTTCTTCCAAGATGGCGGTGAAGGCCTCCGCTGCTCTCCAGCACACCACCAGCCCGCATCATCATGAGAGCAGTGCAGAGGAAGAAGAACAGGCTGAACGCCCGGCTGCATCCCTGTCCTTCCCATCATCAGGTATGTCTCAGGCTGACTTCCTGACCCACATGGAGACAATGCTGAACAAGGCCCTTAACCACTACAGATCCGCGCTATTGCCAAATGACGGCATTAGCGCGGACCTACATTTCCGGGACTACGTCTATTGACGTCGTCCCGGTTACGAGCGGCCTGCGCGCCCCCTGAGGGGTGCGCGCAGCGCTCTGTGATCGGCGAGTCCGTGAGACTCGCCTGATCACCGATCCGTGTAAGGGGTCGATCCCGACCCCTTATCACGTGATCAGCTGTCAGCCAATGACAGCTGATCATGTGATAGAACGGAGCCGGTAATCGGCTATTATTCCTCCTCGCGCTGACAGCGCGAGGATAGAAAAAATAAGCCGATCACCGGCGGCCGTGATCGGGACATCAGTCCCGATCACGGCCATCAATACAAGGGACCACCTGCCACCTGCCTGTGTCCACCTGCCTCCCGCAGTGCCATCCTGAAGTAAAATAAAAGCAAAAGTAAGTGCCCCCCGTCAGTGCCCCCCGTCAGTGCCCATAGTGCCCACAGTGCCACCCACAGTGCCACCCACAGTGCCACCCACAGTGCCACCCCACAGTGCCACCCACAGTGCCACCCACAGTGCCACCCAATCTGCCTCAAAGGTGCTGCACCCCAGTGCCGCCCATCAGTGCCCAGCAGTGCCGCCCATCTGTGCCCAGCAGTGCCGCCCATCAGTGCCCAGCAGTGCCACCTATCAGAGCCACCTATCAGTGCCACCTATCAGTGCCCATCAGTCCCATCTATCTGTGGTACCTATCAGTGCCCATCCGTGCCACCCATCCGTGCCACTTATCCGTGCCACCCATCCGTGCCATCTTATCTGTGCCCATCTTTGCCCATCAGTGCCGCCTTATCTGTGCCCATCGGTGCCGCCTTATCTGTGCCTATTAGTGCCGCCTTAACTATGCCTATCAGTGCCCACCGGTGCAGCCTATCAGTGCCCACCAATGCAGCCCATCAGTGCCCACCAATGCAGCCCATCAGTGCCCACCAATGCAGCCTATCAGTGCCGCCTAATCAGCGCACTTCAATGAAGGAGAAAAATGACCCGTTTGCAAAATTTTATAACAAACTATTAAAACATGATTTTTTTTTTTTTTTTTTTTGCATCTTTTTTTGTTTGTTTAGCAAAAAATAAAACTCCGAGCTGTAACTAAATACCACCAAAAGAAAGCTCTATTTGTGAGAAAAAAATGATAAAAATTTCATTTGGGTACAGTGTTGTATGACCGCGTAATTGTCACTCAAAGTGCATCAGCGCTGAAAGCTGAAAATTGGTCTGGGACTGAGGGGGGTTTAAGTGCCCAGTAAGCAAGTGGTTAAAGCCACGTCAGATCAGATCACTGACAGACTCACTCGTGAGATCCGCGACCTGGGCCAGCATACCGCTGAACTTGAGACTAGAGCTGATGACACTGAGCTCACTCTGCAAGAGCTTGCCCGAGACCAGGAAAATGCCATCTTACTGTCACGTTTAGAAGACGTGGAAAAACGCTCACGTAGGTCGAACCTGCGCCTCAGGGGCATCCCCGAGACCGTGGATGACCTCCAGTCTTTCACCACAGCTCTTTTCCAAGAACTAACCCCGGCAATACCGATAGAGCGACTCGAATTCGACCGGATTCACAAGGCGCTAACGCGACGCCAATCTGAGGGCCCTCCGCACAACATAATAGTGAAGCTCCACTTCTTCCGCATGAAAGAGCAGCTGATCACCGCAGCCCGCAACAAACAGGAATTGCAATTTCAAGGCCACTCTTATCAGCTCTTCACCGACTTGGCACCCACAAATATTGCTAAGCGACAAGCTATGAAACCTCAGCTCCAAATCTTGCTGCAGCATCAGATAAAATACGCATGGCGCTTTCCATTCACGCTTCATTTCTCCTATCAAGGCCAGCAACACACCTGCTCCTCGCCTGAAGCACTGCAAAGTCTCTTGGAAAGCCTCCACCTCGCCCCATCGGAGCAACAGGAAACGGCACTCCCCTGCACGCCAGCCCGCTCTGCTCCCTACTCATATGTGGCCACGCCGAGGAGGAACCAACAAGCTCCACCGGGCCCCTCTTTCATCAGACGGGGTACACCCAAGCGCCCTGCTAGTACGGGCTTCCCTAGCCCTAAGGTATTTATCCCCCGCTGAACCACATCCTCTGTTGACTTTTGGCATTTCTTTTTGTCCTGGCTGTTCTTAGGATTTGAGCCGCCAGACACTGGGACCTGACATGTCCTCATGTCCTTAACGGACATCGCTTGATACACGCCCAATATCTCTACCCATCCTGATTTTATTTGACTGTTCCTTAAGTGACTAGACACAGCAGCCCCCCCCCCTTTTTTTTTTTTTTTTTTTTGTTTGAGTCCACCTTTTTGCTCCTGATACTTTTTTCACTCATCCCTTTTTATTTGTCCCATAGACCATGTATCGTCCACTCTCCGGAATAGCTGCTACACAGTTCACCCACGGACAACACCTGCGAACTGCACTCCTCCATGTTTTGCACCCCCACACCTGCTTGACCCTAGTGGGCACACCCCTGATTCCACCCTGGCCAATACATGGTCTTTGAACTGTCAGACTCACTCTGCCACATATCCTCTCTCTCTAGCCTGCCTTTTTTTGGGTCCTGACCCTTTATCTCCCCGATAATTTTTTTCCCTTTTTTTTTCCCCGCCCTGCCTTCCCTTCCTACCCTCTCCCTCCTCTACCCTATCCCCTTCCAACTCCCCATCCCTCCCCCTCCCTCCCAGGATCTCCCCATTTCAACCCCCCCCTTCATGTCCCTTGTTGTGTTCCTATCCCTATGAATGCCTAAGATGTTTCTGCACATGATTACTGCTTGTAGGCCAGAACTGTTTTTTCTTGGTCTCTATGTAACTAACTCTTTCTGGTTTTTATATGCCTCAATTATCTCTTTTACCCGGTAGAGATCAATAATGTTATTGTTTACACTTCCTTAGTACTACTCCTAGAATATTGAACGGGTTCGCGGCGGTGAGCAGTCACTGCTCCCCCCCTCTGTTGATGCATTTTCTGCCTGACTGGGTGGCAGGCAGGCGGCTTGCAACACACACTTGTTGGGCGGTCCGGATTTACCCATACCGCCTCACACCCTCTTTTCTTCTCCTCTATCAACCTTTTCTTTTTCTCTCTCTTCCATCTTTTTGCTCTCTCCCTCCTACCCTCCTTTACCCCTATGGTCGGCTGGCTCGCCCGGGTCCCAAGTGGTCTCCTAAGCTTCTTCTCCCTCACTTGCAATGGCCCCCTTGAATATTTTGTCCTTGAATGTTAAGGGACTCAATTCGCCCCAAAAGCGGGTCAAAGCATTCCGTACCGGGGGCGTGGCTAGCCGCGGAGCGAGATGGCCGCTTGATTGACGAGCTCCGCTCCATAGCAGGCTTAATTCGCTACAACAGCGCAACGGACCACCATTCTCTGGCCCACCGGAGAAGGGAAGTCGCGGGACACACGGCGGTATGCCCGGACGCCGCCATCCGCCACTGCAACCGCGCCGAATGACGGAGTATTTCGGCTGCATGGAGCACGGAGGATTCCAAGATGGCGCCGACCAGGCCGCTCTCCACACAGGCCCTGCAGGACACAGCCCAACACCACTCGATCTGCCATATGAGTGGCCTGGCACAGACAGGATCAGCAGGGGAGAACATGAGGAGATGGACAGCTTACCCCCCCCCCCCTCAGATCCACGCAGGGGACACTCCGCAGGAGAGAGGTAAGAGAATGGCCTCTTCTCCCTGTAACTCTCCTCAGAAAGCACCCACAGCTAAAAAGCATCATGGCTCTGACCCAGGCCCTGCATCTGCTGTTTCAGCCCCCTTATCTACTCTGGCTACCATGCCAGTGACTGACAATCCTGTCTCTGAAAGCATGCTAAAATCTATGCTGCTCACTCTGCAGAAGGATCTCCACAGGGAGCTGCAACTCTCTCTATCCCAAGCACATGACAGGCTGGACTGCCTGGAAGATAGGGCAGACATGACGGAGGAACACCTCTCAGATATGAACAGGGCTCATAATGAAATCCTCGCTGCGCACGACCATCATACAGAAGAGATTCAGAAAATAAAGCTGAAACTCGCAGACCTCGAGGACAGGTCCAGACGTAATAATATTAAATTTAGAGGTATCCCTGAAACCGTGCAACCTAACGACCTGCCCAAGTACCTGCATCAACTCTTCCTTACCCTTCTCCCTGATCTCACACCTCAAGATATGACCATCGACCGAGCATATAGAATTGCGAAGCCGGACCATTTACCAGCTGACACACCTCGAGATGTCCTGGCCAGGATCCATTTCTATCAAGTTAAGGAACAACTCCTTCGCGCGGCCAGGAACCTGAGGCCTCTTCCATCTCCCTACAATGCAATATCACTTTTTGCGGACTTGTCTCCCGCCACCATGGAACTTCGCAGAGCATTCTCACCGGTTACCTCCTTGCTTTAAGAGCACAATATTGCTTATCGTTGGGGTTTCCCCACCAAGCTTCTAGTCACTTACCAACAGAAAGTGGTTCCGATCCTATCACCTAAGGACGGCTACAAGAAGCTAACCAACTGGGGAATGCTTCCTCTCCGCCCAAAGTCGCAAAACTCAGAGAAACATCCTACAGGCTCCCCGCCTTCTTCCCGTCGTGGCTCGAATAAATCCAACAAAACCTGATGGACCTCCATGACCAGCAATGTCCCTGGCATGTGAAGCCTGCCTGGGCGTTTTTTTTCCAGTTTCACACCCCGTTGAATTATAGTGTGCCACGCACACCGATACATCTTTCTCCCTGTACCTCTTTTTACTACAAAGGTAATTTGTTCATTTGTTACGCTTGACCATTGTTGATACTACAGTTTTTGACTCATAATCCCTTATTATTCTGTTTTTTTTTTCATTTTTCTTTATTCTATTTTCCTGCCGCCCTTTGCTCCATCGTTTTGTTAACCACTGGTGCCCAACTAACCTTGATAGAACTACCAGTCCCTGAGGACAAGCGCTTTCTTCACATTCCACATTCTAGGATCACATACGCGATTTCTATCCTGTTATTAGCTTTGAATTTACAGCCATTATAGGATGTGATTTGCATATGATTATATTTCTTGTTGTACTATATATAAACTGTACTAAGCTTTCTCGTAATACCTGTGGTCGCGCTCAACACCTGTGCAACACCCACCATACATAACCACCATGCCACTTAAAATTGTTTCCCTTAATGCCAAAGGGCTTAACTCCCCTTTCAAAAGAAACCTCCTCTGGAAGGAGGCATATAAGCAAAAAGCTGACATAATATGTGTACAAGAAACCCACTTTAAGCAACAAAATCCACCCAAATGTACACACAAAAGATACTCCCACTATTTTTTCTCTAACCACGCCCAAAAGAAATGTGGGGTGATGATCGCTGTGAGTTCCGATTTATCCTTTATCCCACAACAGGTTGACACAGATGAAGAAGGCAGGTTCATCATATTAACTGCGTCCTTCGACAACCATCTCTTAACATTGGTGAACGTGTACGCACCCAATACTTCTCAAAAGAAGTTCTTCAAATGTCTGAAGAACAAACTACAACTGTTTAAACAAAACCCCATAATCATTTGTGGGGACTTTAATGATATCCCTGACCCTATGTTAGATACAACCAACCCCGATAGGAAGGCATCCAACGCCCTCTTTAAATTTATGACTGATGAGAACCTGTATGATCCCTGGAGATGCACACACGATGTTGAGCGCGATTACACCTTTTATTCCTACCCTGGTAATTCCTACTCTCGGATTGACCTCTTTCTCACGAACCAAAAAGCTTTGTTATCCTCCTCTGAATCCCACATTGGTACGATTACGTGGTCAGACCATGCACCAATCTCCCTGACTCTATTCCCCTCTCAATGTCCCACTAACCATTCTGTGTGGCGCATGAATGCATCCTTATTTACCAATCCCATTTATGACAAGGAAATAGAATCCGAGATTAGGAATTTCTTTGAGCACAATTGTGCGTCGGTAGACAATCAAGCTACTGTGTGGTTAGCACAGAAAGCCTCGTTACGGGGGCTCTTTATGAAATTGGGAGCCCAAGAACGTAGGAGACGAGACGCAGAGGTAGACCATTTATTACAACGTCTTAAATCCCTGGAACTAGCCCACAAAGCCAACCCCACTGATATGCTTCTAGACTCCCTTCGGGACCATAGAAGACAACTTACTGAATTGTTACACAACAAATTTGACTACTATATCAAAAGACTGAAACTGAACTCATATACCTTCAGCAACAAATCAGGAGCCTTTTTGGCCAAACAAATCAAAAAACAACAACGCAAGTCGAAAATACCGTACCTTCTAAACTCCCGAGGCATACGTATGACCAATCCCCTAGACATAGCCAACACATTCGCAGACTTCTACTCAGACCTTTACAATCTCCAATCCTCAGGGTCGAATATCCCGATCACTACCGACGCTATAGACTCTTTCCTTTCTTCAGTCCAGTTACCGACGCTAACTCCGACTCAACTTAAAGACTTATCCACTCCCTTCTCGCCTGCCGAAGTCCACTCAGCTATCAAATCACTCCCGCTTCACAAAGCACCGGGCCCTGATGGATTTGTCAATGAATATTATAAACACTACAATGACATTCTTTCCGCCCATCTTTGCAACGCCTTTAATCATTACGCCTCCTCTGGCACAATGCCAAAGGAGTGCCTGAATGCCCTTATAGTGACATTACCCAAACCGGGTAAATCTTCGGACACCCCGGGCAATTTTAGACCTATTTCACTCCTGAACACAGACACCAAACTATATGCTAAGTTGCTGGCCCTTAGACTCTCCACGGTGATGACACAACTGATTCATATGGACCAGGTGGGTTTCATCCCTGGTAGGCAAACCTCGGATGGCACCCGTCGTTTTATCGACATCATTCAATGGACGGAACACAACAAAAAGCCTTCTCTGCTCCTCTCTTTGGACGCAGAGAAGGCGTTTGACAGAGTGCACTGGATATACTTAGAAGCGGTGCTACGTAAGTTCGGTATCTCCGACCAATTGCTCCAAGCCATCCTCTGTCTCTATTCCTCCCCCAGTGCACGTGTATGGACATCAGGAGTCACCTCAGACCCCTTTTATATCACTAATGGCACACGCCAAGGGTGTCCTCTCTCCCCTCTAATATTTGCTATGGTCATGGAACCATTAGCCCAACACATTCGGTCCAACCCCAACATTAAAGGTATCACGATAGGCCCAGTGGAACATAAGATAGGATTATACGCAGACGACGTAATAATATCACTCTCCGACCCACGACAATCATTGAGGGAAGTTCAAAAAATCCTAGATCAATTCAGTGCAATCTCTCTTTACAAAGTAAATCACAGTAAATCCCTGATGTTAGCTCTAGGTCTTGACAAACCGACGATCCAGCATATATCCGCAGAATCACCCTTTTCCTGGTCTACCTCTGCGTCTCTAACTTATTTAGGAATTCAATTAACCTCTTCCAGTACACAACTTCTACGGTCTAATTACTCAACCCTCGTGGCGAGGCTCCATCAGTTGTCCCATGAGATGAACCACCCTTTTGTCTCGTGGGCGGGTAGGATTGCGCTAGTTAAGATGTTTCTACTCCCTCACATTCTATATATCTTCCGCACTCTCCCAATACCGTTTCTACCGATGCACCTAAATTCTCTTCAGAACATTCTCCATACCTTTGTCTGGCAAGGTAAAAAACCCAGGATAAACAAGAAAACTCTAACCACTCCAACCTGCAGAGGGGGAATGGGTGTTCCCAACGTCACTCTTTACTACAAAGCAGTCCTCCTGGAACAACTTAGAGTTTGGTGGATCTCACCTGCCTCTTCTAACTGGGCACAGATAGAGTCAGAAACGCTACCCGACAAACCCAGGTTATTCTTATCCGCCTATCTTATAGCACCTGGAACACGACATTTCCCACTGGACACAGTGTCTGCCTCTATTAGAGTGTGGACATCTCTACCACAACTGTCGAAAGGCATACCTCAATCTATACTACCCTTTATTCCTACTCAGTCACTATCTCTAATATTACCTGACCTGCCTGTGCAACAATGGATTGAAGCAGGCATCTCGGACCTAGGAAAATTATTTTCCGCCTCACGTCTGAAATCCTTTGCAGAGCTTCAATCCGCTCATGGAATCTCTCACAAATCTTTCTACATATATTTAAGGATCAGATCCCTACTTAACAAGATCGAATGGTCACACCAACGTGGGATACTGCACACCACATTCACATACTTCACCACGAACAATCTTGCAAGCAAAGGCATATCGTATATCTACAAAGACTTATCCCGATCCTCAGATGACCAGATTCAAACCCACATTTTAAAATGGGCTAAACACATCCCGACTAGCCCACCTAACAATGTGTGGCTCCAGGCTCTCTCCCTTCCTGCCAAACTTTCACGCTGCACAACTCATTGGGAAACCTTACAAAAAGTATTCCACCACTGGTATTACACACCCGACAGACTTGCAAGAATTTTCCCGGATGTATCTCCTCTATGTTGGAGGGGGTGCGGTTCTGTAGGATCACCTTTCCATGTTTGGTGGGAATGCCCATCGCTAACAGTTTTTTGGTCGCAAATACGCAACATCCTTCACACAATAAACTGTACTGCCTCGAACCTAACCCCCCTGGATATCCTTCTTGGACTGGCGATCCCATCCTGGCCCAAAAAGCTACAAACAGTATCCACCCACGTTCTAATTGCTGAAAGACTGGCTATCGCTCGTAGGTGGAAATCTGCTCAACCCCCAGACCTCCGAGAGGTGATATCTATTCTAAACTCCAATTTCGAAATGGAACATGTCTTCTCCAAAGCGCACCTCTCCAAAAATAAATTCCTCAGGGACTGGGATCCTTGGATCAATGACCCAAGGAGCATGAAACTGACATGATCTCTAGCACCAGATTCGTTCGCTGTAACATTCTGTTTTACGAGCTATGCCTACATTGTTCTCCGTACAGCTCCAGTTAGATATACGTAAATCTTATAATTGTTTTAAACGATGGCTGTATTCTGTATTATACCCAAATATGTTGACCACTAGGCCTTTCAAGTGCGGCTATGTCTGAATTGTTGCTATATGTTTTCTATTATTTCAGCAATGTTGTTATCAGTCTTAATACCAATTGATATCGACAAACATGATTCTGTAACCTGATCTTTCTCTTTTGTTCTTTTTACGTGATAAACTGTATTCACATTTTCCTTTCTGTGAAACATGTCTATGCCTCTGTACCGCAAATATTATCAATAAAAACCTAAGTTACAAAAAAAAAAAAAAAAAAAAGCATTCCGTACCTTTCTCTCACTGAAAGCCGGAATAGTAGCTCTCCAGGAAACACATTTTACCTCCCACTCCACTCCCAAATTCTTTCACTCTAAGTACCCACAAGTCTTTACAGCCTCCTCATCCACGAAACACAGGGGAGTCCTTCTTGCTTTCCATCACACTCTCTTTTTTACCCCTAAAACTGAAATCAGGGATCTGGAAGGTCGGTACCTCATAGTTACAGGCCGAATCCAAGACACAGAAGCCACGTTTGTCTCCTACTACGCCCCCAACACGAACCCTAATCCATTTTTCTCTCACCTCCTCCAGACCATCCAATACCATCGTGTGGGCACTCTTTTTATGTGCGGGGATTCTAATTTAGTTCTCCACTCACATTTAGATAAATCACCTTACTCTCCAGAACACCTTCCCCCTTCAGTAAAACTCCGCACACAACTCCAGCAGGCAGCCTTGGTTGACACCTGGAGGGAATGTAACCCCCTCAAAAGAAACTATACTTTCTATTCCAACCCTCATAAGTCCTTCTCTAGAATTGACCACATTTTCATACCTGTAACCTCTTCCCCCACTCTCTTATACTCGCGTATACATCCTATCACATGGTCCGTCCATTGTGCAACAATCACAACTGTATCCTCCATTCTACCACTGATCACAGATAGGGAGTGGAGTATGAACGAAACTCTCCTCTCCAACCAGTCTTACTGCCTAGATATTCACGTAGCCCTTGCTGACTACCTTACCCACAACAATACCACAGGCATATCTCCAACCCTTCTTTGGGAGGCGCACAAGCCTGTCATTAGGGGCACCTGTATCTCCGTCGCCCCACACCTTAAAATGCACAGACAGATGAGGTCCCACCAACTAGAAACATCCCTCCAACAACATTTCCTTAGGTTCCAATCTAACCCCACAGAGACAAACAGGCTGACCCTTGAAAAGACGAGATTGGAGTTAGATCTGCTTTTAACTGAAGAGGCTGACAAACACGTCCGCAAATCTTCTCATGCTATCTATACCAAAGTCAACAAGCCTGATACTTTCTTGGCTATGCGCTTAAGAAACCCAGGGAAGTCCTACAAACCTATTAGACTTCGAGTAGCGAAAGAGGGACTCACCAGTAATCCCACCAAAATACTTACTGAGTTTGGCACCCAACTATCCAGACTATATGAAGCAAAAGCCTCCTTTTTTAGCTCCCAAGCTGACACCCTATTTCAACCGTTGCAGCTTCCCCAGTTATCCTCAGCAAGTTGCGATTTAATTGAAGCTCCAATTACTTCGGCTGAAGTTCTTGCAGCTATCAAATCCCCTAAACCACACAAACGTCCGGGACCTGACGGATTACCGGCATCCTATTATAAGAAATTTGCTGATACACTAGCTCCCCTCCTTACTAACTCATTTAACTCCATTCTACAGAGTCACTCCCTCGGCAGGGACGCCATTATCACAATGATCCCTAAACCCAACACTGACAACACAATCTGGTCCAATTTCAGACCTATTTCATTACTCAACGTTGACGTCAAGATCTTAGCCAAGGTCCTGGCGCTTCGTTTAAACCCGCTAATTGGTAGGCTTGTTCATAAAGACCAGGTTGGGTTTATCCCCCAGAGGCAGGCTAGCGACAATATCAGGCGTGTGATTCTTCTCCAATGTATAGCGAAAACCAGAAACATCCCCATGCACCTACTCTCCCTTGATATACACAAAGCGTTTGATACAGTATCCTGGCCCTACCTTCATTACATTCTGCAACACTCTGGTTTTGGCCCCCATTTCCTCTGCTGGATAGACGCCCTGTACGCTCAACCCCAAGCCTATGTCAGATATGCAGGTTCATGTTCGGTAGCCTTTCCCATCCAACGGGGGACGAGGCAGGGATGCCCCCTCTCCCCCATATTATTTGCATTGGCAATCGAACCCCTAGCTGCGCTGATTAGAGCACACCCCGATATACGAGGCCTTGAAGTAGCCTCGATTCCGCACAAACTATGCCTGTTCGCAGATGATGCCCTGCTTTTCATTACTACCCCCCACACTACACTACCTAATCTCTGTAAACTACTGGATAGGTTTGCCAAAGTTTCGGGTTTAGAAGTTAATCACGCTAAATCTAGAGCTCTCAATGTTTCCCTGCCAACAGATGAATTTAAACGCCTGCAAGTTAACTACCCTTTTTTATGGTCCACACCCTCAATACCTTACTTGGGAGTCCAATTGACAAGCGACCCGTCCTCACTCTTCCAGTCCAACTATCTTCCCCTACTCAGAAAATTTGCAAATACTCTAGTGTCATGGCAACCGCTTTGTGTCTCATGGCTGGGCAGAATCACAGCAATTAAGATGTCCATGCTACCAAAATTGCTCTACCTCTATAGGGTCCTGCCTATTACGGTCCCCCCATATTTTTATCGCATTATACAAAATAAAGTACTCAAGTATATTTGGGGACCCACTAGACCCAGAATTTCTAAAACTATACTCTTTCGCCACAGGACACAAGGCGGCTTAGGCGTACCTAATTTCTCTTACTATTTCCGAGCGGCTCAGTTAGCCCAAATTGCCCTCTACCACGCAAAATCAGAAGTACCCTTGTGGGTTAGTCTTGAGGCTATGGATGCTCACCCGGTTACTGTTTCAAATCTCCTCTGGTTGCCCCCCCCCCCCTCTGAGAGGCACAATCACTAACCCTGTCTCACTTCATTCCCTGAAAATTTGGGACCTGGCCCGAAAATCCTTTCCACTTAAATCCGTACATACTCCCCTACTCTCTCTTTTTGGTAACCCGCTTTTCCCTCCTGCTTTCTCTGAGCCAGGCCTATTCACAGCCTGGTCCCGAGCAGGCGTGGACAGGGTCTCTGATCTTCTGAAGGGTGGTTTGCCAAAGTCCTTCCCAGACCTCCACACTCAATACCATATCTCACACAAGGAATGCTTTCGCTACCTTCAAATCCTACACTTTCTACAATCACTGCCTAAGCCCAATCCTGACCTGGATCATATGTCATTTTACGAAAGGATATGTGATTCAGACCCACACGCCCCAGGCATTATTTCACAATTATGTGCCCACTTTACATCCCCTCCACCCTCTCTACCGGCATACGCTACACGATGGTCGGTGGACCTTGCTATGGATTTGGACACTAAGGCCTGGAAGGAGATCTGGACCAACACTAAGAACGCCACCCAAAATGTTGTAGCCTCTGAGGCTAACCTTAAGGTTCTAATGCGATGGTACCTAGTCCCAACTAGAATAGCCAAATACGTTCCCGGGCAACTCGGCACTCTGTTTTAGGGGCTGCACTGAGACGGGCACCCACCTACACATCTAGTGGACATGCCCGATAGTTAAGCACTTCTGGGTCACAGTGTTCCAAATGGCATCGACATTACTAAAGTTCACACTAAAACCGGACCCTACTCTTGCTATACTTAACATGACACCCAAACTCTGTACTCTGTGCAATCAACTGAGACTCTTCCTCCACACTCCTCACCACGGCGGGCAAACAAACCATTGCACAGGCCTGGAAGACACCGTCCCTGCCCTTGCCCGCAGTCAGGAGCAGGGTAACACAGGCCATGATACACTGCAGGATCGAATCCAAAACCCTTGACTGCCTCCCCCAACACAATAGGATCTGGCAGCCGTGGGTAGACCACTTCCTACCCTCTGACCTAGACCTAGCTTCACTAGAATATTGAGACAGACGGACCACTATTACCTAAACCGCCACAGGGCTCCGGCCCTCGGACCTGCGCGGGCTCGCCGACCCCTTCTCCTCCCCCAGTATAATCTCTTCCCCTCCCTACCCCCCCTACTCTTTCCCTTCCTTTCTCACTTTTTCTTTTCTCTTTTCCTCACCTACTCTCGTTTAAAACCACTCTCTACGCAGTACCAAAGTCCCTACTCGGGACTAAACCCCCCACTGGGGAAGGCATCGATACCCTTCTCCGAGCAACTCTACGCCTAAGGCCTTCTCTACAAGGCATATGATGTGCACTTGCTCTAAGCCAAATCTTTATGTTGTCACTTTGTTTTGCTGATCGGGTTCTGACACTCGTTACTGATGTATCGCATTTGCTATTTTATCACCAGTCTGTTTAAAACACTGCACACCAACATGTATTTTTGTACTGTGTACCCGCACTATTGCATGTTAATAAAATATGTTAAAAGAAAAAATAAATTTTTCTTTTCTTTTCTCATTTTCAAAAACAAATGAGAGCTGCAAATTACTCACCATGCTGTTAATACTGTACACAGCTAGGCTCCCAAAAAAGTGGTATGCCAGTACTAAGGAGAAGCAGCAGAATTTATTTTGGGGTGTAATTTCACATATGCCCATGCCATGTTTGAGCAATATATCATTTAGTGACAATTTTGTGCAAAAAAAAAAAAACATTCCAAAATGGGGTCATTTGGGGGGGGGGGGGGGGTTGGTTGTGCTATCTTGGCACTTTATCTTCTTCGAAACTATGATAGGTAGTGAGGAGTAAAATTAAAATTTTACACCTTTAGAAAACCTAAAGGTGGTGCTTGGATTTTGGGGTCCTGTATGCGGCTAGGCTCCAAAAAAGTTTCACAAATATGGTATCCCCATACTCAAGAGAAGCAGCAGAATGTATTTTGGGGGTGTAATTCCACATATGCCTATGGCATTTTTGAGAAATATATAATTTAGTGACAACTTTGTGCAAAAAAAAAAAAAAAAGTTTGTAATTTTTCAGAAACTTGTGGCAAAATATAAAATAGTCCATAGACTCAACGTGCCTATCAGCAAATAGCTTGGGGTGTCTACTTTCCAAAAATAGGTAATTTGGGAAGATTTTAACTGTCCTGGCATTTGTATGCACAAATTAGAAGCTTATGTTACACATCACCCACACTTCTAAGCACAAAGCCCTTTCTAACACTTTGTTTACATGAACATTTTTATTTTATTTTTGCTAGAAAAGTACTTTGAACCCCACACATTTTATATATTTTTTAAAGCAAAGGCCCTACAGATTAAAATGGTGGGTATTGCAATTTTTTTGTACACAGTATTTGTGCAGCAATTTTTCAAACACAATATTTTTTGAAAAAAAAAACACTTTTTTAAATTTTAATGCACTAAAACATACAATATTGCCCAAATATTCGATGAAATAAAAAAGATGACCTTATGCTGAGTACATGGATACCAAACAAGACATGCTTTAAAATTGTGCGCAAACGTGGAGTGGCGACAAACTACATACATTTTTAAAAGCCTTTAAAATCCTTTACATGTTACCATGTTAGATTTACAGAGGGGGTCTATGGCTAAAATTACTGTCTTCGATCTGACCTTTGTGGTGATACCTCACATGTTTATATCTGGAAAAATCTAAAGCCGCGTACACACGGGCGGATTGTATGGCCTACTTAGTCCGTCATACAATCCGACGGACAGTCCGTCATACTTTCGAATGAACGGACTTGACCACACACGGATGCACAAACAGTCCGTCGAAAGCTTGCTCGATGACGTGTACAGCACGTACGATGGGACTAGAAATAGGAAGTCCAATAAACAGCAATGCAACCTTCCGCCGTGTAAATCCTTTCTGAGCATGCGCCATTCTTAGTCCGTCGAACTAGCCTACTCACAAGCGGATTGTCCGCTGAAACCAAAGTATGATGGACAGTATTACGGAAATTCCGAAATACTTAGTACGCCAGACTGCACGCTGAAAAAGTCAGCTGAAGCCCACACACGAGCGGACTGTCCGCTGAAATGTGTTTCGACGGACTAAGTTGGCCATACAGTCCGCCCGTGTGTACGCGGCTTAAGTCATGAAATGCTCATAGCTTCCAGTTTCTTAGGCCATAGAGATGATTGGAGCCATTCCGGTCTCCAATCAGCTCTATGGTCAGCTGTTGGAACCACTAGCTGCATTCTCGGGTTCCAAGTTGGGACAGGAGAGCCCATGAAAACCATGGAAGACAGTGGAGGGGGGACTTTCCCTCCCGCTGCTTGTAAAAGCAGTCTAAAGGCTAATTAGCTGCTAGGATTGCTTTTACATGAAAGCCTACCGCTTGCTGAAAAGAATGATACCAAGATGATAACTAAACCTGCAGGCATCATTCTGGTATAACCACTGAAATTCAAGCAACATGGGGGGCGTGGCTGCCGAGCTACCGCATGGACGCATGAGTCAGTAGCTCTGTCTTGCCGAGAGGATCTATCGCGCACCATAGGAGGAGCATAGGAGGAGGCAGTCGTTACACCGAGATGGCCCGTAAATGGAAAGGCATGTCCCAACTGTAAAAATTTCTGCAGTTCTTTCCGCAGATGCCCCAAGGCCTAAACCAAGATGGTGCAGGTGGCGCCTCACCCTCGGCATCTAGTGGTTCCGGCTTGGAATCTCCCAGTCCGGGACAGCAAGGAAGGTCACCACGCCGGTCTCCTGAAGCGTCTACCCCGCTCTCCCTCAGCCCGGCAAAGTCCAGGCCACGTATGGCAGAGAATCTCAGCACAGAGAAGGTGAGTGGAGAGGGAGAACAGCTAGACGATACCAGAGAGCTATCGGACACACTAGAAACATTCCCCACATCCAACCAGCCAGTGTCGGACATTAAACTTAAAGACATGCTAGTCTCATTACGCAGCACTTTGCATGCTGATATGTTGGAGTGTATGAGGGGGTTTAAGTCGGACATTAATGAGTTGGGCTCTCGGGTTGACCATGTGGAACACAAAATGGGGGAGTTTGCGGCCACTTTAAATTCCATGGCAGATGCCCACAATGCTCAGACAGATGAGGTGGCATGGTTAAAAGCAAAAGTCGCAGACCTAGAAGACAGGTCCAGAAGAAACAACGTTAAGCTCTGGGGCATTTCTGAATCTGTACTGCCGGTTCAACTACTGCAATATGCCCAGGAGCTTATGGGGGCTTTTCTACCTGACTTAACCACTTTGGACCTGGTGATAGATAGGATACACCACCTGCCAAAGCCACCTCATCTTCCGGACAACATCCCTAGCGATGTCCTGATGAGGGTCCACTTTTTTCATATAAAGGAGAAGTTCACTTCGGCCTTCCGATCTAATAAACAACCCCCAGAGAGATATGTCATCCTACAAATATTTGTGGACCTATCGCAACATACAATGCAGCAAAGGAAAGCATTGTTGCCCATTACAAAAGCCCTGCACAATCATGCTATCCTTTACAGATGGGGTTACACGTGCAAGCTCACGATAACCAAAGACGGGCAAACGACAGCAATTGACAATCTGGAGGATGGCCTAAATTAGCTCAGACCTGGGATATAATACCCACTCTGAATACTGATGCCTTAGCATCAACGAGTAAGGTGGCTTCACAAGACACCTGGCAAGTGGTATCACACAAAAAGAAACCCGCGAAGTGAAATAACTGAACACCCGGTCTACATTTACGACTGACAATGTTTTATTTCTCTTCAGATTCTCTTGGAGCAATGTCACCTTATGTGTTCATATGTTTCCTCCCGACCACATGATGGGCAGTGAAGCTGCCAACAGATTCTTCATAGAATCACCCTTTTTACATATATGGCATGAGCCATGGTTTCTGAACTGTTTCTTTTTTCATTTAAGTTGTTATTTTTCTGTTATTTTTGTTTTGCATGTTTTCCTAACCCCTCCTGTACCTTTAAGAGATGGACCATTCTACAAGGAAGTCTTTGTCGATCAGAGCCACAGCGGAGTTTTAGCCTATGGACCTGCACTCCTGTGGGAAAGGACTAATTTCAATGGAGGTATGCTAACTATCACCCTATCCTTCACTAAAAATGTTGAACATAGTATCATTTAATGTTCACAGGTTAAATCACCCGGTGAAGAGGGCTTAAGTATGGAAGGAGGCTCAGACGCTTCGTGCGAATGTACTCTGCCTGCAGGAGTCACACTTTCTTGCCTCTGACACTCCGACTTTTCAAAACAAAAATTTCCCACATCTTTTCTATGCCTCTTCTACACAAAAGCGCAAAGGTGTAATTATTGCCATCAGGGACACGGTGACATTCCTGCATGAACTAACGGTAATTGATCCAGAGGGCAGATACCTCATTGTAATAGGTTCTTTCAACAATAGAACCTATACGATCGTGAGTCTATATGCTCCTAATTCCCACCAGACGAGATTTCTTAGACGGATGCTCAAAAAGGTTAATGAAGTGCGATGGGGTGCCTTAATTCTGTGTGGAGATTATAACATCACTGCAAAATACACAGTGGTCACTACTACTAAATCTCGTAGACCTCTACCGTCCCTACAGCACCTTCTACATGAGGAGGGGCTGTATGATGTATGGAGATGTCAGCACTCTACTGAGCGGGACTACTCTTTTCATTCCTCCAGGCATAACACGTATTCAAGAATTGATATGATTATTGTTGACAGGTTTTTTTCTGCAGGCGGTGTCCTCCTCCACCATCCATGACATTTCGTGATCTGACCACGCTCCTGTTTTGGTCGTGGTGGTGGAGGGGAACACACACAATGTATCTAGTGTTTGGAGAGCTAACTCTAGTCTGTTTGGGTCCCCTACCCAGATGACAATTTTGACCAATAATTGAAGGGAATTTTTTTTAACTAACACCAACTCAGTGGCAGACCCCATGACCTTATGGTGTGCGCACAAAGCGTTTATGCGGGGAATCTTGCTACAGGCTAGCGCAAGGATTAAAAAACAGAGATCCCGAAAACTTGACCACCTCCTACGAGAAATAACTGTATTAGAATCACAAAATAAGAATGCCCCTAGCCCAACACTGGCACATAGATTTGGTACCCTTCGCTCCGAGCTCAGGCTTGTGCTCCTGGAGGAACATAACACAATTATTGACTTCCTAAAATGAACGCACTATTCATTAAGAAACAGAGCAGGTAAACATTTAGCCCAACGCTTAAAAGAACACAGAGCTCGTGCTAAAATCCCCTACTTACTTAGAGCGTCAGATAAGAGTAAAATATATAACCCTAAAGACATAGCAGATATGTTTGCTCAGTACTACTCCTCTTTATACAACATTAAATTAGATAATAGCACCCCGCAACTGACAGAGGACGAAATCCAAAAATTCCTGGTGAGTATTGTTCTCCCACAACTATCTAACGAGCTCACTCTCAATGCTCCTATTTCGCAAGAAGAGATACAAAAGGTAATCCAATCCCTACCACTGGGCAAGGCCCGGGGACCGGATGGCCTCCCTAGTGAATATTATAAAGCTTTTAGTGATCTATTGTCCCCCACATTACAGGAAATTTTTTCTCAAGCGATAACATCTTCTTCATTCCCTCCTGAGATGCTTTACGCATATGTTATTACTATTTCAAACCGGGTAAATCTCCGGACACACCCTCTAACTTCCGCCCCATCTCACTTCTGAACACAGACGTGAAGATCTATGCTAAGATCTTGGCTCAGAGACTCCTCCACATATTACCCTCACTCATAGACCCTGACCAATCGGGCTTTATAACAGGACGACAGGCGTCAGATGCGACCAGGAGAGTTGTTGACATTGTATGCCATGCACGGATCTGTCGGACGCCTTCTCTGCTCCTTTCTTTGGATGCGGAGAAGGCATTCGACGGGATACATTGGGGGTATATGAGTTCTGTTCTTAGAAAATGTGGCTTTGAGGGACCTATCCTCTCCGCAATATTAGCTCTCTACTCTACCCCTTCCGCACAGGTCTATACTTCCAGTATGTTATCGAGCCCCTTATTTATCACAAATGGAACGCGACAGGGGTGCCCCTTGTCCCCTTCAATCTTTAATTTATTGATTGAGCCCTTAGCTGAAAAAATCAGGTCTCACCCCGATATCAAGGGATTCACCTTCCAAGACAGAGATCATAAAGTTAATCTCTTCGCAGATGACATCATACTATTCATAACGTCCCCGTCTACATCCTTACTTCATGCCCATAACATCTTGGATGAATTAAGTAAAGTTTCATATTATAAAGTCAGCAACACCAAGTCCCTTATCTTGCCCTTAGACATCCCACCAGATCTTCAGCATAAATTGCAAACATCTTTTCCTTACTCGTGGAAAAGCGACAGTATAATATATTTGGGCCTTCAAATAACGGCTGACCCAAATAGGCTAGCAGACGCTAACTATCTCCCGCTACTCCATAAATTAAATGTGGAAACTAAGCGAATCTCTAAAACCGAGTTAACATGCTCAGGAGGCCTGGCCTCCTTTAAAATGCTTCTACTCCCTCAGGTTCTTTACATGTTCCATACGCTTCCTATCCCCCTAAAAGCCTTGCATCTTAAGTTATTGAATTCCCTCCTTAGTAAATACATATCAAAAGCAAAGAAACCAAGATGCTTTAAAGCTCTTTTAATAAAATATAGAGGGGTGGGGGGCATGGGATATGTGGAGGTACAGGATTATTTTAAGGCAGCTCTGCTCACGCAAATGAAAACTTGGTTTGACAAGGGATCTCCTGCCCCTTGGCAAGCTATTGAACAATCTATATGTCCGACAGGTGATCTTCTCACTCTGCTGCTGCTTGACTGATGGAGGCCCTTTCCCTTGCGACATCTGCCTCTAACGATACAAGCTATACTTTGGGCGTGGAGGGGCCTTCATGGGTTCAAGGGGCTGGAGAGGGGAAGGATTGAAGTACCTATAAATATTGATTTATTATCTAAAGCTATCTCTAATATCACCCTAAAAAACTGGCAGCTTAGGGGTATCACCCTAGTCACCGATTTGTTTCAGAATGGACAGCTTAAAAATTTCAACATGATCAGGACAGAATACGGCCTTACGCCTAATGATGCATATACATATGGTCGGATATCCCATTTTCTACATTCATTAAAAACACACCAGATATACCTGCAAGAGGATGTCTGGAAATACTACATGACCCTGCGTATAACTATGAAAGGTATTCCTTTCTTCTATGGCCTCTTCCAGCATAAGCGTGTGTTTACCAAGTCCTCCCCCTACCTGAAGTGGGAGGAGGACTTGGGGAGAGTATATACACTAAAACAGTGGCAACTAGCTAATAATTCAATCTATAAAACATCAAAATGTGATAACCATTGGGAACTATACCAGAAATTGTCGTTAAGATGGTACCTTACACCATATAGGATGTCTAAATTCTCAAATAAGCATTCCAATTTGTGTTGGAGGGGATGTGGAGGAGTGGGCACTATTAAACATGTTTTCTGGTCCTGTAAGCATCTGACTAGCTTCTGGTATAATGTGTTCCGCTTGATCTCTTCTACCACAGGAATCTTTACCTCTCCTGATCCGGGATTGGCTCCATTAAACTTGGGACTTTCCCTCCCCAGTTCCGCATGGTCATCTCGCACATATTTTTAGCTGCTAGATAACTTATAACCCAAAAGTGGAAGTCAGATGTGGCACCCAACATGTCTGAAGTTATTGCAATTGTTAAGACAAATTGTATTTACGAAACTATATTGATGCAAAGACTTGGTAGAAACACAAAACGAGATGATGTGTGGAAAATTTGGAGGGCTAGGTATCATTAAGCTGTCAACATTCCTCTAATTTAAATGGAATACCAGGTCCATCTCAAACCTCCCCAACCCTACCCCTTATCCTACCCCCACCTAAATTTTAGTTTTATTACTTCTATGTCTATTATTTTTTAATTACCTTTCAATCTTTTTCATTTAAAAACTGCTCTATCCCTACTACTTCGGCCATTAGCAAACATACAGGCAAATAGTATGTTCTACGTGTATTATGATTAATGTTATACATGTATTATATCTGACAGTTGTAGATGTGAATTCATTTAACTATCAATCTGTATCTGTTGCTATGTCAGAGCTGAACTTGGCTGAATCTACTGTTAATGTCTATTCTGCAAAATTCTTAGTCTGGAAGTTTGTATGTCTTTTTTTTCCTTGAAAATTTCAATAAAAAATAATAAAAAATAAAAAATAAAACAGTACGTTGCTGGTCCTTGTTGCGCATGTATTGTAATGTTCTTTTTTTCATGCAGTCTTTGGGCTGAACGAAAAAAAAAAGAGATTGATCGGTGGGTATGCCCACCATTAGAATACTGCCCTTCATCCACCTACTTCTAATGATGGGCATATATGCACCATTTTTATTTTAACTGTGGTGGCAAAATCACTTTGTACAGTGCTGGAGTCACTGATTTACATATCATGAGAGCAAATTCTTTTGCTGTCAAGATACATAAATCAGTGCTGCAGCTGAATGTTAACAATAACATTATTACAGTATAGCAGTAAGATATAACATACCTGCAAAACAAATATAATAATATATAGTAAAATTAAGCATTACAGTTCTAAAATACAGTAACAATAGAGAGACAAAAATAGATATAGAACAATAGAGAGCGAACATAAGAGAGAGAAGAAAAATAAAAGCAACTATTTTTGGCTTTTTTATTTTTTTTGTGTTTCTTTTTTCTGCACTTTTATATAAACTGTAAATTGTAAACATTCCAGATTAGGGTCTCTCAAAATGTGATGGCCATCTCATCTTTGAAGATACTACGTAAGTGTGCCCTAGGACTGTGCAATGCTGTACTCTATACTAATACTCCACTAGTGTGGGGTAGCGTTCGAAATATTCACCAATGCAAAAACCAGGTTGGCCAGGACAGGAGGGACAATAAAAGCATGTATCACACCTAAATATGTGCTTTCTACAGACACAACATCTTCTTTGGGGATTTCTTTGGGTAGGGGTACCGGGAGGACATACGGAAAATGCCTCTCATGCAGCTGGCTCACTGTATTTAGATTGGGACACAGCATCATCTGGAAATAGAAGGGCTGTGATGATCTTTTCCTGGAATCTAAGGAAGAATCCAGTTCATCCTGAAGCTTTGTTTAGAACATAAGCATTAAGCAGAGCCAATTGGAATAAATATACAGACACTTTTTATACCAGCATCTGGCAATTAGGTACGGCGCCAACAACTGGTTGTTGAGTTCCACCCCTCCCTTTTTTAGGTTATATTCGTGGACACAGAGGGGTTTTTCCACAACACCAGTCGTCGTTGAAATTTGGACCTTTGTGTCTGTGTGAAGGGAGGACAGAACGAAAACATTCTCATTATCCCTCCACTTCACAGCGAGAAAATTATTACACTTCAAGCAGGCTCTCTCCCCAGCCTAAGACTGGAATCTACTGGAATCACTGGGGTAAGCTCCGGCAAATTGATTGCATCGTGCCACATGATCAAACAAGTGGCTAAAAACGCTCATGTAATAATTGTCCACATACAAGTGGTACCCCTTTCCCAATAAGGGTGACACACAATCTTACCAGCTCTCCCTATGTAGTCTGGGCAGCTCTCTGGCTCTAAGTAACTATCTCTTCCCTAGTAAACCATAAAACGATATTAATAGCCTGTTGCCCTGTCACAGAGCTTATACATCTTGACCCCATATTTGGCACATTTGCTGGGAAGATACTGTTTGAATGACAAGTGGCCAGAAAACTTAATTAGGGACTCAGTGCAGACAACTTGATCGGGAGTAAACAAGGCTGCAAACTGCTGGTTGAAGTGGTTTATGAAGGCCTTTTGTAGAACAGATCGTATTCGGGGTCACCCCGAGGACCAAAGAGTTCATTGTCAATGAAATGCATGAACCGCAAGATATGCTTGTATTGTGTCCTGGTCATGGAGGCAGAGAACACGGGCATATGGTGAATTGGCTCCGTGGACCAATATGACCACAACTCACTTTTTTTAGTTACACCCATAAGCCCAGGAAGGTCTTAAATTTGGAAACCGTAAAATAGGTCTCCAATCTCTGGCAAGGGTCAACTCGGGATTAGCATTGATGAATTTGCCCAGCATACAAATTGCTTTGGTCCACAATAGATAAGTGAAAAACAGCAAATAAAACTCAAGTGACGTAAAATCAACTGTTTCCACCTGAATTCTGGGTTGGCCAGTGAATGGGGGAAGTACGGGTGCTGCAGAAGTGGTGGGCTCCCAATTCGGATTGGCAAATGTAGCAGGAAGGGCACTATGGGCTTGACGAGTCTGTCTTTGAGGCTGATTTACTAAGATGAATGCGCTGCACCGGTTCCTACCTCCATTTGTTAAATTATCAAGTGAGCTTAAGAACCAGAGCACGTATAAGCGCAACACATAATATGCCATCGCAATTGATAATAGTGCACACCGTATCATTAACAGTCCATTCACACAGGGGCAACATGTCTTCCAATGTGACTTTGGGAGGCAACTTGGACATGACTTGAGTGTGAATCACAGCGCGACTTGGGGCGACTTACAACACGACTTAAGGTCGCCCCAGGCCAGGCAACTTTAATCTAAAAAAAAAGTGGCATGGGTTCCCTTCCAAGAGCATACCAGGCCCTGCAGGTCTGGTATGGATATTAATGGGAACCCCGTGCCCAAAAAAATGGTGTGGGGTCCCCTCAAAATCCATACCAGACCCTTCAGGTCTGGCATGGATTTTAAGGGGAACCCTGCGCCAAAAAATGACATGGGGATCCACCTCAATATCCATACCAGACACTTATCTGAGCATTCAACCTGACAGGCCGCAGGAAAAGAGGGGGGGATGAGAGAGCGCCCCCCCTCCTGAACTGTACCAGGCCACATCCCCCCAAAGCACCTTATCCCCATGTTGATGAGGACAAGGGCCTCATCCCCACAACCCTGGCCGGTGGTTGTGGGGGTCTGTGGGTGGGGGGCTTATCTGAATCTGGAAGCCCCCTTTAACAAGGGGATCCCCAGAACCCGGCCTCCCACCTGTGTGAAATGGTAAGGGGGTACACAACCCCTACCATTACACCAAATAATTGACAAAAGTGTTAAAAATGACAAGAGACAGTTTTTGACAATTCCTTTACTTTTGTTCTAACATTTCACACGGGGGGAGGCCGGGATCTTTGGGTCCCCTTGTTAAAGGGGGCTTCCAGATTTCAATATGCCCCCTACCCACAGACCCCCACAACCAACGGCCAGGGTTGTGGGGATGAAGCCCTTGTCGTCAGCAACATAGGGACAAGGTGCTTTGGAGGGGACCCCAAAGCATCCTGCCAATGTTGAGGGCATGTGGCCTGGTACGGCTCAGGAGGGGGGTGCTCTCTCATCCCCCCCTCTTTTCCTGCAGACTGACAGGTTGCTTGCTCGGATAAGGGTCTGGTATGGATTTTGAGGGGACCCCCACGCAATTTTTTTTGGCACGGGGTTCCTCTTAAAATCCATGCCAGAACTGAAGGGCCTGGTATGGATTTTGAGGGGGACCCCCGCCATTTTTTTGGGCGAGGGATCCCCCTTAATATCCATACCAGACCTGAAAGGCGCTTCAGGGGACCCCCATGCATTTTTTTTCTTCATTTTTTTTTTAATGCTAACATGACCTGTGTGCAAATAGCCTTAAAAAAAAACCCATAGAAGTGAACCAGCCCAAAAAAAGTCAAGTTGAGAGGTGCGTCTGTTCAACTTATGCAAATGAATCTACGTGGCTTGACATTTACTAAGATTTTACCTGCGCAGTGAACCAGAGCACTTGAATGGGCGCAAATGCCGCTTGTGCATGCGCAGTGCATAAATTGACCTAGCGCAGTTCCAAGTGTATTTGCAGGCGCAGCAAGCTTTCTCAGAGAAAGTTACTTTTCCATTCTATTTTGGGCATATTTGTTACTTGGACAATTATATCTATACTTCCTCACATCACCCCACATCACCCCCATAATATTGGCACTTCCAGCTTCTTTTAATTCTGAGTTGAAGATGCCATGCGCCAGGTCTATAGCGGCGCACAGATCACGGCCACCCGTGCGCTGGCATGCTAATAGTAAATGGGAAATTGCGCTGTGTTACAGGCGCAAATGCTTTGTGAATACGGAAATGGGCGTTGCGCGTTGGCGTGCGCCGCAAGTCATGGCGCAAACCTTTTGTAAATCAGCCCCTTTGTCTGCTTGGTGGCTCGGGACACTACTTGTGCTAGCCACTTCATCAGCTTGAACTGCACTTGTGAGACTCGCCACATCACCACGTGTTACTGCAGTGCCGGATGTACTACCAGGATGTACTAGGCCAGATCACCAGAAGAATGAGAGACATTGTACTGGCTCTCTGTTCCATACAAGAGCCCTGCAGTTCTTGCACCTCAACAACAGCAGAAGAGTGTGATCAGGTATTAGACATATGCAAAAGGAAAAAATTTGTTTAGTTTAATTTCGTTTTAATTTGTTAATTAATTGATTTTGTTTAGTTATATTCATTAAATTCATTAAATTTGTTTTCAGATTTTGTTTCGTTTTCAACCAAATTCGAAAATATTTCTACCGAATTCGAAATGATTTCAACAAGATTCGAAATTATTTCAACCGCATTCGAAACTATTTCAACCTGATTCAAAAATATTTTGCAACCTGAGTTTAGGACCATGTATCTTGAGGTCACTTAGTGCTAGAAACCCCTAATTTGGAGATGTTGTAGTGCTAGTCCTATTGTGTTTGCATACCAAATCTGGTGTTTCTAGCTATAAGTGAGCTCGATATATATGGCCCCAAATTCGGGTCCCAAAATGTAATTCTCTGCTGCAGAAAAGTGCTTGACATTTTGTGACTCGAATTTTGGGCCACATATCTTGGGGGTCACTTGATGCTAGAAACCACAAATTTGGAGATGTTGTAGTGCTAGTTCTATTGTGTTTTCATACCAAATTTGGTGTTTCTAGCTATAAGTGACCCCGAGATATGTGGCCCCAAAGTTGAGTCACAAAATGTCAAGCACTTTTACATTACATTCTCTGCTGCAGAAAAGTACTTGGCATATTGCCCATATCTGGGGTCACTTGATGGCAGGTGAAGTGGCAAGTGGACAATCCACAACTTGGTCACGTGGCACTCGTGTCAGGTCACATGGCACTCGTGGCCGGCCACGTGGCAGGTCATGTGGCACTCGTGGCAGGTGTCATGGCAAGTGGACAATACACAACTTGTGGCAGGTGACGTGGCAAGTGGACAAATACAATACACGGCTTGTGGTAAGTGGACAATGACATACAGCATATGCACTTGCCTTGCAATCGACATCTGTGACTTCTTCAATCAGGCATGCTGACAACTTCATTGATACCATAAATATAAATGAAATAAGATGTGTGTGTTTTTTTTTTTGCACTGGTACACTGCAAGTATGAAAAGTTGATGTGACAGATATATATAAGTAAGTATAAGTAACTAACCATCTTCCAAAATTTCTAATGCAAATAGAAAAGATTAGAACAGAATAGAAAAAATAATAATTTAATAGAATAAAATAGAAAGAATATACAACCATCTTCTGAAATTCATATTTGAATAGAATAAATGTGAATTTCGAATAGTATGAATTCACATTTTTAAATTAATGAATTTTAAATTTGAATAGAAAAGATTATACTAAAATAGAAAATAGACTAGAAAAATGATAGAACAGAACAGAATAGAATAGATTATATTGTATTCTGTTCTGTTCTATTGTTTTTCTAGTCTATTCTTTTATATTCTATTAAAATCTTTTTATTAAAATCAAAATCATTATATACTAAATTCGAATTTCGGAAGATGGTGGTTTTATAATACATATATATATTTCTTTTTTTTAATACGAACTTTTATTGAGACTTAAAGAGAAAAAAATAGGCACATACATTGAGCGACTGAGTGCTCCAGAATACAAACATCAAAGTACAGTACACCGAGTAAACAATAATACATTGCTTGCAGTAATGGAGTAGCAGGCATTCAAGTATAAAACAGAGTAATGGTTGGTAAATAGCTGCCATCCAACACAGTAGTCATTGTTCATGGGGGTATAAAGAGCGAAGCATCAGACAGAGATAAAGTATCCCCCACTATACCAAGCACTGGGGTAGTGACTGTAACATCGAAAAACAACAAGCATGGAAATGCCAAAGAAAACCAAAGAAAAACAGGAATCATAACACAAGACAATAACTAAAACTGAAATAATGAAATAAATGCTCCAAAAGGGTACGGAACTACAAGATCCTCAACCTAGGTCTGAACCCCGTTTGGGGGCGAGCAAACTCCCAGATAGCCCCAGCCCGAAGGCATAGGGTCTCAGGGGGACCAAGACTTCCATTTAAGGTCGTATACCGGCATGGTGTCCAAAATTGTATGGGAAATCCTCTCCATTAACTGTATTGCAGCCATCCTCTTGAGCACCCGCTCCCATGCAACCGTGGACGAACGCCAGAATAAGGCAATCGACCAGTGTACTGCACTAAAGAGAGTATGGGAGAGCTTTTGCTCTGGGGGGGTAGAGCCTGGGATATCAGCAAAAAAGAGGCACATTTGGAAGGTAAGCGTGACAGGGGTGCCAATGATACCCGACACTCTGTCCTGCACTTTCTGCCAGAGGGTTCTGAGAGCTGGGCAGCTCCAAAAAATATGGAGATGAGTGCCTGCATCAGGGCAACCCCGAAAACAAGAACCAGAAACGGTGGGGAAGAAGGTATGCAGCTTCGCAGGGGTGTAATACCACCTGGTATGGAGCTTCAACACCGTTTCCTTCACCGCCTCGGACCTGGTACACTTATGCATGTTAGAAATTCTGCGAGACCACTCCTCCGAGGAGACTACCTCTCCCGTCTCCAGTTCCCATTTAAGTATGGCCGCAGATTTCTCCGAAAGGCCCACATCTGTAAGGGATAAGTATAAGATGGAAATACCGCCCCTATCTCTAGATCCCGGGCCACATAGTCTCTCAAATAAGGTGTCCACCCCCCAGGTGGCCCTCGGGAAATAAGTGTTATAAAAATGTCTAATTTGCAAGTAGCGAAAAAATTCAGAATTAGGTAGGGCATGAGAGGACCGGAGGGATCCGAAAGACCGAAAGGTTCCCCTGACATGTAGGGAACCGTAGGTGATCAGATCCCCCCTAGTCCATAATGCAAAACCAGCATAATCCTGGAGGGCCGCAGGGAACTCAGGGTTCCCGATAAATGAGGCCAGTTTTGGGTTAGGGGGACGAAGTGAGAATTTCCCACTGTACAGGGACCATAGGCGAAGTGACTGACTCACAACTGTATTCAGGGCTGAGAGCTCTTTAATGTGTAAGGAATTATTCCAGAGAAGACCGGGGAGGTAATAGGGGATCACCGAGGCCCGTTCAAAGCGCAACCAGGGCACTGATCTCGGGGAATAGTGCCATTGGGCAAGCTGGAGAAATCTGGCTGAAAGGTAGTACAACCAGATGTTCGGTAAACCCAGGCCTCCCCTGTCTCTACTCCTGTATAACATATGTTTGCCCAAACGAGGTTTTTTGTTGTGCCAGACAAACTTATTAATATCACTTTGTAAAGATTCCAGGGTGAGACGGGAAATATAATTGGGCAGGGATCTAAATAAAAATAATAGTTTAGGGAGGATCGACATCTTAACCGCCTGAACCCTGCCCAAGAATGAAATATGGTAAGAGTCCCAGGTGTGTAACAGTTGTCTAACTCGGGAAAACATAGCCGGGTAATTAGCAAGGTATATTTTATGGCTAGAAGCCGCTAGCTTAATCCCCAGATAAGAGAAGGTCTGGCAATCCATAGGAAAACCAAAGTTCGCTTGAATCTGAGCTGCTATCTGTTGGGGAAAATTAATTGGCAGAGCTGAACATTTCGTGAGGTTAACTCCCAGACCAGACAGACCCCGGAAATCATGCAGGACTGAAACTAAGTTGGGTATGGAGACCATAGGGTCCGTCAAAAACAGGAGTACATCATCCGCATACATGCTCAGCTTAAATTCCTGATCGCCCTTAACATAGCCCCTAATATCAGGGTTGAGGTTGATCGCCCGAGCCAGAGGTTCTATGGCTAGGGCGAACAGCAAGGGCGATAACGGGCACCCCTGCCTGGTTCCACGACCCAGTGTAAAATAGTCTGAGTTGCAGCCTGGCAGCTTAATTCGGGTGCGGGGGTGGTGGTAAAGTGCCCTAAAGCCATGCACAAAGGCTCCGGAAAAACCAAATCTCCCTAAAGCCAGTTCTAGATAGGACCACAACACACTATCAAACGCTTTGTGGATATCAAGGCCCAACAGTAACACTCTACGGGAAAATAGATCAGCATCCTGAATGACATTAGAGGCAAGCCTGATATTATCCGTGATCTGTCTGGTCGGTATAAAACCCGTTTGGTCAGGGGAGACTAGAGAGGTGATTATCTTAGCGAGCCTGTCGGCCAAAATGCGCCCAAAAATCTTGAGGTCGGTGTTGATAACCGAAATCGGCCTATAATTCTGTGGAAGAGTGTGGTCCCTGTTCGGCTTGGGGATCAGAGACATATTCGCCAAGAGCATGTCATCCGGGAAGGTATTACCCTCAAGGATATGATCGAACATGGCCCTGAGGTACGGTGTCAGGGAGTCCTGAAATTTCTTATAGTACTGGGCCGAGAATCCATCCGGCCCGGGGGTTTTGGAGGGTTTAAGGGATTTGATAACTTTAGAGATTTCCTGATCAGAGCACGGGGCATTCAATGCTTGAATCTGGACCGTAGACAATTTAGGGAGCGGTATCTCCTCCAGCCAAGCCTCGAGGGCCCGGTCCGGAGGGGAGGCCGGGGGGGAGAGAAGGTCAGCGTAAAACTTGGAAAAATTTTTAAGGATCTCAGCTGGGTGGGAAACTGCAGTGCCTTGAGCGTTTCTTAATCTGTATGTATGCGGTGCTTGAATAGATTGGTTCAACTTTCTAGCAAACATAGCTGAGGCCGAGCTGCTGTGTAACAGAAACTTGGCCTTAGACCAGCGCAAAGCTTTCTCTGTTCTGTCAGACAAAATTCTGTCAAGTTCTAGTCTGTGCGAGTTGATTTGTAAGAGAATGTTAGGGTCGTGATCTTGAGAATGTAAGTGATAAAGTCTGTCCAGTTCGATCGTGAGTCTGCGAATGTCTGCCAGCCTTTGCCTATTCCTTTCTGCCGCTAACTGAATCAGGTGCCCCCTGACCACTACCTTATGTGCGGCCCACAGTATGGGGGGGGACACCTCATTCGTATCATTATGAGCAAAATACTCTGTAATATGGGAGGAAATCTGCGTTAACACGCTTGGGTCTGAAAGAAGTGCCTCATTTAGTCTCCAACCCGCCACTGAGGGCTTAAGGCCCATGTGGGACAGGTCTAGGGATACCATCTGATGGTCTGACCATGGGCAGGGGTGGATGGATGCAGCCGTGGAGTTTGCCAGGAGAATTGCAGAACAGAATAAATAATCCAGCCTGGAATAACTATCATGAGGGTGAGAATAAAATGTATACTCCCTGGCCCCCATGTTATGGGCCCTCCAAGAGTCTGTCAAGTTATGGGAAAGAAGCAATGTTTTTAGAGACTTCGAGAAGGCGTTAGCGGAGCCTCTGTCCCTACTACGGTCAAGCACTGAGTGAGCTACCAGGTTGAAATCACCCCCCACTATCATGTGGGGAGAAATATAACCATCCAGGACCCGGAAGAACGCTTTAAAAAAAGCTAGTTGTGAGTCATTGGGTGCATAAACATTTGCTAGGGTAACCTGTTTACCTTGCAAGGAACCCTGAAGGATGATAAATCTGCTCTCAGGGTCCTTATACATTCTGTCCATGTTAAACTGAACCCCATTGCGTAAAAAAATAGCCACCCCTCGGGATCGGGATGCATAAGTGGTGTAATAACCACGAGAATAAGCCTTATTGAAAAATGAGGGGTGATTACCCGTAGAAAAATGTGTCTCCTGGAGGAGCAACACATCTGCCCGCAACTGTTTGTAGGCACTAAATGCTTTTTTACGTTTTTGAGGGGAGTTAAACCCCTTAACATTATGTGAGACTATCTTAATCCCCATTGATCATTTTGAGGGGAAAGCAAGACCCAATAGAGGCTATTAACTCCGATCCCGAGGGGGGGGGTGAAAGATAAACATACACACATTGGACAACCCAATAGGCCGCACTGCAGCGGAAGACTACTAGCGTATATAAAGAAGTGTTTCCAGAGGATCTTAACCTTAGGTATTCTAATGATATAACAAAAAAGTGTCCCGTACCAGAAAATAAAAACAACCAAAAAAAACATAGTGAACATATAAACCATTGGGGTCGGGAGGGGATAGACCATCCCGACATAAAGATAAACCATATCTGCCAGGTGAGTGACCTTCCTGAACAGTAGGACCTCCGGGTCCAACACTCTCGGCCACCCGAGAGGAGACAGATGGCGGGGAGGAGCAGGGACTAACTTGCCTCCACTCACCCCAACCCTCAACTCTCCCGCGGGGACGCAAGAGTGGGGGGAAAAACAAGCGCGGGCCCAATATCTCCGCACAGCGGGGACTAGGTAGAGCCAATGGTGCATCCAGAAAAGCGCATTGGGCCATAGGGGGGAAGGGTGTCAAAAGTACAGTGTTCTAAGAAGAAAACCCCCCCAGCTGGCCTCCACACCAGTCCACCAGTCCCATCAAATCTCAGGCCGGGGGAAAAAAGAGGAAAAGAAAAGCAACCGGGCCAACGGGTTAAATATCAAAGTGCAAAAGAAAACAAAAATTACAAGACCCGTCTTCATATGAGGTGGGCTCTAAGGTTTTGCCTTTGCCTCCTGCGGTCTCTGTTCGGAGAAGGAGTGGCCCATATGGCCGAAGGGCGAGGTGTAGAGGGCATCCTGGGCAGGTCCTCCTTCGCCATGAGTCCCAGCTTGACCAGGAGCTCCTTGCCCTCCTGAATGGTGGTAACAGAGTACGTGGTGCCGTTATGGATAACCTGAAGTTTGAATGGAAATCCCCATCTGTACCGGATTCGTGCTTCCTGCAGGGGAGTCGTGATTTCTTTAAATTTGCGCCTCTTGTCCAGGGTCGCCGGGGAAATGTCCGGGTAGATTTGGATCTTGACCCCCTCCAAGGTAATGTTGGGGGTGGCTCGAGAAGCCCTTAGGATCTCCTCCTTCACCAAATAATCCTTGAGACACAAAATAATGTCCCTTGGAGGTTTGTCTTCAGGTGGCTTGGGCCGCAAAGCTCTATGCAGTCTGTCACAGGTAAATGCAGAGATAGGAGAAGCAGGCAGTAGGGATTGAAACAGCTTCAGCACGGCAGGGGCTATATCAGTTATGGCCTCCGGGACCCCCCTGAGCCTCAGGTTGTTACGTCTGTTTCTATTGTCAAGGTCCTCCAAGTGGCCCTGGAGCTGGGAGACCGACTCTGAGAGGGTTTCATGATCCCTGCGGAGGTCAGAGTATGCAAGCTGCAGCTCATCATGCTTTGTTTCCAGTAAGTCAGTTCTGCCTCCTAAAACAGCAAGCTCCTGTTGCAATGTGCTGGTGGACTTATGGAGTTCGGTTTGAAACTTCTCCGCCAGTTTTGTGTACATAGCTGTGAGGCTGTCATCTAGGTCCGCTTTGGTGAGTTGTAAAGAGTACTCACCATCCCTGATCGAATGTGCAGGGGAGGCTGCAGGGCTGCCTCTGAGCTCCGGCGTGCGTCCCAGGTCAGCGCCATCTTGGGAATTCCCCGCCATCTCCCGGGCCCTGAGGAGATAGTTTGTGAGGGACCGCTGTGCTGGTTTCCCGCGACGGGACTTGGCGGACGGCATGCACCGATCTTTCCTCCGGGGGTGCAGGTACTTCAGGTGCTCAAACAGTGCGTTAAACGGCCCCGGGGAGTGAGATAGCGTCCCCGCTGAGACGGAGCTCCGCTCAAGTGCGACCTTCCAGGTTCGCGCCGCGCATGCGCCCCCCCTACATATATATATTTCTTTCTGACATTCAAATTTCGTATAGAATGAGTTAGAATTTGAATGGAAAAGATTAGAATAGAAATAGAGAATAGACTAGAAAAACAATAGAACAGAATAGAATATATTATATTTTATTCTATTTTGGTCTTGTTTTTTCTAGTCTATTCTTTTATATTCTATTAAAATCTTTTCTATTAAAGTTAAAATCATTATATACTGTATATATATATATATATATATATATATATATATATATATAAATCTTTACCAGGCCACATGCCCTCAATATGGGGAGGGTGCTTTGGCGTCTCCCCAAAGCACCTTGTCTCCATGTTGATGGGGACAGGGGGCCTCATCCCCACAACCATGGCCATTGGTTATGGGGGTCTTCAGGTGGGGGGCTTATCGGAATCTAGTAGCCCCCTTTCACAGATTCCGCCCCCCCCCATGTGAATGGGTAGGGGTACATTGTCCTCTTACCCATTCACCAAAAAAAAGTAAAAAAAGTAAAAACAACAAGAGACAGTTTTTGTCAATTCCTTTATTAAAAAATAAAAAAAATAAAAAGTGTCCCTGTCAGAAACCATGAATCAGACCAAAACAGAAGTACAGTTAAATCACACTTGTTTAATAATAAAAGTAAATAGAACAAACATAGTCAAAACATAGCCAAAGTTCGGTAACCGAAACAGATAGTCAGACAAGCCAGAAAGTCAGGAAGCCAAGAATCAGTGTACTGAAACAGCAAGCAGGATCTGGATCCAGAAGGAATGTCAGCCAAGCAAGTCTTTAACAGGAGAGCAGGAGAAAGTCACTGTGATGTTGACCAAGGTGAAGGCAGAGAACATCTGGGCTGGACGGCTTAAGTAAGCAGGACTGACGAGCAGGATATCATCAACAGGTGAGTCACTGTGGAGAGATAGGAGCTGGCAATTAGCTGACAGCTGAGCGGCCAGCTCAGAGATGGAAGGGCTGAGCACAGCCCTGAAAGTCCCGCAATGTACATCTTTCTTCAATCACAGCGCCAATGGCCCAAAAAAATTGAAAGAAAAAAAACTCTGCTTCGATAGGAGACGTCCCACTGACTGCTGTCTTTTCGCGGTGACAGCTGTTATATAACCAAGAGCGGGGCCACCCTATGACGTAACCGGGTGACCCTGCCACCTTCACTGGGTGGCCCTGCCCTTGCCTATATAACAGCTGTCAAAGCGAAAAGATGGCAGTTGGAGGCTGGGTTTTTAATTTTTTTTTACATTTCTCTGGACCATAGCGAGACCCTTTTTTTTATGTTGCGGGACCCTTTTTTTTTAAATAAAGGAATTGTCAAAAACTGTCTCCCAGTTGGGGTACCTGATACTCATTCACATGGGGGGGGCGGGATCTGAGGGCCCCCTCCAGATTCCAATAATCCCCCACCCACAGACCCCCATAACCAAGGGCCAGAGTTGTGGGGATGAGGCCCTCTGTCCCCATCAACATGGGGACAAGGTGCTTTGGGGGATGCCAAAGCACCATCCCCATGTTGAGGACATGTGGCCTGGAACAGTTCAGGAGGGGGGCACTCTCATCTCCCTCCTTTTCCTGCGGCCTGCCAGGTTGCATGCTTGGATAAAGGTCTCGTATATATTTTGGGGGACCCCCACGCCATTTTTTTTAAATTGGCACAGGTTTCCCCTTAAACTCCATACCAGACCTGAAGGGACCCCCACACAATTTTCTTACATTTTGGCATGGAGTTCCCCTTAATATCCATACCAGACAAGAAGGGCCTGGTATGGACTGGGTGGGGGAACCCACGCCATTTTTTTTCAATGTTTTTGCTGGGATCCGGCAATACATTACACCACAAGCAATTTTAAATTACATTTCTTCCTTTAGAAATGTCATTTTGCTATGGTATTGTTATAAACATGGGAAAGATGTGCTACTTTACAGGCCGGGGGCCCACAGGCACAATATTTAAAGGAATATTTAATTTTTTTGTATCACTTTACGCATTATTAACCACTTGCTTACTGGGCACTTAAACCCCCCTCAGTCCCAGACCAATTTTCAGCTTTCAGCGCTGATGCACTTTGAATGACAATTGCGCGGGCATACAACACTGTACCCAAATGAAATTTTTATCATTTTTTTCCCACAAATAGAGCTTTCTTTTGGTGGTATTTAGTTACAGCTCGGAGTTTTATTTTTTGCTAAACAAACAAAAAAAGATGCAAAAAAAAAAAAAAAAAAAATCATGTTTAATAGTTTGTTATAAAATTTTGCAAACAGGTCATTTTTCTCCTTCATCGAAGTGCGCTGATTAGGCGGCACTGATAGGCTGCACTGGTGGGCACTGATGGGCTGCATTGGTGGGCACTGATAGGCTGCATTGGTGGGCACTGATAGGCTGCACTGGTGGGCACTGATAGGCATAGTTAAGGCGGCACTAATAGGCACAGATAAGGCGGCACCGATGGGCACACATGAGGCGGCACTGATGGGCACAGGTGGGTGGCACGGATGGGTGGCACGGATGGGTGGCACGGATGGGCACTGATAGGTACCACTGATAGATGGGACTGGTGGGCACTGATAGGTGGCACTGATAGGTGGCTCTGATAGGTGGCACTGCTGGGCACTGATGGGCGGCACTGCTGGGCACTGGTAGATGACACTGATGGGCACGGATAAGTGGCACTGGGGTGCAGCACCTTTGAGGCAGATTGTGGGCACTGCTGGGTGGCACTGTGGGTGGCACTGCTGGGTGGCACTGTGGGCACTGCTGGGTGGCACTGACGGGGGGCACTTACTTTTTAAACATTTGGCACTGCAGGGGGCAGGTGGGCACTGGCAGGGGGCAGGTGGGCACTAGCAGGGCTGGCCGTGATCGGCTTTTTTTTCTCCTCGCGCTGTGTGCGCGAGGAGGAATAATAGCCGATTACCGTCTCCGTTATATCACATGATCAGCTGTCATTGGCTGACAGCTGATCACGTGATAAGGGGTCGGGATCGACCCCTTGCACGGATCAGTGATCAGGCGAGTCTCATGGACTCGATCAGGGGGCGCGCAGGCCGCTTGTGCACGGGACGACGTCAATAGACGTAGTCCCGGCAAAGGAGATCCGCACTGTAGCCGTCATTTGGCTATAGCGCGGATCTCAAGTGGTTAAAATCACTGTTCCTGACAAAATGGCCATTTTAAAAACTTTTCTTTTGCATTGATACATGTCCCCTAGGGCAGTACCCGAGTCCCTATACACTTTTTATGGCAATAACTTGCATATAAGCCTTTAAAATGAACACTTGATTTTTCACGTTCATGTCCCATAGACTTTAACGGTTTGTCTGTTAGCATGTTGTGGTGAGAACCAAACTGGGGGTGTTCAGCTCATCCCTAAAATGTAAAAAATATACCTATTATTTCTGCCTTTGCAATATTTTATTGCTAAATAATTTCTTCCACTTTTGACACAGAAAGTTGCATCCTCCCCTCTTTTCAGGTCACCAGGTTCTGACCACTGCCTGTGAAGCCTGCAACACTTTGTAATCAGTGGTGGCTGGTGCTCAAATTTTTTGGCAGGAGCAAACAAACTGAAAATTTCTGAAAAAAAACATCAATTGCAGCCTCACTGTGCCCATCAAACGCAGCCGCTGTGCCCTTCAATTGCAGCCACTGTGCCATAAAACGCAGCCACTCTGCCATCAAATGCAGCCACTGTGTCCATCAAAGGCAGCCACTGTGCCCATCAATTTTAGTCACTATGCCCATCAAATGCAGCTTTCTGTATCACTAAACTAATCAGGTGCTTCAAAAACACTCCCCGCCACTGTAATTCAGGCGCCCGGCACCAAAAAAGGGTGTTGACACCTTAATCGGTGGTGGCAGCGGCGGCCATGGATAGATTCATGCTATGCATGAATCTATATATTGGTGATAGAGGGGGTGGCTGGAGAGAGGGGGCGGGGCTCATGTGCCCTTATGGACGCACCACCACTGCTTGTAATGACACTGGTGAACAACCAGAGATCAGTAAAACCTATATTTCCCAGTGTCACTGGCTGTGGCAGGCTCACTGTTTCTCACTGTCATTACAGACCAAACTTGTGTGTGGAAATAAGTCTGCACTTTGTAAATGATAGATCACCGTACTTCTCTTGTCAGTGCCTTCATGTAATTAACTCAATAGAAGGCATGTATTGCTATTCTTTAGTCAAAATGCAAGATTAGCAGCTATTTCTATGACAAAGATGCTAGCCAACAAACAACAAATAGCAAAGTACTTGTGCCTATTAATTAGCTATTAAAATATTTTGCCGTGTATGCAAAAGTCAGCCTTCCCTGTTACCTCTCACCTTGTGATCTGCCAAAAAGTTACAATGTTACAACAGTTTCAGTGAGTGATCAGAACTTTAATAAATGGTAAATTCTAAAATGTATTGATTAATAAAGGTGCATCCTTACTATGCTCTAGACAACACACTGTAAAAGAGCTTCTTCCTCCCTATATCAGACTAAACTGATTTCATTAATTTCTACATCTATTTTCTCTATAAGGATCTTATGGCATCAATCAACTAATTGGGCAAACCATGGAATCTTGTTTTAAATTCAAGCTCCTCAGCAGCTCTTGTCAGCATTTCCCTGAATTCCGATACATCCACAAAGAATGACTGATTCGTGCATTGAGACATGGTCTACATAGCCACCTTGACAGTTTCTAAAGTGTAACAGCTGAGGCTGAGGATTTGCACTGTTCAAGAGAGCCCTCTGTCCCCAATGAATGAAGAACTTAAATGCCAGCACTTGCCTACAAAGCTGGGAGAAACAGAAGAAATGAACTGAAACTGAGAGCTTGCATATTTTACTTCGGTGTGGTAGCTCTTTGTACGGAGGGCTAAATTTACTTGCAATTTTCAAAACTTAGAAACACTGCAATCGTCAAATGTAAAGTATCACAAAGTATCACAAAGTGCTTCTCGTTCCAGGTATCTTAAAGATGCTGCAACTTTATCCTCCTCATCCACCATTCCAGAAACCAGCGCTGCAGCTCCTTTGGGACAGAATGCTGTGTCAGATATCCCGTCTGGTGAGAATTCTGTTTCTTCTTTACCTGACTTAATTGTTATCCTTAATTCGTTAGCAAATGCTTTTACTAGCCTGTCAGAAGGGGAACAAGGATCTCCCTCTCCCTCTCTCATTGCCAGGGCTCTGTTTGCAAGCTGCGCCAGCCCTCTAACCAATAATGTAAAAGAAGTAAAATAATAAAAATATAAATAATTAATATATAAATGATTGATGCAATCAAAAACACCTCAAGTGCATAAGAATCAAAAAAGTGCATAAAAAATGACAATGCAAAAAATCCATTCATAGAAAGTTCATGTGTAAGTCCATATGATTAACAATTATGTTCTTAAATGGAGACACCACAGTGATTCAACACACTCTGAATGCGCACGAAGTGCCCGTCACCGTATAGTGAGTGCGCTTACCAGAGGGTATATAGATTGGAGCGTTATGAATAGATGGTAGGTCACGCCAAAGTAATCCTCCTTATAATGGGTCAGCTCTCCGCATCACAACAGCACTCCCCAAAAGGTAATCTATTCCGTGGTCCCAAAAAGGTACTCAGTGGTCCACAGGAAAGAAAGGAACCAACATAGCGTAATAACGTTGAGACAATTTATTAAAAATAAAAAGTAGCGCACTTACATGTAAGTCGAAAGTATACAGCATATAAAAGTAACATAAAAAGCCGGCCGGCAAACAGGAGCCCGTCCTCCTCTCCTACAACGTGGTGGCGTCACTGCGTGCCTTCCCAGACGCGTTTCGTCATACCTGACGTTGTCAATGGGCAACGGGCAGCGCAGTGACGCTCCACCTAATAAAGCTAATAATGCATACCAAGCCTCGTTTTGAGATGCAAGACTTAGTCTCGAGACGCCATTTTGATTAATGGCAAATGGCCCTGAAGCACGTGCGGTCTGTCCAATACTGACATTTTGCAGCAAACCGGCATATAATATGGGCCACTATAACACATGGGCAGTAACTATACCTCACAGATGTACCAAATAGTAAAATCAAGAATAAAGGTAAAAAATAAAGTAAAATTAAAATCAGAATGGTATACGTGTATATTGGTGCCCTAGAGATGTAAGATGGGCAGTGCACCATCCATACATCGCCTCGCATAGCATGCAAAAGAGCAAAACAAAAAACAAAAAAGAATCAACGTGAATGCGGTATGGACAGCATCTAATCCTTAAAAGAATTGCTGCAAAAACCATATACCCATATTGGATGTCCCATATCAATACTGTGTACATTAAGGATGATCAAAATGTATACCTAAAGTAAATTTTTTTTTTAATTTTTTGTGTTTAACCTAAGAATATAGTGTTAGCCATTCCCTAGTATGTAGAGAAAAATATGGGAAGTGTGGAATATTCTATGCATATAGATCTAACCAATAATCCAATCAAATGGTCACATAAAATTAATATCCCTATCAATGCCCAATGTTCAGTCATGGATTTTTAAATTAAAATAAAAATAAAAATAGAAATAAATAAAAAAATGAATGAAATGAAAATAACAATAAAAATAAAAATAAAAATAATAATAAATAAAAATAAATATAAATAAAAATAAAAATAAATATAAAAATAAATATGAAAATAAAAATAAAAATAAAGATAAAAATAAAGATAAAGATAAAGATAAAAATGAAAATGAAAATGAAAATATAAATGATGAAACTATATATGTATATATATAACTAAACATCATACATATGTATATTCTATAGACCAGTCCAGCATCTCAAAACCGGCAAGGCCAAAGAGAATTATTATACATATATAAAACAAATCTGTCCAACAGGCTTCAACTTCAATAGATAATAACCAGACTCGAGTATATTAGGTGATGAACAGAGATTTAAAAAATTAAGAATTATCAATAAAAGCATTGACATCGGTGTCAATATTGAGCCCAAACGGGGCATAGGTTTTTAGGCGGTGGATCCAAGACATCTCAAGTTTTGAAATTTCTCTCACTAAAGAGCTACCCCGCCAGTGAGGTTTATATTTATCAATCCCTAAGAAAAGAGTCTTAGAGGGGTCTTTATTGTGAAACCTCAAGTAGTGCTTAGACACAGAGTGGTTGGGGAAACCATTGATAATATTAGTTATGTGTTCATTGAGTCTCACCTGTAGAGGGTGCTTCGTACGTCCCACATATTGCAGCCCAAAAGGGCACTGCAACATATAAACCACTCCCGTAGTAGCACATGTAATACACGGCTTAATACTGTGGTCCAATCCTGTGGCCGTATTCCGAAAGGTGGTAGTCCGTCTCTGAAGGCAAGAATTTAAAGAACAGACCCTACACTTTCTGCATTTATAAAACCCAGTGAGTTTGGGCGAAAAAAACCCTACCTCTGACCGGAGGGTCAATGACATTCGGTGCTAGACGGTTTCGTACTGATGGTGCACCTCTAAACACTACTTGAGGTTTCTCACTCACCACATTTTTCAATGTGGCATCGCTACTAACGATATGCCAATGTTTATTTATCAATCTTTTTACACTCTTCTGTTGAAGTGAATAGGTGGTTATAAAGGGGACCTTTCCCTGAACATCGTTTACACGTGGGCCCCTCTCAACCAACAGATCACGACGATCGATGTTAGTCACTTCATTAAGGGTCTTAATCAAAAAATCTTGTTGATACCCCTTTTCTAAAAATCTCAAAGTGAGAACCTCGGCCTGCGCCAAGAATTCATCCACCCTAGAGCAGTTGCGCCTCAGTCTGATGTATTGACTCTTAGGGACTGCTCTAAGCCAGGGAGTGTGATGGAAACTATCGATAGGGATGAAAGAGTTCCTATCTGTGTCTTTAAAGAACGTTGAGGTGAGAAAATGGTCCTCTACCACAGAGATGTTCAAATCTAAAAAATTTATTCTCACCTGGCTTATCTCGTAACTGAGATGTATGCCCCTTTCGTTGTTATTCAAGGACTCTAGAAAATTCCTCAAATCTCCCTCTTGGCCATCCCATAGGAGGAGGATGTCATCTATATACCTAGCCCACAAACCAATCTGAGGTATATTGTGGGCAGGGCATAGATGACATCCTCCTCCCACTTGGCCATAAAAATATTGGCCAAGCTGGGGGCATATTTGGCCCCCATGGCTACACCCATAGTCTGTCTATAGTATTGACTCCCAAACCAAAAATAGTTATGGGAGGCAGCAAATTGCAGAAGAGACATAAGGAAAGTCACCTGCTGGGTAGAAAGCCTAGGGTCTCTATCGAGATGTAAATGGACCGCCTCAAAACCCAGGTTATGCGGAATGCTTGTATACAGAGAGGCCACATCTGCCGTGACCATCCATGTATCAGGCCCAGCAGACAAATTCTCTAGAAGGTTAATAACATGTCTTGAATCTTTAACATAGGAGGGGGTCTTTTGGACCAAAGGCTGTAAGTATGAATCTAAATATCTGCCCACCCGGGAAGTGATAGAATCAATACCACTAATGATAGGTCTTCCCGGGGGGCAGACAGGATTCTTATGTATTTTTGGCAAATAGTACAGGATCGGTGTACGTGGAGCTCTAGGAATCAAAAAAAGGCTCTCCTTATGATTTAGAAAACCCGCCTCCTGACCTACCTTTACCAACTTTTCAAGTTCTTTTATATAGGCAAATTTTGGATCAGAAGGTAATTTGGTGTAGGTATTGGTGTCACTCAAAATTCTATTGATTTCGGCCTCATAGTCAGCCCGATCCAACACTACAATTGCACCCCCCTTGTCAGCTGGCCTAATGACAAGATCTTTATTTTTACAAAGAGAGTCCAAACCCTCCTGTAAATTTTTCTTCATTCTACATTTTTTAACATCCATTGCGTCTAAATCTCTTAAAACGACATCCCTAAACACACGTAATGAGGCAGGAAGAGTGCCAGGGGGATTAAAAAGTGAGGCATTTGCTAAGCCCGAGTGTACAACCTGCGGGACTTCATTGTTTAATTTATTCAAATTATGTATATTGGATGATCCCATCATATATCTTTTAATATTGATCTTTCTCACAAATTTGTGCACATCCATATATGTTTGGAATTTATTTAATTTAGCTGGAGGTACAAACTTCAAACCTTTGTCTAGAATCTGTTGTTCTGATTCTGACAAAGCTTTTGAACTCAAATTAAACATACCCTTACCAGTTACATTCTGGGCCTTTTTTGTTGTTCTGGCTCGCCTCCCCCCTTTGGTTCCTCTCCTCTTTCGCCTAATCTTTTGATGCCTTGTGTGGGTTTGGGAAAACCCCAACTAGTGGGTGCATTTAAGCCTAAAGGACCATCCCCTGGTTGTTCATTAGTGGGAACCCGGTGAGGTCTGGTTCTTAAAGGTTCTTGGACTGGAGCAAAAGAGGGTTGTGGATTGCCATCACCCATAGGGGCATTGAGATCACTTAACGGGAAGAAAGCATTCCCGATGGGAATGCCATAATCCCATTCGGAATATCCTCCCATATTGTCATATGGGGAGGAATTGTAATCCCAATTATTACCCCCATATGAGCTCCACCCATCATGGTGGTTATGAGGGGGACCTCTTCCTCTTAGGCTTGGATACTGTACCCAACCTCTCCCTCGAGGTGGATAGTTAGTATTATGAGGGAGTGTATAGTTAGCATTCCCATTTCCATGGCCGTTATATGGTCTCGGGGGGCCAAAAGGTCTAAATTGGCCCCGAGGGGGAATTAAGCCCCTATTGTTACCCCGTCCTCTCCGAGGCGAAGGATATGTGTGGTTTGTTACATTGGCTTGAACTTTATTGGTAGGTTGGGGACGCTTTTGGTTGGGTGGTTGTGCAGGTGGCCCAAGTTGTGAAACTGCCCCCACCATAGGGCCTGCTATCTGTGTGGATCCCACCTCCATACCTTCCTGTGCAGGAACCACTTCCAATAGTTTTTTTTGCCACTCAAAAACAATGTTGTTATTGTAGTCAGCTAAATCTCTATTGTATTTTTTCTTCTTTTTAACCCTTTGGTCTCTATCCTCCTTTTCGAGAATTTTTAGAAGGTTCTGCGATTTCTCTTGGTACTCTATACTTCCTTTGACCGAAGATAGCTTAGTCTGAATTTCTTTTATTTCATCATCCAATTTGGATAGTTTAGAAGTCTTCCCATTAAGTGATCTCAATGCCCCTATGGGTGATGGCAATCCACAACCCTCTTTTGCTCCAGTCCAAGAACCTTTAAGAACCAGACCTCACCGGGTTCCCACTAATGAACAACCAGGGGATGGTCCTTTAGGCTTAAATGCACCCACTAGTTGGGGTTTTCCCAAACCCACACAAGGCATCAAAAGATTAGGCGAAAGAGGAGAGGAACCAGAGGGGGGAGGCGAGCCAGGACAACAAAAAAGGCCCAGAATGTAAGGGTATCTTTAATTTGAGTTCAAAAGCTTTGTCAGAATCAGAACAACAGATTCTAGACAAAGGTTTGAAGTTTGTAACTCCAGCTAAATTAAATAAATTCCAAACATATAAGGATGTGCACAAATTTGTGAGAAAGATCAATATTAAAAGATATATGATGGGATCATCCAATATACATAATTTGAATAAATTAAACAATGAAGTCCCGCAGGTTGTACACTTGGGCTTAGCAAATGCCTCACTTTTTAATCCCCCTGGCACTCTTCCTGCCTCATTACGTGTGTTTAGGGATGTCGTTTTAAGAGATTTAGACGCAATGGATGTTAAAAAATGTAGAATGAAGAAAAATTTACAGGAGGGTTTGGACTCTCTTTGTAAAAATAAAGATCTTGTCATTAGGCCAGCTGACAAGGGGGGTGCAATTGTAGTGTTGGATCGGGCTGACTATGAGGCCGAAATCAATAGAATTTTGAGTGACACCAATACCTACACCAAATTACCTTCTGATCCAAAATTTGCCTATATAAAAGAACTTGAAAAGTTGGTAAAGGTAGGTCAGGAGGCGGGTTTTCTAAATCATAAGGAGAGCCTTTTTTTGATTCCTAGAGCTCCACGTACACCGATCCTGTACTATTTGCCAAAAATACATAAGAATCCTGTCTGCCCCCCGGGAAGACCTATCATTAGTGGTATTGATTCTATCACTTCCCGGGTGGGCAGATATTTAGATTCATACTTACAGCCTTTGGTCAAAAAGACCCCCTCCTATGTTAAAGATTCGAGACATGTTATTAACCTTCTAGAGAATTTGTCTGCTGGGCCTGATACATGGATGGTCACGGCAGATGTGGCCTCTCTGTATACAAGCATTCCGCATAACCTGGGTTTTGAGGCGGTCCATTTACATCTCGATAGAGACCCTACGCTTTCTACCCAGCAGGTGACTTTCCTTATGTCTCTTCTGCAATTTGCTGCCTCCCATAACTATTTTTGGTTTGGGAGTCAATACTATAGACAGACTATGGGTGTAGCCATGAGGGCCAAATATGCCCCCAGCTTGGCCAATCTTTTTATGGCCAAGTGGGAGGAGGATGTCATCTATGTCCACAATATACCTCAGATTGGTTTGTGGGCTAGGTATATAGATGACATCCTCCTCCTATGGGATGGCCAAGAGGGAGATTTGAGGAATTTTCTAGAGTCCTTAAATAACAACGAAAGGGGCATACATCTCAGTTACGAGATAAACCAGGTGAGAATTAATTTTTTAGATTTGAACATCTCTGTGGTAGAGGACCGTTTTGTCACCTCAACGTTCTTTAAAGACATAGATAGGAACTCTTTCATCCCTATCGATAGTTGCCATCACACTCCCTGGCTTAGAGCAGTCCCTAAGAGTCAATACATCAGACTGAGGCGCAACTGCTCTAGGGTGGATGAATTCTTGGCGCAGGCCGAGGTTCTCACTTTGAGATTTTTAGAAAAGGGGTATCAACAAGATTTTTTGATTAAGACCCTTAATGAAGTGACTAACATCGATCGTCGTGATCTGTTGGTTGAGAGGGGCCCACGTGTAAACGATGTTCAGGGAAAGGTCCCCTTTATAACCACCTATTCACTTCAACAGAAGAGTGTAAAAAGATTGATAAATAAACATTGGCATATCGTTAGTAGCGATGCCACATTGAAAAATGTGGTGAGTGAGAAACCTCAAGTAGTGTTTAGAGGTGCACCATCAGTACGAAACCGTCTAGCACCGAATGTCATTGACCCTCCGGTCAGAGGTAGGGTTTTTTTCGACCAACTCACTGGGTTTTATAAATGCAGAAAGTGTAGGGTCTGTTCTTTAAATTCTTGCCTTCAGAGACGGACTACCACCTTTCGGAGTACGGCCACAGGATTGGACCACAGTATTAAGCCGTGTATTACATGTGCTACTACGGGAGTGGTTTATATGTTGCAGTGCCCTTGTGGGCTGCAATATGTGGGACGTACGAAGCGCCCTCTACAGGTGAGACTCAATGAACATATAACTAATATTATCATTGGTTTCCCCAACCACTCTGTGTCTAAGCACTACTTGAGGTTTCACAATAAAGACCCCTCTAAGACTCTTTTCTTAGGGATTGATAAATATAAACCTCACTGGCGGGGTAGCTCTTTAGTGAGAGAAATTTCAAAACTTGAGATGTCTTGGATCCACCGCCTAAAAACCTATGCCCCGTTTGGGCTCAATATTGACACCGATGTCAATGCTTTTATTGATAATTCTTAATTTTTTAAATCTCTGTTCATCACCTAATATACTCGAGTCTGGTTATTATCTATTGAAGTTGAAGCCTGTTGGACAGATTTGTTTTATATATGTATAATAATTCTCTTTGGCCTTGCCGGTTTTGAGATGCTGGACTGGTCTATAGAATATACATATGTATGATGTTTAGTTATATATATACATATATAGTTTCATCATTTATATTTTCATTTTCATTTTCATTTTCATTTTTATCTTTATCTTTATCTTTATCTTTATTTTTATCTTTATTTTTATTTTTATTTTCATATTTATTTTTATTTTTATATTTATTTTTATTTTTATTTATATTTATATTTATATTTATTTTTATTTTTATTTATTATTATTTTTATTTTTATTTTTATTGTTATTTTCATTTCATTCATTTTTTTATTTATTTCTATTTTTATTTTTATTTTTATTTAAAAATCCATGACTGAACATTGGGCATTGATAGGGATATTAATTTTATGCGACCATTTGATTGGATTATTGGTTAGATCTATATGCATAGAATATTCCACACTTCCCATATTTTTCTCTACATACTAGGGAATGGCTAACACTATATTCTTAGGTTAAACACAAAAAATTTAAAAAAAAATTTACTTTAGGTATACATTTTGATCATCCTTAATGTACACAGTATTGATATGAGACATCCAATATGGGTATATGGTTTTTGCAGCAATTCTTTTAAGGATTAGATGCTGTCCATACCGCATTCACGTTGATTCTTTTTTGTTTTTTTGTTTTGCTCTTTTGCATGCTATGCGAGGCGATGTATGGATGGTGCACTGCCCATCTTACATCTCTTGGGCACCAATATACACGTATACCATTCTGATTTTAATTTTACTTTTATTTTTTACCTTTATTCTTGATTTGACTATTTGGTACATCTGTGAGGTATAGTTACTGCCCATGTGTTATAGTGGCCCATATTATATGCGGGTTTGCTACAAAATGTCAGTATTGGACAGACCGCGCGTGCTTCAGGGCCATTTGCCATTAATCAAAATGGCGTCTCGAGACTAAGTCTTGCATCTCAAAACGAGGCTTGGTATGCATTATTAGCTTTATTAGGTGGAGCGTCACTGCGCTGCCCGTTGCCCATTGACAACGTCAGGTATGACGAAACGCGTCTGGGAAGGCACGCAGTGATGCCACCACGTTGTAGGAGAGGAGGACGGGCTCCTGTTTGCCGGCTGGCTTTTTATGTTACTTTTATATGCTGTATACTTTCGACTTACATGTAAGTGCGCTACTTTTTATTTTTAATAAATTGTCTCAACGTTATTACGCTATGTTGGTTCCTTTCTTTCCTGTGGACCACTGAGTACCTTTTTGGGACCACGGAATAGATTACCTTTTGGGGAGTGCTGTTGTGATGCGGAGAGCTGACCCATTATAAGGAGGATTACTTTGGTGTGACCTACCATCTATTCATAACGCTCCAATCTATATACCCTCTGGTAAGCGCACTCACTATACGGTGACGGGCACTTCGTGCGCATTCAGAGTGTGTTGAATCACTGTGGTGTCTCCATTTAAGAACATAATTGTTAATCATATGGACTTACACATGAACTTTCTATGAATGGATTTTTTGCATTGTCATTTTTTATGCACTTTTTTGATTCTTATGCACTTGAGGTGTTTTTGATTGCATCAATCATTTATATATTAATTATTTATATTTTTATTATTTTATTTCTTTTACATTATTGGTTAGAGGGCTGGCGCAGCTTTTCTGTATTCTTGTATTATTGTTGAGTGTTTATATCGCATTTATTGCTGCTGCCTACATTACACATTGTTAGTTTGCTTTTTCACTATTTTTCCCCAGCGCGGTTTATTTTTTTATTTTTTTCTGTTTGCAAGCGCTGGCAGTTCTTTTCAGAATAGCCAGCAATTAAACAATGTTTCAGTTCAAACAACTATCCCTGTACAGGAGGCACTGCCTTCTGGTACCTTACAAGGGGCACATTTATTTGGTGCAGCTCAGGAGACACAGCCTGCTGGTGCTCCTCTTAATATTTTGTCAGGTGTACAGTCTTCTGGTACTTTTTCCTATAATTTGCAGCCAGGTGCACAGTATTCTGGTGCAGTGCCAGGTGCTCAGTATTCTGGAGCAATATTACATAATCCTGTTAATCATTTGAATACTAGTACTGCTCCCCCTGTTGGTGTAAGGCAAGATGTGCAGCCTTTGCTTGCTTCAGGTGCAAAAAATATTGGTGCTTATCAAGATGGTACTGGGTTGCAGCAGTCAGTCACTACGGATGCTTTAAAGGTTGGCCCTGTCTGGAACGCTATGCGTTCGCAGGGTAATGTTAATATTCCTATGGAGAAACAGTTTAACCCTTTAAGAACTCAGAACATTTTAGTTAATACTGGTGGTCTTGTACAGCCTAGTTCTTCTAATAATACACCTTGTCAAGTAGCAGAAGCTTGTATGAAAGAGGCGCTTCCGTGCGAAATCTCCCCGTTAGGTTTCCACTTGTCTTCCTCTGTTAAGGAGAAAATTTGGAGAGCAGAATTTGTTGATTTATTATCTCTCATGCCTTCTTCTAAAGAATTTCTTTCTAAATTGGATAAGAAATCAGAGGACCATTCAGAAGAAGATAGAAGGAGAGCAGTACCTAGAACATTCCAGAATTGGCTTCAAGCATTCTGTATTTTCGCTTCAGTTATGGGTGAAAAATTTCCAGAAAAATGTTCTGGGCTATTTCAACATCTATACATTGTTGCTGAGGCCTTTAGGCATTTCGGGGGCATCTCATGGTTTCATTATGATGAGAATTTCAGGCAGAAGCTGGCGGTACACCCTTCTCTGCGTTGGGGTGTGAAAGACGTTGGCCTTTGGTTAAATCTGATGTTGCCTCCAAAACCACAGGTGCAATTCAAAGCACTCAACTCTACTAATAATTCATTTCGCAAAGGTTTCTGCTTTGCATTTAATGAAGGACAATGCAGATTTCTGGCCAACTGTAGATACAAACACGAGTGCTCATATTGTACAGGGTCACACCCGGCTTGTAGATGTTATCGAAAGGCCTCTGCCATGTCAGGACAGCCTCAATCCAGGGATGGGTTTTCAAAAGGCACGGACAACAGTGAAATTGTCAAACATGCTTCCTTGGCTAGAAATGTATCCAAACATCAGGATGGCGGAGCTGCTTTATAGCGGCTTTAAGCATGGTTTTTTGGTTCCTAGTTTTTCTGGGTCAGGTTGTAAGTTAGTGGACAATTTGCGTTCGGTCTTTTCACACCCAGAGGTTGTTAGAGTTAAAATTGAGAAAGAATTTCTCCAACTTCAGAATTTCTCCATTGGGCGTAGTTCCCAAAAAAGAGCCAGGCTCTTTTCGCCTAATACATCATTGGTCATACCCTGTTTGGCGAGTCTCTTAATGATGGGGTTGCTGATTTCAATGCTTCAGTTACGTATGCTTCTTTCGATGAGGCCTTGGTTCTCCTTGAGCATTTTGGAAGGAATTCATTAATGGCCAAGGTGGATATTAAGTCTGCATTTCGTTTACTCCCAGTACACCCACAAGGCTTTAGTTCTTTAGGTTTTCATTTTAACGGATATTTTTATTTCGATAAATGTATGCCGATGGGCTTCTCCTTATCTTGTTTTTACTTTGAGGCTTTTTCTTCTTTTCTTCAATGGGTAGAGTCGGTAGTACACCCCGGTGCTGGTTATATTCATTATTTAGATGATTTTCTTTTCATAGGTCCACCAGAATGTTCTGTTTGCTCTGATTCTTTGTCAGCTTTCTTTAAAATGTGTGAAAATTTTGGCATTCCCCTTGCCCAAGAGAAGACAGTGTTTCCATCCACTAGTCTGGAATTTTTGGGCATTGTCATAGATTCAAACGCCATGGAATTCAGATTGCCTCCATCAAAGCTTTTCAAGATTAGGTCGTTAATATCCTCTTTTCTATCTAGACGGAGAGTTCTGCTTAAAGACGTCCAATCTCTATTAGGCTTGTTTGCTTTCGCTGCAAGAGTAATTCCGGTAGCTAGGATTATTTCTCGCAGTTTTGCTAGGGCTACAAAGGATTTAAAAAATCCTTTTTTTCATGTTACCATGTCAAAAGCCATTAAAGATGATTTAAAGGTATGGGATGAGTTCTTGTTAGGTTTTAATGGCTCAACGGTATGGCAGAAAGAATTTATAGACGATTTCGAACTAGGCCTTTTTACCGACGCTTCAAGTTCTATAGGCTTTGGTGCCTTCCTGGCAGGTCATTGGTGTGCTTCAAAGTGGCACACATCTTGGAGGATTCCTGAAATTTTGTGTAACCTAGCCTTGTTAGAATTATTCCCAGTAGTGGTGGCGGTAGTTATTTGGTGTGATTTGTTTAGAAATCGGAGAGTTTTAATTCACACAGATAATAAAGGTGTCCTCTTCGCAATAAATAGTTTATCTTCTAAGTCTGATTTTGTCATCAAATTGCTTCGTTTCTTAGTTCTCCATTGTATGAAATATAATATTTAGCTTATGGCTAAACATTTACCAGGTGTAAGCAATAGCATTGCAGACTCCTTATCTCGTCTTCAGTTTTCCAGGTTCCACGACTTGGCTCCGGAGGCAGACCCAATTGGCTCCCAATGCCTGGAATTCCTCTGGGGCTTGATTTGGGATTAATCTCTGCCAATTTAAAGAACTCAGTTTCACTGAGAACATGGGAGGACTATCTGCGAGCATGGTCAAGATGGGATAATTTCTGCTCTACATACAATTTAAGTATTGCCAGTTGTAATGCTTACACAGCACTGTCTTTTGTTACTTTTTTAATCCATTCTAACCTTAGTGCAGCTTCTATACATAAAATTTTGGCAGGTGTTACCTTCTTTCTAAAATTTTTTGACCTTCCGGCTTTGTCTTCTTTCTATACAGTATGTCAGGTATTGAAAGGTTTTAGGCGTTCCCATTTGGTTAGGCCGCGTACACACGCGCGGACTGTTCGCCCAACTTTGTCCGTCCAACAGTTTCGGCAAACAGTCCGCTCAAACTTAGCATGGACGGACATGGCCACACACGACGGACGAGCAGTTTGCTGAAACCGTGCGCGATGACGTGAACGGCACGTACGACGGGACGAAAAATACGACGTCCTATACACTGCATTATAGCTTTCGGCGTGAAAATCCTTTCTGAGCATGCGCGCAACTTTGTTTGACGAACAAGCCTACACACGAGCGGACTGTTCGCTGAAACAAGGTTTCAGCGGACAGTTTTACGGAATTTCCGAAAAACCTTGTCCGTCCAACTGTCCGCTGAAACTGTCCGCTGAAAGCCCACACACGAGCGGACTGTCCGCCCAAACACTGTTCAGCGGACAAAGTTGGACGAACAGTCCGCCCGTGTGTACGCGGCCTTAGAGATGGTAGGAGACCCATTTCTATTGATCTTTTGGTTAAATTAATTCAGACTTTGCCTTCAGTATGCTATTCCCTTTATGAAATCTTATTATTTAAAGCAGCTTTTTCTTTGGCATTTTTTGGCGCTTTACGGCTGGGTGAGTTTTCTGCCTCAAATAAGTCTTCATGCGCTTTCCTGTTAGACAGTGATGTGATTGTTTCTTCAGATTCTATCACTATATGCATTAGAAGATCAAAAACCGATCAGGTTGGGAAGGGACGCATGATTAAGTTGGGTCGGGCATGGTATATTCCTATCTGCCCGGTCCAAAATAATTCAGATTTTATCTCCTTTAGACCTTTCTTTCACGGGTCATTTTTTATTCACAATGGCCTGTCTCCTCTTACTCATTATCAGTTTTCTTCTGTCCTTTATTCTTGTCTAAAAATCCTTGGTTTGTCAGGCTTTTATTTCTCATCTCACTCCTTCAGAATAGGGGCTGCCACTGCTGCTAACTCTATGGGTTTTTCTTCTGAGGAGGTTCAGAGGTTGGGTCGTTGGAACAGTTTTAGATATAAGTCTTACATTCGACCTGAGTTAGTTACTAATTAATTTTCTTTTCAGATTTTCCTAGGTTCAAAGTCTCTATTATAGGCCATTCATTTATTCACTGGGCCTACAAAAGAGCCGAAGCAAGGAATTTCGAAAAGACTTTGGGTATTAAGGTTCACGCGTTGCAAATCTTTTGGCATGGTGTTAGGGGGTTACGTTGGAAAGATGTAAGAAATGAATAAATTTATTTAAATAATGTTTGGCCCAGCCTGGATCTATTGATAATCCACGCTGGGGCAAATGATATTGGTAAAGTTAAAACTTGAAATCTTTTATGTGAGATGAAACAGGATCTCTTTTCGTTTAAAGGCCTTTTTCCATCCGCAATTATTGCCTTTTTTGAGATGATTCCTAGGTTACTTTGGTCCCCCTCTAGCAATTTGTTTTATCTAGACAAGATTCGTAGACGTTTAAATAGGACCATTCATAATTTTTTGGTTTCTTCCAATGACTTATCCTATTGCCACGTTGAGTTGGAAGGTTTTATTTCAGGTCTCTATAGATCAGACTTGTTACATTTGTCGGACATAGGTCTGGACATTTTCAATGTAGGTTTGCAGAATATGATAGAGAAAGTCACAGTGTTGGGGGGGCCTCAGCGTTTGGTTGGCCGTTGGGGTTCGTCTTCCAGTATAAGTCTGGAAGGACATGGTGATTGAGATCTGGTATTGGATCATTTTGTTAATTTTGAAATTTAATTCTATGCTGAAAGCTGATTTTTTAGTTAATGTGAATGTAGCTAATTTGGGTTACCCCTTGAATAAACACCGTGGCCATTTATGACCAATCAAATATACTGTGTGTCAGTTTAGTTTATTTTTTATTAGCTACTCTGTACTGTCCAATGTGAAAGATGATGTTATGCCAAGTAAACTTTTTTTTACAGGTTACAAGTTCAGAGTTAGAGAGGAGCTCTAGTGCTAGAAATATTGCTCTTGCGCTAATGATTGCAGTGATACATCACATGAGTGGTTTGAATGCTGTTTACATATGTGGGCGTGACCTACATATGCAGGTATGTATTTTTACACTTTTCCTTTCATTTTTAGATCACTTTTATTCCTATTACAAGGGATGTAAACATCCCTTGTAATAGAAATAGGGCATGACAGGTCCTCTTTACAGAGAGATCTGGGGTGTATAAGTTCTCCACATCTCTCCTCTATGCTGAAAAGCCAGAGATCAAAAAAACAAAAAAAAATCGATCTCAGGCTACCCAGAAAAAAATTGGCAGTGTTTACATCTGTCCCCAAAAAAGAAATACCCTGTTCCAGATGAGACTGCAGTCCATGTAATGATATCTCAGTGGTGTTACATCGTAGGATAAGAAGATACACTCGATACAGATACTCAAACTTTTATTCCATATGAAACAGGGACAACACAAATGACACCGGGTCTGTCTCATTAAGGTTTCACACGTTTACACCTGGCAGAACCAGAAGTGACCATCTGGTCCACAGCCAGCTCTACAGTAAACTGCCACCACCAACTGAATTATTCTCCGGCTCCCCAAGAGAGCACTGAAGGGCAGCGGGAAGGGCGGGGCACCCACCACCAAGCAATCAAGCAGCTAAACAGCCACTGAGATGGCTTTTACAGTGTAGGGAATTGCCAGTTGAAAAAAAAATACAGATATATCTACTCAAATTAAATTACATCATAGGGTGTCTAAAACTGTCTTTTATTTAAGGATAGAAATCACATCAAGCCATTTATTATTTGTTATAACATAGTTTTTTGGATCCTTTTTAAAAAACACAGGTAACCTCAGGAGAAATACAGTCTGCTCTGGAAAAAGATGGGGTGATTGTTTTTAAGGAGCACAATATGATGATACTTGAACAAAAAAGAGCTGTATGGTCAAGTTGCCAGAAAGAAGCCTTTACTGTACAAGTCCCACAAAAAAGCCTGGTTACAATATGCCCAACAACACCTTGACATGCCTCCAGTGTTAATTTTGTCAACTAAAATGACTAAAACATTTTAGTCGACTAAGTGAACACTATTTTAGTCGACTAAAATATGACCAAAACTAAATCAACAGAGATGACTAAAATATGACTAAAACTAAAATGGCATTATAGTCAAAAGACTAAACAGGAACTAAAACTAACATGTAATTTTAGTAAAAAGACTAAAGCCCCATACACACGATCAGAAATTCAGCCAGCAAAAGTCGGATCAGAGCTTTTGGTCAGAAATTCTGACCATGTGTATGCGCCATCGAACTTTTGCTGGTAAAATTCAGGACAGCAAAAGATTGAGAGCAGGTTCTCTATTTTTCGGTCGGAACAAGTTGCGATCGGAAATTACGATTGTCTGTACCAATTCTGACGTGCAAAATTCCTATGCATGCTCGGAAACAATTCGACGCATGCTCAGAAGTATTGACCTTTGTTTCCTCAGGTCATCGTAGTGTTGTACGTCACCACGTTCTTGACGGTCGAAAGTTCTGAGAACTTTTGTGTGACCGTGTGCATGCAAGGCAGCTTAAGCGAAATTCTGTTTGAAAAACCATCCAAGTTTTTTCTGATGGAAAAATGAAACTAAATTGAAATTTGACTTCAAAATTAACAATGATCTGTAGTGCATGTTTATACCTAAATACCATAAATAATAACATATTAGATTTTTCACTCCAGCAGTATATAATGAGTTTGGAAATTGTAGAGAAATGTTAACTAATGCATTGCAATTTAATTACACCCATTCGATTTTAGATGACTAAAATTAGTTTAGTCGACTAAAACGTACTGGAGATTTTAGTCGACTAAAACGTAGGATATTTTCATTGACTAAAATGTACTGGAGATTTAGTCGACTAAATACGACTTAAACAATTGCAGAAGACTAAAATGGGACTAAATCTAAAATGCCATTTTAGTCCTAAGACTAAGACTAAAACTAAATTGAAATTTGCTGCCAAAAGTAACATTGCATGCTTCGTTGGCTTTTTTGTGACATTGGCACAGTAAAGGCTTCCTTCTGGCAGCTAAACCATGCAGCTCTTTTTGGTTCAAGTGTCGTTGAATTGTGCTCCTTAAAAACAACCACACTGTCTATTTGAAGAGCAGCCTATATTTCTCATGTGGTTATCTGTGGGTTTTTCTTTGTATCCTGAGCAATTCTTCCACAAGCTGTGGCTGCAATCTTTCTTGGTCTACCTAACCTTGGCTTGGTATCAAAAGAGTCTCCAATTTTCCCCTTTTTAATAAGTGATTAAACAGTACTGATTGGAATATTCAAGGCTTTGGATATCTTTTTATACCCTTTTTCATCTTTATAAAGTTTCATTACCTTGTTATGTAGGTCTTTTGAATGATCATTATTGGTTGGCACCACGCCTTTACCGCCGTTACAAGGGGATCGTCTCGGAACTCATCCTGCCCTCACAGCTTAGAGAGGAGTTTATGTAATGCCTTTGTTTTAAGGCTTCTGTTGGTCAAAGGAGGAGCCGTGGAGAAGAGGCCTGCCTCAATTATGCATTTCAAAATGTTTTTGTCCTCGGCTCCCATTGCTGTTAGCTTCAAGATTCCATTGGCAGCATCTGCATTATATGGTGGAAGATTATCTAGAGGAAAAAAAACAGACATGGAGAGCTTTCCAATAGATGATCCACTGGGTTCCTGGGTCATGAGAATAGACCACTAGCCAGAACTTGCCCAGTATTCAACTGAGCTGCTGGGCTGCCCTGTATCCAGCATGCTTTCCAAACAGGCATTCAGTGCTGCCAGAGGTTTTGTGACAAATAAAAATGTGCACCTGTCCACAAATTCAGTAGAATGGCTGACATTTGTAAAAATTGATCAGTCCTGGATTAGAAGCAGCTATCAAGCCCCTGATGGCGATTTCTCTGATTAAGTGTTATTGGGATATTAAATCTCTGCAAGACTGTTTAGGCAGCCTAGCATTGTGGGTGTTGATTTTATCTTAAGTAATTTTCTTTTCTTTTCTTTGGTATAGGTTTCATGGGCACAATTAACACCCAAGCACCAATCTTTCTGCATCTGTTTGACAGGTGCATCAAACCAACATTTTTTACAGCAAGGCTAATTCTTGATTTAACCACTTCCCACCCGGCCAATGCGGCCGGGTGGGAGCCGTCTACTCCTGATAGGACGTTCAGGAACGTCCTTCAGGAGTAGCGGGATCGCACGCGCGCGCGCCCGCGCAGCGGCGCAATCCCGATGTGCTCGTGTCACCCGGACACGGCACATCTCAGATCGGCAGGAGGGCTCTGTGATTGGCCCTCCTGATCACATGACGGCCGTGTCCAATCACGGCCGTCATGTGATGTAAACAAACAGCCGGTTGCTAGGCAATCGGCTCTCCTCACACGGAAGTCACCGCTGAGGAGAGGAGAGCAGAACGCTGCAGCCGGCTGATGATCAGTGAGTATGGGCTGCTTTTTACAGCTTTTTACTCACTGATCATCAGTGTAGTGTAAACACACAACACACCACACAATACAAACACAGTCCCCACATATGTCCCCAAAACACACATGTCCCCAAAACATACATGTCCCCAAATAATAAAAACACATGTCCCTAATAATAAAAACATGTCCCCCACATATGTCCCACTAAAATCACATGTCCCAATGATTATCTGCACACATATGTACGTGATCACCTGCACACATATGTACATGATCATTTGCGTACATATGTCCGTGATCACACAAACCAATTATTATACACTTAACGGAATTTTTTTTACCAAAAACATGTAGCAGAATACATTTTGGCTTAAATTTATGACAAAATTTGATTTTATTGGATTTCTTTTCAAATAGAAAAAAGAAAATATTGTTTTTTTTTCCAAATTTCCGCTATTTTTGCGCTTATATCGCAAAAAAAAAAACGGAGTCGTGAATAAATAACACCAAAATAAAGCTCTATTTGTGCGAACAAAATGATAACAATTTCATTTGGGTACAGTGTAGCATGACCGCGCAATTGTCACTGAAAGCGCTAGAGCGCTGAAAGCTGAAAATTGGGCTGGGAAGGAAGGGGGTGAAAGTGCCCTGTATTGTAGTGGTTAATCAAGAGTACCTCTAGAGGGTTAAGGTACCACCAACATCCAAAGAACAATTTTTCTGCAACTGTGTGGCAGGGGTATCAAATTTCAATTTTTTTTTTTACAGAAAGGCCATGTCTTGCTTTCATCAAGAGTAGCTCTAGAAGAATACAGGGTGAAGGCACCACCAACACCCAAAGACCATTTTTCTGCAACTGTTTGACCAAGGCATCAAATACATTTTTTTACAGCAAGTCCAATTCCTGCTTTTATCAAGAGTACCTCTATAGGGTTACGGTGTGATGGCACCATCAACACCCAAAGTGCAATTTTTCTGCACCTGTTATTTCTATCCAAAGTCTGCAAAAGAGACACCAGACTTTATCTAATAAAAATTGTTAATCTTGGTTTGAGTGTACTATAATTTGGTTTCTTTACATAAGGCTTGCTCACTGTGTGGCAAAACTTTGATATTTCCATCCAAAGTCTGCCAAAGAGACACCAGAATGTATCCAAAAAATCTTTAATCTTGTTCCGAGTGCACTAAATTGTGGCCTCATTATACAGACTGTAAAAATAAATTAATAAAGCGCTACCAACAACCTTAATGTAGCACAGTGATCCAATAAATAATGTGATCCTACAAAAAAAAAAAAAATAAATAAACTAATCATATATATGTGCCCAGGAAACCACACTAGATATAAATTGCTGTTCCTCCAAAATGCTTGTAGATTTCTGGAGATACTGGGAAAAAAGTCAAATACCACTCATTTGTAAGATAAAACACAAAAGGACAATGATACCCAAATGATCAGGTGTGTAGTCTTTGATGATGTTCATATATGGTGGATTGCTTTCAAACCTTCATTGCTTTCAATCCTTCATAGATCGATATTGCTTAAACAAAAAAAAGGACATACCTCATTGCGCAAATAAATTAACCAAAAAACAACATGTGGGTAATAAAACACAGTTGCACTTACACATGCCCCACAATAAGATTGCATTTAAGTAGGTCAGTTGCATATATTCGGAGAAAATCTTCTCACTTGGTTGTTCCTGCTCACACAGCACTGGGGTTATTGGCTCCCCCTATGCATTACATCACTGGCACGTGACTTTTTTAAGGCTCCCGAAGCCGTTGTTTACAAAATAAAGAAAGCTTGCAGGGAAAATCAAATTTTTTTTTCAGTGTCAGTTTTGCTGCAGCAGATTCTATGCACGATACAGATGCACCACTTAACAGGCAGACTAAGGCCGCGTACACACGCGGGGACTGTTCGCCCAACTTTGTCCGTCAAACAGTTTCGGCAAACAGTCCGCTCAAAATTAGCATGGACGGACATGGCCACACACGACGAACGAACAGTTTGCTGAAACCGTGCGCGATGACGTGAACGGCACGTACGACGGGACGAAAAATACGACGACCTATACACTGCATTATAACTTTCGGCGTGTAAATCCTTTCTGAGCATGCGCGGAACTTAGTTTGACGAACAAGCCTACACACGAGGGGACTGTTCGCTGAAACAAAGTTTCAGCGGCCAGTTTTTCGGAATTTCCGAAAAACCTTGTTCAGCGGACTGTTCGCTGAAACTGTCCGCTGAAAGCCCACACACGAGCGGACTGTTTGCCGAAACACTGTTCAGCGGACAAAGTTGGGCGAACAGTCCCCGCGTGTGTACGCGGCCTAAGAGGACCTCCCAGGCACTATGTTTAAAGGCATTTTCATTTTTATTGTTTCACTTTAAGCATCACTAAAATCACTTCTTTAAAACAATATTTTTTAAATTTTTATGGCAGGCTAGGTCTTCATTAGTGTTGGGTGAACAGTTCGGGTTGAGTATAAATTCATCCTGAACATCGCTAGATTGCATGTTCAGCTGCTGAGTGCACAGTGAATAGTTGTCGTATGTTAAGGAGCGGGCCCAGAAAGCCTGCTGCTGTGTCCTTAGCAACAGGTGAGTCCATCAGCTGTCAGTGGGCTTCCCCGTTGACAGATGAATAAAAGAAAATTGGCAGTAATAGAATTTTTATTTTTTTATAGGTGATGGGGTCCCCCCAATCCATACCAGGCTCTTTGAGTCTGGTGTGGATTTTAAGGGTAACTCCATGCCAAAATAAAAAAAAAACAACGTGGGGGTCCCCCACTGAAAATGCATACCAGACCCTTATCCAAACATGCAGCCTGGCAGGCCAGGTAAGGGGGGGACAAGTGAGTGCCCTGCTTCTGAACCATACCAGGCCACATGTCCTCAATGGGAACAAGGGTCTCTTCCCTACAATCCTGGGTGGTGGTTATGGGAGTCTGCGGGCCGGGCGATTGTCAGAATTGTTAAAGGGGGAGTCCAGATCCAACCCCCCATGTGAATGTGTATGGGGTACATAGTACCCCTACTCATTCATTCAAAAAAAGTGTCAAAAATAAATAAAAAGACACACACAGTTTTTGACAATTCCTTTATTAAAAATAAAAAACAATTCCCCCGATTTAGATCAATTGTCAGTCATGACACTTGCTGCACCGCCGGATCCGGAAAAAAAGCTCTTCCTACAACAAAGGCTAACCTCTGACTGCCTACTCCTCCATCTGCAGCTCTTAAATGGATAAAGGGCAGAGCCACCACTTGACATTACCCCATACTCAATTTTTATGGGGGATGGGATCTGGGGACACCCTTGTTAAAGGGGGCTTCCAGAATCCAATAAGCTTCCTTTCCACAGACCCCCACAACCAGGGTTGTGTGGAAAAGGCTCTTGTTCCCATCAACATGGGGTCAAGGTGCTTTGCAGTGGGGGAGCAGAGCCTCCCCGGGCCCAAAGCACCCCCCATGTTAAGGGCATGGGGCCCGGTATGGTTTAGGAGGGCCTGTTCCCTGACCTGCCAAGCTGTATGCTCAAGTAAGAGTCTGGTATGGAATGTGGGGGGCCCCAATGTAATTTTTTTAACTTGATATGGGGTTTCCCTTAAAATGCATACCAGACCCAAAGGGCTTGCTATGGATTGTGGGGGACACAACGTCATTTTTTTAACATTTTTGTATTTCCAGCAATGGCTTGCAACCAGGAAAATTTATTTAAATATCATTTTTTACTTTATATATATATCAGTTTTGCTACAGCAGGTTCTATACATGGTACAAATGTGCTACTTTAAAGGCAGACTAAGGGGACCCCCGATGCACTATGTTTAAAGGATTTTTATTTTCATTTTTATTGTTTCACTTTAAGCATCATTAAATTAACTAAAAATGATCATTTAAAAAAAAAATGTTTGTATTGATAAATGTCCACCAGGGCAGTACTCGGGCCCTCATATCTTTTTATGTGCATATAAGCCTTCAAAATGGGGACTTTTTATTTTTTAAGTTAGGGTCCCATAGACTTTAATAGGCATGGGTTTAAACCTGTTCTATGTTAGGGAGTTCTGACGTGAACTGAACCAGGGGCTGTTTGACCCAACTCTGTTCTTCACTGTGGATCACCCAGAAAGTGAGGACACCAATTTAAACTGATAGAAGTTTTAGTTTCTCTCCCCTCCCCACTACACAAAAGGTTTGTTGCTATCTCTGCTTCTGTTATAGAATTACAGAGTCTTAACTGTATTGAGATCACACAGAAGTTCAAGGAAAAGATTTACAATGGGGTCTCGGACATCAACAAACATTGGACAGAACTTCAAACCCTTCCCTATGATATCCAAACTGTATCTCCGCTCAGTAGGGCATTTTATTGTGTGCTTTAATACTTCATTATTACAATATGGTACTTGTTGATTTAAATACTGTATATAGTACTTTGATTGAAGATTACCACTCAGTAGATTATTATATTATAAATCTAGTTGAATTTAATATATTTTTGTTATATTTACAGCCCTGATTTTTGAATACCTCCGATTATGGTATTAGTGGTATTATTTACTTTTTTTTGAGTATTTTTGAATGGGTTTAACACTTATCACAGATTGGTAAGATGTTATTACCTTTTTTGATCTTTCTGAAACCTTTTGATATTTCACATTTATTGGTGGATTTAGCATCACACTTTAGATAAATTATTTTTTTTTATATGTGGGGACACATTTAGTTTGGGAGCTACCTCTATCATTTAGCACTCTTCCTGCACTTCAGTGACTGTTTTCCCATATGGAGTTATGGGCAGACACTTGTACTGAGTCTCTGAGTCTCAGTCTCCATACTGATCGTGGGTGCAATGCTTTTCAGGCTGCAGTGTAAAAAATGTATAAATTCGTATTTATTTACCCGCAAAATCATGTGCATTTATCATTTATTTAAAAAGGTGAACTTAGCCTTTAATGATTCAGTGACGCAGACTAAGATGTGCAGGATTCTGAAAACATGGCCTGCTGATGTTACTTGGTACACTTCTCTGAAAAAATAATAGTTTCTGTTAATTAGCTAAACAAAAAAAATATTTCTGCTATATGCTCTTTAAAGGTACACAAAAACATTTCAAAACATAAATGAAAAGCAATGTATCATGTTATGTGGACAATTAAAACAGTGGATAAATTCAGCTTTCAACATTCAATTTAAATTCTGTCTTGAGGATCTATGATACTTAAGCTATGTGAATAATGATTTTGACAGCCATAGTCTAGAATGGACCTTATTAGTAAAATATAAATTATAAGCAGACATTTCACATCAGCAACTCTCTGTGAAGTTAATGATAAACACAGAGATTTGTGCACTTCTGACATCTTGTAATGAATTTGCTGCTTTCAAGACAGTTTGTTGTCAAGAAATGTATTGCTTTTGATAGAAAATTAATATACACAGTGGCTATATCATTACAAAGTTTGCTGCTAGGCTCTAATTAACAAGCAGGAACATTTTATTGTTCTTAGGTTATTAGGATGTAGTTGTATAAACCAAGAACATTTCTCTATGTTTTTATAGTGAATTATAATTACAATATCATCTGCTGTATTGCAAATAGCATGTCAGTATTATTTATTATTATATAAGAAAATGAAATATGACATATACTAGTGTATTAGAGATGTAAATTGTGGTCCACCTATGTGCAAATCAAAATGCGGATCCTATTCTAAAGACCCATAGTAGTGATTAAAATACAGTCCTACACTTTTCCCCTTCTGTTTGCTTTTGCCCTCACATACAAGAGTCAGAATGAGATAAGCTTTGCATTCCAGCCCTCTCTGTTTCAGCCTTTCCTGCTTCTGTCTCTGTTTCTTTACACTTCAGCCCTTTCAACAGATCAAACACTATTTAAATAGCATACTCTTGGAAACACAGCCTTGACATTCATCACAAAAACCTAGTGAAGATGAGAACATATTTTCATTATTAGGATTTAGGCCAGATTGGCAGAATCTCAGGGCCCATTTATACAAGTGGTCTTCAAATATTTTTCAATGCTTTTATAATTTTGTTGGAAACAATGAGGGTCTGGAAGAGTAGTAACTGGTAGTGTCTGAGAGTGTCATGTGACTAGTATGTCTGGCAAGCCAGCTGATCTTGAGCTGTGGTGACGATGGCTGCGAAACTAGCTGAAATTTTGCTGCCAATAGGGATGAGCTTCGAGTTTGAGTTGAACTCATGTTCAACTCGAACATTGCCTGTTCGCCCGTTCGAACAATTTGGGGTGTTCGCGGCAAATTCGAAAAAGCCACGGAGCACCCTGTAAAAGTCTATGGGAGAAATCTAAAGTGTTAATTTTAAAAGCTTATACTGTGTTTTTTTACATTTTTTTACACTTCCTTTGTAATGTACCCGTTACCATTTCAAACGGGGGGGCCGGTATCTGGGGTCCCATTGTTAAAGGGGGCTTTCAGATTCCAATAAGCCCCCCACCCACAGACCCCCACAACCACCAGGCAAGGGTTGTGGGGATGAGGCCCTTGTTCCCAGCAACATGGGGACAAGGTGCTTTGCGTGGCTACCCCCAAAGCACCCTCCCAATGTTGATGGCATGTGTCCTGGTATGGTTCAGGAGGGGGCGCGCTCTCTCGTCCCGCCTCTTTTTCTGCGGCCTGCCAGGTTGCGTGCTCGGATAAAGGGTCTGGTATGGATTTTTGGGGGGAACTCCACACCATTTTTATTTATTTGGCGTGGAGTTCTCCTTAAAATCGATACCAGAACTGAAGGGCCTGGTATGGATATTTGGGGGGAACCCCACGTCATTTAAAAAAAAAAAATTAATGCAGGGTTCCCATTAATATCCATACTAGACCTGAAGGGCCTGGTAATTGAATTTGGGGGGATCCCCATTCATTTTTTTTTATCAATGACTTTCAATGACTGTTCTCTGTATTACCGGGAGCCGACAATTCATTATAGCCGCGAGTGCTTTTAAATGACTTTTTTTTCTTCAGAAATTACACTTTATGCAGAGACAGTTCTAAGCACAGGAAATAAGTGCTACTTTACAGGCATACTATACACGCCCCTAGGTATGAATTTTAAAGGAATATTTCACTTTTATTGTTTTACTTTAAGCATTATTAAAATCACTGATCCCGAAAAACAGACACTTTAAAAAAAAAAAATTGCATTGATACATGTCCCCTGGGGCAGGACCCAGATCCCCAAACACTTTTTATGACAATAACTTGCATACAAGCCTTTAAAATTAGCACTTTAGATTTCTCATGTTCGAGTCCCATAGACTTTAACGGTGTTCGGATGTTCGAAGAAATATATTGCCTGTTCGCATTTTCTGATGTGAACCAAACTGGGGGATGTTCGACTTATCCCTAGCTGCCAATAATTGTTAACAGCTGTCACGTAATTGGTAGGAGTCTGAAATTATGAGGTCGGCCTCTCTTGTATCTCCAACCCAAGCACCACTGGAGATGGAACAGATGGTGCCTAGGGTCAGGAGGAACATAAGTGCCTATAGGTGCTGCGTGCAGAACTTGCAGGTGGAGTTGCAGACTTTGAGGCGCAGGCAGAATATCCGGTAAAGAACTGGACCCAGGGAGGCTGAGAGGATGGACAGCCAGCACAGGCATTCGGGAACAGTTTGGAGCCAAGCAGGAGAAAGGATCAAGGTCACCTGGATAGCCGGGTTCAGTAACGAGCAGACAGCGAGGTACCAAGGTATAAACAGAAGCAGGGTGAGATGGGAAGCCAGGATCCGGAACCGGTAATCAGAGTCCAAAAGCAGGTCAAAGAAAGCCAAAGTTCAGCAACAGGAATCAAGCCAGGATTAGCAGGGTTTAGAATATCAGGACACAGCTGAAACACACAGAAACAAATGTGCAACCTGCAACTCACCAAAAATTTCCCATGAGCTACTTTGCCACGTGTAGAGCAGCCCATCAAAATCAATGGGTTGCCCTATGTGTGTTGTGGGAAAAATGAACCATAAAACATGGGCTCTTTCTACATTAGGTGTGAATGGGACCTGAAATTAAATTGTTTACACAAGAACAGTGTGACTATTTACATCTGCACATTTCAAAACGCATGGCAAACTGCAGAGATAATACAAGACTGTGCTGCAAATGCACCAAAAAATGATGGTAAACAATGAACTACATTCCGCTGTAAAAAGTCCTGGAACTTCTTTGGGTCGATTGTTGCGCATTAGGCAGCCCATTCAAGTGAATGTGCTGCCCTATGCGTTATGAGTGTAAATGGTTTGAAATAAAGAAAACCTTGCAGGAATGTGAGTTTGTAAAGACGGGAACCTGACGGCTGAGTGTCTTAATCCACTTCCTCCTATGTACTTGTATAAAGATGGCCATCCCCTACGCAATTAAGACAGAAATTTTTTTAGGGCTACCAAAAATGACTAAATGGAATAAAATAATATAAAATAAAGTGAAACATACTCTTCTCAATGGTGACCCCTCAGACCCCCTTTTGTGCACTATAAATCATAAATGTGTCAAAGCAATATGTGAAACACCAATCTGAACAGAAACTTCAGTAGTAGTACCTCCTGAATATCTTCCACTCTTTGAAAAGTAATCTACTGCAGATTGCTTTTTAGAGGGCAGTAAGCATTGCCAACCTGTCTGAACAGCAAATTTTTATTTTTTTGCTTTTGGGATAAAGGTTTTACATGAATTAATACAAGCTGGCCATTTTAAGCACCCCTGTTAGTGTTTAATGGTTTGTCTGAATTCTTTAAAGAGGGAGACCACTTAAAAAAAATATTAAAAGCCAGCAGCTACAAATACTGCAGCTGCTGGCTTTTAAAAAAAGGACACTTACCTTTCCAGGAGTCCAGCGATGTCAGCAGCCGAAGCAATCACTATTCTCGGTGAGGGAATCAGGAAGTGAAGCGTTGTGGCTTCATTTCCCAGTTCCCTACTGCGCATGTGCGAGTAACACAGCGCAATGAGAATGGTCTGCACTGTCTCTGGGACCTGTGTATGTCCCAGCAAACAGTGCGGCGGGACAGGGAGAGGCATAGACTCACGTGGGAGTCTTTGCCCAGAAGTGGGTGCAAATAGCTGTCTTAGACCTTGTACACATGGTCGGAGATTCCGACAACCAAGGTCCGGAAGTGATGTTGCATACACACGGTTGGACCAAGTTGTCGGAATTTCCGGGTTGCCAAAAACGCGGTGACGTAAGCCGCGTACGGCGGGACTAGAAAAGGGAAGCTCAGCACCACGTCCGGCACCCTTTGGGCTCCTTCTGCTGATCTTGTGTCTATCGCGTGTTAGTAGAAGTTTGGCAAGAGACGATTCGCGCTTTTCAGATTTGTGATTCAGTTCGCTACTGCTCTTCAGTTTCTGCTTGTCTTTGCGTATCTGATAATCAGTGCGTGTAGTCAGTGTTTGTTTCTCATTGTGGACTATATCTTGGTATAGTACGCTTTGATTTGCATTGCTTATTGTCTGCTTGCTTCTGCTATTCAGTTCGTTCTTTCAGGCATTGCTGTTTATCGGTGCTTTCTGTTGTTCGTTCTGACCAGCCGACCATTTTCAAACCATGTTTCCTTTACGTACTCGTCGTAGAGTTTGTGCTGTGCAGGGGCTTCGTGTTGGGGTTCTTACTTTGACACAAGCCCGGTCCATGAACAGGGAGGGGAGGCGTTTGTGGACCAAGAATTGGTTGCGCCAGTGTGACCAGTTCTCGCACATGCCTTTGCTCTGTGAGATCCGCGAGAATAATCCTGTTGATTTCAGGAATTATCTCCGGATGACAGACCCCATTTTTCACCGTCTACTAGCTTTGCTGACCCCTTATATCAGCAGGCAGGATACCTGCATGCGGCAAGCCATCACTCAGGAGCAGAGGCTCATCGCCACGTTGCGCTACTTGGCGACAGGGAGAAGCCTTCAGGAGCTCAAGTTCTCCACAGGCATCTCCCCCCAGGCTCTGGGGATCATTATTCCAGAGACCTGTTCTGCCATCATTCAGGTCCTGCAGAAGGACTATATGAAGGTAAGTTTTCTCCTTTAACATCACATTCTATGTATTTAATGATTGCTAATGTCTTGCATTTCTTTCCTCATTCTCTAATTACCATTTCTTTGGTGCGGGTCATGGTCTCCACGGCAGACATGGCCTATGTGAAGAGGAAAATTGGGGGGCGCATGCGCGAGGCTCGACATGGCAGACGTGCTTCCATAGAGCTCCGCACTCCCCACCGCATTACCGGATCTTATCTGCTGATCTGAACTGCATTCTGACTGCAAACTGACCGGGATCGCCTCCTGATACCCCGAAGCACCTAGCGGTATGGTACTCACGGGACCCAAGGGCAAAAACAAGCCGAAACCCATTAAAGAAGCTCTGGCCCGGGCCTCCTCCAAAATGGCGGCGAAAGCCTTAGCAAAACAGCACGCGGAATCTCCGGCGGCCTCGGATAGCGGAGAAGAGGAAGACACAGACTCCAATCTTGGCGGCTCCCCACCTTTACCCTCCACAGGTATGTCACAAGCTGCATTCCTGAAACATATGGAATCCATGCTTCAGAAAGCTCTCAAGAACACTTCAGAGCAAATAACAGACAGGCTCTCACGGGAAATTTGTGATATAGGCCAGCGCACCGCTGATTTAGAGACGAGGGTGGATGACATGGAGCTTACCCTCCAAGAACATTCTCAGGACTTCTCTGTGCTCAGGGAGGAGAATGCCACATTACTATCCCGCTTAGAGGATGCCGAAAACCGATCCCGCAGGTCCAATTTGCGCCTACGTGGCATCCCCGAATCAATTGACAATATACAATCCTTTACGACCGCTCTGTTTCAGGAGCTTTCACCTTCCATTCCCATCGAACGCCTCGAATTTGACAGAATTCACCGAGCCCTCACACGCCGCCAACCCGATGGTCCTCCTCGAGACATTATTATTAAGTTGCACTTCTTTCGTACGAAAGAACAACTGCTTAACGCCGCTCGCCAGAAGGAAGAACTGACTTTCCAAACCCACAAATACCAGCTCTTCTCCGATCTGGCTCCTTTGACCATCTCTAAACGCCGTGCTATGAAACCCCAGCTGCAAGTTTTACTGCAACACCAAATCAAATATACCTGGAGGTTTCCCTTCGCTCTGCAATTCACCCACTTGGGCCAGCAGCACGCCTGTTATTCCCCTGAAGCCCTTCAACACCTTTTGGAATCGCTTCGTTTGACCCCATCGGCTCAACCTTCGGAGACAGCTTTGCCTCGGACCCCCGCCCGGTCTACGGCTCATCCATATACAGCTACGCCTAAACGCACATCACTGGACCCGGCATCGGTCCGCAAAGGGACTCCATCACGTCGGCACGAAGATCCTTTCCTTAGTCCGAAGTCTCGAATCCCACGTTGATCTGGTTCCGTGAACATTGTTTTTTTTTTTCTTCCTCCTTCCTCATCCGTTCGATAAGCTCGGTGTGTTTCCCCTGAGTCCGAGGGTTCCAGACATGTATATCCATCTTGTAACCGTAGGCCACTGCACTGGACCCTAACTGCCTTGATTTCTCATTTTTCTGTCTTTTTAATTTTAATTTTCCTAATTTCCCTTTTTACTATTGTTTTTGTCTGTTTTTAGCAGAAGTCCAGGGGCCCACACCGAGGACTGGTCATGGTACCCAGATTGAGGCGACCCGAACGAATGGCACGCCCTTTATGGGGCCCTCGTTTTAGGTCCAGTTTTAATGTGACGACTCATTTGTTTGATCCGTCTGCGGTGGGGAGCTGTCACTGCTCCCCCACCTTACAGCGCTCTTCCTCTGTGGCCGTTTTTTGTTGGCTGCAGGGTTAGCACGCTAATTAGTCGGGCTATACAGTAGTCCTGTTATATTTCTTCATTGTAATGTTATGCCCTACGCCTATTCTTCCCTACTCTTTCCTTTCTCTTTCTGTCTCCTCTTTTTCCTCTCTTCTTCTTACCGCCTTCCTACCTTTTTCCCCTGGCCGGGTTGTCCACCGCTATCTCCTACTATATTTCCATAAGCTCCTCCTGCCGCTCCGATGGCCCCCTTAAATATCCTCTCCCTTAACGTTAAGGGACTAAATTCTCCAAATAAAAGGGTCAAGGCCTTTCGTACCTTTGTCTCACTGAAAGCTGATATTGTGGCCCTTCAGGAGACTCACTTCTCCAACAATAGTACCCCTAAATTTTTCAGCTCCCGTTACCCCCAAGTGTTCACCGCCTCTGCTGATTCAAAGCACAGAGGGGTCTTGCTGGCCTTCCACTCTTCCTTGCCCTTCAAAGTGACCACCGAAATCAAGGATCCAGCCGGCCGCTATATTATATTGGTTGGCTTCCTGCAGGATGTGGAGACAACCTTGGTTTCCTATTACGCCCCCAATACTAACCCTCTCCCGTTTTTTTCGCACTTACTGCAGGTTATTAGAACACACGTCAAGGGTACGCTCTTCATGTGTGGCGACTCTAATCTAGCTCTTCACCCACATCTGGATAGATCCCCATACTCTCCGGACCATTACTCCCCCTCATCACAACTGCGTAAACTCTTTCAACAATTTTCTCTTTTGGATACGTGGAGGGAGTGTAATCCTTTAAAGAAAAATTACACTTATTACTCTTACCCACATAACTCTTTCTCTAGAATAGACCATATCCTTGTCTCAGTCTCATCCGCTCCAATCCTACAACGCTCAGTTATACACCCCATCACGTGGTCAGACCATTGTGCTGTGATCACCACGGTCTCCTCACTATTATCTCGCCCTACCACGAACACATGGTGCATGAATGAAGCACATTTAACCAATCAGTCCTATTGCCTCGATATTCAATCCGCTCTTGATGATTATTTACTACACAATGTCACCCCTGAAATATCACCAACCTTGCTCTGGGAAGCGCATAAGCCGGTAATCAGAGGTACCTGTATCTCTGTTGCCACCCACCTTAAACGCATTAAAAACTCTAAAATACATCAATTGGAATCTGATTTTCATCACTATTTTTTATTGTTTCAGAAATCTCCCTCAGCCACTAATAAAAAACTTCTAGAGAGGACCAAGCTGGAGCTGGACCTGCTTTTGGCCGAGTCGGCGGACAAATCCATCCGCCGGTCCGGCCATAAGATCTACACCAAGGCCAACAAGCCTGACACTTTCCTGGCACTTCGCCTTAGTAGACCAGATCATGTACGTAAACCTATAAGACTTCGGCTGGCCAACGGCACTCACTCCAGTAACCCTGTTAGGGTACTTTCGGAGTTCCGCAAGCGTCTTGCTGATCTCTATGAAGGGAGAGGGCCTCTTCCCTCTAAGGAGGCGGAGGCCCTTTTCCAGGACATACAATTACCCAAACTGCCGGACGCCAGCCGGGAGTCAATAGATAAACCAATCTCGGTTGATGAGGTTCTTGGTGCTATCAAAACTCTTAAACCTAATAAACGTCCAGGTCCAGACGGTCTTCCAAGTATATACTACAAAAAATTCGCAACCACTCTGGCCCCACTCCTTGCCAAATCATATAATGCCCTTCTAAAACAACATTCTCTAGGCCGTGATACGTTGACAGCCATCATAGCCATGCTCCCAAAACCCAACACGGATCATGCCCTTTGGTCCAATTATAGGCCAATTTCTCTTTTAAATTTGGACGTGAAAATCCTGGCTAAAATTCTTGCCCTTAGGCTTAACCCAATTATTGGGGGTTTGATCCATAAAGACCAAGTAGGTTTTATTCCCCGTAGACAGGCCAGTGATAATATTCGTAGGATTGTCCTCTTGCAACACATAGCAAAATCCCGTAAGATCCCTATGCACCTTTTATCACTCGACATCAGAAAAGCCTTTGACACTGTCTCATGGCCTTATCTCCACTACATCCTGGCTCGTTGGGGCTTTGGCCCCAATTTCCTACAATGGGTGAGTGCCCTGTATGCTCATCCACAAGCCTATGTGAAGTACTCTGGCTATAGTTTAGCGTGCTTCCCCATCCGAAGAGGTACAAGGCAGGGCTGCCCCTTATCCCCACTAATATTCGCTTTAGTGATAGAACCCCTTGCCGCACTAATTAGATCTAATCCAAACATTCATGGTCTAGACATAGCTTCCACTACCCATAAACTTTGCCTATTTGCCGACGACGCTCTTTTATTTGTTACTTCCCCACACATTTCCCTACCTAACCTTCACCTACTCTTAACAAAGTTCGCTAGGATTTCAGGGTTGGAGGTTAACCAGGCGAAGTCCAAAGCCCTTAATGTATCTCTCTCTTTAGATGAAATGAAACGCATACAGAGCAACTTTCCCTTTCAATGGTCCCCCTCATCAATTCCATATTTGGGTATCAAATTGACTAGCGATCCCACCCATCTATTCCAATCCAACTATCTTCTTATGTTAAAGCACTTGTCCTCCCTGCTCAATAATTGGTTACCCCTCCACGTCTCATGGCTAGGACGAATTGCTGCTGTGAAAATGTCCCTATTACCCAAGCTTTTGTATCTTTACAGAGTCCTACCAGTTACAGTACCTTCATATTTCCACAGGGCGATCCAGAGTCGGGTATATAAATATATCTGGGGCACTAAGACCCCCCGTATCTCTAGAACCACTTTACTTCGCAGTAAACTCAATGGGGGTTTGGGAGTACCCAACTTTCTCCATTACTATCACTCCGCCCAACTGGCACAACTAACCTTGTATCATGCGAAGACGGAGATCCCACTCTGGGTCGCCTTGGAGGCTATAGATTTGCACCCTATCTCCATCGCTAACGTTCTGTGGCTCCCTGCTTCGGCTCGGGGCAATGTCACTAATCCCCTAACCCGACATTCTCTACGCATCTGGGACAAATTATGTAAGTCTTTTAAGCTACTCACGCCTTACTTGCCCTTACTCTCGTTGATAGGTCAACCTTTATTTTACCCAGCCTTCTCTCATCCAGTTTCCTTTCGGGCCTGGACTCAGGCCGGCCTGATTCGAATACGTGATTTTATTTCTAAGGGCGCCATCACGCCTTTCCCAGTTCTTCAGACGCAGACCCACATCCCTTCACGGGAGTGTTTTCGATATCTTCAAATATCCCATTTTATTCAAACAATTATGGGTTCCCACAGAGTATCGAACAACCTTTCCATATTCGAGAATATCTGCGACTCGGATCCCCATGCACCGGGTATTATTTCTAGCCTCTATATGCATCTCATTTCTTCCCCCTCCCCGCTACCATCCTATGCCTCTGCTTGGTCTAAAGATTTATCCAAGGATTGGGACTCGGGGGACTGGACAGAGATATGGTCAACCATTAAAATGTCATCGCAGAATGTGGTGGCATTAGAAGCCAGTTACAAAGTCCTTATGAGGTGGTACCTGGTCCCCGTTAGGATTGCTAAATACACTCCAACCTCGTCTCCTAACTGTTTTCGCGGATGTGATGCAGGGGGTACCCACCTTCACATATGGTGGACATGCCCGGTGGTAGAACACTTTTGGGCACTTATTTTCCAAATGGCCTCCACCCTGTTTAATATAACCCTTGGTCCGGACCCAGCCCATGCACTGCTTAATTTCCCCCCACACGATCTCACTAGGGCACAGTTGCGTCTTTTTCTCCAGCTCACCACTGCCGCCAAACAGACTATTGCGAAGGCCTGGAGGTCCCCTTTTGTGAATATTGTGGAAGTTAAAAACAGAGTCACTTTAGCTATGATACACAGTAAAATCGAAGCTACAATTTTAGATAAGATCCCCCAACACCTTAAAATTTGGCGCCCCTGGGCAGATCACTTTCTCCCTCCCGATTTTGATAGCCTCCTCCTGGAGCCATGATTACATTTTTCGGAGTGGAGGGCTGCTTTCTGTTTTTCCGTTTTTCAGTTTTTCCTTTGTTCCGTTTTTCATGGAGTTGGTGGACGGCCTGGCCAGTTCTATTTCTTCCCAAACTATGCTAGTTCACTCTTTTTCTTTCCCTCTAGTCTCTATTCCCCTTTTCTTTTAGTTCCCCCCTCACTCTTTCCCCTATTCTTTCCCTCGACCTGCTTTGCTCTCTTCTTTCACTGACTGTTCTGCCTATGATGGCATATAATACACGTTATGTACCCATTACTGTTGCCCGGATTGCTTGGGCAGAGTATCCCTGCTTTATGTATTGGTTATAGCTTTTAATTTCACAATCACTTACCTCCCCCACTGATGGTATTTGTTGATTTTTGTTTCACTTTGTGAGGGAGTCAGAGGTACAACTTATACTTCAATGCATGGTCGTGACTTTTTTATTACTCCAATGCTCTGCTGGAATGTTCTTTTACGTCTATAATATCTGTAACTGTGCCTGTTTCTTATTCTTGATTGTTGTCAATAAAATATTTGAACAGGAAGAGGAAAATTGGTGTCATGAAGATTACATATCTCAGGGAGAGAAAGAAGCACATGGAGTCCCTGAGATCAGGAGATCCAGATGCCATTTATTACCCCAGGATGGTTTACTTTGAGAGGCTGCATTTTCTGGTAGACCAGGGGGTACCCAGGCCACCACTCTCCAGTCTTCCTTCAAGGTTTCCTTCACCCCCAGCTGAGGCTTCCAACCTGGGCCTTCCAGGCAACAACATGTGGTGGGGCCCAGCTTGAGACAGGTATAGCATTGTTGAACATATTTCTTGTCGTACATTTAATGATGTTAACTAGTTATTGATCAGTAAGTTGTGATTTAACAAAGTGGTTTACATATCAATAGACAGTAGTGACCAAAAATGATTAGGACGAGAATGAAAAATGCTGGGCTCAGAATGATAGTCTGGTCTATTTGGTAACATTCAATTTGCAACAGTCATGAGCTAAAAATGGTGTGATTGATGAGCAAAAAACGAAAACTATGTCCCATTTTCATACACAGGAAGACCTCAGCCGGGCGGAGGCTGTGGCAAGTGACAGCCAGGAGGTCGATCAACGCCCTCCTTCTCCTCCTCCTGCCACAACTACAGGAGCCCAGCCACAGCCTGGACGGACCCCTGGTGGGAAGTGCCTAAGGAAGACGAGAGAGTGATGGCCTGGGTTCAGTCTGGTCTGAAAGAAGATGCAGCCTCTTGAAGAACCACATCCTGGGGACATAGATGGCATCTGCTTTTCCTGATCTCTAGGACTTCTGGACCAGACTTCTCTCCCTGAGATATGTACTCCTCAGGCCACCAATTTTTCTTTTTCTAATTAGTTCATGTCTGCCTTGGGGGCCAAAGGCTTCGCCAAATTGACAAGTTTATCCAGCACTGCTTTCCTCTTCTTAGTTGTTTGAGACCTAAAGGTTTTTTTGGTTTGAAGAAATAGTTGCGTATGTGTTTTACTTCAAAAAGGACAGTTTATTTGTGAGCAGGCAGGTACATTTAAAAAAAACAAAGTTAAATTAATAACAAGGGGTACCAACACTAAACAACGTCCTGTAGATTAAAAAATAAAAACAAAATATAAAAAAGATAAGAATGTTGTTGTGGTAAGTTTACACACAAAACACACCCCAAAAAAATGGAAAGATGAGCAAACTGTCAAAAAAGGAGATGTTTATGAAAAAACAAACAAACTTCAAAATTCACCCAAAAAACAATAAAAAAAAATTAAATTGTGTAGATGTGACGAATTCGAAAATTGTATTGCTGAAATGAGTAAAAAAGAGTCAGGAAATATGTTTGGAAGAAGTGTGTGTGACTATGAGCATCAAAAGAAGTTCCTTCTTGCAGCATTGTAAAGAACAAGAGAATGCGCTTCATGAAAGAATTTTTAACATTGCAGCGTGACGAATGTGCTATATCGATTGCGAGCAGTAGTTTTACCTGAGCGAGCGCTTCCGTGTCCGAATTGGATTGTGAACATGCGTGGCACTTTGTCCGTCGGAGTAGGTTACACATGATCAGAGTATGTCCGATCGGAGCATTTGGTCAGAAAATTTTACCGGCAAGTTGGAAAAGTTGGTCCGTCGGATATTCCGACGGAAACAGTCCGATGCAGACCACACACAGTCGGAATGTCCGACAAAACGCTCCGATAGGAAACATTCCGTCTGAATCTCCGACCGTGTGTACAAGGGATTAGACAGGTATCTGCACCCCTCCCCCCTGAAAGGAGTCAAATGTGACACTGGAGGGGGGGAGGGCTCCAAAAATTTTTTTGTGAACCTCCACTTTAACTACCACTTTTGCTTGTTTTGGTGTATTAAAGGGAGTTGAAAAACAACAGACTTACTGGCAGGATGAACAAGTAAAAAAATAAAGAAAATAAAATCCTAGAAAACGATGCTTCCATCACATCTATTAATTGGTAAGCTACAGTATAATACAAGTTTGTCTGTGGGTTGGATACCACTTTAACCACTTCAAGACTTAACTATTTCAACCCTTTCCTGCCCAAGCCATTTTTCAGATTTCATTGCTCACACATTACTCATTCAGTCATGCAACATTTTTGCTACATAAAGGAAAAAAAAGACTCTGTTTTCCTTAGGCCGCGTACACACGCGGGGACTGTTCGCCCAACTTTGTCCGCTGAACAGTGTTTCGGCGGACAGTCCGCTCGTGTGTGGGCTTTCAGCGGACAGTTTCAGCGAACAGTCTGCTGAACAAAGTTTTTCGGAAATTCCGAAAAACTGTCCGCTGAAACTTGGTTTCAGCGAACAGTCCCCTCGTGTGTAGGCTTGTTCGTCAAACTAAGTTCCGCGCATGCTCAGAAAGGATTTACACGCCGAAAATTGTAATGCAGTGTATAGGACGTCGTATTTTCCGTCCCGTCGTACGTGCCGTTCACGTCATCGCGTTTCAACAAACTGTTCGTTCGTCGTGTGTGGGCAAGTCCGTCCATGCTAATTTTGAGCGGACTGTTTGCTGAAACTGTTTGACGGACAAAGTTGAGCGAACAGTCCCCGCGTGTGTACGCGGCCTTAGTTTTTGTTTTAAACTTTTGCAAATAAATTATCATTATTCATAACTTCAGGTCAAAATGTATTCTACTACATTTCTTTGGTAAAAATGTCAGTGTATATTATTTAGTTTGTGTGAAAATTATGAAGTCAACAAATAATGGTATACAGTATACTGTATATTTGAAAATTGATAATTTCTTATGTTTTGACTGTCTATCCCATTTCTTAAGGCCATACAATTCAAGGACAGTACAAACACCTCAACAATTACCCTTTTTTACAAAGTAGACAGTCCAAGGTATTTAGCAAGAGTCATGATGAATTTTTGGAAGCTGCAGTTCTTTGTCATTTTTCACAAAGCATAGCATAGACATACTTACAATTATACCCCAAATAAAACATTCTTCTATACCTCAAATAAAACATTCTGCTATCCATCCCAAGCATGGGGATACCACTTTGATACCAACTGTGACTTTTTCACAGTTTAGCAGCATATAGCAAATCCAAGAAACAACTTTAGACTTTGAAACATCATACTTTACATATGTAATTTCCTGACTACCCATCACATTTTTTAGATGCCTAGAGCAACAGGACAGTAGAAAAACCCCAATGTATTTTTTATTGAGTTTTGCAAAATATATATTTTTTGCCACAAGTTTTTGGAAAATGCAAAAACAACAGAAAAAATGTTTTTACACTTAGCTATCAATTATTAAGATATTTAAAACACACAGCATACAACAATCAGCAAATGTTGCATGATGACACTGTATTGGCCATGCCCAGTACGCATTTCATCACTAGTGATGTCTTTGGGGCTCTGAGGAAGGGGCTTGTCTCCCGAAATGCAACAGTTTTCCAACTACAGTCATCTGGATATCCACCATGCTAGAGTTGTGATTTTATATGCTTTGATCTTCTCATGCTTGTGAGTTTGTTTTGGGCTTTTTAATAAATTGAAAATGGTATTGGAGGTAATGCACTAGGCGTTTGTTTCACCCCCTTTGTTTCTTTTTGGTGCTCTGGAGTTTCCCCACTAAAGGAGAGCAGCATCGCTTTATAAATTATCATTGTATTATTGGATGTGAGATGGAGTTAAGTTAATATTGGTTGCATATGTTCAAGAATAGGCTGTCCATGCCTACCATTAGAAAAAAAAAACAGGGGGCTTGGCCGACCCATGGCAGAGGAAGGCAACTAGTCCCGGAGCTCCCGCTACCTTGCCGCTATTTTACCACACACAGTAGAGCAACCCACTGGAGATGCCCAGAAAGAAAGGGGACAAGAAGGAACCTTCCGATTCCCACACCAGGCCTCCGCAAGGCAGTATAACTGTTCCTGGACAGCCCTTGGACTGTAGTCTCAGGTGGTGCCATCATGGGGGTGTCTCCTTCTCCCTCACTATCTGGGGAGCTGCCTACGCTGCTTGGGGAGGATCTAAAAATGAAGACAGTGGTACAGGATGAGTCTCAACCCTCCCCTACACCATCTCCCTTGTCACAGAGCTGCACACAGATACCTCCAGCAACCCCTTCATGCAGCCTAGACCCAGGATGGGACATTAAACAGTGCCTCAGTGTTCTCCCCGCCAAGGCTGATCTGGCAGATTTCCTGAAACAAATTGCGGACACTTACTTTTAATGCAGGATTTCAAGAACTCATGGATCGCATGTTGAAAGCCTTGAAATCTACCATTTAGAAGACAGCAGTGCTTCTATCCGTACAATTCAAAATGGAGCTGGGTAAACCTCCTCTGCATCCCATTGAAATTGAACATGCTCATAGTGTCTCTACTCCCTGACTTACTCCACACCATGACTGGCAGTAACCACGTCAGAAGATGTTCTGCAATCCTAGTGGTCCCTCTAAAGCTTGAGCTGCCTTGTCTGAGACCACAGGATCATCTTATGTTCTTTCAGGGTTAGAGTAATGTCCCATACACACGGTCAGAAATTCTGACGGAAAAAGTCAGATCGGATTATTTGTGTGGGCTCTATAAGACTTTTTCTGTCAGAATTTCCAACGGAAAAAGTTTGAGGGAAGGATCTAAAATGTGCCGACAACAAAATCTGATTGGACTTTTTCCGGTTGTGTGTAGAGAATTCTGACGCACAAAGTGCCACGCATGCTCATAAAAAATTTGGAGACGAAAGCTATTGGCTACTGGCCTCTATGTAGTTCCGTCATGCATTACGAATGTCACCTCGTTATGAACTATTGGATTTTCTGACAACTTTGTGTGACCGTGTGTATGCAAGACTAGTTTCGGCCAAAATCCTTCGGAAAAAATCAGAGGGATTTTGTTGTTGGAATGTCCGACCGTGTGTACAAGGCATTAGACTAGTTGCCTAGGAGGTTTCCTCCATCTTTCCACCTTTGAGTTTGTTGTTCTTCCTGGACAATTTGAACTTGAGGTTGCTAGGCTACCATTTGCCACTAGTTATGCTTGACATCATTACTGTTTACTGGTATTTTGTTGATCAGTCCATAGTGGTTCTTGGGCTACTGGATTCACACACTGTGCAATATGGTGTTTTTGTTCTTTGCTGTTTACTTTGCTCCTTATTATACTTCAGCTTGCACCAGGCAGACCCAGACGGAGATGCCTGCTTGGGTATGGCTTTCATGCTTCCCCACTATAGGTCTACCCCACGTTGTTCTTTCTTGGGGTACTTGCCTGTGGGGCAGTGGACCTCATGAAACTGGTTCCCTGTGTTATGGTTTCCCAGAGCTTGGTTTCATGCTGTATTCTCTCTGTTTTTGTCAATTATTTCTTCCACGTTTTAACTCGTTTTGGGGTTCATTCCTGGTCAGCTACTTTTCTGCCTCTGATAGGTTATGTTTTATTTAGATAAGTCCGATCTTAAAGTGCTTTCATACAATGTTAGATGTCTCAGTTCACCTTTCAAATGTAGTAGCGTTCGGCATGCTGTCTGTGCTCTGAAGCCTCAGGTACTAATGCTGCAAAAAAAACAATTTAAGTCTGGTTCCATGCCTAAGATTCCACTATACTTGTTTGACCGCTGGTTCCAGAGCATGTCCCTAATTAAGCGAGTGATAGGTGTTGTGATAGCCTTCCACAAGTCCTGTTCCATCGTACCAGGAGCCCACCTGGCTGACCCTGAGGGCAGATATGTTATGGTTAAGGGTACCATGTATGGTAACCCCATAACATTTGTAAATATATACATTCCCAAATTCCGGCTAGGTGGACAATGTTCTCAAGATACATCAGGATTTTTCCTCAGGCTTAGTAATAATGGGAGGGGATTTTAATGTGTATTTGTACCCTAGAGTCCAAGTAAACCTTCAGTTTATATTAGCTAAATACATTCCTGGTGAATCAAAATGTATGCAAATTAGCCACAGCCAGAGTAGAAAAAAACTGCCAAAATTCTATAGATGCTAAATGGATGCCAGTTCTTTGAATGTAGGCAACTTCTTTAGTGGTATACAATGTGACATTTTTGAGAACTAGTCAACCACCATGAGAATAACTGTGTTTCCCTGGGAGTTGGGTAACTCCCCAATAAAATCCATAGACAGGTGGGTCCAACGCCTCCCTCTATTAGGTATGAGTTGTAGGAGGCCCACTGGAAGGTATCATGGTGTCTTACATTGTGCACACATGGAACAAGTTGCTACAAAGGGGGTTACATCAACGTGGAGACTAGGCCACCAGAATTGTTGAGAAATAGTCCAAATAAGTTGATTCTTACCTGGATGGCCTGTCACTTTGGGAGAATGGTAAGTATGGAGGAAAGCAGTGCGAAGATTCTCAAGGACAAAGCAGCGGCCCCCAGGTTTCTCAGGAGGATAATGGACCTGAGCGGCAATAATTCTGTCACCCAAAGGTGAAGTGAGACTGGTACGTACAGTAGTCAAAATGTGATTGGGAGGTATCACAGGAACAGGCATCGTCTTAATCTTGGAAGCGGAGGAAAACTGTCACGACAATGTGTCAGCCCTTACATTCTTAGTAAAGGGTAAAAATTTGACTATGTACCGGGTATTGTGAGATTCTTGTGGTCAGCCAAAACGAGGACCAGCACAGTGGTACCTTCAAGGAGATGCCTTCAATCTCGTAATTCTTGGAAAAGTGGTCGCAAGGATTCAGAGCGCTCTCAGAGGTAGGACTTTGAGACAGAAGGGCACCTACTCCAGGCTCTGATGCATCAACCTCAAGGATGAAGGGTAGCGTAGGGGCAGGATGTGCCAGCACAGAAGCTGAAACAAAGGCAGCCTTGAGAGACTCCAAGGCTTTAATTTAATATGGAGACCAATTCAGTGGGTTACCATCCTTTCTGGTCATATAAGTCAGGGGTTTGACCTGAGAAGAAAAGTTCCAAATACATTTCCAATAATAATTAGACTTGTGCACAATGGAAAATTTTGTTTAGTATCGTTATCATTCGTAAAATACATCATTTAGTTCTGTTATATTCGTTATGTTACGTTAATACATTTTCGGATAATTCATTATTATTCGTAGAGTGTTGAATTCATTTGTTCGTATTCGTTAAAATGTGCTATTTATGTATGTATAGACATTCGTGATAATGATTCGTAGTTTGGAAAGTCGTTTGTTTATTGAATCTTTTTTTTTCAAATAACAATTTATTAAGTTTTCGTGGTCGCATAACAAAAGTAGTAGTGCAGGCATACAGCAATAGTAACATGGCTTTCAAGACACAGGAGGCCCAACGTAAGTGGGCAGTGCAGAAAAGTACAGTACCGGGAAATACAGCGGGATCAGACCAGCCGACCCAGGATGCACAGCAGGACGGAAGACACCAAAAGTCAGTTATCCGTGCTGGAATCCGAAAGGCCACCCGGGGTCTGCTGCGTAACTTACATGCCAAACTTAAAACAAAATAAGGACCATCAGTAGTACGAACGAGAAGAGTGGAGGAGAAAAGAGGAGAGAGAAGGGAAGAAAGAGGGAAAGACAGAGAAAAAGAAATAGAGTGCCAACGGTCCACTTCACCATGTCCACACCGGTACACCATCAATCCTCCAGCAGCCGCCACCTCCCCCAGACCAGGTCATGCTCTTCAAGCCTGTCCCTCACCCTGGCAGTCATCTTCTCCATGAGCTCGACGTCCTTGATCCTGGAGTAAAGGGCCTCCCTAGACGGGGGCAGTGGATTCTTCCAGTTAAGGGCTATCAGGCAGCGGGCCGCTGTCAGGATGTGCCGAAGGAGCTTCCGGCCCGGCCTAGTCAGAGCGGGTTGGGACAGGCCCATCAAGAAAAATTTGGGGGAGTGGGGTACAGGAACGTCGAATAGACGCTGGAGCAGCTCACGGGTCGTAAGCCAGTATGGGGCAATCAGGGGACAGGCCCAGTAGATATGGAACAGGGAGCCCCGCTCCCTCAGACATCGCCAGCAGCGATCCGAGGTAGAGGGGTATATCCTGTGGAGAATATCCGGGGTCTGGTACCAGAAGAAAAGAATTTTGTAGAAATTCTCCTTGTACAATGTACACAGAGAGGATTTGGCTGCCTGGCGCCACACCGCCTGCCAGGTCTCAAGGGGGAGCTCCTCACCCAATTCCCCCTCCCAGCGTTTCATGTAGGAGTGCTTCCCCTTCGTTTGAAAGTGGTATGCGTTGAGGACGCGGTATATGTCTGAGATCAACCCTCTGAGATCCCGTCCTGCCAGGATTATCTGTTCAAAGGGAGAGGGCGGGGAGAACCGTAAGTGAGGGGCCCTAGATTGTGCAAAGTGCCTAATTTGTAGGTAGCTGTAGAACGTCTGATGGGGGAGGTCGTGCTTAGCCTGGAGCTCCGAAAAGGACAACAGCCGTCGTGTTCTGGGGTCCACTAGGTGCCCTAAGTGGAACAGGTCACGCGAGGCCCAAGGCCAGGACATCTGGTGGGTCAAGCTGGTCGGTATAGTCGGGTTATAGAGGAAGGAGGTCAGTAGGGAGAACTCCGAGTGGAGGCTGTGGTCGCGGGAGAGCTTCCGCCAGAGGAGACGAAGCTGGGCCATCGGCCCCAGTAGTCGACCCGAATCTATATCAGTCCTCGCTCCCCATAAGAAGCTGTTCGGATGTATAGGAGCTAGCCAGATCTTTTCAATCTCCGACCACCTATTATAAGACTTCTGTGGAAACCAGGAAGCTATGGCCCGCAGCTGAGAGGCCTGGTAGTAGCGGACTAGGTCAGGGAACGCCAAACCGCCGTCAGAGCGCGAGGCCGTCAAGACAGAGCTCGGGACCCGGTGTTTTCTGTAGTTCCATACGAATTTCAACAGGTCCTTCTGGAGCGCGCGTAACTGTGCGTACGGGACTGGGATTGGCAATGTCTGGAACAGATACAGGAGCTTGGGGAGGATCACCATTTTAATAGACGTGATCCGTCCTATGAGCGATATGTGATGGGCCTTCCATTTACGTAGTAAATCCCTAATCGCCCGAAAAAGGGGGGGGGGGAAATTAGCCTGATACAGGGAGTGGAATGATGGTGTAAGGAGGACCCCCAGATATTTAAGGGAAGAGCTTTCCCATTTGTACGGGAAAGCGGAGCGTAGGCGGGTCGTCTCAGACGCCCCCATGTTTAGGGGGAGGGCCACCGATTTGGACGGGTTAATTTTGTAGCCGGAGAGTTCCCCATAGCGGTCCAACTCGGAGTGGAGGTTGGGGAGTGAGATCCCGGGCTGAGCCAAGGTAAGGATAACGTCATCTGCGAAGAGCGAAATCTTGAATTCCTTGCCTCTGACCGGGACCCCCCGAATATCGGGGTTACTTCGAACGGCAGCCGCCAGAGGCTCCACACATAGAGCAAAAAGGAGAGGAGAGAGCGGACAGCCCTGGCGGGTGCCATTAGTGATAGTAAAAGTAGAGGACGTGGCGAAGGGGGTTTTAACCTGCGAGGAGGGGGTGGTGTAAAGGTGCCGCACCGCTCGCAGATACGGGCCCCGGAAGCCCATGCGGTGTAGCGTGGCCTCCATAAAAGGCCAGCTGAGGCGGTCAAACGCCTTCTCGGCGTCCAAACTGAGAACCAAAGATCCTAGGTTATCCCTATTCGCCACGTCAATAAGATCAATGATCTTTCTAGTGTTATCCCCTGCCTGTCTCAAGGGGACAAATCCCACTTGGTCCTTGTGTATTAGGGAAGGGAGGATTGTGTTAAGGCGATTCGCTAGAAGCTTCGTAAAGATTTTCAAATCAGCGTTCAGCAGGGCTATAGGTCGGTAACTAGCGCAAACCGTCGGGTCTTTGTCTGGCTTGGGAATAAGGGAGATAAACGAGCCTAGCATGTCGGTCGGGACCGGGGTCTGCTGGAGAAAGGAGTTAAATAGCTTGGTCATGTATGGGCTTAAGAGGGGTATAAACGCCTTGTAGTATTCATAGGGGAGCCCGTCCGGTCCCGAGGACTTGTGGGCAGGGAGGGTCTTCACAGTCTCCAAGAGCTCCTCTTCAGTAACAGAGGCATTCAGTTCTCGGAGGTCTGCGGCTTGCAGTCGGGGTAGGACTATATTGTCCAAGTACTGGGTAATGCGGGCGGACTGGTCCGAGGTCGGGGGATTGTGGGGGATGTCCGGTCTGTTGTACAAGTCAGTATAATAGTCCGCGAACGCATCCACTATCGCCTGGGGGTGAGTCAAAAGGTCCCCCCCCTTGTTTTTAATTTGGGCCGGGGCAGAGGTCACCGTACGGTCCGCCAGTTTCCGGGCCAGTAGCGACTGTGCCTTGTTCCCCTTGTCATAGTACAGTTGTCGTAAGCGGACCAGAGCTTTCTCAACCGATCCCAACGCCAGGTCCCGAAGTGTCTGCCTAGTCTGGACGATTCGCTTAAGGGTGGGGACGGAGGGGGAGACCAAGAGACGGGCCTCAAGGGTCTTAAGTCGCTTTTCCGCCAGCAACCTGGCGGTCCGTGCGTCCCGCTTCAAGGCTGAGGACAGGGCTATACAGCGCCCCCGGATGACAGCCTTATGGGCGGCCCAAAGGGTAGTAAGGGAAACGTCTGGGGTGTCGTTCTCGACAAAGTAGTGCCGGAGCGAAGACTCCAGCTCTGCCTTTGCCGGAGCATGCTGTAGGAGAAAGTTATTCAGCCTCCAGGTGCAGGGCTTATAAAGGGGGGAGTCCAGCGCTAGAGTCAGAGTTATGGGGGCGTGATCTGACCAGGAGATGGGGAGTATATTTGCAGATTGGACCGCCCGCAGTGTCGTGTTATTAACAAAAAAGTGATCAATGCGCGAGTGCGTGCCGTGGGGAGCGGAGAAGAAGGTGTACTGGCGGTCTTGCGGGTGCAAAGCTCGCCAGGCGTCAAAAAGACCCCGCCGTCTGGTAATTTGGCGGAAGAGCCTGGAGTCTCTCAAGGTCCTAGCCTGAGGCGTCCGGAGGCCCACCACCAGGCGGTCATGGAGTGCGGACTGAGTAAGGTTAAAATCCCCCCCTATCACCAGGAGCCCGGGGGGCGTCTTAAACAAACGGGAAAACACCTTAGATAAGAAATTATGTTGATGGACATTGGGGGCGTAGAGAACGCATAAGGTCAGTGCCTGCGTGCGCCACAGACCATGGAGTATAATGTAGTGGCCCCGTGGATCTAGGTGCACAGAGGTACAAGTAAAGGGGACTCCCTGCCGGAAAAGAATGGCTACTCCTGCTCTCTTCCGCGGGTTGAAAGCCTGGTACACCTGAGGGAAATGCCTGGAGGCAAACGCAAAGGAGTCTCCCCGGTTGAAATGCATCTCCTGGACCATTACTATGTCCGCTCCCGCCTGTCGAAACTCCCTAAGTGCCAGGTGCCGCTTTTTGTTGGAGTTGAGGCCATGAACGTTAAGGGACAGGATCTTAGCCATGGTCAAGTAGGGGTAGAGCACAGGGCATACTTAGCTCGGTCCGTTGGAGGCCCAGGTGCCTCGGGAGGAGCGGCGACCACCGGAGAAGAGACGGCGACCGAGAGGACCACTGGCATGGCACTCCTGAGGAAACAAGAAGAGGAAAGAGCCTAGAGAGAGAGGAAAAAAGAGAGACAGAAACACAGTACAAGATAAAAGAAAACATTGTCAAGTAACAGGTCCGGAGGTCCTATAGGCACACCGGATCTGCTCGGTTCCTTATCGACTCCCCAACCCAAAAATAAAATAAAAGTCGGGTCAGGGAGGCACCAACAGTCCACTCCACCAAAGGAACCAACAAGTGGAAAACCACAGGGGGGGGCAGTAACCCGGGAGTCGATCCGGTTCGAGACTCAACCTAGGCCAGCCCGGGAAAAAAAAACTGGGAAATCATGTAGCTCCGGCAATCGGGGGGAAAAAAGTAGCAAAACCCCAAAAACAGGGGAAAAGAAAAAACCGTAGAGGGGAGACGTCCGTTGGACAGGACCAGTACTTCAGTCACGCTTGGGTGACCCGCGGTGGGGATCCGGGCCTTTGCGCCGTTTGGCTGAAGGGACTTTCTGCCAGATCACCGGCATCGGAGGGGGAGAGGCGACCAGATCCCAATCAGGCAGATGGGGGACGGGGATGTCAAGAGTGTCACAAAAGGGGACAAGATCTTCCGGGTAGCGGAGAGTTGCCGATTTTCCTTGGTGTCTTGCGGTCAGGCTGAAGGGGAAGCCCCATCTGTATAAAACGTGCTTATCTTGCAGGGCTCTGAGAAGAGGCTGCAACAGCCTCCGTTTTTGGAGTGTGATCCAGGAGAGGTCCGGATAAAGCTGAATCGGTGAGTTATCGAAGGCCAGATTTCGGATGGTGCGGGACTTGCGCATAATGTCTTCCTTGAGCGGGAAGGAGTGAATTCTGCAGATAACGTCCCTGGGTTTGGAGGCCGGGCCTTTGGGTCTCAGGGCCCGATGGGCTCTATCCATTTCAATGTGCTTATCCGGGTCTTCCCCCAACATCTCGTTGAATAGCGTTTGCAGTGAAGACTGAAGGTCCTCGGCGCCCTCCGACTCAGGCAGGCCGCGAATGCGGATGTTGTTTCTGTGGCCTCTATTGTCGAGGTCTTCTACGTGGCGTTGCATATCCCGAAGCAGGAGGCGGTGGTCCGAGGTCTCCACCTGAGCACGGTGGACTGCCAGCTTGGTCTCCTGGACCTCCTCTTCCACCATCTCCACACGGTCAGATAGATGTTTGAGGCCAGTGTGCAGGGACTGAATCTCAGCGCGGCAAGTGGCCTGTACCTCCGTAATAAGCTGTTTAAAGTCCTCTTTCGTTGGCATAGATTGCAGGTATAGCTGCCAGTCAGGGCGGACTGCCTCATGGCATCGGGATGAGGACAAGGAGGGCTGAGAGTGGAGGGGCGGCTCACCCCGCTGCAGTTCCCGGGTGGGAGAGGGGGGCCACGATGGCAGAGGTCCCCTGGGATCAGCCCAGGAGGTAGCATGGGGGGGCAGGGTGAGGGGTCCAGTTGGGCAGTTCCTCGGAGGTGGCCAGGGGCCCGGGCCACCTGGGCATAGGAGGGGGTGACATCTGAGCGGACCCTGACTTCACTAGAGTCCCGAGAACGGGGGGGCCTCTGCGCCTTAGGAGAGGCAGGCCGCGGCCATGTCCCCGGGGCCCCCCCCACAGCCGCCAGGGGTGTTCCAGCATCCCCACCAGGGAGACAGTCCGAGCACTCCCGAGAGTCCTCCAAAGTGCCCAGGGATGGGGGGGACAGGGATGAGCTGAGGGCCGTGCTCGGGAGAGGAGCTGAGCGTAGAAGGCGGGGGAAGGCCTCTGAACATTGGGTATCCAGCAGGGAGGGTGGTGGATCCACGGCCCGCTCCCCCCAGAGCACAGAGGGGGGAGTGGGGGATGGGGAGCCCTGGGTGGCCTCTCCTGAACAATGCCTGCCCTGCAAAACGTCCTGGGAGAAGGCAGGCTGGGACAGGGGCTGTGCGGTTGCAGGCAGGGGACAGGGCTGGCGTACCTGGGAGGACGTCGGGCGCCCGATCCGCGCCATCTTGTCACTGCGGCCTAGCGCGAGGAGTGGATCCCTGGCCGGCCCCTCCGGGGCCTCCCAGCAGTCCAGAGCAGGGTCCGAGGGGTGACAGAAGACTTCCCGCTCCCCCGCGGGCTCCGGGGGGAGCGGGGGCTGATGTGCGGCATCCGTCCGGAGTGCAGAGGGGGCCGGAGGAGCCCGTCCATGAGGCTCCGCGCCGTCCGGCGCCATCTTGCTTCCGCCGCCCGGCAAGGCCTCGGGCGGCTGGAAGTAGTTTTTAAAGGCCGCGGAGGGTCCCGGTGGAGGCTGAGGCGTTCCCCGGAGTGAGGAGGAACGAGTGGCCCGCGATCTCCCCATAAGGCGCAGGTGAGTCCCCGATGTAGTGCCTTGTAGCGGCGGGCTGGAGGAGAGCACTCAGAATGTGCGTCCTTCCAGGTCGGCTGCCGGACACGCCCCTTTATTGAATCTTTTAACACACACAATGACAATATCTCTTCTCCTCTGCTCAAATACAATACAACACCCTTCTAACTCAGTTCTCAGGAATGCACTTTGCCTGTAATCCATCCTCCAGCACAAAATTAATTAGCTGATTGGACTATAAGATTTACTTTGAGCTGACCTTTTGTTTCATTAGATCTTTAACCACTTCAATACAGGGCACTTAAACACCTTCCTGCCCAGACCAATTTTGAGCTTTCAGCGCTGTCGCACTTTGAATGACAATTGCGCGGTCATGCTACACTGTACCCAAATGAAATTTTTATTATTTTGTTCCCACAAATAGAGCTTTCTTTTGGTGGTATTTGATCACCTCTACGGTTTTTATTTTTTGCGCTACAAATAAAAAAATACCGAAAATTTTGAAAAAAAATGTTTTTTTTTTTGTTTCAGTTTCAAAACTTTGTAAATAAGTACGTTTTCTCCTTCACTGATGGGCACTGATGGGGCTACACTAATGGGCACTGATAAGGCGGCACTGATGGGCACTAATGATGTGGCACCAATGAAGTGGCACTGATGAGGTGGCATTGATGGACACTGATATGTGGCACTGATAGGTGGCACTGATGGGCACTGATAGGCGGCACTGATGGGCGACACGGATGGGCACTGATAGGTGGCACAAATTGGCACTGATAGCTGGCACGGATTGGCATGGATGGGAGGCACAGATGGGCATGGATAGGTGGCACAGATGGGCATGGATAGGCGGCACAGGTGGGCATGGGTGGTCACTGATAGGCAGCATGGGTGGGCACTGATAGGCAGCACAGGTGGGCACTGATAGGCGGCACAGGTGGGCACTCATAGGCGGCACAGGTGGGCACTCATAGGCGGCATTGGTGTTATACTGTACTAATGGATGCCAATCAGTGCCAAACAATAATGCATGCCAATCAGTGATGCCCATTGTGGGCACTGATTGGCATCCATTATGGGCACTGATTGGCATCCATTGTGGCACTGACTGGTATCCCTGGTGGTCTAGGGAGGATTACCTTTGCTGGGCATCCCTGGTGGTCTGGTGGCATCCCTGGTGGTCCAATGTGGGCATCCTCGGGGGGGGCTGTGCTGATAATCGATCAGCACAGACCCCCCTGTCAGAGGAGCAGCCGATCGGCTCTCCTCTACTCGCGTCTGACAGACGCGAGTGCGGTAAAGCCGATCACCGGCTCTTCCTATTTACACGGTGATCAGCCGTGATTGGACACGGCTGATCACGTGGTAAAGAGTCTCCATCGGAGACTCTTTACCGAGATCGTAGTTGCTGGGTGTCAGACTGACACCCCGCAACAACGATCGCCGCGATGCGCGCCCCCGAGGCGCGCATCGGCTTATAATCCTGATCACGTCATATGACGTCCGATCAGGATTATGCAACCACTTTGCCACCGTCAATTGCCTATAGGGCGGGCGGAAAGTGGTTAAAGAACTACCGAATCATGTCGAATTCATTCAAATTCTTTCGTTATGTTTCTTTCGTATTCGTTATTATTCATTATTTTTTTATTCGGACATTCTGATGCATCGGAATGTCCGAAAGATGCTAAATTCAGCTGAATTTCGATTCGTTACAAAACTAATTGCACAAGACTAATAATAATTGGCAAAGCCAAGACAACGTTGTAGTGCATGTAAACCTATGGGTTTGAGGCCACTGTAGAACTGCAGATAATTTCTCTGGGTCCATCGAAAAATCAGCAGTAGAAATGTCATAACCCAGAAATTTAACCTATTCACGATGGAACTCGCAGTTCTCCAACTTATAATACAGGTTATTATCTCTTAGCCTCTGTAGCACTCAGCAGACATCTGTGTGGTGGCACTCTAGGGATTTAGAATATATGAGAATATTGTCAAGATAAACTACTACATATTGCTGCACATATCTTGGAGGAAATCATTGATAAATTCCTGAAAAACTGCAGGAGTGTTGTGAAGACCAAACGGCAGTACGAGGTATTCATAATGTCCTGTACCCAATACTCATTCACATAGGAGGAGGAGCCAGGATCTGGGGGGCCCCTTTGTTAAAGGTGGCTTCCAGATTCTAATAAGTCCCCTGCCCACAGACTCTGACAACCCCAGCCCAGCATTGTTGGGAAGAGGGCCTTGTCCCCATCAACATGGGGACAAGCTGCTTTGGGGGGCACCCCACAGCTCCCTCCCTATGTTGAAGGCAAATGGGCTGAAATGGTTCAGGAGGTGGGGGCAGGCTTTTAGGGTGGCTTCATGATGTTTTTTTTTCTTAATTCTGTCATAGGATTCCCCTTAACCACGTCAATACACTGTATTATATACTCTGCACTGCTCTGTATTATATACTCTGCACTGCATTGTATTATATACTGCACTACACAATATTATATACTCTGCACTATACACTCTGTCCTTCACTGTGTTATATACTATGCACTACACTGAACTATATACTCTGCACTGCACTATATACTGCATTTTATACACTACACTGACTGCACTATATACTCTGCACTGCATTTACGTTATATACACTACACTGACTCCACTATATACTCTGCACTACATTATATACACTACACTGACTGCACCATATACTCTGCACTGCATTATATACTCTGCACTGAGTGACTGCACAATACACTAACTACCCTGCCTAATCTCAATGAATGTACACTAAAAACAGCCACCGTGTAAGCAGCCTTATATAGTGTGGGGCGTGGACTTGGCCAAAGGCACCCTGCCTTTGGCCAATAATAGCTCTCATTGTACATCGCGCTGTGATTGGCCAAAGCATACAAGTCAGGTGCACGCTTTGGCCAATCAGCAGCCTTCAATGCATTGTGATCTTGCAGTAAATTATGGGGCGCTCCACAGCGGGAGAACGTCCTGCAAGCGCCCCCTATGTCTGTTCATTCTATGAACAAACGAACATCAGGCCCATTCCTACATACTAAGGAAGAAGTAAAGGTATGAAATAAAGAAAAATGTATGTTTTTGCTGTATATAAAACTAATAAAATGATGTGAATACATGATATTTAATTTTCTTTACACTAAAACCTAGAAAGGTTTTGTTGTCTAGAGGTAACTACGTAAAGAGCGTAGAAATATAACTGTCGGTAATTTAATTGCACTCAGCTTATTTGTTTCAGCTATTGATTGTGTGGGTTGTTTCACAAACCATTTCAGGTAGAAGTCAAGGTACAGTACATCTGGGAGTAATCATAACAACAGTACACAATTCAAAACACTCCAATGGGAAAAAAAGGTTAAGTCTTTAACAAACTAGGTTTTAAAAAGTTGGCAACTACAAATGGCATTATAAAACAAGGTTATGGTCGAGCTAAGCTGTAATAAACAATGTTTTGCAAGAATTGCAATGTGAATCAGAAAAGCTTTAAAATATCTAAACCACCACACACACACAAGCAACTTGAACATACAGATAATATATAGACACAGCCAGTCTGGTGTGCAATTACAAGGTGGAAGAGGGTGCAAGTGTCCCAGATTCCAGGGGGCACCAAAGAAAATGTTAATTTGAGAGATAATCACACTTCTGGAAAAAAAAATCTAAAATCATAAATCATGTACATTTTGACTTCCAGTCAAATATACTGTACAATATAGTTCTGATATAAATATCTGTATAACTGTACAAAGTAATTTTACTGCTAATATCTTTAGGTAAATTAGTGTTAGTATTGTTAATAGGGATGTTTCCCATGGCAATTTTATAATTTTATTCCATTCCATTATCATGTAATGTGGTATATACTATATATATATTCTCTCTCTCTCTCTCTCTCTCTCTCTCTCTCTCTCTCTCTCTCTCTCTCTCTCTCTCTCTCTCTCTCTCTCTCTCTCTCTCTCTCTCTCTCTCTCTCTCTCTCTCTCTCTCTCTCTCTCTATATATATATATATATATATATATATATATATATATATATCTATATATAAAATACACACACACACACACATATATATATGGAATATATATGGAATTTTAGCTCTTTGGGCAACTTCTGCTAATGTCATGTTTGGTGAGCATTGATTCTGAGCATGCGTGTTCAATTTGGACTTTTGTGTGACGGACTTGTGTTCACACGATAGGAAAATCTGACAACAGACTGTTGTCTGCCGAAAATGTATTAGCCTTTCATCCAACATTTGTTGGCGGAAAGTTGGCCAACAATTGTCTCATGAAGCATACTAACGGTCGGATTTTAGGCAAACAGTCTGTCATCACACAATTCCCAGACAAAAATCCGATCATGTGTATGAGGCTTTAGGGTTCCCTTCACTGGAACAAAAGAGCTAAGCCCAACCCCTGAAAAAAACTCACACCATAATTAGTCCTCTACCAAATAATTTGGACCAGTGCACAAAGCAAAGTCCATAAAGACACGGATGAGCAAGTTTGGGGTGGAGAAACTTGACTGGCCTGCACAGAGTACAGTTTTAGACTAGCATACTCACTGAAAACGTACCTACCTCTTGACCCCCAATCTTACACGTGGTGGAGGTATGGATGCTGGGAAGAGTTGGAAGAGTTCCAGATCCTCCCTTACCAAAAACAGTGAGTATCAAGAAACTGCGTTTTGAAGCAATGCTGTGAGGAGCAGCTAATGTGAACCAGTGAAGTCTGCTTGTGAAAGTGTGCTGCTCACAAGTCTTAAAGAGACAGTACGCCAAATTTTCCTGTGTTAAAAGGAACTGTGTTAAAAAGCATCTTGGGCTTGACTGCGGAGATGGGGCGGTCAAAATGCAAAAAAGAAGCAATGTTTGCTGAGGTGAGAGACAGAACCCTGTGGCTGGAGGGCTTGTTACTGACAGCACAAGCCCAAGACTGGTGCAAGATGCACTTGGCCACACTGGAGCAAAGAAAAAAGAAAAGCAAGCCGTCACTTAATGCAAAGAGTGAGCAGATCGGTGCAGTTGCCCGTGGCAACAAAGCAGAAATCCATACAGCTGACTTCATATGGCCCATAGTTATACGTTGCCTTATGAACATGTTGACTGAGATTGTAATGACTGCTTTCTTTAGAAGATGGCCTAAAGGTAACTGGGTTGAGGTGGTGCAACCTTTTTTGATGGAGGTGTACCAAAAGGTGTACCGCAGGATGTGTCATAACTGAGATGGCTATGATGATTTCCTAGGAGCAATGCAATCTAGAGAGCGCTGGAAAAATTCAGTGGGTAGAATGGGGTCTCCCATAGCAACTGGAGAAAGTATGTTTTCAGAAAGGAGGAGCTACAGCAGAGATTTGGCTCAAATTTTGAGTGAAGATGTTGATGCAAAAGTGTCCGTTGCCACCCCTGGCAATAGTGGTGGTGATTTTGTTCAGCCTACAGGAGTTGACAGAGAGCACAAGAAACCAGTGCTTTCATCTGATGGTTACTTGTGTGAAGTGGTCAGCCCAGAGAAGAGGGCACTGTATCCAGCATCCTGCAAGGGGTGTGGGTCTGCTTTTACATCTGGCAACAGGAAACCTGTTTGGCCTGCAGGGATGTTGGAAAATCCAAGAAGGATGCAATGTTTCCCTATGTCCATGTGGGGGCATTAGCTTGTGAGAGCACAGCAAAGATAGGACAATGCCCTCAATTGAAGCTTTCAACACCTGCCAAATGGAATGGTAAGGCTGTTGCTGTTACCAATGTGAGAGAGACTGGCCATGGGACTATTCCCTGTGAAGTGGGAATAAGTCCAGTGAGGTAATCTGCTTTCAGAGATGTGCTGCAAGTGAATACCTTGTTTAGTAGCAAAACACAGAAGCAGAATCTGCAGCAAGCTTGAGAACTTATAAGGACTTGTCTTCAGGCAATGTACCGTGTAGCAGGAAGACAAGTGGTAAAAATTAATACAATGTGTTGCTCACTAATGCTATTAAAATGGTTGATGGTAAAAATGTGATATTGCATCCAGAAATGTCAGGGGTGACCACTGAGCAATGTGTGTGGTTGCCCCTGGCAACCATGACAGGTGTAGCAGAGGTGTGCATGGAGACCACCCAGGAGCTCATGGTGTCTGAGCTCAGGGTTTCCCAGGACAACCGAGTCGCCGCCCCGACTGACAAGTGTGTTTTCACATGAGATGAAAAGTGATGTGCTAAGTATCATACAATTTCAAATGTAAATGTGCTAATGCAGCCTATACAAGGCAGTAGGGATGAGCTTAGTGTTAGAGTCAAACCCATGTTCGTATCGAACATCGGCTGTTCGCAAATTCTGAATGTTATGGGCCGTTATCACCAAATTCGAGTGGCTCTCATGGCCCATAATTCCCTGCAACATCACAGTGCACTGCTGGCTGATGATTGGCCAAGCATGCACTATGACCCGCAATCACAGCGCCATCAGCGAAGAGAGACATAATTGGCCACAGGCCATCTGCACAGTGTGCACCTAAAGCTACTCCAATTGCTGCTGTTCTGCTGATCCTATACCGCAGGCAGCTCCAGTAATTACAGTTGGTGTATTGTGTCATCTGCACAGTGTACGCCTAAAGCTACCCGAATTGCTGGTGTTCTGTTGATTCTATCCGCAGGCAGCTGTAGCAATTACAGTCGGTGGACTATGTCATCTGCTCAGTGTGCACCTAAAGCTACCCCAATTGCTAGCATTCTCATAGTAATAATATTACAGGCAGGCAGTTGATTCTGCTAGCTGCAGTATAATCAGTAATACGTCCCAGCTTTGTGCAGCTGCATCTTCCTGCAGGCCATTAGTATGTCTGGAAGGCCAAATAGGAGAGGCAGACAGTCACGAGCCAATGAAAGAGGGCAAGTAGGCTCTGTGTCCAGAGGCAACAGTGCTGGTCGTGGATGTGGTGCATCCTCATCAGCATGTGGCCATGGGACACACTTGTCTTTATTTTTGGCAGCTGGACAACATGCCGAAGACTTGGTAGAGTGGATGACCAAGCCCTCCTCATCCTCTCTCACTCAGGCTCAGGGTACTGGAAAACAGCAGCCAACGCGGCCTCTTCCCTCGTCTCAATGGCATCAGTCACTCCTTCCCTAGCCCCACCATGTCCTCCTTTTGAGGAGTCCCCCGAACTGTTTGAGCACAATGTTGGGTACATGCTCCAGGACGATGCCCAGCGTTTTGAAGGCTCTGATGATGATACCCAGCTAGAGGAAGGCAGTAACGTGAGCCCAGAGAGAGGGGATGCCCAAGAAGGACAGCAATTTGGCAGTCATGTTCCACCAGCTGGAGCATACTGCCAGGTTTGCTCCAGTGATGAGGAGGGAGGGGATGATGAGGTCACTGACTCCACGTGGATGCCTGATTGGAGAGAGGAGAAGGAGGAGGAGGAGGCACATCTCCAATGAGGCAGGATGCCATCCAGGGGCCAGCTTAAGGGCAGCACACCGACTGAATCATACCGCAGAGCTCCGCCTGTGCAGGGCGCTGCCTCTGCACGTTATTCCAAAAGTTCTTTGGTGTGGGCCTTTTTTGAGACGAGAGCATCAGATTGCACCACGTGGCCAAAACATCAGCTGCTTGGGCACCACATGCTTGACCAGACATATGTCGACCTGCCATGCAGTTCCTTGACAAGCGTACCTAAAAGACCCACACAAAGAACAAAGCGGACCTCTCCTTGCTCCTCATCAGTTGGGATCTCCAACCCCACTATACCTTCAGTCCTCTCTGAAACCTGCACTGAGAGGAATGAAGGTGTAGAATTAGGTGTGTTACAGCTGAGTACTTGCGGGCAATCTGTTAGCGGTACACCGACATCTGATTGTACCAGGCAAATTTCCGTGCCCTAGCTGCTGCACCGTCAAAATAAGTTCACTCCCAGCCATCTACATGCCCAGCAGTTGAGTGCTGGCTTGGCTAAATTGCTAGCAGTTCAACTGCTGCCTTTTCAGTTGGTAGACTCTGCCCCCTTCCATGAGTTTGTGCAATGTGCGGTTCCTCAGTGGTAGGTTCCCAAACGCCACTTTTTCTCATGGAAGGCGATTCCAGCTCTCTACCAGCATGTGGAAGGCAATGTCCATGCCTCACTGGACAGGGGCGGTAAGCGGTAAGGTGCATATTACCGCTGACTCATGGTCCAGCAGAAATGGACAGGGACGTTACCTATCTTTCACGGCACATTGGGTGACTCTTCTGGCAGCTGGTAAGGATGCAGGACAAGGTACAGTAGTGTTGGAGGTTGTTCTGCCACCACGCCTCCAAAATGCTACTACTGGTGATTGTGACTCACCTCTCTCCTCCACCCCTCCTCTTCTTCCTCCATGGCCTCTTCCTGTGCTTTGTCCTCAGAACCAGTGGTGCTCCGTAGTCGTTCAAGGGGCTACGTAAGTACGTAGGCAAAAAGATGCCATGCCGAGCTTGTGCTGGTGTGCTTGGGGGACAGGATCCATACTGGGGCAGATATTCTGTCAGCTCTGCAGGGTCAGGCTGAGAGGTGGTTGACACCATGCCAGCTTAAGCCAGGAATGGTGGTTTGCGACAATGGCACCAACCTCCTCTCCGCCCTCCGACAGGGACAACTGACCCATGTGCCCTGTGTGGCTCATGTCCCTAACTTGGTGGTGCAGCAGTTCTTGGCAAGTACCGGGTTTACAGGATGTGCTGAGGCAGGCCAGGAAAGTCTGTGTGCATTTCCAGCAGTCATATAATTCCAGTGCTGGGCTGGCTGACCTCCAAAAGGAATTGAACCTGCCCAAGAACCGCCTAATCTGTGACATGCCCACCAGGTGGAACCCAACGTTGGCCATGCTGCAGCGGCTGCACATGCAGCAGAGGGCCATTAATGAGTACCTGTGTGACTTTGGCACCAGGACAGGGTCAGAGGAGGTCATTTTTCCCCCACGCATATGGGTCATGATCAGGGATGCATGCACTATCCTGTCACCATTTGAGGAGGCCACGAGGATGGTGAGCAGTGACAGTGCATGCATCAGTGATACTGTACCTCTTGTCCACCTATTGGAGCACACTCTGCGTGGAATAATGGACAGGGCACTTGAGGCAGAACAGAGGCAGGAAGAGGAGGACTTCCTTGCCTCTCAAGGCCCCCTTTATCCAGACAGTGTTCCTGCTGGCCCACCGATTACACAGGAAGAGGAGGAGGAGGAGGTTTGTGTCAGCATGGAGATGGCCTGGCACTCAGCATCAGCAGCAGTCTTTTAGGGATGATTTGCAGTCCTAAGAAACCTGTGGACTTGTATATGGCTGGGAGGAGGTGGCTGCGGATCATGTCATCCTTAGTGACCCAGAGGACTCCGGACCGAATGCCTCAGCTAACCTATGCTGCATGCGCAGCAGTTTGGGACTTTAAATGAGGCACGGGTTAGCGCCTCCATCCCGGTATTTAAAAAAAAAAAAAAAAAAAAAAAAAAAAAAATCCGCAAACCGTGGCGCCGATGCACGGAGGGACAACCACCCGAACCTCCCGGACATAAAAATTATATGTGCAGGGAGGAGGGGGAGGAGCCCACAATGTGCATCGCAGCTCCCATAGGTGAGGAAAAGGGGCCGCCAACGCCACCAACGCCACCAGCAGCCAAATGCAGATCACCACCAGAGACATAGACATGCATAGGACATGAATATTCATGTATAACCATAGGGATTGTACCGGAGATGTCATATAAAATACTTAATAGACTTGTTGTCAACATACACCAATAAACCAAGTCCGTTCTTGGCTGTACCCGATGTACATATCCCTGTAGGGCATATGGACATCTAAAGAATGACCCTAGCACATGGATAGCAGGGGAACACTACTAATCCAAATCTCCAGCCTGCAATATCCACATTGCTCCACATACTATTTACTGTTCATATATGTTTTTTGACTTTATGTGTCTTTACATACACCTTGATGTCTCCATATAACACATTTTGTGCCCTACAATGGCACATGTATGTATGTATATATATGAATTTACTCTGTATCATATATTATGGATTCAATTAAATTACCTTTTCTGACCCTCACACTTCAGCCGCTTCATTTTAAAGTCCCACTTTTTTTTCCCTCCTTATTGTGCTAAATACCGGGATGGAGGCGCTAACCCGTGCCTCATTTAAAGTCCCAAACTGCTGCGCCTACTGTTACAGGGATGGGAGCGGCTGGAGATTTGGATTAGTAGTGTTCCCCTGCTATCCATGTGCTAGGGTCATTCTTTAGATGTCCATATGCCCTACAGGGATATGTACATCGGGTACAGCCAAGAACGGACTTGGTTTATTGGTGTATGTTGACAACAAGTCTATTAAGTATTTTATATGACATCTCCGGTACAATCCCTATGGTTATACATGAATATTCATGTCCTATGCATGTCTATGTCTCTGGTGGTGATCTGCATTTGGCTGCTGGTGGCGTTGGTGGCGTTGGCGGCCCCTTTTCCTCACCTATGGGAGCTGCGATGCATATTGTGGGCTCCTCCCCCTCCTCCCTGCACATATAATTTTTATGTCCGGGAGGTTCGGGTGGTTGTCCCTCCGTGCATCGGCGCCACGGTTTGCGGATTTTTTTTTTTTTTTTTTTTTTTTTATTTTTTTTTTTATTTTTTTTTTTTTATTTTTTTTTTTTTTTTTTCGCGGCATCGCGCCGACGCCGCAGGTACCATCTACGTGACCCTGACGGGGGTGTTTGGGCGGCGCCAACTGCTGGGCGGCTCCACCTGCTCTAGTGTTGGCGCCCCTCCCCCCCCCCCCTCGGTTCACACACGTGGTGCTGGCGGCTTGTATTTGGGCTTTCCCAGGTGAGGATGGCTGATTGACACAGCCGGTCTCCTCCTGTGGTTCCTGCACACCAGTTGATTTCTTACTGGGTGATGCTGGGTTTACAGCTATCGGGTAGGTGTAATTTGGTTCTGGATTCACTTTGGTTGTCTTTTTGTTTTTTTTGTTTGCCCACCTTTGTTATATCACTTTGTATCACCTATACACTCACTTGTTTTACATCTTTATCCTTTTACCGCACTCACCTGGCACTCTCTCTGCTTTGGCTCATTTCACACTCCACACTCTCACTACACTGCTTATCCTTTTCATACCTTTGCAGGCACATTATAACCAACATATATGTCCACACTTCATCCTCTAGTCTTCACCTGCATTGCTCCAACACTCTCCATACATTTCATTTTTATACACTCTCATTCCCACACACTATTTCTCATTATCACGCAATTCTCTGTATATTTATTTTTTCACCTCACACACTTACAATCTCTTTTATTTCATTACAATTCTTTTACACGCTCACTTAATGCTCATGTACATACTTTGTTTTAGATACGCCTATTTTCCATATACCAGCACTGCTAGCACATGGAATTTATCTTCATACCCAGGCACCTGTTCACTATATCCGCCGCCCAAATATGCCGCCTCAGCTCCCGGGCGGGGCGATCTGCGCCTCCGACGCACCACGGACCAGTTGCTGTTTGCTATGTTCGCTGCCGGGGATGGTAGATATGCTTAGTTAACCTCTTTTGAAAGCACTCTATGTACTGTACCTATTCCCCTCTATACAGAGTGTGGTTTACCATATCTATATATTTTACAGGTATCTGTCGCATCTGCTCCTGATGAGTGGAGAATACATCCACGAAACGCGTAGAGCTACATTTGATGCTACAGTGATAATTACTACGGCCCGACGTTACTTCTAATTAATTTTTAATATTAATTCAGTACATTTATGTTTACATTATGTGATTACAAACACAGGTACCGGATATGTCGCCCTGAGGCATTTTTAGGCTATGCTGTTGCTCCACATACTATTTACTGTTCATATATGTTTTTTGACTTTATGTGTCTTTACATACACCTTGATGTCTCCATATAACACATTTTGTGCCCTACAATGGCACATGTATGTATGTATATATATGAATTTACTCTGTATCATATATTATGGATTCAATTAAATTACCTTTTCTGACCCTCACACTTCAGCCGCTTCATTTTAAAGTCCCACTTTTTTTTCCCTCCTTATTGTACCTATGCTGCATGGCCTCCCTGATCCTGCAAAGCCTTGGGAAGGATCCTCGTATTCAGCAGATCAAGGAGAGGGATCATTACTGGCTGGCAACTCTCCTTAAACTACAGTACAAGGGTAAGGTTGCAGACCTTATCTTGCCATCACAGAGGGTGCAGAGGATGAGACATCTTCGGGAGGCCTAGCAGAAAGGTCTGTGCAACGCGTTCCCAGAGACTGGGAGGTTACAAATTCCTGGTCCTGGCTGAGGCTTCGGTTAGTCACAGAAGGAGTGGTGGAGAAGCTGGCCATCTGACCGATGCGTTCAGACAATTTTTTAGTCCGCAGCCCCGCGGTATGATCGGTTCCAGTAACCATTGCCAGCGTCTGATTTACATGGTGCAGGAATACCTAGGGACAAGATCAGACTTGGACACCTTTCCCACCAAAAATCTTCTGGGTTACTGGGTCTTGAGGATGGATCACTGGCCAGAGCTTGCACAGTATGCAATTGAGCTACTGGCCTGTCCTGCATCAAGCGTTCTTTCCGAATGCCCATTCAGTGCCGCTGGAGGCTTTGTAACCGATCACAAGGTGTGCCTGTCCACCGACTCAGTTGATCGACTGACCTTCATAAAAATGAATCAGTCTTGGATCACCACCAGCTACCAAGCACCTGAAGCTGATGTAACCGAATAATTTTTTTTTTTTAAATGTCAGATCCCTTCAAACCTGCCTATGCTGATGCTGAGTGACTATCCTGTTATACTGAGTGACTATCCTTGCAATTTTTGATGCAATACTTTGCAGCAGGGCTCATTCTTGCTCTCCAACTAGAGTTTCTGTGAGGTGTTGCAGTGTCGTGGCAGCAGTGTCTAAGGCTCAATTTTTGTTGCATGTAATTACAATTCTTGATATAAAATTTCACAGCAGGGCCTGTTTCAGCACCCACCAAGAGTAACTGTGAGGAATTACAGTGTTATGGCACCAGCACCACCACCACCACCACTAAAGGCCCAATTTTTCTACCAACTATTCAACAATGGCATGTAATTCTTGATATAATAGTTCACAGCAGGGCGTTCCAGCGCCCATCAAGAGTCACTGTGAAAGCTTACAGTGTTGTGGCAACACCAACACCTTAGGCCCAAATTTCTGCAGAACATATAGGGCAGGTTCCTACTTTCAAACATCCAACTTACAAAAATCTTCCACTTGCACACGGAAGGAGACAACAGGAAGTGAGATGAAAAAAGATGGACGGCAAAAAAAACTATAAATGGTTGATAACCCTTCCCTATGTTTTCCAAAAACTTTAATGGGGTTCTAAAGTTTGCACAAATGTTTGGTCCATTCGCAGGTTCTGGTGCGAACCAAACCAGGGGGGTGTCCGGCTCATCCCTACAAGGCAGTAATGTGGATAATGATTTTAAAAAGTGTGTTTTTGACAATGCTGATGGTTTGGTGTCTCCCATGGTAACCATAGGCAGTGCTGCAGAGTTGTCCCAAGAAATCTCACGAGGACTCCCTGTGTTGGAGTCAGCAGGGGTCCAGGACAGCTCTGATACTGCTCAGGTGGAACACAATGAGAAAACAGCTCAAATGATGGAGCATGAATTATCACAATTTTATGTGATTGACAGTGACTGGTGCAAGATGCCTGCTGCCAAACCACTTTGTCCACCTACTGTATGTCTCCTTGGGCAGAGGGAGCAGTGTTACAGAGTGCTGGTGATTGGTGCACAGACAGGATAGACTGGGATAATCACTCCATAAAGGTGTTAACGTGGTGGAAAGAAATTTTTGAAGGTAATAGTAAGGTGAACATTATTGCTGCTATAACAAATGGAGAGGCTGCAGGGCCAGTAGACACAGGTGTGTTGACTTTTGCAGAAGTTAACCCTAGCCAGTAATCCACTAATCACAGGCAGTGAGATACGATGCATGGCTGCAGAGATCGGGCAATATCTCACTGCCTGTGATTAGCGCAGCCCTGCGCTGACTTCCTGACAGGCTCTGCACATGGAGTATGCAAACACACCTGAGCTCATCCTTACTCTCCAGTTGGAAGGATCTGATATGCTGGTGTGATGAGGTGCATTCCTGCTGGTAGAGTCCAAGGTGTAACTGAGCAGTGATTGGTACATGGCACGTGTGCTGTCTCACCCGCTAGGCATCATGTAAAGGAAGGGCTCTGAGCAGACGCAGCAGTAGTGGGAATTCGGTCCATCACTTGCAGGGAGGTGCAGTTTAAGGTACCCAGAGACTAGGGATGAGCTCCGGCATGTTCGCACACTCCACGTGCAGAGCCCACCAGTAAGTTGGCGCAGCGCTGCACTAATCACAGGCAGTGAGACATTGCCCAGTCTTTTCAGCCGCGCATTGGGGCGATGTCTCACTGTCTGTGATTAACGCAGCGATGCGCCAACGTCCTCAAAATAAGTCAACACAAAGCCATTAATGTCTAAACCGCTGGAAACAAAAGTGAGTACACCCCTAAGTGAAAATGTCCAAATTGGGCCCAATTAGCCATTTTCCCCCCCGATGTCATGTGACTCGCTAATGTTACAAGGTCTCAGTTGAGAATGGGGAGAAGGTGTGTTTAATTTGATGTTATTGTTCTCCCTCTCTCATACTGGTCAGTGGAAGTTCAACATGGCACCTCATCGCAAAGAACTTTCTGAGGATCTGAAAAAAAGAATTGCTGCTCTACATAAGGATGGCTTAGGCTATAAGAACATTGCCAAGAACCTGAAACTGAGCTGCAGCATGGTGGCCAAGACCATACAGCAGTTTAACAGGACAGGTGCCATGCAGAACAGGCCTCGCCATGGACGACCAAAGAAGTTGAGTGCACATGCTCAGCATCATATACAGAGTTGTCTTTGGGAAATAGACATATGACTGCTGCCAGCATTGCTGCAGAGGTTGAAGGGGTGGTGGGGGGGGGGGGGTCAGCCTGTCAGTGCCCAGACCATACGCCTCAAACTGCATCAAATTGGTCTGCATGGCTATCGTCTCAGAAGGAAGCCTCTTTTAAAGAAGATGCACAAAAAAGCCTGCAAACCGTTTGCTGAAGACAAGCAGACTAGGGGCATGGATTACTAGAACCATGTCCTGTGGTCTGGTAAAACCAAGATAAACTAATTTGATTCAGATGGTGTCAAGCATGTGGGACGGCAACCAGGTGAGGAGTACAAGGACAAGTGTGTCTTGCCTACAGTCAAGCATGGTGGTGGGAGTGTCATGGTCTGGGGCTGCATGAATGCTGCCGGCACTGGGGAGCTACAGTTCATTGAAGGAACCATGAATGCCAACATGTACTGTGACATACTGAAGCAGAACATGATCCCCTCCCTTCAGAGACTTAACCGCAGGGCAGTATTCCAACATGATAATGACCCCAAACACCTCCAAGATGACCACTGCTTTGCTAAAGAAGCTGAGGGTAAAAATGATGGGCTGGCCAAGCATGTCTCCAGACCGAATGGCTATTGAGCATCTGTGGGGCATCCTCAAAGGGAAGGTGGAAGAGCGCAAGGTCTCTAACATCCACCTGCTCCGTGATGTTGTCATGGAGTCCAGTGGCAACCTGTGAAGCTCTGGTGAACTCCATGCCCAAGAGGGTTAAGGTAGTGCTGGAAAATAATGGAGGCGACATAAAATATTGACACTTTGGGCCCAATTTGGACATTTTCACTTAGGGGTATACTCACTTTTGTTGCAAGCGGTTTAGACATTAATGGCTGTGCATTGAGTTATTTTGAGGGGACAGCAAATTTGCACTGTTATACAAGCTGTACACTCACTACTTTACATTGTAGCAAAGTGTAATTTCTTCAGTGTTGTCACGTGAAAAGACATAATAAAATATTGACAAAAATGTGAGGGGTGTACTCACTTTTGCAAGATAAGCCCCATACACACTATCTTCAGATTTTTGTCTTCAGTTTTACCAAAACCATGTAGTGCAAGGGCTTGCCTGATTGCATACAAATTGAAACTCCTAAGGTTTGACCTCATATTATATGGTTTTGGTAAATCTGAAGGAAAAAAAATCAGCAGAAAATCTGATGTGTGCATGGGGCTATACTGTGTATATATATATATATATATATATATATATATATATATACACACACACACACACATATATATATATATATATATATATATATATATATATATATATATATATATATACACACACACACACACACACACACACACACACACACACACATATATATATATATATATATATATATATATAGAAAGGCCAGTATGGTGGCCTGAAATTATGGGAGGAGCCCGGTGGAATATATAACCAGCCGTCCGCCCGTCTTCCTCGTCGGTTCCGGTGCGCGATACCTGATACGTCAGATATCAAGGGCCGACTATCCTAGACCAGACGCAGTGAGCCCGTTCGTGAGTTCCCGCGTTGTTCGTCTCCGTCTTGACCGTCTTCCCGTTCATCAGCGTCCGTGGGTTTCGCCGTCGGAGTGTCGTCTTACCCATCGAATTTGTCGTTACACGTCGGGCCGGCTGTCGCAGGTAGGGCTTCGGCACCCCCTTTTCGGTTCATGTATTACGATGTCCCATCAACATTCCCTGAACTCACGAACCGCTCGGATGTTTTACTGTGGCTCTCGTACTCATGTCACTGTTTCTACTTTCGATGTAGTCGTTATCACCTTCCGTCGATCACGCCACGTCAGGCGATTCATTCGCAGGTACGACATTCGAAACCGTTTGACTCCCCGAGCATTTCTATTAGTATCGGTCGAATCGTTCGACTCACAGCCGACTGCTTGTTACGACAAAGCAAGCAGTCCGCACGTATCGGTTGGTCTGCTCCAGTTCGAATATATCTCATCATTCATGCAGTTGTGTTATGTATCTCATTTCATCTCATTTCAAGTCATTTTAGTCCCACTCATTTCTACCGATTCAAATCATTTCTGTCACTAGCCGCGCTCCGGCGCGAATCCTGTCGCACCTCTGGTGCACCGATTCGCTTTGAAGTGCCCCAGGGTTCGGCCTCATTTCTGTACATGCTCCAGAGACTGAGTCACTCGCAGGTTCACGCACGGTCCCTGATTCTTGTCTTTGTCATGGCATATCATTTCTGTCACTTATTACGCTCCAATTCGAATCCTGTCGCATTCTTCTATGCACCGATTTGTCCTGGTGTGCCCAGCTGCTACGCCTCATTTCAGTACATGCTCCAGAGACGGATTCTTTTTCGTAACCTGCAGTCCAGTCGTTGAATCCGGTCTCTGTCATGGGATATCATTTCTGTCACTTATTACACTCCAATTCGAATCCTGTCGCATTCTTTTATGCACCGATTCGTTCTGGTGTGCCCAGCTGCTACGCCTCATTTCAGTACATGCTCCAGAGACGGATTCTTTCTTGTAACCATCAGTCCAGTCGTTGAATCTTGTCTCTGTCATGGTATATCATTTCTGTCACTTATTACGCTCCAATTCGAATCCTGTCGCATTCCTTATGCACCGATTCGTTCTGGTGTGCCCAGCTGCTACGCCTCATTTCAGTACATGCTCCAAAGTCAGGATTCATCTGTTTGGTTCAAGGGCTCGTCCTCTGATTCTTGTCTTTGTCATGGGTTTTTCATTTCATTTCACCTATCACGTTCCGGTACGAATAGTCACATCTGTGTACCAAATTCGTCTCGGCGTGCCCCAGGAATGGCCTCATTTCAGTACATGCTCCAGAATCCGTTTCGTGCTCGGTCGCAAGTTGTGGCATGGCGATCCGGATCTCTGTCATGGCAGGTTCTCTCATTTCACTGTCACATACCGCTTCCCGGCTTGGGTCCAGTTGATTCTTCAATGTTTGGATGCCTGCCGGGGGCCTTGCTCCTCGGCCTCATTTCATTATAGATTGCCTCAAAAGGGGAAAACACAGCTTTGTTTAGGCGTGTCTCGCTGTTTTCTCCACATACAAGCGTAGACTTCTTGCAATCGTTGCAAACACACATCCAAGCGTAGACTTCTCGCAATCGTTGCAAGCACGCATCCAGACATAGACTTCTCGCAATCATTACAAGCACGCATTCGAGCATAGACCTCTTGCACTTATTACTAGCACGCATTCGAGCATAGACCTCTTGCAATCGTTGCAAGCACGCATTCGAGCATAGACCTCTTGCAATCGTTGCAAGCACGCATTCGAGCATAGACCTCTTGCACTCATTACAAGCACGCATTCGGGCATAGACCTCTTGCAATCGCTGCAAGCACGCATTCGAGCATAGACCTCTCGCGATCATTACAAGCACGCATTCGAGCATAGACCTCTTACACTCATTACAAGCATGCATTCAAGCATAGACCTCTTGCAATCATTGCATGCACGCATTCGAGCATAGACCTCTGGCGATCATTGCAAGCACGCATTCGAGCATAGACCTCTTGCACTCATTACAAGCACGCATTCGAGCATAGTCCTCTTACAATCATGGCAAGCACGCATTCGAGCATAGACCTCTTGCAATCGTTGCAAGCAGGTGTCCAGGCACAACTTGTTGCAATCATTGCTGGCAGGCACTTCTGGCTTGCTCAATAGATTGCTTTAGGGAAAACCTGGATACCTTCCTAAATGTACGTTGTATTACGGGGTACTTATATTTATAGGTATAGGTGATCCAGGGAAAAAATCCGATTGCCTCTCGAGGGGTCAGGAAGGAATTTTTTCCCCGGCTGTAGCAAATTGGCCCTATGCTCTGTTGGGGTTTTTTTTTGCCTTCCTCTGGATCAGCTGCGGGCGTAGAATTGGGTGTGTCGGGTTGTGTGATACCCTATTTATTTTGATTTGGTTGGACCGGATGGACTTCTGTCTTTTCCGGCCTGGCTACCCATGAAGCCTACCATAATTCCTTGCAGTCGTTGCAGGCACGAGTCCTGGCACAACTCCTTGCATTAGTTGCAGGCACGCATCCTAGCATAACATCTTGCAGTCGTGGCAAGCACGCATCCTGGGTAACATCTTGCAATCATCGCAAGCACGCATCCAAACATGCATTCAAGCACAACTCCTGTAGTCTTCGCAGTGCACATGCGGTAACACGAATTGCTCACAGTCACTACGTATACATCTCCAGTGACAAACTCCCGGGCAATTGTCGCAAGCACATGTTTAAACACAACTTTTAGTCATGCCAAGGCTCGCGACTTAGCATAACTTCTTGCAATCATTCGTTGGCAAGCACGTTCTCAGTGGCACACAAACTGGCTACACATCATTTTCAGCAGCACTTAATTGGCCACTCGTCTCCTGTGGCTTTTCTTACAAACCACTCACTGTTGTCTGTCTATCCGTCTCTTCCTTAGGACAGTTGAGTTCAGCTTCCGTCCCGCACCAGGATCATGTTCTCACACGCAACTGGCTTCTTCCTGTAGCACGCCCAGGCTATTTCTAGCCAGCGTTCAGCATTTCTTATCCTTACAGTGCACGGAGAGCCATCTGTCGTTACGGCCCATACAGCAAGATCCCCACCACGAGGCATCCAGAGGCATCAGCCCATAGCCAACGGCAAACGCTCGCCATCACAACTGCCATCTTTAGGGGCATATTATATCCTCGCATATTCTCCAGTCTAGTCGTCCAAAAGACACCTACAGTCCCTACACGGCATGTTGAGTTCGCTATGCGCATCATCCCTCAGGGTCGCGCCTTGTGTCACGCCTATTGGTCTTACTGTCCCTCTCACAGGATCCAGAGCAAGTCCTCAGCCTGGATCCCGCGGCAATAGCAGTCCTTGCTATGCGGGAGGAATTCCTATCGTCTGGGAATGGCGTCTCCCTGTTCATTCCCTCCGTGTCTTCCCTTTCGCCCCAGGTGATGACCGACGCAGCGGCCTCCACGGGCTTGCGGCTGTTTTTTGGCCACCTCCGGCTCGCAGCTCCCTGGCCTCCCCAGTTACTGGCAATTCCTGGCTGCGCCAAGGCTTCCTCTCTGTTGATTATGTCCTTCCTACGTCAACTGGTCCAGCTCTTGTTGTTGTTTCAGTTCAACATCCATTGTTCCTTTATCCACGGTAAGTTCAATCAGGCAGCGGACGCCCTCTCCCGCTTTAACCTTGTCTCTTTTCCGATCAGGTACCCGGAGCCGGACCAACATCAGCAGCTATCCCGGACTGGTCTCAACTAACCCTGGATTAGCCCCTCACCTCCTAGCGGCTACCCAACTTATCGATCACTCCCTTTCCCGCAATACCCTCAAGGCCTATCAGTCAGCCTGGAGGGCCTTTAACCGCTTCATCACGTATCACAGCACAGTGACGTCCCGTGTCAAGCAAGTCGTAGCCTTCATTTCCTACTGCCACTCGCAGTTGGTGTTATCCGTTAATACGATCCGGCTATACCTGACCGGTGTACAACATTTCACGTCCCTCCAGGACCCTACCGTACCCTCCTTATTTTCTTACCACACCGTTCGGGCTGTTATGCGCAGTGTCCAGAAGCGCCAGCCGATGGCCGGCACCAAACCACCGCCTTTCACAGGAGACGTTCTAGAACTATGTCAGATATCCTGGCCACTTCACCTTTCGGTCTCCACATGAGTGGCATTTACAAGCAGCCATACACCTGGCCTTCTACGGCTTCTTACGGCCAAGCCAGTTTACTTGTAGTAGCCTCACAGCACGCATGCTGTACAAGCACCACCTGGTCCGATACGAAGACCATTTCATCTTACACTTAGCAGTCTCCAAGACGCAGCAGCTTGGCTCGGGTATGGACATACACTTCTATAAAACCAACAACCGCTGGTGCCCGGTCACTGTTCTCATCCGCTTGTTGCCCCTTTTGGCCAACCAACCAGGAACTGGCCCGCTTCTGCCTTTTCACACGAAACCTCTCAACGTAGCCCAGTTCATGGAGCATGTCAGGATACTCCTGGGCATCCTTCACCTCAATCCTGCTCACTACTCCGGACATTCATTCCGTATCGAAGCAGCTTCTACGGCCTCCCGCCAAGGGGTCCCGGTCCATGTTATCAAGAAATTGGGTAGATGGAAGTCCTCCTGTTTTGCCCGTTACATACCCAATCTGCAAATAGAGATGGCCCAGGCCTTTGTCAAACTCACCCAGTGACAGTCTTGATTCAATAAAGTGCAACCCCTACCTGGATGTTTTGCCCCCTTATTTTGGCATACCGTACGTTAGACCAGGGCACACTTTCAGGTCCATTTCAAGTAAGCGAGTTTATGTTAACCTTGTTTGTCATCCTTATCCGTATCGGTCTGAGGGCTCTGGACCATAAATAGAAAGGCCAGTATGGTGGCCTGAAATTATGGGAGGAGCCCGGTGGAATATATAACCAGCCGTCCGCCCGTCTTCCTCGTCGGTTCCGGTGCGCGATACCCGCCCACCCATCCCCTTTATCAGGGCATTTCTCTAAGCATACTCCTCAAGTGAGTACTCATTTCACCCATTTCATATTCATTTCATTTTAAGGTATGCCCCCTTATTTTGGCATACCGTACGTTAGACCAGGGCACACTTTCAGGTCCATTTCAAGTAAGCGAGTTTATGTTAACCTTGTTTGTCATCCTTATCCGTATCGGTCTGAGGGCTCTGGACCATAAATATATATATACACACACACACACACACATATATATATATATATATATATATATACACACACACACATCTATATATATATATATATATATATATATATATATATATATATATATACATATACATATGGCTTTTTTTCAGGGGGAACTTGGTGGAACTCAGTTTCACCACCTCTGGCTCAGACCCTGGGGGGGGGGTGGCTACTCACCACAATCACTTGTAAACACGGAATGCTGGTTTCTGTGTTTACTAGTGACAGCTCTACACTCTGTATGTAATGCAATCCTGGTATTTAATACCCCTTTAAGACCCTCTTAATGTCTGTGAAATTTGACTGACCACGCCCACTATTTGATGTGATTTGGAGGGTGTGTGTGAGTGGAGGGGTTTTGGTGGGTCGTGGTTGAGTTCCAGCACCTATTGTTTGAGGAAAAAAATGTATAAAATATAATTTGTCATGGCAATAGGAGGTGCCTGGTTTACCTACCTGCTTGTATAATTGAGCTACACACACAGCACTGTGATTACAGCAATTTCTCAGTATCCATTTTATGATTTTGTGCGGCCGATACAGGCTCTAACAGGACTCTCCTGTTTTTACTTTCAAAAGATTTTATTTTACGATAAAGGCACTTACAAACATACACCAGAATATAAACAATCTGCAGCAGGGAGGGCCCGCTGACACAATGTAAGTAATGAAAACAGGAGACATTAGTGAAAGACAGACAATATCAAAAGGGTACAGTCAGCATGCCCCTCCTCAGCGAGGGGCTAAACAAAAAGAGAGATAAACAAAGGGTGACCCCCCAGGGAGAGCCCACCCAATAGAACCGTAAGGGGTAGCACCCAGGAGCCCCCACCCCGACACCCCTAATAGGGAACTTGCTGTGCCAGGATGGGGGAGTATCCTCCCGGGCCCCCCCCTCTCAGAGGGGTAACGAAGTTGATGGGCCGTCCACAGTGGGCACCGCAACATTAAATTGGACTGTACGGTGAACCTGTCAATTACAGCTCTGTTGAGCAAACCAAAAACTTAGAACGTCTAGAAGGACAGAGGAAAGAAGAGAGGAGGAGAAGAGGAGGATAGAGGGGTAAGGGGATGTAAGCTATGTCCTAAAAGGGTGGAAGGGTATAGTGGGAGAATGTTTAGCATTCAATGCAAGAGGGGGCGCTTTAGGGGTGAGGTCTGGTCACTAGAGGAGAGCCTGGGGGTACCCCAGGCAGCAGAGAAATTCCCATGTAACGGGCCCAAGGGTCCCACACCTTTCGGAATTTAGGTGTGGTATCTGACAGAATACCTGACAGTTTTTCTTGGGACATTATCCACGATATCTTCCTCTTAACTGCGAGGAAGGAGGGTCTGGGTTGCTTCCATGCGGAGGCAATAGCAATTTTGGCTCCTAATAGGATAAAATAAGTTAGTTTCTGAGTGTTACCAGACAGCAAAGGAACAGGGGCGTTGAGTAACGCAACCTCTGGAGTTCTTGGAACCCGGCAGCCTGTGACTATGTAAATCAAGTTAAAGATTTTAGTCCAGAACGATCGAAGCCTAGGGCATTCCCACCAGATGTGGATCATGGAGCCACAAAGTTGGCACCCCCTAAAACATAAGGGGTTAGCCGTGGGGTATATTTTGGCTAGCCTGGCTGGAGTGAGGTACCACCTGGTTATCAATTTGATGCTAGCCTCCATTAGTGAGGTGTTTTGGATCCCATGGAAGGATCTGGCTAGGGCCAGCTGCCAGGTTTCAAGACTGCCAGAGGTCTGGAGATCAGATTCCCATGCCGTCATATAGGGGGATTTGCCCGTTGGGGAAGTGAGAGCCGCATAGATCACTGAAATACCACCACTCTGCTCCCCGATCCTACCACACCAGGCTTCATATTCAGTAAAGGGAGGAGGAAGGGGTTTGTTTTTCCAAAGCGAGTTCAAGAAGTGAGATATTTGTTGGAAGCGGAACCTCTCTGAGTCTGGTAGCTCTAATGCCGCGTACACACGAGCGGACTTTTCAACATCCAAAGTCCGAAGGACCGAGTCCGTCAGACTATCCGATCGTGTGTGGGCTGCAACGGACTTTTGATTCACCAAAGTCTGACGGACTTTAGAATATGGAACATGCTTCAAATTTTCCCGAAGGAACTTCCGCCGGACCCGGTCCCCTTCGAAAACTCTGCTCGTGTGTATGCTACTCCGACGGACTAAAACCGACGCTAGGGCAGCTATTGGCTACTGGCTATGAACTTCCTTATTCGAGTCGGGTCGTACGTCATCACGTTCGAATCCGTCGGAGTTTAGTGTGATCGTGTGTGGCCAAGTCCGTTCGGCCGAAAAGTCTGTCAGAACTCCGTCGGAACTCCTCTGGAAGTCTGTCGGACATAAGTCCTCTCGTGTGTACGGGGCTTAAGTGTTCAATACAATAAGCCAGGGAAATCGGACCCCTTGAATTGAAAAAGTGACCTATCCGGTATAGTCCCTTGTCCAACCACCATCTGAAGGCCTCAATGTCCAGACCAGGGGGGAAGTCATGATTACGGAACATGTGAGCAAGGGGTCTTAAAGTGGAGACTAGGGAAGGCTCTTTGCGAAGACCGTCCCATAGGGCGCAGGAGTGAGATAGGGATGGGGACATGATGGGCGGCCTGGCTTTGGGCGGGCACCACAATAGAAAATCTAGTGTAAAGGAGGGTACGGAACAGCGTTCTATGGACTGCCAATCCGGTTTCTCGTATTTGGAGTAGATCGAGGAGAGTTGGGCTAGGCGAGCTGCAAGGTAGTATTTGTGAAGGTTAGGTAAGCCCAGCCCCCCCCTGCGTCTGTGCAGGAAGAGCGTGTTTTGCGATAGACGGTACCCCTTGTTACCCCAAATATATTTCAGTATTTTGCTTTGCAGAGAGCAGAGGTGGTCCTTCCGAACTGGTATTGGAAGGGCTCGGAAATAGTAGAGGATTTTGGGAAGAAGGGTCATTTTTATGGAGTTAATCCGGCCAAGCCAGGAGAGTTCGTGTTTAGACCATGAGGAGAGATCAGTTTCCAGCTGTCTGTATAATTTGGGGTAATTGTGGGCATACAACATCTCTATTTTAGGTGTAAGGGAGATACCCAAGTATTGGATGGCAGTGTCACTCCATTGGAACGGAAAGGATTGTTTGAGTGAGAGGACTTGGTGGGTGGGGAGAGAAATATTCAAAGCCACAGACTTGGAGTAATTAACCCGCAAGCCTGAGACCTTGGCAAAGTCGTCTAGTACCCGGGATAAGTTGGGCAGGGTTGTGAGGGGGGAAGTAAGGAATAACAGTATGTCGTCCGCGAAGAGTCCGCATTTGTGCGCTTGACTACCGCACTGGACACCTCCAATGTCTATGTTGTGGCGGACTGCGATCGCCAGTGTTTCAATGGCTATTGCAAATATGAGGGGAGATAGGGGGCACCCTTGTCTGGTCCCCCTGGTGATGGGAATTGGAGTGGAAAGGTATCCCTGCATTCGAATTTGGGCCCTCGGCTGGGAGTATAAGGCCCGTAATAAGCCCAGGAAACGAGCCCCAAATCCCCACCTGTCAAAGAGCTGGAAGATGTACTGCCATGAGACCGAGTCGAAGGCCTTCTGAATATCTAAGGAAAGGAGAAAGCCAGATTGTTTGGGTCCCCCTTCCCAATTAGACTGCAGAATGGAGATAATATCGATCGCCCTCCGAATTTGATCAGGTCCCTGTCTGCCAGGGATAAAACCAACTTGGTCCTTGTGGACGTAGCGTCCGATGAAGGAGGCTAGCCTATTGGCCATAACTTTCGTGAGAATTTTGAGATCATTATTAATGAGGGAAATCGGTCTGTAGTTGCTGACATCCTCTAAGTTCTTGCCAGGTTTGGGGATGACCGTGATATACGCCGTGTTAAGGTGGGGATCCAGGGGGCTTCCATTAGCTTTATGATTACCGAGATTGGCCAGGTGGGGGGCAAGCGTGTTGGCAAAGGCTTTATAGTAAGGGATCGAAAGACCGTCGGGTCCAGGGGCGGAGCTTTTTTTAAGATCCTTTATGACTCCCAAAATCTCCTCTACCTGGAAGGGGCCTTCCATGACTTGTTTGTGAACGTCCGATAAGGCAGGGATGGGGAGTCCCTCCAAAAACTTTGGAAGGAGGTTAGCTTTGGGAGATGGGGGGCTACTGTAGAGAGAGGTGTAAAAGTTCTGAAAGGCATTCAGAACTGTGACCGGATTAGACGTGGGCAGGTGTCCTGCACTTCTGATCCGAGGGAGGGTGCTTAGCTTGGTTCTAGGGGAGAGTCTATTAGCCAGGAGTGTGCCTATTTTGTCCGCCTGTGAGTAAAACTTGTGGCCAGACCACCTAACCAATTTTTCTGCTTTCGTGGTGAGGGCGAGATTAAGTTCTAAGCGAATCTTGTCTAGTAGGGAGGTGGGGGTGCGGAGGGGGTCCTTTTTGTGAAGAGCTCTGAGTTTAGAGTATTCCTCTTCTAGCTTCAGGATGGTTGATTGCCTTTCCCGTTTTATTTGAGTACCTAATTGAATGAGTTTTCCCCTAATAAACGCTTTGTGCGCAGCCCACAGGGTTTCGGGGGAGACATCAGGAGTCGCATTAATAGAGAAATATTCCTGCAGTGCTTTGTCGAGATCCATAACTCGTGATGGCTCTGATAGGAGAGATTCATTTAACCTCCAATGCCTGGGGTGTCTCCCACTCGAACCCCCGAGGGCCGTCACAATTACCAGCGAGTGATCCGAGATCACTGTGTCAGTGATGGAGGCTTTGAGCACCCTGGGAAGGAGCGAGGAGGGGACAAGTATGTGGTCTATCCGTGCATATGATTGGTGTGGCGCTGAGTAGTGAGTGTAGTCTCTCTTTGTGGGGTTTAATTCCCGCCAGACATCGGATAACCCATGAGCGTGAAGCAATTTGGCGATCCGTAGGCTTGCCTTCGTGGGCCTGGTTAACCGGGAATGTGAGGGGGAGGATTTATCAAGGCCTTGATCAAAGGCGACGTTAGAGTCCCCTCCGACAATAACCGTTCCCTCCAAAAGAGGCGCTAAGGTGCGCAGCAGGGATTCGAAGAATTTGGCCTGACCCGTGTTCGGGGCGTAGTAGGAGACCAAGGAGTAAAGTTGGTCCCCCACAGTGCCCTTTACAAGTAAAAACCTGCCCTCCGGATCCGCCTTTTCAAAACTTTTATTGAATTTGCATGTTTTGGCAATCAAAATGGCCACCCCCTTGGTCTTGGATTCCGCGTTGGCTAAGTAGAACTGAGGGAAGTGGGCATGTAGGAACTTGGGACTATACCGGATAGGAAGGTGCGTTTCCTGAAGTAGAATTATATCTAGTTTCAGAGATTTGTAGTAATCAAGGGCTTTTCTCCGTTTGATGGGGGAATTAAGACCCTGAATGTTATGGGTGGCTATCTTAAGCCTAGCAGCCTGTGGATCAGCCATGGAGCAGAGGGGGAGCCCAGCTTCTGAAAGCGACCTCACTTACCCAATCCATAGCGGGGTTCTCGGCAAGAGCATTGGGATCGGTGGCCCGTGGTTTTCTCCCAGAATACAATGCCGCCTGGGTTAGCTCAGCCAGACCTGGGGAGAAAAAAAATAGTGTCATGTAAACATTCAACAGGGGTAGCTTACCATCAAGGGGGGAGAGAGAAGGAGAAAGGGCAAGGAAAGAAAGCGTTCCTGAGAAGAGAAAGAGGAGATCAGGGCAGGAGACACCCCCCGAAATCCCAAGAAAGAACAATGTAGACAACCGACCCATAAGGTCAGAAGTCCCGACCCTCAGGCGCCCGGGAAAGGCCGAGGGAGGGGGAGTTACACATGTGGTCCCTCGCGGAACTGGGGACCCCTAGTCGGGTAACTACCCGATCTGTTGAATCAACATTTAATAACAATAGAAGATAAGCAGCAATAAAAAAAAAAAACTTAAGGCACGGCTAAACATAATGATTAGAAGACACTGGGGCTAAACAATGAATGCTGGTCATTAGGCAAAAGGTAAGATGGTATATCCAGGGAGGGTGCTGGGGACTGCAGCCCCCTGAAGAGTCCTCAAAGCAGCCCTTAGGGCCCATTTCGAGGGGGCGCAAATAATATGGGGGGTTACGGGCAGTCCAGTAGATAGACGAAGTACAGCATAGCGTCCCGGGAAATTGAAGGCAATGGGGAAGAGGGTAGCACAAGTCCTAGGCAAGGGGAGGGCAAAAAAAGGGTGGAGGGCCAAACTTTCAATGTTTGGGGAGAAGTCCTCCGGCCCTCTCCAGGACCTCGGACGGTCAGGCACAGAATGGAGAGTCTGAAAAGGGGTCTGAATGTTGCTCAGGTGGGTGCATTATCCTTGACCTTGACTCTCCTGTTTTTATCCCCTTAAATTCTGTATGCTTGATGTTTTGTATTATATCCCTTTGATATTAAAATATGCATCTATTTAGACATACCTTATATTTGATTGCAGGTAGCTTATTGCACTTTGTGATTTGTTTTTAATAATTAACCAAAAATCGCATAAAGAACAAAATTGCATAAAAACGCATATAATGCCAAAGTATTCACATAAAGTGCAAGGAATGGATACCAATCACATAGAATACATGGGAGTGGATAACAATCACAAAACGGAACAATTAACCAAAAAATTGCATAAAAATTGCATAAAGTGCCAAACTCTTCACATAAAGTGTGAGAAGGATCCAATAGGAATATGAAAGTCTAAAGTGCATAAAGGTGCAAACAAAACCATAAATAACATTAAAAAAACACATAAAATGCACAGAAATCGCTAAAGTGCAAGAAATTGCATGTAATGCAAAATAATAAATATCAATGTAAAAAAAGGAAAAGGTGCAAAGTCCAATCAGTGCAGTAAAGTGCAAACGTCAAACAGTTCATATAAAATATGTAAAGTGCATGTGTAGAAAGTGATCAATTTGAGATTCCTCCAATCAATTCAGCAGCAATCCATGGAGTGTCACACGTTTCCCTTAGCCTCTTACCTCCAAAGGAGACTCCTAGGGTCAGAATGAGCCTGTAATCTGAAGGCAATTGTAAGCCAGCAGTCGATCGATCTCCTCCGATCGCCACAGCACACAACGGATCTCTAGTGGGGAATTTCAAACTCAGCAGATGAGGTGAAGGCATGTGAAGAAGAAAAGCATCCCCATTGTGCAGTAGTTTAAAACAAATTTAATAGGTAAAAAAATATATGCTTACATCAAAAGTATAGGTAAAACAGCCCTGAGCACAGTAATTCCTAGTTTCAGCTGTGACAGGAAGTGGTGACACCTGACTCCTTCCTGACGAATGTTGGTGTGATAAAGAGAGCGGTCTGGATACTGCCTCTTTATATTTTATTATAATTACAATATTTATAATTATAAATGATATCATTTATAATTGTAATTATAATTATAATTACATATAGAACAACAAGTTTAGCCTGTGGGACTTTGAATGAGTTGAGGTCATAACAAGTAGATGGAAAAAATTAAGAATTTATTGAAATTCCAAAACATCATCATAAAGGAGCATGAGCATAAATCATCATGGAGCATATAGCTTACAACCATAAACATGTTCGGTACAATTCTGAAAATACATAATATACATATACATCTATATACTCAATGCATTTTGCAAGCTCTGCTCGCTTCCTCAGGAGTTGATACATGTGCTAGATATCTAAAAAATATATATCAATAACATATCACATTCAATGATAGTTAAGGTTATAAAAGAAGCAGGGGACCTGTGTAAGGCACCCCATACTTACATTATGGTCAATTGGTCCCAAGGACTGATCCCCAGTGATGACAAGGGAGAATGCTCTGACCGGGAGCTGAAGGAGCATGACCCGCAGCAGACAAATGGAAGCACGATAGACAGGGCTGGACTGGGACAAGAATTTGGCCCTGGACTCCATCCAGACCGACCCACTTTAATTTTGCAAACAAGCACAAAACAGTATATAAACTATACGCAATTGTGCAAAAAAACATAAGTAGCATAACATAAGGAGTCCTCACTAACCTCTTTTATTATTTCACTTATTCTTCTCTGCATTTTTCTCATCCTTCTCACATCACTGCGTGAAGTTGAGGGAAAGCCGCACAGCCATTACTTTGACGGGCTGTCACTGAAACCGGGCCACTGAGCCATCGGCCCACTGGGAAACTCCCTGTAGTCCAGATGGCCAGTAGATGCCTCACGGTGTAGGGTGAACATGGCAAAGAAGTAGGGTGAGAAGAAATATGTCCCTTGATATGCCCCATTAGCCATATATGTCCTAACAACTGTAACAGAAATGTATAGTATCAAAGTCCATTGACAGTAACCACAATAATGCTCTGCGAGTATAAATATTTGGAAAATATCCATGTCGTATAATAAGGTTCATGGAAATATGGGCATGGATGCAAACAGGGGAGGAAAGCGTGAAAAAAATGCATAGAGTTTGAAAAATGTGAAAAAAGAAATAGAAGAAAAAAGGAAAAAAGAAAAAAGAAAAGATGTGTCCCTCATGCCGCATACACCCAACCAGACAATGCGCCCGTGTGTCACATTTTGTCATGTTACAACCAAAAACATAAATGTATTTTATGTGATAGACCAACACAAAGGGGCACACAATTGTGAAGTGGAAGGAAAATGATAAATAGTTTTAATTTTTTTTTTTTTTTACAAATAAATATCTGAAAAGTATGGTGTGCATTTGTATTCAGCCCCTTTTACTCTGATACCTAAAACTAAAATCTAGTGGAACCAATTGCCTTCAGAAGTGGCGTAATTAGTAAATAGAGTTCACCTGTGTGTAATTTAGTATACATACAGCTGTTCTTTGAAGCCCTCAAAGGTTTGTTAAAAAAAACTTTGTGAACAAACAGCATCATGAAGGCCAGAGAATACACCAGACAGGTCAGGGATAAGGTAGTGGAGACATTTAAAGCAGGGTTTGATTATAAAAAAATATCCCAAGCTTTGAACATCTCATAGAGCACTGTTCAATCCATCATCCAAAAATGGAAAGAGTATGGCACAACTGCAAACCTACCAAGACACAGCTGTTCACCTGAAGAGTGTTAAGAAGAAAGCCATTGTTGAAAGAAAGCCATAATAAGTCCCATTTTCAGTTTGCAAGAAGCCACGTGGAGGACACAGCAAACATGTGGAAGAAGGTGCTCTGTTCAAATGAGAACAAAATTTAACTTTTTGGCCTAAAAGCTAATTTGCCATGGGTGGTGGAAAATGAACACTGCACATCACCCTGAACACATCGTCCCGACCATGAAACATGGTGGTGGTAGCATCATGTTGTCGGGATGCTTTTCTTAAGCGGGGACAGGGAAGCTGGTCAGAGTTGATGGGAAGATGGATGGAGCCAAATACAGAGCAACTTTGGAGAAAACCTGTTACAGTCTGAAAAAGATTTGAGACTGTGGCGGAGGTTCACCTTCCAGCAGGACGACAACCCTAAACATACAGCCAGAGCTACAATGGAATTGATTAGATCAAAGCATATTTATGTGTTAGAATGGCCCATGTGTTAGAATCACCTAAATCCAATTGAGAATCTGTGGCAAGGCTTAAATTGCTGTTCACAGACACTCTCCATCCAATCTGACAGAGCTTGAGCTATTTTGCAAAGAAGAATGGGCAAAAATTTCACTCTCTAGATATGCAAAGCCTGTAGAGACATCCCCAAAAAGACTTGCAGCTGTAATTGCAGCCAAAGGTGGTTCTACAAAGTATTGACTCGGGAGGCTGAAAACAAATGCACACCATACGTTTCAGATATTTGTTTTTGTAAAAAAGAAAAAAAAAAACGTTTATTATTTTCCTTCCACTTCACAATTATGTGCCACTTTGTGTTGGTCTATCACATACAATCCCAATAAAATACATTTACGTTTTTTGATTGTAACATGAAAAATTTGAAACATTTCAAGGGGTGTGAATACTTTTTCAAAGCGCTCTACTTTAGATTTACTTGCCAGTGGTTTTGGATTTATAATCATTCTTAAGATTCATACAACCCTACTAAAGAGCAGATACAGGCTGGTGCCCTGACTTTCCTTTATTGCAGTTTTTATAGCCTGATTACCTCCCTCTTTCCAGCCTGTGAATGGACAGAAGGAACAGATAGAGACAGATGAGTTCATCAGTTAGTTTTGCACAGAGTGGCCTGATCCTCGTCTTCAGGGGTCCCCTAAAGCACTCGCGGCTCCTCCCCGCATCGGGAAACCACCTAGGAGAAGCGCTCTCCTTGGGGGTCCCTTTGCAGGCACACTCCAGAGTCCAGCATTTGCATCAATGGACATAGAATGCTGGACACGGCCCCGGCGCCCGTGTCATTGGATTTTATTGACAGCAGTGGGAGCCAATGGCTGTGCTTCTATCAATCTATCCAATCAAGAGCTGAGACAATGGACAGAGAGGGGGAATGTGTCTCTGGCATGGGAATTATGGGGCTCAGGTGAGTAAAACGGGGACTGGTCAGTGACAGAAGTTTTTCCACCTTAATGCATAAGATGCATTAGAGTGAAAAAACACAAGGGTTTACAACCTCTTAAATGGATTGCATCTCTGCATTAATTGGTGTGTATTTTTTTATATTTGCCAGCAGTTCAGTTTTACATACCTAGTTACATACTTCTATTAAAAAACAAAAGAGGCTTCTGTTTACAAGTTCTCAATTTAAAGTAAAAAAATACCTTTTTAAGTAGACTGCCGGATTTCTCATACATAGATATACATTCGTTTTGGACTATTACATTTTCATGGGCTATTTTCAACTCCTGAACATTGTACAGTGTTGCTTCTATGTGGAAAATCACAGTACTGTAGTTTAAACTTGACTTTTGAAGGTACATTTTGATAAAAGAGTTTTAATAGACTGCTAAGGGTCAAACATCTGATTTTTTTCACTTGATTTCTGACTGCAGATAAGTAACTTTTTATACAGGCAATAAATAAAACAGCAAACTGCTGCTGCAATTGTTACCATGAGTCTGCCAATAACATGAGCTCCTGCAGGAAAAATAGGACAGAAACTAGTTTTCATTTTTTTTGTATTGCACTAAAACTAAGAATGAAGATTTTACTTTTTTAACTAGACCCTAGGTTTTATCTGATGAAAATAATTTCCCTGATTGGTTTAATTTCAGATTATAGGAGAATGTGTTTTTCCCATTTCTTTTAGCTTCTGGCCTTTGGTTTGATAGTAGTTACAATTACTGAAAATGAATGAACGCTTGAAGTAATTTTTTATGTTTATATTCTATATTTGCGTGGGTTTATTTTTATAACTACATTCACTTATCTGTTTAATATTGGATTTTAAAAAGTTGTATACTAAAACAAACATTATTTGTAGAATAAAAACATCTGTTTCCAAAGAGAAACATAATACAATAATTAGGCAAGACGCACCTGTAATATTAATGGAACATAAATAAACAATATGTACACAAATACATTTTATGAACATTGGCGATTTTCTTTGAAAACAACACCTACTGAATAGTGCAACACTTTTTGGAAAATGAGGACACAACATGCTATTTTATTATGCATCCAATGCCTAGTTATTGTGCATTTGTTATTTGGGGCATTTCATTATATATGAACCATCTATTATGGAAAACATTTCACATTTTGTTTGTCATGGCAAACATTTGTAAACTATGAAAAAATAAACCTTAGTTTGAGACACTTTTATTACAAGTAAAAAAATGAATCTCTGAATGGCAGTGTACCTAACAATTGATAAATATACACTAAAGTCTGAGCAAAAAAAAAAAAAAACACAAATGGAACTTATATTTCCTGACGCATCATGGCAGCACACACAGTGGGTTGTGACTCCGCCTCCACAACCTGATAGGACTGGTTAGCTATAAGGTTTGAAGAGGAGTCCACCGTTGCATTCTCCTTTTTTTCCTCACCTGTATGGGACATTACGTTCGAGTTCGGTTAGCAAGCAACCCCTTACCGCACCACCCCAGCTAGGTTCAGCCTCTCCTACTTGGAAGTCCCTGTCCGTACGGTCTCTAAATGAGCCATAACGCAGGGAGCCCCACTCTGGTGGTCTCAGGGGCAAAAAATTACTAAGCAGCAAGCCTTTTTAAGAAAAAACAACAACAACCTTAAAAAGGTTGTAATAACTGCAGCGGTCTCCCCCCTTTTCCTATCTGTTGAGCTCCCCAGCATGTCTCCGTTCTCTGCCTACCTTCTGTTTCAGTCCTCAGTTTCCTTCCTTTTTTTTTTTTCCTTCCTTTTCCCACTCTGGGCATGCTGAGCCCTGTAGTCCCACGGCGCTGTGTCCCTTCCATCATGGCGGTTCCGTCTGGATGTTCGGCGCTCAGGAAGTGACACTCTCCCTTGCCCTCTGCGTTTGCCAGCATCCAAGATGGCGCAGGGTGGCGCAGGCGGCCAGTGCGCATGCGCGGCGGTGACGTCATTCCTCCAGCGACGGCGGGCTATTTAAAAAATGTCATTTTCGTTTTGAAGTGCTGCTTGTGCCTTCCACGCCATCTACCAGCCTGATCTCTGCACACAGCCTGCTGCCTTGCAAGACAAGTCCTCCTGAACTCTGGTAAGCTGCTTTTCTTTCATCCTTATGCACTTTGCCATTCATTTATTTGCTGCACCTTCTGCCCATACTCTGCATTGGCTCTTATACTGAAAACCTCTGGTCACAGGTGTACTCTATTCTTCCTCATGGAGACCGCTGCCTTAGTAGACCATCCTAGAACCATAAGGTAAGGGGGCGTATGGATTGGTAAGTAGCGAAGAGGAGAAAAAGAGAGCTCTGCCACTAATACCTTTCATTTTGGTAGCTCTGGCAGGTCTTCGGGGTCATCCCATTCTAAAAGAAAGGAACGTTCCCCCTCAAGACACTCTCACTCTCGGCGAAGTCGGTCAAGGTCTTCCCGTCATCGCAGAGAATCGCCATCCTCACATCGAGAGGAACACCATACCCGTCCTGCGGTTAATACCTGCTGGGTCTGCGGAGCGCAAGCATTACCTAGTAAGCTTGTCTGCCAAGTCTGTCTGGAGGAAGCAACCCGGGACAAGGAAGCGGACGCTAGAGAAGCCTCCAATATTATAAGAGACTCAGTTAAGGAAACGATCCTGCAGGTGACAGCTTATGACCCAATCAGGTCATCTAACTCAGCCTCAACCTCTCATTCTCCTCAGGATCCAGATGACTCCCCAGAGGATGAGGATCCTCTGACTCCTACAGTTTTTGACTTTGCGTTAATAAACCCCTTTGCGAAATCGGTTAAGGAGGCGATCGGTTGGGAGGAAGAGAGAGACGTTCCGCCTAAGTTAAGGAAATACTTCCCTAACCTAAAAAAAAGACCCTGAGGTCTTCCCCTTTATCGAAGAGCTAGAGGAGCTCATAAGAGATGAATGGCAAAAACCAGAAAAGAAATCCGGCTTAAATAACAGATTAGCGAAGCTCTATCCCCTAAAAGAGCCAGCAGTGAATCCTCTTATCTCTGCTCCCGTGGTAGACTCATCACTGATGCGCTTAGCGCGCCATGTAACCCTACCAATAGAGGACGCCGTAACCTTTAGAGATGTGATGGATCGCAAAATCGATCTCGACCTTAAGAAAGCCTACTCAGCAGCGGGGGGGGCCTGTAGGCCCGCAATCGCCCTAGCAGCGGTCGGTAGAGCCATCACCTCCTGGACATCTGGAGTTGAAAAATTAATCGCAGAAGCGGCGGACCAAGACAAAATTATTTCAGCTCTGCAGGAACTTAGCCTTGCGGGTGATTTCGTAGCGGAGGCGGCAGTGGACGTTATTCGGTCATCAGCAAGAGCAATGCTGGCCTCAGTAACTTCCAGAAGGGCTCTCTGGCTAAAACCTTGGGTTGCTGATGCGACTTCCAAATCCAGCTGGTGTAAGATCCCTTATGATGGCACTAACCTTTTTGGCTCAAAATTAGATTCCGCAATATCAAAGGTCACGGGGGGAAAATCGGGTCTAATACCATCGGACAGAAGATCCAAGCAGCAGAAAAATCCGCCTTTCAGACGTCACCTTCCGGAAAGGTACCGGGACGTAAGGTCCTATAGACCCGGCAAAGAATTCAAACGGAATTGGCGAAGCACACAACCCTCTTTTGTAAGAGTCCAAAAATCGAAGACAACCGCGCCGGGAGACCAACAAAAATCTTTTTGATGCCACGCATGCCCAGCCCGCAATAGTTGGTGCGAGGCTGAGGCTATTTGCCCAAACTTGGGTAGACAAAATAGAAGAACCCTGGGCGATATCCACCATTCAGCAAGGTCACAGGTGGAAATTCAAGCAAAAACCGCCAAAAAACCACTACAAATCTACCAAGCTACCCTTTTCGCGCCTGAAGCGAAAGCTTTTAGTCAGATACATTATGGAGTTGCTCCAGAAGCAAGCAATTATAGAAGTTCCACAGGAGCAGAGAGGAGAGGGGTTCTACTCCCCCCTTTTCTTGGTGTCAAAGAAAACAGGCGACCTGAGGCCCGTGTTGGATTTAAAGAAGGTAAACCAAATGATTCTAGTCGAATCATTCAAGATGGAGAGTCTCCAATCAATATTACTAGCAATAGGGGAGAAAGATTGGATGCTCTCGGTCGATTTATCCGACGCTTATCTACACATTCCAGTGCATCAAACCTTTCAAAAGTATCTACGCTTTGCGATAGGCAAACAACACTTTCAATTCAAAAGCCTCCCATTTGGGATATCAACGGCACCCAGGACCTTCACAAAGGTGTTACTTCCGGTTATAGCACTACTGAGAGAAAGAGGTCTAAGAGTCCTACACTACCTCGACGATATTCTTCTTCTAGCAGACAGCCGAGAAATACTTCTACGACATCGTTCAATTCTGATTTCCACACTCCAGCAATTCGGGTGGATAGTGAATTGGAGGAAGAGCAACCTGGTCCCAGTGCAGAAGATGGTCTTCCTAGGAGCCGAATTGGACACCAGATCCAACACGGTAGGGCTTCCCCAGGAGAAAATTCGTCCTCTTATCCGCAAAGTGAGAAAGCTACTATCAGTAGAACACCTATCTGCAAGAAAATGCTTAAGTATTCTGGGCTCAATGTCATCAACCTTTCTAATGGTTCAGTGGTCTCAATGGAACTCCAGGGTATTTCAGAATTCGTTCCTAAAACAATGGAACGGGGTGTCCATGTCACAACAAATAACAATCACCAGAGCAGTCAAGGAGTCAGTACGTTGGTGGACTCAAACCAACAATCTAACTCGCCGTCGTCCTATCGTTCATCCACTCCCAGAAATAGTAACGTCAGATGCCAGTTACCTTGGCTGGGGTGCGTATCATCTAGATCGGGGAGCACAGGGCCGCTGGCCCTTCTGTCCACAGGGGATAGTCTCGAATGTTCTGGAACTCAGGGCTGCATGGCAAGCACTTCTAACTTTCAGTCCTCTCCTTTCAGGGAAGAATGTCCTCCTGCGTATGGACAACACAGTGGCTGTGAATTATGTCCACAGGCAAGGGGGCACAAGAAGCAAAGTCCTAATGCGGGAAGTACGACCTATAATCGAGTGGGCCCAAGTCTACCTGACGGATCTGAAGGCAGTATACGTACCTGCAATTCACAACCAACTCGCGGACGATCTAAGTCGAATATTTATTTCAAACAACGAGTGGTCTCTCAGTCACAAGGCCTTTACTCTTCTGACACACAAATGGGGTGTTCCCGACATAGATCTGGTAGCGACTCCAGCGAATCGCAAATGCACTCGCTTCTTAGCAAGGACCGCCTATCCAGCAGCAACAGGGATCGACTGTCTCCACCATCCTTGGGAGTTTCGCCTTGGTTACATATTCCCTCCGGTGCCCTTGATAGCCAGGTTTCTGGCCAGACTGAGGACTTCGTCTTCCACGGTAATAGCAGTGTTGCCCTTCTGGCCCAGAAGACCGTGGTTTCCGGCCATCCTGCAATTGAGCACAGAAGAGCCTCTCCCACTTCCACTGTTCCCAGACTTGCTCTCACAGGGGAAATTTCTACACCCGTCACCAGAACGACTACACCTGACGGCTTGGAAACTGAAAGGGAAAGGTTACTAGATCAGGGTTGTTCATTAAGAGTAATATCCACCTTACAACAAGCAAGGAAGAAGTCGACAAACGACATATATAATAAGATTTGGAAAAGATTTTCTGCAATAGCCCAGCTACAGTCCTGGAATCCCCTTTCTCCTTCAGTCTCTCAGGTGTTAGAATTCCTACAACTAGGCCTAGAGAAAGGCTTAAGATCAAGCACTTTAAAAGTTCATGTCTCTGCCATATCCGCAATGACAGGAATCAAGTGGGCCTTAAATCCCCTCATCATCCAATTTCAGAAAGCATGCCTAAAAATAAGGCCTCCTAGAAAACCAATTTTTCCGACCTGGGACCTATCGATTGTCCTGGAAGCTTTAACCAAAGAACCTTTCTCGACGGGGGGATCAATATCCCTATGGGACTTGACACTAAAGCTATCGTTTCTAGTTGCAATCACATCGGCCAAGAGGGTCTCTGAGCTGCAAGCTCTACTAATCAAAGAACCACACCTAGTTTTCTTCCCAGACAGGGTCGTACTCAGACCTTCGGAACGGTTTGTGCCAAAGGTAGCTTCTAGCTTCCACTTTAATCCGGAGATCAATCTTCCCGTATTTCTCAACACAGATGGAAACCCACACCCTCTGGACGTGAAGTCTGCAATATCCGCCTACCTGGAGGCTACCGCTCCATTCAGGAAGTCAGAAAACCTCCTAGTCATTCCGCATGGCGCCAAAAAAGGTCAAGCGGCTTCCTCAAGAACAATATCCTCATGGTTGATTAAAGCCATCAAAAAAGCATATCTAGTTCAACATCTTCCAATACCGGAAAGCTTGAAAGCGCATTCGACGAGAGCGATGGCGACCTCATGGGCAGCATACAGCAGAGTATCACCAGAGACTATTTGCAAGGCAGCAACTTGGTCATCAAAAACCACATTCATGTCTCACTATAGAATAGATCCGGCTCAATTAACCACGGTTGAGTTCGGGAGATCAATTATTCAATCAAACTCATCTATATCCTGTACTTGAGTAAATAAAGAAAACTTCTAAAACGCACCCTCCCATGTAGCGAGTTATTTCCCACTGTGTGTGCTGCCATGATGCGTCAGGAAAACGGAAAATTGTATACTCACCTTTCCGTAATTTTCCTTTCCTGACGCATCCCATGGCAGCACACAGGATCCCACCCCTCTAAGGTGATAGTTACTGAGAATGCAACGGTGGACTCCTCTTCAAACCTTATAGCTAACCAGTCCTATCAGGTTGTGGAGGCGGAGTCACAACCCACTGTGTGTGCTGCCATGGGATGCGTCAGGAAAGGAAAATTACGGAAAGGTGAGTATACAATTTTCCGTTATATTGTTATAATTCTAAGGCCGCGTACACACGCGCGGACTGTTCGCCCAACTTTGTCCGCTGAACAGTGTTTGGGCGGACAGTCCGCTCGTGTGTGGGCTTTCAGCGGACAGTTTCAGCGGACAGTTTGACGAACAAGGTTTTTCGGAAATTCCGTAAAACTGTCCGCTGAAACCTTGTTTGAGCGAACAGTCCGCCCGTGTGTAGGCTTGTTCGTCAAACTAAGTTCCGCGCATGCTCAGAAAGGATTTACACGCCGAAAGTTATAATGCAGTGTATAGGACGTCGTATTTTTCGTCCCGTCGTACGTGCCGTTCACGTCATCGCGCACGGTTTCAGCAAACTGTTCGTTCGTCGTGTGTGGCCATGTCCGTCCATGCTAATTTTGAGCCGACTGTTTGCCGAAACTGTTTGACGGACAAAGTTGGGCGAACAGTCCCCGCGTGTGTACGCGGCCTAATTATTGTGTATATCTATTTTAGATTGACCAGTGACCGCTAGGGCAACTAGGGCTGAATCTATAGCACGATCCTAAAATCAGACAGAACATTCGCTGTTTGAACAAATACCATATTTTTGAGGGATTTGGCAGGAATTCCTCTGGCAAATGTCCCATGGTGCATCTGGCCAGGTGCAAAACCATGGCCAATGATGGTTTGGACCCAAGTTGCAGCTCACACACTAAAAGGCCGCTCTCCCAGCAGTCCTTTTCAGTATTTACTGAGAGTGACCTACAGCTGTCATTACTTTTAGGGAGAGAGATTTGGTTAGTGTAGTGTTTTACTACTACTTTGGGCTTTACGGTATCAGTTAATTGAACAAGCTGGGGTTAGAAGCTCATTGGTTTCTATGCAGTAGTGAGCTTGATTTTGCACTTTCCAGCTTTAGTAAATAAATCCCATTGTGTACTTAAAAGTGGGGTATGTCTGTACTCTACATTAATATATAATGTACTATATATTTGCTACCAGTACTTTGTATGGCATGAAGAGTGAAGTATAAGTCCACCTGCATTCACTGTTATTTCCTACTATCCCTTTCAGAGCAACTTTTTTTGCGTGCCAGCATCAGATCCCCTTGCTGTGTTGCTGCTGACCCCCCTTTTTTTGTTAATTTCAATTTGTTTGTATTTTTGTTAATGGAAATCAGTTTTATTTAGTTATTTTTTTCAGTAAAAAAAATAGACAATGTAATTTTACTTTTTTTGTAGGGTTTTTGGGTGGCTGTTTGGTGTTATCTTTATGTTTGAGCTTTCTTTATTTTGTTTTTTTGATAGGGTCTTTCATATATATATATATATATATATATATATATATATATATATATATGCCAACTGGAGAAATGTATACCTGGATTCCTCTGGTCTATTCAACCCAAACACATTTTGATCTACTCTAAAAAGTGGTTAGACACCTTTGGTGAGTTGTCATCTACCCCATGAGCCATTGTGGTGAAGCTTTTATTTAAAGGAATGTCAAACCAGAAGATTTAATTTATTTATTGTGTTGGGAATGTAATATAAAGGAAAATCCACTTTGCACTGCAAGTGCACTTGAAAGTGCACTGAAAGTGCACTTGGAAGTAAAGTCGCTGTAGATGCGAGGGGGACATGCAAGGAAAATAAAAAAACAGCATTTTAGCTTGCACGTGATTGGATAATAAAATCAGCAGAGCTTCCACTCATTTCAGATCTACCCCTTAGATTTAGAGTGATTGCACTTCCAAGTGCACTTTCAGTGCAATTTCAAGGGCACTTGCAGTGCAAAGTGGATTTGCCTTTCATAAATAACCCCCAATGCCTCTCTACAGTTATTTCCCAACTTATACATATTGATCAAGTCGGCTTCATACCTGGAAGACAAGCCTCTGATGGAACCCAATGCTTTGTAGACCTCATTTAATGAATGGGGTGCAATCAAATGCCTTCTCTGCTCCTTTCCTTGGACCCGGAGAAGGCATTAGGTAGCTTGGGCACACTTGGAGGCTGTTCTGTGCAAATTTGGCCTGTGGGGTGTATTCTTATACACTATTATTAGCCTATACTCGTCCCAAAGCACTCATTTGTGGACATTGAGTGTCATTTCAGACCCTTTCAAAATCACAAATGGTTCGAGACAAGGTTGCCCACTTTCCCTTTTAATATTTGCTATAGTTATGGAACCGCTGGCACAGGCAATCTGCTCTGCTCTCATGGTTTCGGGTATATAAGTCAGCGATACGGAACATAATTGAACTCCATATTGCCAAACCTACCCCTACAATCCTGATCGAGGATGACATCTCTAATATTGGGAACTTATAGTCCTCATCTGGCAGTTTGCTTTTGCAGCTCTCAAGGTTATGGTTATCCTCCTTATCCTCCATATGGTTGGTCCACAAATAACAAGATATGGAGCTTCATATTAAAGTTTTATGAGACACACAGCAAATCTATCAAGGGAATCTTGGTCTTCTACAGACTCCTTACAATACCCTCTCTGGACTTTTCGTATGCCCCAATTAACTACTGGTCCTCCTACATGAACAATCTTCCACCTATGCAGCAATGCTACCAAGCCCTTAATTCGCCCTTAAGGTCCTCCCACTATATGACACATTGGGATTCCCTACAAAAGCTCTTTGTAAAATTGTATTATACACTTACTAGACTTGCTGTGATCTACTTCTTGCTCCTATGTTGGAAGAATTTAGGCTTTTCAGGAATATATAATATACGGTGGAACTGCTGTGTTATTAAGGACTTGTCAGAGCTCAGGCTTCTCAGCTGTCAGTTAATTACCAGCACTCTTCATTCCACAGTGACTCACCTGATGATCATATCCTGCTCATCATTCAGCCTGCTGGCTATTTAAGCTGTTTGGATCAGATCTCCTGTGCCTTAGCCTTGGTCTAACATATATAGAGACTCCCTGCTGGTTTACTGTTGAAGACTTGCCTGGCTGATGTCCCTTCTGGTTCCTTATCCTGTCTGCTACTCTAACTATGCTGATATCTGATTCCCTGATTCCAAGCTTGTTCTGATTACCAAACCCTGGCTATGTTTTGACTACATTTACTATTTTTACCATGTTTACCATTATATTAAATGGTGTGATTACTGCATTTTCTGTATCCGTCTGATTCATGGCTCCTGAAAGGACTATTCGATACAAATATTTGGGTTAATTAAAACTCTCATTCCAATCAATCTTAACTCATCTCCACTGGATCTTCTGATGGGTTTGGCAATACCCACATGGCCCAAACTTTTCCAAACTCTAGCCACTCATATTTTAATAGCTCCATGCTTAGCTTTGGCTAGTAAATGGATATCTCCCCAACCTCCATCCCTAAATTACCTGAATCAATCTTTGAATATACACTTTAAAATTGATTTTTTTTCTCCAAAGCTAATTTAACGACATCCAAATTTTGTACTGAGTGGGCACCTTGGATCAAAGACTCTGGTGAAATGGTGTCATATTTCTCACTACATATTAGAGATAGAGGTTTTATATATATATATATATATATATATATATATATATATATATATATGGATTAGCATCAAATGTAGAGCTTGAAGGACACCGCCACTCACTGGTTCTTCTTTTTAAGGGCTTTGGGCTTTGTTTGCCCATTTTTATTAAAAGAAAGTCAAACAAACAAATATAGGTTTCCCTCGCAGGGGCTCCAGCATTCCTTTTCATCAACAAAACTACATTTAGCCTAGTAGGCTCTCACTTGCAGCACTGCAGCTCTGGCCTTACCCTCCAGGCCCTTGTCTGTCTCGTACAGACTGTTTCACCAACCACCTTGGCGCACACAGCTAGAAGCCTCTTGCTGCACTGGCTCCACTGTGGAGCCCTCCTGACTCCTGACACTCAGACTTCCTATCTTCTGGGGTGGAGCCCAGAACCATGGTCAGGTTACTACTAAAAGCCCAGCACACATCTGACCAATCAGTATGCTGGCTGTTTTCAAAATCAGGACCCAGGACTAGGGATTCCATCCCACCCGGATCTCTCAGAAATCCCTGAGATCCAGGTCCCAAAGTGGACTTTAGAAAATACTGAGGAAACTGAAAGGCCAGTTTCCTCTTCATGTTACATGCTCCCTGGAGCCCCTCAACCCGTCTGGTTGAGAATTCTGGGTCACATCCTCCTTCTAGACCCTGGCCGGGCAGCGTTCTGTCACATATCCTCCCCCCTGTTTCGACCCCGGAAGGGGCGTAACACACCAGCCAAACCTCTTCAAAATGGCACCTCTGTGCCAGTTACCACCAACAAGGACCAAACCCAGTCTTATCAGGTGACTTTCCCTATGTCCCCCTGCTACACTGACTTGGGTACTACAAAGACACCCCAGTGACTTTTTCCGGGTGCACTTCCAAGAACGCCATCTGCCCATTTTCCTTGGGGGCCACACCTTCAAGCACTTTAACACTAAGGGACTTATCAAGGACTTGGATATTGTTTCTCAACCTTTTTTCTTTACTTCTAAAGTGGTCACATTTTTAAACACCTTTTTAGCCATGAAGTGTGGGCATTTTTATTTGGGAATTAAACTCTTTTAATGACACCTTGTTAAGCTTTGGGTCAGTGTCCTCATACCTTTTACTCTTGCAACTTGGGATGTTCCTAAACCTCTGGAAATCCTTCCCAGAATTACGCCCCTTAACCTGTAGGGGGCCCAATTCTACTGCACCTATTCCCTCTTCTATGTCTGTCATACCATTCATCTTCCTGTATTTTCTAAGATTAAGAGCAACCATGTGACCTTGACCATCAGGTCTTCCCTTATTTTTGTTGTTACCCATGGTAACCAAAACATTTACCAGTGTGTTGCACTTTTCCTCATTGTCTGAAGTATCACCACATTTATCAGAACTCTTTTCACTGATGTTCTGCAAGGCAGTGTCTGGGGGAAAATTGCACAAAGTGGAGTAGTTGTCTACCACGGCAACATCACTAACCACTAACTCCACTGCCACATGACGCTCCTCCAGAAACTGTCCTGATACCTGATCCTCACTATCCAATTTCACCTTTGGATTGATGGCCCCAAACACATCACATGTACTTGTGCCCTCTGGCACTTCCGCCCAGATTTCTGTCCTGTCCAACAGTACTCCAGAGTGCCTCTCATACACAACCTCTGTATGACACAATCCCGCACACTGTGAGACAATTTTCCGTAATAACAACAATTGCATTACATGCTTCCAAAATTGCATAGATTGCGATGGTACAGCCTGTAATATCCAGCTTTATTTATGCATACCCCATGGTAAAAGTTCTCCAAACGCAGGAGAGGATGGCAGGTAGGGATGAGCCGAACACCCCCCGGTTCGGTTCGCACCAGAACTTGCGAACGACCCCCGCGTTCGGTACGAACGTTAGAACCCCATTGAAGTCTATGGGACTCGAACGTTCGAATTGGAAAGTGCTCATTTTAACGGCTAATATGCAAGATAGTGTCCTAAAAAGGGTTTGGCGACCTGCCTCCTGCCTCAGGGGACATGGGTCACTGCAAAAAAAAGTTTTAAAAACTACCGTTTTGGCGGGAGCACTGATTTTAATGACGATTAAAGTGAAAAAAAAAAGTGAAATATTCCTTTAAATATGGTGCCTGCGGGGTGTCTGTAGTATGCCTGTGAAGTGCCACGTGTTTCCCGTGTTTAGAACAGTCCCTGCACAAAATGACATTAAACGGAAATAACACCATTTAAAACTGCTTGCGGTTTTAATGTTATATCTGGTTCCTGCAATATGGTTGAAAATCATTGAGAAACATGGCATGGGTAGCCCTCCCTGCCCATTACCAGCCTATTTGGGTCTTGTACGCATATTAAGGGGAACCCCGTACCCATATTAAAAAAAGGAAATGCGTGTGGCCCCCAGGCCCTATATACTCAGAACAGCAGTATACAGGCGGTGCAAACAAGACAGGGACTGTGTAGGTTTGTTGTGTTAAGTTGAATCTGTTTGTCATTTTCAACCGGTACATTTTTAAAGTGTAGCTCCAGTCAAAAAAACTATCTTTAAGCTTTTTGGAAAACATAGGGAAGGGTTATCACCCCTGTATAATTTGTTTTGTCGTCCATCTTTTTTCATCTCACTTGCTGCTGTCTCCTTGCGTTTGCAAGTAGGAGATGTTTGTAAGTTGGATGTTTGAAAGTAGGGGCCTGCCCTATATTATAGCGGTATGTACTGGGTACAGAGCACGCAGACAGCACGCACTATCTCCTAACACTACTGACTGCAAGCTCTATTATTAACCACTTGTTAGCCCAATGTTTGCATAAAGTGAAAGATGAAGTTATGCTGAGTAAATAGATATCAAACATGTCACTCTTCAAAATTGCACATGCCCGTGGAATGGCGCCAAACGTCGCTACTTAAAAAATCCCCATAGGCGACGCTTTAAATATTTTTTTACTGGTTACATGTTTTGAGTTGCAGAGGAGGTCTAGGACTAGAATTATTGCTCTCGCTCTAACATTCTCGGCGATACCTCACATGTGTGGCACATGCGAGCACATGGGGACATGGGCGCTTTAATTTTTATTTTATTTTTTTATTGTTCATTTTACTTTATTTATTTTAGTTTGACATTTTTTTTCCCAAAAATATATTTTTGATCACTTTTATTCCTATTACAAGAAATGTAAACATCCCTTGTAATAGGAATATGGGGTGACAGGTCCTCTTTACAGTGAAATCTGGGGGGTCAATATGACCCCACATCTCACCTCTAGGCTGGGAAGCCTGAAATAAAAAATAAAAAAAAGATTCTGGCTTTGATCGTACTGGCGAGTTGGTAGAAGCACCGGAGGGCGGTGAGGGGTGGGGGGCGTCTATGGCTGGGTATTTCAGGGTATCACCGAGTATGGCTGGGTATCTCTGAGTATGGCTGGGTATGGCAATTTATGGCAGGGTATTACAGAGTATTGGCGGGGTATTGGCGGGGTACTACAGAGTAATAGCAGGGTACTGCACTGCAGAGTAATAGCAGGGTACTGCACTGCAGAGTAATGGCAGGGTACTGCACTGCAGAGTAATGGTGGGGTACTGCACTGCAGAGTAATGGCGGGGTACTGCACTGCAGAGTAATGGCGGGGTACTGCAGAGTAATGGCGGGGTACTGCACTGCAGAGTAATGGCGGGGTACTGCACTGCAGAGTAATGGCGGGGTACTGCACTGCAGAGTAATGGCGGGGTACTACAGAGTAATGGCAGGGTACTGCACTGCAGAGTAATGGCAGGGTACTGCACTGCAGAGTAATGGCGGGGTACTGCACTGCAGAGTAATGGCGGGGTACTGCAGAGTAATGGCGGGGTACTGCAGAGTAATGGCGGGGTACTGCAGAGTAATGGCGGGGTACTGCAGAGTAATGGCAGGGTACTGCAGAGTATGCACTGGTATTGCAGAGTATTGGCAGGGAATTGAGGGGTTAAATTCGGTGAGCAGCGATGTGGGCACTGCAGATGCAGCCCACATCGCTGCTGACACCGATCTCTTTCCCCTCCGCTGTACCGATCGGTACAGAAAGGGGAGGGAGGAACAGGCGTCATAACATGACGCCGGTTTGTTTCCAAGTGATCACTCCGTCATTTGACGGAGCAATCACGCGATAAACGGCCGCTATGAGCGGCCGTTTACCGTGATGCGCCGGGTCCTATGGACCCGGCGGTCACGGATGCTCTCGAGTGCGCACACCTCGGGGCACGCGAGAGCAGAATTCTGGGAGGCCGTTAATTAACGGCCTCTCTGAGTTAAACAACCGCCCTGAAGCCGTTAATCGGCAATGGGCAGTTGTTAAGTGGTTAAAGCTAGATCACTAGCTATATAGGTGAGGTGAATATAGTGGTGTATACTGCAGTCAGGGCACAGACAACAACCACTACACAGCAGCAAGATAGGAAATCAGCCAAAAACGATTGGTGTGTACTGTGTTGAAGGTACACAGAACACCCACTGCTTCAGATGCAAAGTAACACACTACAGGAGGCCGCCTTAAAGGCGGCCTTATATAGTGTGGGGCGTGCACTACACAGCCTGAGCTATGATTGGCCACAGGCAGGATGCCTGTGGCCAATCATGGCTCTCCTCGCTGCCGGCGCTGCGATTGGCCAAGCATGCGGGGTCACAGTGCATGCTTGGCCAATCATCGGGCAGCAATGCACTGCGCCAACGCAGTGCATTGTGGTCCGCGCGCGCGTCACTCGAATTTTGACGCGAACGGCCAAAACGTTCGGAATTTGCCGAACGGCCGAACGGCCAATGTTCGAGTCGAACGTACGTTCGACTCGAACACGAAGCTCATCCCTAATGGCAGGATATACACCGGCTGTATACTCCAATATTCTAACATTTCTCTCAGCATATCTGTCATAAAAAGGTACTGCGATTCTACACTCAAGACCTTCCTGGGGTCCTTAATCTTCCTTGGAATGTGGAAAGACTCATTTACTGATGCCTTGGAGGCAGTGCTTCTTAAAGGGGCTTCCTCCCCGCTGGAGGTATCCAATGCTTCCAATAAAGCCAATAGACTTGTTGTCCATCTGTCCCAGTCTACTTTCTCTGGTATTAAAATTACTTAGACATATAAAGTCTAACATTTGTTTCAATTCCTTATGGTCTATAACAGAAACCTGATATAAAAACGCAGGTAACATTCTATTATGAACCAACATATTCTCCATCCCAGTATGTTCAACATGTTTCGCCTTAATCGGCTTCCTCAGGAACAAGGGACTAGGAGTGTCCAATCCCCAGAAAAGCAGTGTGTTACAGTCTAAATATACATAAAAGAAAATAAAAAACAACAATATCACATGCATGTCATTATAATTCAATAACGAAACAATGTACACATAAAGCATAGCAAAATCTTACAAATCATAATTGCAAATGTGTAGAGAGAAAAAAAAAAGGAAGAAAAAGGGGGAGCTCCTCCCCCCCAAAAAAACCTTGTACACAGCCAAGGTGTTGAGTAATCCCCTTACCTCACAACAAAGGGGAAAACACCAACAAATTAGGGGGTTAGTTCCCATCAAAGGCAGTCCCCATCACTACCATTGCAAACAATGCCGGACAGCTTCCAATACATGGCCAGATAGCCCGTAGAGAGGGTTTCAATTCCTACATGTGTCTCTGAAAAATATATGCAATGATACCTGAACAAAAAATCACAAAGATAAGACTCTTCTTGAGGCGGGGTCATCCATACGTCATTGGGGAAGCCCAGCTTCCCCATTTGCATCAGAGGGGGACGGGGTCAGGTGACGGGTGGCCCCGCCCTCTGCATATAAGAAATATCAGACTGCTGGGATCCCGCAGTGTCTCCTCCGTGGAGACAGAAGATGGATGGATTGGCTGCGCTGGATCAGATCAGCCATCGCAGGACCCCGGAGAGATGATCATCTGTCGCTGGATAGCAAGAGTGGATTACCACTGGAATCTTTTTTTATTTTTTTTAATAAAGGACTTTTTCAAAAGTGTGTTTGTCTTATTTAACTATTTTTTACACCTTCTTTGTGAAATAGTAGGGGTACCCTTACCATTTCAAACAGGGGGGCGGGGTCTGGGGGTCCCCTTGTTAAAGGGGGCTTCCAGATTCTGATAAGCCCCCGCCAGCAGACCCCCACAACCACCGGCCAGGGTTGTGGGGATGAGGCCCTTGTCCCCATCAACATGGGGACATGGTGCTTTGGGGGGACTCCAAAGCATCCTACCAATGTTGAGGGCATGTGGCCTGGTACGGTTCGGGGGGGGGGGGGGCGCTCGTTCGTCCCCTTCTCTTTTCCTGCAGCCTGCCATGTTGTGTGCTCGGATAAAGGGTCTGGTATGGATTTTTCAGGTGACCCCAAGTCAATTTTTTTTTAATTTGACGCGGGGTTCCCCTTAATATCCATACCAGACCTGAAGGGCCTGGTAATTGAATTTGGGGGAACCCCACGCTTTTTTTTTTATCAATGACTTTCAATGAGTGTTCTCTGTATTACGGGAGCCGACAATTCATTATAGCCGCGAGTGATTTCAAATGACTTTTTTTCCCTTCAGAAACGACACTTTGTGCAGGGACAGTTCTAAGCACGGGAAAGATGCGCCCTTCACAGGCATACTATAGACACCCCCCAGGTACAAAAGTTAAAGGAATATTACACTTTTATTGTTTCACTTTAATCATTATTAAAATCACTGCTCCCTAAAAAATTGACATTTTTAAATCTTTTTTTGCATTGATACATGTCCCCTGGGGCAGGACTCAGATCCCCAGACACATTTTAGGACAGTAACTTGCATATTAGCCTTTAAAATTAGCACTTTAGAATATTTTCTCTCTGTCGAATATTTTCTCTCTATGTCGAATATTTTCTCTATATAATCTTGGACTAATAGAGGTAAGGTTAGGCACATTCGACCACAGGTTCAATAGACACAGATTGTTATTGTCAGAGTCACGTCAAATCTCCTATTCTATATCGAACTGTTGTAACAACGAAAACGAAAATAAAGCATTTTTTTATGTTGGATCTTTCATTTTTCGGATTCTGCACTTTCGTTATTGTTTGTCAAAACGAAAAAGAAAATACCCGAAATTCCTACGAAAATGCATTCAGACAAAAACTAATGCACATGATAACTAATAAGTTGGATTACGTCCTTTTTGATTGTCCCACCTATGTCCCTCCCCTTTTTCTTTTATAAGTAGCCCCTTCATAGTAACTTGCTATGCCTGTTGAAAAATGAGTGCGATAACAACCAAGTGTGCATGCTCTCGAAACGCGTCCCTTTGACATGATGTCATCCCTTTGAGGCAGCTGCATCTCGCGGTCCACGCTTCGGTTTGAGGCTGCCTTTCTGGAGCCGGCCATACCATCTCGGAAGTGCTATCAGCAATGATGTTTACAGCGTGGACTTTGGGAAACTCATAATGACATCCAACATACCATGTTTGCTTTCCTTCATCTAAATGCGAGTGCTACTATTATGTACATTAAAGTTGTGTTTTAACCACTTAAGCCCTGGACCAATTTGCAGCCAAAGGACCAAGCCCCTTTTTGCGATTCGGCACTGCGTCGCTTTAACTGACAATTGCGCGTTCATGTGATGTGGCTCCCAAACAAAATTGGTGTACTTTTTTTAACTACAAATAGAGCTTTCTTTTAGATCACCTCTGCGGTTTTTATTTTTTGCGCTATAAACAAAAATAGAGCGACAATTTTGAAAAAAATTCAATATTTTTTACATTTTACTATAATAAATATCAACAAAATATATATAAAAAAAATTTTTTTCCTCAATTTAGGCCGATACGTATTCTTCTACACATTTTTGGTTAAAAAAATTGCATTTAGCGATTATTGATTGGTTTGCGCAAAAGTTATAGCGTTTACAAAATAGGGGATAGTTTTATAGCATTTTTATTAATATATATTTTTTTACTAGTAATGGCAGTGATCAGCGATTTTTATTGTGATTGTGACATTATGGTGGACACATCAGACATTTTTGGGACCATTGTCATTTATACAGCAATCAGTGCTATTTAAATGCACTGATTCCTGTGTAAATGACACTGGCAGTGAAGGAGTTAACCACTAGGGGACAGTGTAGTATTATGTATGATGTTATGTGTTTTTTTTATTGTAGGGAGCATGGCCTGGCATGTGACGTCACTGATCGTCTTTCTCTATAAAAGGGAAGAGACGATCCGTGACAGCCACACTAGGAAGCACGGGGAAAGGTTTGTTTACACAGACCTATCCTCGTTCTTCAGCTCTGTGACCCGATCGCAGGACACCAGTGGCTTTCGGGTCCGCTGGTCCCGCGGCCACACACTTAAAAAGCAACATACAGGTACGTGCTTGTGCCCAGCCGTGCCATTCTGCCAACGTATATGTGCAGGAGGCGGTCCTTAAGTGGTTAAAATGACTGCACCCAGAGGTGCCTCTCCTCTTGTTTTTTCTCAGAAAGTGTAGGCTGTTCAAAAAAAGCTTTCTAGCTGTGATGCAAAGGTGTGTACTATTTTCATGGTCTGTGTCCTATAAGGACGTTACTTTTTTCAGAAGTGAAATGCTTGCTCAGTCTCTTAGTTTTCAGAACTTAAAGCCTGCTGAATCTCTTTGAAATAGTGGTAAGTTGACAACTGTGTTGTAGATATGGTGCAAACCTGTATGGTATTTCCACTGTATGTGTTCAAAAAAGGCACCATTATTTTTTCAGATGCTAACACTCGCTCAAGCTCTCAGAATTTTTTTTCCCAATGCAAAATGCTTGCTTAAGCTCTCAGAAATTCTGGTCTGTCCAATAGGGAACATGACAAAGTTGTCCTTAACTGTTTAAAAAACATTCTAAAATGTTTTTATACATGAAATGTACCTGTTCACTCTCTCTTTGGAATAGTGGAAAAGCAAAAAGGCTTCAAGAAGTCTGCATCAAATGTTTACAATTGTTTGAGTATATGACCTGAGAAAAAAAAGACATTGAGGGTTATTTACGAAAGGCAAATCCACTTTTCACTGCAAGTGCACTTGAAGTTCACTTGGAAGTGCAGTCGCTCTAAATCTAAGGGGTAGATCTGAAATGAGTGGAAGCTCTGCTGATTTTATCATCCAATCATGTACAAGCTAAAATGCTGTTTTTTTTTTTCTTGTATGTCCCCCTCGGGTCTACAGTGATTTTACTTCCAAGTGCACTTGCAGGGCAAAGTGGATTTTCCTTTAGTAAATAACACCCATTGTGATTTTTTTTTATCCCAGATAAGGTCTGTTGCATCTGTCTCCGATATAGAATCTTGCAAATAGGGTATACATACTGTCTAATTGCTAAACAGTTCAGTTTTTGGCTTGTTGTTGTAAAAAAAAAAAACACACTCTAATGCCTTGTACACACGGTCGGACTTTCCGACGGAAAATGTGCAAACAGGATCTTGTTGTCGGAAAATCCGATTGCGTGTGGGCTCCATCTGACTTTTTCTGTCGGAATCTCTGACACACAAAGTTTGAGAGCAGGATCTAAAATTTTCTGCTGATTTTTTCCTTCAGATTTGCCAAAACCATATAATATGAGGTCAATTTGTATGCAATCAGGCAGGCCCTTGCAATAAATCTGAAGACAAAAATCAGCTGAAAATCTGATGGTGTGTATGGGGCTTTATACATATTTTAGGAGGCTCAAACCTGCCTAGTTCCACTGTCCTTCACTGTGGCCTAGTAAATCACTTACATGGCAGTCAGCATGTTTGTACAATGTTTCTGGCACTTGGCTGCAACATAATAAACTGAATTGTTCATCTAATTTAAATATGCTTCATCTTTTTCTCTGACTCAGTGGCTAAGGAAATATGCTTGCTTAATGGGTAGCAAGTTTCTACAATATTTAGGGCTGCCGTGTTTGCAATGTCTAAGTTGTTTTTTTCTTGGAAAAAATACTCAACCCTCTCCCTTAGATTGCTGTCTTGGGCCCTAATTAAACTGGTTGCATACTTTCCAGTTACTGTGAATTGTTTTACTTTTGTCTCTGCAGAGCTGAAGCAGTTGTTTTACAAAACAAGAAAAATAGTTGTAGCACTGACCCCCGAAGGAGCTGCTGAATTTGTTTGGGCCTGTACTCTGCTAGTGAACCCCCCCCCACTGACTTGGCTCAGTCCCCTTGACACAGCTGTGGTGCAATGTTGGTGTGGAGCTAATGGTGAAGGACAACTCCACAATATACAATATAATAACAGTATATCTCTGTTTTCACCTGGGTATCCAATGGCTCCACCTGCTGGAGAAAAAGGAACAACACTCCACACTAAAGTAGTTAACCAGAAACATATATTTACTGGAACTTGTATTGAGATTGCGATGGTACAGCCTGTAATATCCAGCTTTATTTATGCATACCCCATGGTAAAAGTTCTCCAAACGCAGGAGAGGATGGCAGGATATACACCGGCTGTATACTCCAATATTCTAACATTTCTCTCAGCATATCTGTCATAAAAAGGTACTGCGATTCTACACTCAAGACCTTCCTGGGGTCCTTAATCTTCCTTGGAATGTGGAAAGACTCATTTACTGATGCCTTGGAGGCAGTGCTTCTTAAAGGGGCTTCCTCCCCGCTGGAGGTATCCAATGCTTCCAATAAAGCCAATAGACTTGTTGCCCATCTGTCCCAGTCTACTTTCTCTGGTATTAAAATTACTCAGACATATAAAGTCTAACATTTGTTTCAATTCCTTATGGTCTATAACAGAAACCTGATATAAAAACGCAGGTAACATTCTATTATGAACCAACATATTCTCCATCCCAGTATGTTCAACATGTTTCGCCTTAATCGGCTTCCTCAGGAACAAGGGACTAGGAGTGTCCAATCCCCAGAAAAGCAGTGTGTTACAGTCTAAATATACATAAAAGAAAATAAAAAACAACAATATCACATGCATGTCATTATAATTCAATAACGAAACAATGTACACATAAAGCATAGCAAAGTCTTACAAATCATAATTGCAAATGTGTGGAGAGAAAAAAAAAAGGAAGAAAAAGGGGGAGCTCCTCCCCCCCAAAAAAACCTTGTACACAGCCAAGGTGTTGAGTAATCCCCTTACCTCACAACAAAGGGGAAAACACCAACAAATTAGGGGGTTAGTTCCCATCAAAGGCAGTCCCCATCACTACCATTGCAAACAATGCCGGACAGCTTCCAATACATGGCCAGATAGCCCGTAGAGAGGGTTTCAATTCCTACATGTGTCTCTGAAAAATATATGCAATGATACCTGAACAAAAAATCACAAAGATAAGACTCTTCTTGAGGCGGGGTCATCCATACGTCATTGGGGAAGCCCAGCTTCCCCATTTGCATCAGAGGGGGGCGGGGTCAGGTGACGGGTGGCCCCGCCCTCCGCATATAAGAAATATCAGACTGCTGGGATCCCGCAGTGTCTCCTCCATGGAGACAGAAGATGGATGGATTGGCTGCGCTGGATCAGATCAGCCATCGCAGGACCCCGGAGAGATGATCGCTGGATAGCAAGAGTGGATTACCACCGCTGGAATCTTTTTTTATTTTTTTTAATAAAGGACTTTTTCAAAAGTGTGTTTGTCTTATTTAACTATTTTTTACACCTTCTTTGTGAAATAGTAGGGGTACCCTTACCATTTCAAACAGGGGGGCCGGGTCTGGGGGTCCCCTTGTTAAAGGGGGCTTCCAGATTCTGATAAGCCCCCGCCAGCAGACCCCCACAACCACCGGCCAGGGTTGTGGGGATGAGGCCCTTGTCCCCATCAACATGGGAACATGGTGCTTTGGGGGGACTCCAAAGCATCCTACCAATGTTGAGGGCATGTGGCCTGGTACGGTTCGGGGGGGGGGGGGCGCTCGTTCGTCCCCTTCTCTTTTCCTGCAGCCTGCCATGTTGTGTGCTCGGATAAAGGGTCTGGTATGGATTTTTCGGGTGACCCCAAGTCAATTTTTTTTTAATTTGACGCGGGGTTCCCCTTAATATCCATACCAGACCTGAAGGGCCTGGTAATTGAATTTGGGGGAACCCCACGCTTTTTTTTTTATCAATGACTTTCAATGAGTGTTCTCTGTATTACGGGAGCCGACAATTCATTATAGCCGCGAGTGATTTCAAATGACTTTTTTTCCCTTCAGAAACGACACTTTGTGCAGGGACAGTTCTAAGCACGGGAAAGATGCGCCCTTCACAGGCATACTATAGACACCCCCCAGGTACAAAAGTTAAAGGAATATTACACTTTTATTGTTTCACTTTAATCATTATTAAAATCACTGCTCCCTAAAAAATTTACATTTTTAAATCTTTTTTTGCATTGATACATGTCCCCTGGGGCAGGACCCAGATCCCCAGACACATTTTAGGACAGTAACTTGCATATTAGCCTTTAAAATTAGCACTTTAGAATATTTTCTCTCTGTCGAATATTTTCTCTCTATGTCGAATATTTTCTCTATATAATCTTGGACTAATAGAGGTAAGGTTAGGCACATTCGACCACAGGTTCAATAGACACAGATTGTTATTGTCAGAGTCACGTCAAATCTCCTATTCTATATCGAACTGTTGTAACAACGAAAACGAAAATAAAGCATTTATTTATGTTGGATCTTTCATTTTTCGGATTCTGCACTTTCGTTATTGTTTGTCAAAACGAAAAAGAAAATACCCGAAATTCCTACGAAAATGCATTCAGACAAAAACTAATGCACATGATAACTAATAAGTTGGATTACGTCCTTTTTGATTGTCCCACCTATGTCCCTCCCCTTTTTCTTTTATAAGTAGCCCCTTCATAGTAACTTGCTATGCCTGTTGAAAAATGAGTGCGATAACAACCAAGTGTGCATGCTCTCGAAACGCGTCCCTTTGACATGATGTCATCCCTTTGAGGCAGCTGCATCTCGCGGTCCACGCTTCGGTTTGAGGCTGCCTTTCTGGAGCCGGCCATACCATCTCGGAAGTGCTATCAGCAATGATGTTTACAGCGTGGACTTTGGGAAACTCATAATGACATCCAACATACCATGTTTGCTTTCCTTCATCTAAATGCGAGTGCTACTATTATGTACATTAAAGTTGTGTTTTAACCACTTAAGCCCTGGACCAATTTGCAGCCAAAGGACCAAGCCCCTTTTTGCGATTCGGCACTGCGTCGCTTTAACTGACAATTGCGCGTTCATGTGATGTGGCTCCCAAACAAAATTGGTGTACTTTTTTTAACCACAAATAGAGCTTTCTTTTAGATCACCTCTGCGGTTTTTATTTTTTGCGCTATAAACAAAAATAGAGCGACAATTTTGAAAAAAATTCAATATTTTTTACATTTTACTATAATAAATATCAACAAAATATATATAAAAAAAATTTTTTTCCTCAATTTAGGCCGATACGTATTCTTCTACACATTTTTGGTTAAAAAAATTGCATTTAGCGATTATTGATTGGTTTGCGCAAAAGTTATAGCGTTTACAAAATAGGGGATAGTTTTATAGCATTTTTATTAATATATATTTTTTTACTAGTAATGGCAGTGATCAGCGATTTTTATTGTGATTGTGACATTATGGTGGACACATCAGACATTTTTGGGACCATTGTCATTTATACAGCAATCAGTGCTATTTAAATGCACTGATTCCTGTGTAAATGACACTGGCAGTGAAGGAGTTAACCACTAGGGGACAGTGTAGTATTATGTATGATGTTATGTGTTTTTTTTATTGTAGGGAGCATGGCCTGGCATGTGACGTCACTGATCGTCTTTCTCTATAAAAGGGAAGAGACGATCCGTGACAGCCACACTAGGAAGCACGGGGAAAGGTTTGTTTACACAGACCTATCCTCGTTCTTCAGCTCTGTGACCCGATCGCAGGACACCAGTGGCTTTCGGGTCCGCTGGTCCCGCGGCCACACACTTAAAAAGCAACATACAGGTACATGCTTGTGCCCAGCCGTGCCATTCTGCCAACGTATATGTGCAGGAGGCGGTCCTTAAGTGGTTAAAATGACTGCACCCAGAGGTGCCTCTCCTCTTGTTTTTTCTCAGAAAGTGTAGGCTGTTCAAAAAAAGCTTTCTAGCTGTGATGCAAAGGTGTGTACTATTTTCATGGTCTGTGTCCTATAAGGACGTTACTTTTTTCAGAAGTGAAATGCTTGCTCAGTCTCTTCGTTTTCAGAACTTAAAGCCTGCTGAATCTCTTTGAAATAGTGGTAAGTTGACAACTGTGTTGTAGATGTGGTGCAAACCTGTATGGTATTTCCACTGTATGTGTTCAAAAAAGGCACCATTATTTTTCAGATGCTAACACTGGCTCAAGCTCTCAGAAATTGCAGCCTGTCCAAACAGGTTCTTTTTTAGTTATGGTGTAACCCTTATGCTATTTCCATTCTCACTGTGCAAAAAAATAAACTATTTTATTTTTTTCCCAATGCAAAATGCTTGCTTAAGCTCTCTGAAATTCTGGTCTGTCCAATAGGGCACATGGCAAAGTTGTCCTTAACTGTTTAAAAAACATTCTAATATGTTTTTATACATGAAATGTACCTGTTCACTCTCTCTTTGGAATAGTGGAAAAGCAAAAAGGCTTCAAGAAGTCTGCATCAAATGTTTACAATTGTTTGAGTATACGACCTGAGAGAAAAAAGACATTGAGGGTTATTTACGAAAGGCAAATCCACTTTTCACTGCAAGTGCACTTGAAGTTCACTTGGAAGTGCAGTCGCTCTAAATCTAAGGGGTAGATCTGAAATGAGTGGAAGCTCTGCTGATTTTATCATCCAATCATGTGCAAGCTAAAATGCTGTTTTTTTTTTTTTCTTGTATGTCCCCCTCGGGTCTACAGTGATTTTACTTCCAAGTGCACTTGCAGGGCAAAGTGGATTTTCCTTTAGTAAATAACACCCATTGTGATTTTTTTTTAATCCCAGATAAGGTCTGTTGCATCTGTCTCCGATATAGAATCTTGCAAATAGGGTGTACATACTGTCTAATTGCTAAACAGTTCAGTTTTTGGCTTGTTGCTGTAAAAAAAAAACACACTCTAATGCCTTGTACACACGGTCGGACTTTCCGACGGAAAATGTGCAAACAGGATCTTGTTGTCGGAAAATCCGATTGTGTGTGGGCTCCATCTGACTTTTTCTGTCGGAATCTCTGACACACAAAGTTTAAAGAGCAGGATCTAAAATTTTCTGCTGATTTTTTCCTTCAGATTTGCCAAAACCATATAATATGAGGTCAATTTGTATGCAATCAGGCAGGCCCTTGCAATAAATCTGAAGACAAAAATCAGCTGAAAATCTGATAGTGTGTATGGGGCTTTATACATATTTTAGGAGGCTCAAACCTGCCTAGTCCCACTGTCCTTCACTGTGGCCTAGTAAATCACTTACATGGCAGTCAGCATGTCTGTACAATGTTTCTGGCACTTGGCTGCAACATAATAAACTGAATTTTTCATCTAATTTAAATATGCTTCATCTTTTTCTCTGACTCTGTGGCTAAGGAAATATGCTTGCTTAATGGGTAGCAAGTTTCTACAATATTTAGGGCTGCCGTGTTTGCAATGTCTAAGTTGTTTTTTTCTTGGAAAAAATACTCAACCCTCTCCCTTAGATTGCTGTCTTGGGCCCTAATTAAACTGTTTGCATACTTTCCAGTTACTGTGAATTGTTTTACTTTTGTCTCTGCAGAGCTGAAGCAGTTGTTTTACAAAACAAGAAAAATAGTTGTAGCACTGACCCCCGAAGGAGCTGCTGAATTTGTTTGGGCCTGTACTCTGCTAGTGAATCCCCCACTGACTTGGCTCAGTCCCCTTGACACAGCTGTGGTGCAATGTTGGTGTGGAGCTAATGGTGAAGGACAACCCCACAATATACAATATAATAACAGTATATCTCTGTTTTCACCTGGGTTTCCAATGGCTCCACCTGCTGGAGAAAAAGGAACAACACTCCACACTAAAGTAGTTAACCAGAAACATATATTTACTGGAACTTGTATTGAGTAAAGTAAAATGGTAAGTACAATATTTGCACTGTCACATAAACATAATGTAACAGCACAGTAGGTATACACAACAGATTACACCTGTACAGTTGTCTTAAATTACCCCTTAGAATGGGGCTCCAATTGGGACTAGTGTTCAGAGGGACTACACCTTACTCTGGGCACCTTCCCACTTCCAGCACACCCTAGTAGCTATAGAAATTCAGGATTGATAATGAATTACAACACAATCCCTAGAGAGCTCCCCCTACTTTAATAAGATGCAAGGCCTTGCAATAAAGGATGCAGTCTTTGATCTTCTTTTCTTCTGCTAGCAATAGTTGTTGTAACAATTGTAATCCAACAGTAATCCGACAGTGGAACAACAAAGGTTAACGTGAGATGAATATTAGAACTGTTCCTGTAGTGTGATACACTTGTAATTGCCTCTGGTGTAACACAGTGCTAATAATATTGTGATGAATAGGCTTGAGGCCTGCTTAAACTCAGTCTGTCTATTAGATTCTCCTCCGTGGGACCACAAGTCTCAGCAACACTGTGTTAAAGTTTAGATGTATGCAAGTGTGTAAGAAACTGTGGGCAACAGCCTTCTCACCAAATTGGGCCTGAAGAATAAGTCAGCTCCACTTCACTGGTCTCAGTCCATTTGCTGCGGCCACGCCGTCACGCTGTTCAGCTTCACAAGGTCACCAGGAGCTCTCAGTTACCTCCGTCAGGGTGCCTCTGGATCCTTTCCGATCCGACCATACTGCTGTCCCAGCATGTTGTGGTGTGGAGTCCTCCTCTGGCTTTAGATTGCTGCTCTGCAGGCTGCAGTTCTCTGGAGACCTCCTCAAAGGTCCTCACAGGCAGGCCATGTGTCCAGAAGAGAAAGAAAATGGCCGCGGGAGCCCCCTTACAGCCTACCCAGCATGCAGTTCTCTAGAGGGTGATCATGAGTAGGTCACCTGGCATTCTGGGTAGATAAGGTCAAATAACAAAAGTAAACACAGTCACTTCCTGTTATCTTTCCAACACTATGAAAAGGAAAATAACTAAAGTCCATTTCTAGTTTTGGTCACTAGATGGCGCCAAATACTAACGAATAACATTGTCCATAGGTTTACATTGTATTCACATTAACATTGCATTAGTAGGCAAAAACGTCAGTGCTACATAATCACAATGCCATGTTTTAATATGGGTTTGTGGATTGTGGTTTGTGGTTGGCACACAATACAGTGGGGGTTAATTACGAAAGGAAAATCCACTTTGCACTGAAAGTGCACTTGGAAGAGCAGTCGCTCTAAATCTAAAGAGTAGATCTGAAATGAGTAGAAGTTCTGCTGATTTTATCATCCAATCATGTGCAAGCTAAAATGCTGTTTTTTATTTTTCTTGCATGTACCCCTCGGATCTACAGCGACTTTACTTCCAAGTGCACTTTCAGTACACTTTCAAGTGCACTTGCAGTGCAAAGTGGATTTTCCTTTAGTAAATAACCCCCAGTGTGTTACTAATTGATAGCTTTAGCTTTTTTGTTTTAAAGTGTATACCCTACAATATTTTTTGGCTGTATTGCATCTTCTGCTTCCAACACTTAATTATTACTTCTGCACAAAAAATTACTTTTTTTGTCAAAAACTACCCATTACAAATTTCTATTGGGGTGAAAGTCAATCATATTGGGTTGCTGTTGCTGTATGCAAGCCAAGCAACAATGTAAATATAAAGTTATTTTTTTTTTTATATATTGCCCTTTGAGCAGCTTCAAAATTGCCTCTTCTCATTGTTAGGTAACATTACAAAACAGAAAATTTGTATCAAATACTTACTGACATTTTCCTTTCCTGATGGACTCCATGGCAGCCTATGTATGGGTTAATCCCGCCTTTCATACCTCATAGGACCCCACTCCCATAAATCTTTGCAGCTGTAGAAAGACCGTGTTCCATAACTTAGCCTACTCCAGCAAATGGGATGGAACTCCTGCTGCCATGGAGTCCATCAGGAAAGGAAAATTACGGTAAGTAGTTGATATAAATTTTCCATTTTCCTGACAGACTCCATGGCAGCCTACATATGGGAAATAACTAGCTATACACTCCCGGGTGGGAAATTGCTGGTTTAAAGAAAAAAGGTTTAATTGACACCATCAACAGATAAGACATTCAGACCAAAGTTAACTGAAGATAGAGCAGGTGGCTCAACAAAATAATGTGTCATAAATGTGTTCATCGACAACCATGAAGCTGCTTTGCAAATCACTTCCGCAGACACATGTCGGGAAGCTGCCCATGATGTAGAGACACTCCTGGTCGAGTGAGCAGTCACTGCCTCTGGAGGAACCAGACCCTTAGCTTTATACACCCTTTGAATAGCCTGGACAATCCAGGCTGCAATGGTTCTGGAGGAAGCACGTAATCCTCTATTTTTCCCATGAAAGTAGAAGAATACCGTAGATGGTCCGATTAACGAAAAGGAACTGTAGCTTCCAGATAATGCCTTAAAACTTCTCCAACATCAAGAGGATGAATACTCGAAGCATCAGTTGACTGAAAAGTTGGAAGAACAATTTACTGATTCTCGTGGAATACAGATGTCACTTTAGGATTTGATCCTAACATGGGAATCAAGACTACCCGATCAGGGAAGAACATAAGAAAAGGCTCCTTGAATCCTAGAGGGCTGATCTCGGAGACCCTCTTGGCTGATGTTATGGCCACCAGGGGCGGACTGACAACTCATGGGGCCCCCGGGCAATAGGAGATTATGGGGCCCCCGGGCAATAGGAGATTATGGGCCCCCAGGCAATCAGAGATTATGGGGCCACACAGTATACACACACATTATACAATCACACAGTATACACATACATGTACACACAGTATACACAGACGTGTTTCTATCGGCTGAAAAGGTACTGGAGAGTTGGGGCAGCTATAATTTCAGGATTTTTAGACCAAAAGGTTGTCAGTAAGGGACATTTCAGAGACAGATGTAAAAAAAACAGATTTTTACATATTGTCCCTGGTTTTACTGAGGCTGGCAACCCTGATGGGGCCCCCTAGTGGCCCGGGGTTCTCGAGCAGTGCCCGAGTAGCCAAATGGTCAGTCCACCCCTGATGGCCACTAAGAAAACCATTTTAAGAAAAAGGTCTTTCATAGATAATTGATCCAAATCTGCTCCCAAAATAAATCCAGGACAAGGGGAAGATCCCATTTGGAAAATCTTGGCCTTCTTTGAGGTCTAAGCCTCATTGTTCCCTTGAAAAACTGTCTGGTAAGAGGGTGTTTTGCCCAGGATACACCCGTAAAGGCAGAGATTGTGGAAACCTGAATCATAGATAAGGGAAGATCCAGGCCTGTTTGAAGAAACCGAAAAATGTCCTTTGTCTTTGGATCATTACTTGAACCACCATTAGAGGAGACATATTTCATAAATTTTGACCAAATTCTTTGATACACTCTGTTAGTTCCCTCTCTTCTGGCATTTAGCAAGGTAGCAATCCCTGTACTTAGACATCCTAAGGCTTCTAGCCTTTCCCTTTCAACCACCAGACCATCAGATGTAGATGAGATGGACATGAGTGAAGAGACGTTCCCTGCAGCAGGAGAACTGGCCTGGAGGGGAGAGGAACTGGGTCCCCATAACTGAGCTGTATCAGTAAGGGAAACCATGGCCTGTTGGGCCAATACGGAATGACTTCTACTACTTCGACTTCTTCCCATCTGAGCCTCGACAGAAACCAGAGAATGACCTCCCCTGGGGGAAAAGCATAAGCCTTGAGGAACCTCCACTGGTCCATCAGGGCATCCCTCCGAAGGCCTGGGGACAGCGACATCTCGTGTAGTATTTCCTGAGTTTGGCATTGCAGGGAGATGCAAACAGATATACCTCCGGCATCACTCCCAGAGACAGGATTCAGTTGAAAACTTCTATGTGGAGGGACCATTCGTTGTTGTCCAGGGAGACACTCGAAAGGAAGTCCGCCTGGATATCTTGAATTCCGGGAAGATAAACCACTGTCAGGTTTGACAAGTTTGCCTGGGCCCAAGACATAATCTGACTTATTTCCTTCAGTAAGGAGAGACTGCGGGTGCCCCCCTGCCTCTTGATATATGACACCACGGTCGTATTGTCTAACCTCAATAGAACTGAGGCTCCTGGTTAAGTGAAGAAATGCTTGAAGGGCCTGGAAGGCAGCAAGGAGTTTCAGAACGTTTGATACTACAGCCTGGGATGGAAAATCCCATTTCCCCTGGGCTACCTCTGACAGACAGAGAGCACCCCAACCTCTTTTGCTGGCATCCGTTGTCACTGTTATCGAGGAGATGGGTGCTATGGAATGGAAATTGAGAAGATTTTTCCGCTGTAGCCACCAGGGGAGGCTCTCCCGCATGAAAGGAGTTATCCGAAGAAGATGATCTTGTGACTCCGGATTCCACTGTTGGAGAAAACCCTTCTGGAAGGGCCCCATCTTCCATTGTGCCCACTTCACCATAGGGGCTGTGGCTACCATGGTGGTGATTATTCTGAGACACTGTGATGCTCTGAGATGACACTGCGAGAAAAATTCTGTCCTGAATCACCAAAATCTTCTCCAGAGGTAGGGAGATGGTGCTCTCCACCATGTTGAATTGTGTCCCAAGAAAAATTAGGGACTGAGACAGGGCCAGATGACTTTTCTCCCTGTTCAGCAGCCAACCGAACTCTATCAGGATAGTGATAGATGACCTGATCCAGATGTGACAATAGTTGCTCCTTGTCTTGTGAAAGCAGGAGTAAGTCGTCTAGATACCTCTGATCCTTATCAAAGCCACCACTGCTAGTAAGAGCTTTGAAAATACCAGAGGCAATGTTGTAAGCCCGAACCAGAGACATGTAGATTGAAGATGTCTTTGATCTACTGCGAATCTGAGATATTTCTGAAAATTCTTTGCAATTGGCACATGAAAGTATGCATCCTTCAGGTCTATTGAGACCATCCAGTCACCTGGTTGTATTGTCTGACGTATGGTTAATAGCGTTTACAGTTTGAACTTTTCCTTCTGAATGAAGGAGTTCAGGTATGTCAAATCGATGACCAGCCTCCATGAACCATTCTTTTTGAGGACCATGAAAAGGGGGAATACACCCCCTGAAATCTTTCTTCTGCTGGAACCGGAATGACAGCAACTTGAGCTATAAAGGAGTCCGTGTAGGACAAAAGAACGTTTCACTTTTGTTCTAACTGTGGTAGGTTTGTGGGAATGAAGCCATGTGTGGGTGGATTGCTGAAAATCCAGGTGTGTCCTGAAGTAATTGTCTTGATTGTCCAGTAATCCCGCATGGAGGTTGCCCAGATGTGCTGAAAACAGAGTAAACAAGTTCCTACCTGCTCGTTTGGACAGGCTCAACATCAAAAAGATTTCACAGCTTCTTGCCCTCCGGAAGATGTTGTCTGAAGATTTCTGTCCCGAAGGCTGGTTTCTTCTCCAATTTTTTCTGTATTCACAACCAGGCCTATAGCAACGTGCATCCCTAGCACGTTCCTGGTCTTGCCTTGGTTGAGCTCTTCTCTGACCCAGGAGATGGCGATCCTGGGGTAGAAATCCCGACTTACCCCCAGTAGCACGTGTAATAGCTGAGTCAAGCTTATTCCCAAAGAGGGAAGAACCCTCAAAAGGAATTTTACACCGTGCCTGTTTAGAGGCAGGATCCGCTACCCATGGTCGTAACCATGAGGCACGTTTAGCTGTGACTGAAGAAAGCATGACACATGCTACTAGACGGATAATAACCCAGGGACGCCTCACCCAGAAAAGCTGATGCCATCTTCAGTTTGTGAACCGGAGAGTTCTTGACCATTTCTTCAGAAATACTCCCTAAAGTTGCACCAACATCATCTGTCCATGATTCCGTGGCTTTGGACAAAGCCGCAAGAGCCAGGGCCGGTTTACAGGCCATACCTGCAGTGATATATATGCGTTTAAGATCAGTATCGATCTTCCTTTCTAAACCATCCTTAAAAGAGACGGAATTTTCGATTTCTCACCAACCTCATCAAAGCCGCATCAATGAGCGGAGCTGATTCCAGATGTTTTACTTCTTTACCCTTAAACAGGTACATTTTTGGCAATTTGGAGATTAGAGGGTTCTTTCTCTCAACCTTGCCTCATTCATCAGAAATGATTTTGCAGAGTTCACCCAAAAAGGGAAAATTTGGGCATTCTTTCTTAAGATGTTTGAAATACTTCCTCTGCTTAGAGGGTGTCTCTACTGGATCTTCCCATCTCAGCGGGTCCTTAACTGCTCTGACTAGTTGAGGAACCAGGGAGAAATCGAACCCTGCGCTAGAGTCATCCATTTCAGTTTCACTGTCAGAAGATCCACTTAAAGAAAAACTGCCGCAAGAAGGACCCAGAATCTCAAGGTCTACCACATCAGCGGCTGAGGCTGGACCAGAAGGAGGATTGACTGTTAGGACAGAATCCATTTTGTTCAGAGATTCTTGCACAACTTTCCTGACCAATGTTTCCACCTGCACCTCTCTCCTTCATAGCCCGGGCATAACATAACTCCCTTATTGTGTTATTTTTCCTTTTTACATAACTCACAGAGAGATTTGCCCTCTGGAACTTGAGCTCTACATCCCCAGCAGGCTTTTCTCTCTGGGTGACTGGAATGGTGGTGAGAATGGTGTTTAGATCTGGACCTTGATCTATCTGTGTGGTGTCTAGAAGATGACCTAGGATGTCTAGAACTTGTCTTTGAATGATCACACTGTGACCTAGACTGAACATTATCTCCATGTGCTGATAAACGAGGTTCAGATCTAGAAGGGCTGAGAAGAAAGCAAACAGGGGGGAAATAATTTTTTTCTACAATCTACCAACCCATGCAAAACAGGCAGAAGGAACAATAAATTCCATCCTACCTGCGGTGTAAGGGCTGGACACAAGGAGGCGGCGACACATCCATGGTTACAGAATCAACAGACACTGCAGGAAAAACATAGGTAATAAACATACTGCTTCCCATATAAAGACCCTAACAGCCTATAGGAAAAAAAGGCAAAGCAACTTTACCTTGAACCAATAACACCCAGCGGTGAGAATCAGTGATTTAGGGTTTCTGGAAACAAGCTAGAGAATAGCTGTATCTGACAGCTATTTTAATATGCAGCTTGGGATGACGTCATGACGCCCTCCGCGCTGTCCTGTGCTGCTCTATGGCATCCACGCGCATGCATGGCCACCGCTATCTTGTCCGAACTGCACACATGCGAACCAAGGCTCGATCTCAATCGAGCATCTACGATTGTGCAGTAGGAACAAGAAACGGAGGACTGGAACGCAGACGCGCTCCAGACGCCAATACCCTGCAACCACAGACAAACAAATATATACAGGCTGCCATGGAAATATACATTACCGCTCCAGCACGCAGGCGACCCGACCTGACTCATTTTAAGAGCTCATCCACATCAAACGACCGGGCATCATAGAAGGGGCCTCCTGCTAATAGCTAGGACAATTGGCCATACTGCCACTTGCCAGCCAATGGCTGGATAGTAAGCTCTTCAAGGCACCGCTTAATCACGCGTGTCCACCCTGCTAATAGCTAGGAAGCTGGACTTCAACAGAGAATACCGCCAGAATTCGCCACTGTGCGCAAAAAGAAAAAATTGCCAAGACTGAATCAACAACTCCCTCAGGTAAGAACTACCCTTTGGTCCTAAGGAGGAGGACAAAAAAGGAACACGGTCTTTCTCTAGCTGCAAAGATCTATGGGAGTGGGGTCCTATGAGGTATGAGAGGCGGGATTAACCCATATGTAGGTTGCCATGGAGTCTGTCAGGAAAATGTTTTTTCCTTTGGTACATATCCCACAGATCAGTGTTCAGGCCCCCATGCCCCTTTTTGACAATCCATTGACTTTTCACTTAGAAAATAGCCATTACTAATTATGAACATTTGGATCTTATTGATTTCAGTGACATTTGGATTTCAGATCCAAACTTCAATAACGTTCACTGAACCAAACCCGGGTATGTTTGGCTCATCACTAGTGACCACCATTCTGAAAAGTACACCATTGTTTTATAATAAAATAGCATTTCAGATAATAAGATCTTGATCAGTATGTGTATTAATTCTGTCCAGAAAACACTGTATCTCTGCAGAAGTTAGATAATCTTACTTATTTAATTAGGTCTACTGTAAAATCCTAATGTCTGTAAAGGAATCATGGCATTTAGATAATTTAGTCCCTTTAAGGTAGATAAAAAACTGAACCCTTGTATGCATTTGAATTTATTTTTAACTAGGGTAGGGTATATTTGTCTGTAAAGTCTGTAGAAAAAAATAATGCTTATAACATTTGTAGAAGTAGGGACATATTCATTTGGGTTGAGGCTTCTTTGCACACCAGGCAACAATCTGCAGTTGATGCCAACCTTCCAGACCAGGGTTCTGTCATTTGCTCTTGGGCCAGTATTATTAAGCTATATAGGCTTAGTGGCCCTGAGTAGAGACACTTCAATATTTAGGCATCATAATGGGACTTGTAGTCATTGACACATACTGGACTTTTCATAGGTACCTGCTCCCACTTCAACGTTTGACAGAGACAAATCTCCCGACAGCAACTACCTTTGTAGATTGTCATAAAATGTCACGTGACCGAATGCCAAGGACTTCAAAGAAAACGTATGCTGTAAATGGATGTCACTATAACTATATATATGCGTAAACTTAATATATGCTATATAAATCAATCATCCCTCCACTGTATTTCGCCCCCACAAAAAAAATGAAAAACAGGTAGCCCCCCAGTTTCCCCTCACCAGACACATCCCTCTGACTATCCAATCCATAGCAAAACACTACTCTCCATAGGGTTTAATCCTCCCCTATTTCTGCGGAGTAGTACAGCCATCATTCCCATGTGTCTTCAAATTTATTCTGTTGATCTTTACCATATGTACCCATCTCTCTGCTTCTATTATTTTGTCCTCCTCCCTTTTCCAATCCATTATAGTGGGACAACTGTACTGTTTCCAAAATATGGGTATTAATATTTTAGCTGCATTTAGCAAGTGTGGATTAACACTTCTCCTACAGAACCTGGCATATGATGGAATCCTATGGAAGAGGAAATGTAATGGGGAACATTCTATAGGTCGAAAAGTGTCATTCTTTTGATCCATGGTGCTATTGCCTCCCAACATGCTTTGATCTTTAGGCAAAACCCCTATAAATTAAATTTGTCCAGATGTGAAATTATGACCCATCTCTCTTTCCCATTCTCTAATAAAATAGGGAGTTGTTATACACTGGGTACTCAGAACTAATTTATGCATTCAGGACAACATGTGGCCCGGCTCTATTATGTTGGCACACCATAATTCATATGTAGTAAGTGGGTACGCTGTCCTTATCTGATACTTCCACTTATTAAACAAGTCTGCCATTTGATGGTGTCTCCATGTGGCCATTGGTATTTCTCCTAGAGTCAAAATGAACTCTGCCACGGGTAACAATTTAAACTGTGGAGCCACTCCTGCACAATTACCCTTTCCGTCCATTCCCCATTGATCCAAACTTCCCTTCCTTTCCCCCGGGGGAAACCAGGGGAAACCTTCCAATGGTGTCATAGGGGGTATGGGGGGGGGGGGGGGCAACTTTCCAGTATTATTCATTCTATCCCATATGGATAGTGTTCTTGTTAATGGTGATACCCATTCCGGTAGACCCCTATAAGGGGCCGGGATCCATGGGGCTTCTGCCAGGTTCCTACCTACTAATGTCTTCCCCAAAGGCACACAAACTTTGCTAACAGAGTCATGGCACCAGTTCATAATATGTACTAGGGCCATGGCTCTGTAATACATCGCCCTGTCCGGAAGCCCCACTCCCCCCTCACGTTTAGGTCTCCTCAGAATCTCATATGCCAGCCTAGGGTGCTTATCTCCCCGCACAAATATCAAGAATGCCCTTTTTATCTGTTTAAAGAATATCTATGGGAGTGTTAGGTACTATATGTAAAATGTAAATAGTTCTAGGAATTATACTCATCTTAAGAGTATTTACCCTGCCAAATCATGTCAGAGTATAACTTTTCCATCTTTGCAAGTCCTTTAATATAGATACCACCGGGGTCCATAATTAGATCATATAGGCGTTTTACATCAGGAGAAATATGAATCCCCAAATACAATATAGAATTAAAGTGCCAGACAAAGGGAAAGGATTGTTGTAGAGTGGCTGTCATCCCTGAGGGCACATGGCTCAGCATCAGTTCTGACTTTTCAATGTTTCTTTTAAAATTGGATATAAAACCAAACTTACTTATTTCTAACATCAATTCAGTCAGGGATTCATGAGGAGAGGAAAGGTATAACAATAAATCATCAGCATAAGTTGAGATCTTGTGTTCCTTTGATCCAATACAGATCCATCTGATCTTCCTATTTCCCCTAATCATACGCAAGAAGGGCTCCAGCACCATAGCAAATAATGGAGATATTGGACACCCCTGCCTAGTTCCATTCTGTATCTCAAAATAGTCTGACAATCTACCATTAAAGTGGAGTTCTGCATAAAAAAAAAAAAAAAAAGTCAGCAGCTACAATTACTGCAGCTGCTGACTTTTAATAATCGGACACTTACCTATCCCAGGGTCCAGCAATGCAGGGGAATGAAGCCCTGCTTGTTTCCCCCTCCTCTCTGTGGTGCCGGAATTGTAAATGTGGCCAACCGGCTGTGGACATCCACTGTGCATGCCACTCGCTGTGACTGGCCGGGCAGAGAGGGAGGGGAAGAGGTGATCTCCCTTCCAGTGCTGCTGAGCACCAGGAGGAAGTGGGATCTGGAACGCTCTAAAAAGAGGGTACCGCCCCCCAAAAAAATTACATGCCAAATGTGACATGTCAAGTGTTTGTCTCCCTTAAAGCGGAAGTTCCATTTTTGGGTGGAACTCAGATTTAACTTTAACCCTTGCTCTGGGATCCGCATATAGTGCCATCACCCAACCCATCATCTGTTCTTTCAGGCCCATCTCCCTCAAAACACCAACCATAAACTCCCATCCTACCCTATTGAATACTTTTTCAGCATTAATTGAAATTACTACACTCAGGGTTTGATTCGGTCCATTATGCGTCCAGTGCAATACATGCAGGGCTCGAATAATGTTACCTCTAGCCTCTCGGCCTTTCATAAAGCCTGTTTGATCTGGATGAATCAGTTTTACTATATGATCTTGTACTCTAAGGGCCAGAATCTTAGCCAGGAGCTTAGTGTCAGAGTTAAGCAGGGAGATGGGTCTGTAGCTGGCACAATGCTGGTGGTCCTTCTCTGGCTTCGGGAGAACCGTCACATAGGCAAACAATACCTCCGTGGGCAATGGGTTTGAAGCTGAGATGGAATTAGGGTACCTACAAAGAGGGGCCAGTAGAATTGAGGAGAACTTTTTATAATACATATTTGTAAAGCCACCTGGTCCGGGGCTTTTACCCATTGGCAAAGCAGAAATCAGTACCCAGCTCTTCTATAGAGATTGCTTTCTCCATTTCTTCTAGGGCCACAGATGGGATGGCCTGCAAATCTGAGGCCTTAAGATATTCCTAAATTCTATCTGCAGGTCTGTACTCTGCAGCACCTGTAGAAACTGGACCTATATTGTATAAAGACCTATAAAAGACCTGTGGAACTCAGCTGCTATTGCTTGGGATTCCACTATCTGTTTCTCGCATGCCTTTAAAGTGTGATCATGGTGTACGACTTGTTGTTTTTATAATTGTCTGGCCAGTAACTTCCCACCCTTATCCCCCTGTTCATATAAACAGTGGGCGAAATGCTTATGCTTATTTTGAACTTTCCAATCAAGAAACTGCTTTAGGGTTATCCGCAATTTCTCCAATTTCTGCACATCCCCAGGATTTAAATGGGCCTTATGTTTAATTTTGAGTTTATGTATTTCCTCCAAAAGCGCTACCATTTCCCTCTGTCTCTCCTTTCTAATTCACGTACCCAGTGAAATCATTTCCCCTCTAATAACTGCCTTATGGGCCTTCCATACCACTTGATCGGATACCTCTTAAAATGTATTAATTACAGAATATAATGCTAATGTGCGAGATATGGAATCCACACTCTGTTTATCATCCAAAATAGATTAATTCAAATGCCATGTTTGTTTCATACTACCAACCAATGAAAGACAAATCATTAAACTTATGGGAGCATGGTCGGATATAGTGATTGACTAGTGGAAAAGCACACATGTTCATGTAATACTGATCCACCATCAACAAGTCAATATGCATGTGTTTTGGAGTAATAACTGAAATCCCTGTCTTGCTCATGCAGCACCCTCCAACTGTCTACCAAATGCAGAGAGCATAGGTGCTGCTTGATATGCCTTAAAGCTCTGAGGGACAAAAAGGTTTTCCCTGAAGAAGTATCCAGACTAGGATCCAAAGCGATATTAAAATCCGCTCCCAAAACCAAAAAACTTTCCCTAAACTTCCCCAGAATATCCAAAGTTTTCAATAGAAATGTAACTGTATGATTATTGGGGACATACATATATATATATGTATATGTATATATATATATATATATATATATATATATATATATATATATATATATATATATATATATATATATATATATATATATATATATATATATATATATATATATATATATATATATATATATATATATATATATATATATATATAGTAGCAAAGGTATAAACCCTCTATCTTACCCTTTACAAAGAGAAAAATGACCCTCAGGGTCAACTCATATTTCTGTAGGTACCAAGGGACAGGATTTATGGATAGCTACTGTCAGAGGCGGCTCTAGGCTTTGTGAGGCCTTAAGCAAAATTTAGACATGAGGCCCCACTAATGTCAATAATAGGAAAAATAATTCAAGCAATAAAAATTAACTGTATAAGGAGGATACAGGGGGAGAATAAGTGGGCACAGTATAGGGGTCAGGAGGGCACAGTACAGGGGGATCAGGAGGGCACAGTACAGGGGGAGGGTAAGTGGACAGGGTACAGGGGGCAGGAGAGTACAGTACAGGGGGAAGCAGGAGGGCACAGTACAGGGGGAGGGTAATGAAAGAGCTAGCAAAAGAGCAGAATGTACCCCATACTCATTCACATAGGGTGGGGGGCCGGGATCTGGGGGCCCCCTTATTAAAGGGGGCTCCCGGATTCCGATAAGCCTCCCACCCGCAGACCCCGACAACCAACGGCCAGGGTTGTCTGGAAGAGGCCCTTTTCCCCAAGGCACCCCCCATGTTGAGGGCACGTGGCCTGGTACGGCTCAGGAGGGGGGGCTGCTTGCTCATCCCCACCCCCTTTCCTGGCTGGCCGGGTAGCGTGCTTGGATAAGGGTCTGGTATGGATCTGGGGGGGACCCCCACACCGTTTTTTCAGTGTAGGGGTTCCCCTTAGAATCCATACCAGACCCTAAGGGCCTGGTATGCTCTCGGAGGGGGGACCCACGCCAATTTTTTTAAATAAATTTGGCGTGGAGTTGCCTCTTGAGAGCTGATAATTCCGTGAGAGTCGCCTCTGTATAGACGGAGATCCGACTTGTAGGCGACCTCCATTGAAATCAACGGGTACCAGTCGCCTACAAGTTGGATTGAAGTAGTACAGGAACCTTTTCTGAAGTCGGAGCGACTTCAGTAGTGTGCATTAAGATGGCTCTCATTCACTTACATTGATTTTATCATGTTGTCCGACCTGAGGCGACTAGGGGCGACCTGAAGTCGGATCTGAGTCGCCCCTGTGTGAATCGGCTCTAAGGCTGGGTTCACACTGCTGCGGGGGGAGATCCGGATGTGATTCGCACCGCAAATCACATCCGATCTCCGTAGCGATGCGAGTACAGCCATACAGATAGTATGGCTGAATTCGCATCGCTCCCGCAGCAAACTCACACGGGACCCTTTTTTTGGTCCGCAACAGAATCGGATCGCATGGAGGTTCACACCATGCGATCCGATTCCTGTGCGAGTCGGCAGATCGCACTGCGATATGCGGACGGATCTGGGGGTGTCATTAACATAACATTGACACTCCCAGCCGTCCGCATAGGGCAGTGTGAACTGCCGGCGGGAGTAATGCGATGCGGGAAAACGCAGCGGATTTGCGGCGTTCCCGCATCGCAGCGGTGTGAACCCGGCCTAAAGCAGTGAGTTGATTTTCCTTTAAAGCTCATCCTGGCTGTTTAAAGAGACTCTGAGATTGTGACCTTTTATTATTTTAAGGTTCAATGTGGATCTTGTATTAATGTTGGATAGTCACTACTGAAGAAGATTGAAGAGATGAACTCTTTTTTTTCTGCTTAGAAAAATTGCTGGTCTCCAGTCTATTTTATGTTGTTTATCTGTGTGAGATGGCCTCAGCTTTACACCACTTCACAAGCTACGCCTTATAGAGGGCATGGCCTGTGCAATGGTGTAAGGCCAAGACCACCTCACATATGTAAACAACATAGACTGGACCCTATTCCTGAGCACTAGACATGTGTGGCTCATTTCGTTCAAAATTGAAATTCGGATGAATTTTCATTTTTTGAAAATTCAGATGTATCCAAATTTCCAAATTACTATAGTACCGAATTTAAATGAATCTGAAAAAGGGAAAAAAAATGGACAAAATTTGAATTCAAATAGTTTTTGAATTCTTTTCAAATTCGAATAGTTTTTGAATTTAAATAGTTTTCAGATTTCCAAAGGGAATAAAATAAAATAGAAAAGGAATAGAATAGCAAACAAAATTAATTATAGAATAGAACATAATATAACAGAAAACAAAAGAATAAAATATATTAGAGTAAAACAGATCAAAATACAATAGTAAATAAAAGAACAAGAATATAAAATAAAAGAATAGACTAGAATATAATATAAACAAATAGAATAGAATAACAGAAAAAATCTTCTGAAATCCGAATTTCAAATGTAATAAATTTGAATACATAAGAAAAGAATAGACTATAATAGAATAGAAAATAAAATAATAAAAAAAAAACAATAGAATAGAAAGAATATAACCCTTTCCTAAAATTCTAATGGAATCATTGTGAATTTGAATAGAAAATAATAGATTTGAATAGAACAGAAAATAACAGAAAAGTATAGAAAAAAATAGAATTTAACCATCTTCCATTTTTCTAATTTTAAAATAGAATAAATGTGAATAGAACAGAAATTAAATAATAGAATACAAACTAGTAGAATAGAATAAGCAAATAGAAAAAATAATACAATTTAAAAAATAGAATATAATAGAAAGAATATAACCATTTGCTCAAATTCAAATAGAATCAATTTGAATAGAATAAAAAATTGTAGATTAGAATAGGAAGATGGTTATATTCATTCTATTCTGTTGTTTCTTATATACTATTGTCTTATTTACTATTCTATTCTACTCTATTCTTTTCTATTGTATTCAAATTGATTCTATTTGAATTTTCGAAAATGGTTATATTATTTCTATTCTACTCTATTCTATTTTTTTTTCAATTGTATTCTTTTCTATTATATTCAAATTTCAGATGATGGTTATAATCTTTATATTTAATACTATTTTTTATTCTATTCTTTTCTATTGTATTATATTACATTTTATTCTGTTCTTTTATTTTCTATCCTATTTTGTTCTGTTTTACTCTATTATATTATTTTATTTTATTTTCTGTTATATCCTTTTCTATTCTATTATATATCTTTCTATTCTATTCCTTTATTTTCTATTCTATTTTATTCTCTTTGGAAATTGTAAAACCATTTGAATTCAAAAACTATTAGAACTGAAAGACTTTTTGAATTAGAAAACTATTCGAATAGGAAAAAAACTATTCAAAATTGATTTGAAGACTTTTCAAATTGATTCGAATTCGAAAATTAAAATAGATTTGAATGCGAAAAAACAAAACTAATTCTGAAAACAAATTAAATCAAATAATTTAATGAATCAAAGCAAAACTAAGCAAAACAATTTTTTTTCGCTCGATAGTCGTTACTTCGAATAAATGAGTTACTTTGGATAAATTCTAAATTGTTTCAATAGTTTGTAATAATTAGAACAAAAATCCAAAAATCTGAAAATTTAAAAGAATGAAAATTCAAAAAATCCAAAAATTTTAAAGAATGAAAATCCAAAAGATCAAAAAACATTTGGATAATTTCTATCATAATTTAAATATTATGTTTATTAACCATTATTATAGTTTTTTAAAATTATTATTTATTATTAATAAAAAGTATATACTATTAAATTATAGGTATTGAAATTTCCTTTCAAATGTGGCTGTTAGCAAACATAATGAATAATAATTTATCCCAAGTTGCGAATTATCTGACATTCGTTATTTTGAAAAATTGTAACTTTGGATAAATTCATATTCGTTAATTTCCCCAACAGCCAAATTTGAAAGGAAATTCCAATAATTTAATAGTTTATAACTATTATTATAGTTTATGATTATGATTATTATATATAATAATAATAATAATAATAATAATAATAATAATAATAATAATAATAATAATAATAATAATAATAAAACTATAATGATGGTTAATAAACATAATATTTTAATTATGATATAAATTATCCAAATGTTTTTTATTCTTTTGGATTTTCATTCTTTCTGATTTGCTCATTTTCGTTCTTTCGAAATTTTGGATATTTGAATTTCACATTTTTCAATTTTTGTTCTTTCAAATTTCAGATTTTTGTTCTTTTGAATTCTTGAATTTTGAATTTTCGAATTTTGGATTTCTGTTATTTCAAATTTCCTTTTTTTTAGAAAAATTGTTTTTGAAAAAAAAATGTTTAACAGCCTTTCATTAATTCTGATGTTTCCGAATTAACGAATATGCTGAATCGTGAAGAAAAACACATTTGGAACTAAACAAATTGCACATGTCTAATTTCTGCTATGGGTGAGTGTTACCATGTACTTGTATTAAAAAAAAATACCCTGTTCTCTTTGCATTGCTTCATTTGTGAAAAAAAAAAAACTGATGATCCTGCCAGCTTTCTTATTTTAAAATAACCACCAAGGCATGGAAGCACATCTACCCTGGCATGGTCAGTTTGCTTCTTTGCATTCTACTTGGGAGCACAGCCTACCCGTATTCCAGTGGTCAGATTTGTGGTGGCATGCCCCCACCATCCAACCTTACCCCCAAACAGCTCTTTAGTGGGAATTTTATTATTTATTTTTTTTACTGTATCAATACACCTTACTTTTGCGATTGCTTGTATTTCTATTTTAAATTAAATGGGATGTTTTACATAGTAAAAGTTCACATACATTTCTGGACTGGATTTTATATCACTTGCAGCACAGAAAACCTTGCATTGTCAACTACCAGCACTTTTACATTATACAGTATTACTTTTCTATTTGTGGTAGCAACCTAAATGTTTGCAGTTACCATACAATATCTTTCTACAATATACTGCATGCACAATGAATAGTTGGAAAATACATAATTCATGCTATCAGCTTGCTATAGATGAAACTAAAGAACTCTCAAAGATTAGAGTTTGAAATGCTGTTGTATTATGGATTCTTTTGATCCATAGACAATGTTTACCCCTGAGTTAAACTGAGGTCTGCAATATCTAGAGACCCAAAATGCAGAAAACATCTAGTCATTTATCCTTTATGGCTACATGAACTTGTTAGGCAAAAATCTTTATTCTGGGTTTCAACTTATTTTCTTTTTTGCGACAAGATTTGTCATTGTATTTGTAAATATTAATGTTAATGTTATTATTTTACTAAGAAGAGAATAACAATGAAAAGATATATTTTAACATTCACTACACTTTAAAAACAGAAAGATTTTTTTTTTTTTCATTTTACATTCGCAGATTGTATTGTGTAATCTTGTCTTTTTTATCAATAATTGTCATTTGATGTGTTGATTGTTTTATATATTTTTATAAATATTTATAAGTGTCAGAATTATTGATTTGTATCATTTGATAGTTTTCTCTTTAAAATATAATGCAAAATATAGCATGCAATGTCCCTTCCGAGCTCTAACACGCTAGAATACTTTGATTATTTCCTTTAAACTTTTTTATGCATAATTTATTTTTACAGGGCAATTTTAATTTTAAGATGCTATAGTAAAGGCAAACTGCCTGAAAAGTTTACAATATATACATACTGTAGCTTTTTGTTATTTTATTTAAATTTAGGTGGACATTTTCTTGATACGGAGAGCAATGGACAGAACTTTTGGTAAATTAACTTTACTCGTTCAGGGATAATAAATGCGGCATTATTATTATTGCTTCATCCAAAGTTCATAAATGTTTGTTTACTGTGCTTTATACAAGATAATTAAAAAAACATTGCTTAAATTATTTAAGATTCTGAAATTATATTGCTACACTGTAGTATCCGTCTTTATATCTATTGATATTGTGACATTGGGGGATGTTTAACTCAGTGGTAGATGCCTTTTCAGTAAGTTCACAGCGAACAGGAACTTTAGTTTAAGGGCATGGTAGCCCACTTTTATTAAAAGGAACAAAATAAAGTTCATACATGCACTTGGTTGCCCACACAGGGCAAAACAATACATGATAAATATCAAGCCATCTAGCTCTCTTCAGCATTACCGCCATCTAAGCTTTACATTTCAGCCCTCTTGGCCATATAACAGGGTTCCCGTACAACTACTGTACCTCTTTTCAGCTTCCTTGCTGCTCAAGCCTTCCACTTCAGGCTCTCATCTGTCTCCTTAGATGCACACAGCTTCAACACACACAGCGTCTATCTAGAAAGCAGCCCCTCACTGCTTTGATCCTCAGACTTGAGTCTCTGGCTTTCACTAGTGCACACCTGCACTCTCTGGACACCTAGAGACCTCCCGTCTCTCTAGGTGGAGCCCAGAACCCTAATCCTAACTCTTCTATAAGCCCAGGACCCACCTGCTCAATCAACCAGCCAGACTCCTGGCTGTTCCAAAAACCCGGTCCCAGAATTGGAGATTCCATCCCACCCATAACACTATGGAATCTCCGGGCTCCAGGTCCCCAAGTGGATTTTACAAACTTTGGAGGAAACTGATAAAACAGATTCCTCCACATTAAATACCACTGGAGCCCCTCAACCTGCCTATTTCAGAACCCTGGGCGACAATTACTAGGACAGGGAACTGTACTGTCACTATATATATATATATATATATACAGTGGTGTGAAAAAATGTTTGCCCCCTTCCTCATTTTCTGTTCCTTTGCATGTTTGTCACACTTAAGTGTTTCGAAACACCAAACCAATTTAAACAATAGTCAAGGACAACACAAGTAAACACAAAATGCAATTTGTAATTGAAGGTGTTTATTATTAAAGGTGAAAAAAAATCCAAACCATCATGGCCCTGTGTGAAAAAGTGATTGCCCCCCTTGTTAAAACATACTATAACTGTGGTTGTCCACACCTGAGTTCAATTTCTCTAGCCACACCCAGGCCTGATTATTGCCACACCTGTTCACAATCAAGGCATCACTTAAATAGGAGCTGCTTGACACAGTAAGGTCCACCAGAAGATCCTTAAAAGCTACACATCATGCCGAGACCCAAAGAAATTCAGGAACAATTGAGAAATAAAGTAATTGAGATCTATCAGTCTGGAAAGGGTTATAAAGCCATTTCCAAAGCTTTGGGAATCCAGTGAACCACAGTGAGAGCCATTATCCACAAATGGCGAAGACATGGAACAGTGGTGAACCTTCCCAGGAGTGGCCGGCCGCCCAAAATTACCCCAAGAGCGCAGCGACGACTCATCCAAGAGGTCACAAAAGACCCCACAACAACGTCCAAGGAACTGCAGGCCTCACTTGCCTCAGTTAAGGTCAGCGTTCATGCCTCCACCATCAGGAAAAGACTGGGCAAAAATGGCCTGCATGGCAGAGTTCCAAGGAGAAAACCACTGCTGAGCAAAAAGAACATCAAAACTCGTCTCAATTTCTCCACAACACATCTTGATGATCCCCAAGACTTTTGGGACAACATTCTGTGGACCGATGAGACAAAAGTGGAACTCTTTGGAAGGTGTGTGTCCAAGTATATCTGGCGTAGAAGGAACACTGCATTTCATAAAAAGAACATTATACCAACAGTAAAATATGGTGGTGGTAGTGTGATGGTCTGGGGCTGTTTTGCTGCTTCAGGACCTGGAAGACTTGCCGTGATAAAAGGAACTATGAATTCTGCTGTCTACCAAGAGATCTTGAAGGAGAATGTCCGACCATCTGTTCGTGTACTCAAGCTGAAACGAACTTGGGTTCTGCAGCAGGACAATGATCCTAAACACACCAGCAAGTCCACCACCGAATGGCTGAAGAAAAACAAAATGAAGACTTTGGAGTGGCCTAGCCAAAGTCCTGACCTGAATCCTATTGAGATGTTGTGGTATGACCTTAAAAAGGCTGTTCATGCTCGAAAACCCTCTAATGTAACTGAATTAGGACAATTCTGCAAAGATGAGTGGGCCAAAATTCCTCCAGGACGCTGTAAAAGCCTCATTGCACGTTATCGCAAACGCTTGGGTGCAGTTGTTGCTGCTAAGGGTGGCCCAACCAGTTATTAGGTTTAGGGGGCAATCACTTTTTCACACAGGGCCATGATGGTTTGGATTTTTTTTCACCTTTAATAATAAACACCTTCATTTACAAATTGCATTTTGTGTTCACTTGTGTTGTCCTTGACTATTGTTTAAATTGGTTTGATGTTCCAAAACACTTAAGTGTGACAAACATGCAAAGGAACAGGAAATGAGGAAGGGGGCAAACACTTTTTCACACCACTGTATATATATATATATATATATATATATATATTTTTTTTTTTTTTTTTTTTTTGTTTCTGCTTGGCCATAATTTTACCATAGTATAATTATAAAAATCCATATTTAAAAACATCTTGCATTATTTTTGCAATTTGACTTAATTGATGTTCTTAGGCACAATGCTCTATATTGAGAACTGTACATGTTCATGTTCCTCGGTGCTGCAGTGACAAAGTAGATGGAACCACTTAGTCTTTAATAGTGGAACATCGCTGGCACATCAAATGTGCAAGGACCATTTTTACTGATCACAAAAATGCAACACAAATGCAAATGCAGACTTTACACTGGGTTTAGAAGTTTAAGTGAATTAATGTGGGAATTTGGCAGCCTGGATTATTTGTAACCACAATGCACTGCCTGGCATTTGAATTCAGGTCATTGGTTTAGATGGGGGTGCATACTTGTGCTGTAAAGTTGTGTATTCCAATGCACAACATATTTATTATCCATCTTACCATAAATGCTTTAATAAGCAGACAGGGAGGTGCAAGTGCTGAAAAATATTTATTTGAGCAGAGAAGATGAATAAAAATGTGATGCTTACAAAAGCTGAGTTCAGCTCTCAAGAAGGAAGTGCAACTCAGAGATGCCAAGGAGACAAGAAGCCACAAGCAACTAGTGTTTATAGTCTTTAAAGATTTATTTGAGCAAATAGGATGGATAAAATTTGGATACTTAAAAAAGCTGACTTCAGCTCTGAGGAAGGGAGTGAGCCCACCAAAACGCATCAGTTAGGCTATACAGCAGGATACAATTGGAGCATAGATATCTTTCACTATATGGCATATTGCAGTATATGTGTTTTTACCAGCACTTTTGTAAGTATCAAGGTAGGGAAGACCCTCACCATGCCAGCATCCAAAATATATGTATAAGGACCAAGTCAAAAAATTGGCAGACTTTATGGGCACACAATGAGATGAAAAACCAATAAAAATGTATACATTTTATTACAGCATAATAAAAAATAAAAAAAAACATATAACCAACATACAAACAACACCCTGTATGGGCACAGTTAAAAGGTACCCAATAATGCAATTACAGAGGACAGCATCTAAGGTACAAAGATCGATTTCATAATGTATCAAAGTAGGAGAAGAATTTCTGATCCAGTAATGCCTCCAAAAACGTGCTTGTCAACGCGTTTCACTAAAATATTAGCTTCCTCAGGACACATACTGGGTAGGTGCTGGTATATTTAAAAATAAAAGAGTACACATATAAGTATTTATTGTAGTATATAGCTATATAAATATAACTATGGTTGTTACAACATTTCTCCAGGAGGAGCACATATCCACAAAGACCAATTACATATAGACATGAAAACATGTATGCTTGCTTGGTAAACTTGTGGCTCAGGGTATATCAGAACCTCACAGAGCAAACAAACAACCAAAAAGGTGAAATTTCAAGTTCATATGTGTGTGTATGGTAGTAAGATACACACATATCATGTGGTCTATGATAGGTACCACTAGATAAAACAAAGACATACGCATTATGGACTAGGGTGCCACTGTAAAAAAAATCCCCAGATCAAAAAAAATGGTTTATACTAAAATGGCTCTCACCTGATATGCAACGGTGATGTAGAACTATTAGAATATAAATCACACACAGCGGTACGTGGTCACAGATTCCCACTATAAATGTTTTCAACACAGTATCTAAAAGTAGACATTGTTGTGGTTAAAATGGTATTTCTATATACCTGACTAGGGATGAGCCGAACACCCCCCTGTTCGGTCCGCACCAGAACCTGCGAACAGACCTAAACTTCGTGTGAACTTTAGAACCCTATTAAAGTCTATGGGACTCGAACGTTCACAATCTAAAGTGCTCATTTTAAAGGGTAATATGCAAGTTACTGTCCTAAAAAGTGTTTGGGGACCTGGGTCCTGCCCCTGGGGACATGAATCAATGCAAAAAAAAGTTTTAAAAACGGCCGTTTTTTCAGGAGCAGTGATTTTAATAATGATTAAAGTGAAACAATAAAAATTTAATATTCCTTTAAATTTCGTAGCTGGGGGGTATCTATAGTATGCCTGTGAAGGGGTGCATGTTTCTGGTGCTTAGAACTGTCCCTGCACAAAGTGTCATTTGTGCAGGAAAAAAAGTCTTTTAAAATCACTTGCGGCTAAATTGTCGGCTCCCCGTAATACAGAGAACACTCAATGAGTGTTCTCTGTATTAGCCGACAATTCATTCATTCATTGATAAAAAAAAAAAGCGTGAGGGTTCCCCTAAATTCAATTACCAGGTCCTTCAGGTCTGACATGGATATTAAGGGGAACCCCGTGTCAAATTTAAAAAAAAAATTGACGTGGGGGTCCCCCTAAATATCCATACCAGACCCTTCAGGTCTGATATGGATATTAAGGGGAACCCCGCATCAAATTTAAAAAAAAATTGACGTGGGGGTCCCCATAAAAATCCATACCAGACCCTTTATCCGAGCATGCAACCTGGCAGGCCACAGGAAAAGAGGGGGGGACGAGAGAGCGGCCCGCCCTCCCTCCTGAACATACCAGGCCACATACCCTCAACATTGGGAGGATGCTTTGGGGGTCTGTGACCCCTCAAAGCACCTTGTCCCCATGTTGATGAGGACAAGGGTCTCATCCTCACAACCCTGGCCGGTGGTTGTGAGGGTCTGCGGGCGGGGGGCTTATCAGAATCTGGAAGCCCCCTTTAACAAGGGGACCCCCAGATCCCGGCCCCCCCTGTTTGAAATGGTAAGGGGTACAAAAGTACCCCTACCATTTCACAAAGAAAGTGTAAAAATGGTTAAATAAGACAAACACACTTTTGAAAAATTCCTTTATTAAAAATAAAAAAAATAAAAAAAAGATTCCAGCGGTGCTAATCCACTCTTGCTATCCAGCGACGGATCTCTGGGGTCCAGCGATGGATGATCATATCCAGCGACGGGGGATCTCTCAGTCCAGCGCTGTCCATACATCCGTCTTCTGTCTCCAGTGCGGAGACACTGCGGAGATCCCAGCGCTGACGTTTCTTATATTAGGAGGGCGGGCCACCCGTCACCTGACCCCGCCCCTCTGACGCTGGAGAGGGAAGCCAGTGGTTCCCCAGTGACGTGTGAGTGACCCCGCCCCCTCTGATGTAACACAGGTTTCCGTTACATCAGAGGGGGCGGGGTCACCCATATGTCACCGGGGAACCCCTGGCTCCCTTCACCAGCATCAGAGGGGGCGGGGTCAGGTGATTCAATGAATGAATGAATTGTCGGCTAATACAGAGAACACTCATTGTGTGTTCTCTGTATTACGGGGAGCCGACAATTTAGCCGCAAGTGATTTTAAAAGACTTTTTTTCCTGCACAAATGACACTTTGTGCAGGGACAGTTCTAAGCAACAGAAACATGCACCCCTTCACAGGTATACTATGGATACCCCCCAGCTACGAAATTTAAAGGAATATTACACTTTTATTGTTTCACTTTAATCATTATTAAAATCACTGCTCCTGAAAAAACGGCCGTTTTTAAAACTTTTTTTTGCATTGATCCATGTCCCCTAGGGCAGGACCCAGGTCCCCAAACACTTTTTAGGACAGTAACTTGCATATTACCCTTTAAAATGAGCACTTTAGATTTCTCCCATAGACTTGTATAGGGTGTTCTGGTTTTTCGAATTTGCTGCGAACAGCCCAAATTGTTCACTGTTTGCTGAACAGGCGAACAGGCAATGTTCGAGTAGAACATGAGTTCGACACGAACTCAAAGCTCATCCCTATACCTGACAAAGACCAGCTAGAGGTATAACTAACACAATTACAATACTCACGAAACCCTTTAACTAACACTGCAGTGTTAGGAGACAACAAGAAAAACAGCCCAGCCAATGTTACAGTTCAGCAGTTGTCTAATATATTGTGGGAGGGGCTGCATTTTATATGCACCCTTATCAGCCAATCATTGTATAGAACATGGGTGTGGTTAATACAGAGGCGTACATTACACATCATCATTACATATCATTACATATCATTACTCGTGTCATTTGCTTCTGAATCACAGTCATGGAATATGTGGCTCAGACATATTGTGACACAATTTCTTTATTTAGACAGCATAGAACGAAACTGCCTATGCAAGCTATATTTCCCTATGTGCATGTCCACAGAATAACTGCCTATGTCTGCAGATACAGAGTCTAAGCATAATCCCATATGAACTTACAAAGATGGAGTCACTCTGGTTCAGCCATATTACTACAATCCCCTCTAAGTCATGACAAACCATGAACATGACTTACTTCTTCTCACTGTGACATACTCATCCTGGTGGCCATAGTAAAAGTTAAGATATACTCTATTAGCTGCAGCTGGGTTGGAAGGTCAAGTACCTCGGAAACCATGCACATAATAAACCTGAAGCAGGCATATAAAAGTAATATCATAAGCAAAATCAGTACAACACAGATTGCAATATCCCCAATCCAGGATTAATCCAGGATTCAGCATTGAGACCAAACCCCCCATGTTACCCAGGGGGCTCCCAAGCAATCATTTTGCTTTTTCATCATGTCAATACCCCCTCAGGCTCCTGAGAGGAACCATGCCCAGGTCATGTTCTTTTCCAGAAACAATGACCTAGCATAACGGTGTTTGAGGGGGCATCCAGGACGAACACTAGCCTTGAGCAAGTGACGTTCCTCACTGTCCCTGAGAATAACCACTATCAGAACCAATGAGGCCAAGTAACACCATCTCCTGGAATCATTCAGAATCCATGGATGGCATGGTCTTCCACAACAAATGTATGTGCCGTTGTCCAAGGCCAGTGGCTGTCTGCTTAAGGACCTGTTGGGCACCCTCAGAGAATCCTGCAAAAGCAAGCTGTGAAAGTAGCTTGGCCATCTCAGTATGGGGGCAAGAGGCATGCATGAAGTGTAATGTAGGGCACGATCTAAGGTGTCAAGCACTGTGGAGTTCCTGTAAACTCTGAATGCACATCCCCTCTATGTCCAATGAGTGTGTTACTAGTGATTTGATCGGGTAGGCCACATATAACCTTAAGGCTCCCCCTAGAACACAGAGGCTGGTAGATGACATGTGAACCAATACATATACAATACAGTGCCTATGCCAGCATCCCTTCAAACAGTATACACTGAAATGGTTAATCTCAGCTGCATAGCAATTGTCCATGGAATGCAAAAGGGAGGAAGGGGCGTGACAGTCCATAGAAACAAGTGGGAGGGGTATGATAGCCTTTAGGCCAAATTAAAATAGTCCCAAAGAAATACTCAAAAAGAAAAGTCTCTTGGATGGCTTCTGAATGTCCATTAGATTCGCAGAAAAGGAAGGAAAAGGAAATGTCCACATTATAACTCTCATTCTGCTCAACTTTTTCAAAAACCTTTTAGTTCAATTCTGTGATCACTCATATGTACAGACATGAATTCTCTACCCCAAAACACTGCCTCTTAAGAAGGACAGAACTTGATATCCACAGACAAACTGGAACTGATGCGTTGGGCGAGACCGGGGACTTTTGGCTGGCACATCTGGATCTTTTTCATGTGGTGCTCACAGGAATTTTGTACCCCAGGTTTGCGTCATGTGGCTCCCCCTTGAGGTATCATTCACAGGAACATTTTCCAGCCAGAGTCCGCCTTTAGTCATCTGAGCACCTCCTATGGTATTTGAACAACAAAGATTTCCATGTTAAAGCTGTAGTCACCACTTCATTAGGATAGGATATAGGGCAGGGTATGGATGGGGTGTAGGGTATGACTGGGGTGGGCATTTCTTCATGTGAATAGGATTGTGGGTGAATGCAGGCTGGCTGGGGCAGATACTCCTCATCTGACATAAGTAGTCACAGAATCTACCTGATCAATTCAGGCCTTAACCATTGGAGAGATTAAAAATAATATTCTTTTTTCTTTTTTTTTTTTTATTCTTTATTTATGGATTGCAGGTAATACAGAATCAAACTGTAAAAGAAACAATAGACACCCAGTCTTCTCATTACATTAAATAATACATTCAGTACATGTTGGGGAGCATTTGGTAGCTTATCACAGTACAGCAGTATCAGACCTAGAGCAGCCAAGGCCCTAACACTTACTGGGTTCTTTGGTTCTCCCGCTCGGTACTCCCTTTTGTATTAATGCAGCACTTGGGGTGGTCCCCCCTGGGCCGACCCTGAGGGGTCTTCGTTAATGGCTTGGGATCACTCGCAGAATGGGAAGCCCAGTCGGGGCCACTCCCATGGCCAACAGCCATTAGAAAGAAAACTGGGTAAATAGTTTGATAAGGCCCTTGCAATCACTAGTTATTTTTATCGGGATTGTGGGGAGTGGAAGAGGGAATGGAAGGGGGGTGGGGAGTGGGGAGGCTAAAGAACAGAAAGAAAAGAAGGGGGGTAAATTGGGTCGAAAGGTAGAAGGGGAATAAAGGGGGTGGGGTGGACCAGAACGATCCTCAGGTGGAAGTAAGGACTGTGGGGACCCCGGTGGTGAGCCCAGGCCGGAACCGCCACTCCATGCTCTTGTCAAGTTTCACAAGTAAGTTCCGTATGCATCGGAATACCTAAATAGGCTCCAAGGCATCCATCCAGCGGTGTGTTCCTCTTCTCTATCATGCAGGGATGATGTAAGCTGTTCCATTCGATAGATGTCGCAAACTCTCGCAAACCATTGAGACACCGTCGGGGCGGCCTGCTGCTTCCACATACTAGGTATGCATGCCCTGGCTGCGTTCAGAAGGTGTTTTAAAAGTGACTTACGAAATCTCTTACCAGAAAGTGGAGCCAGGTTAAGAAAGATCGCCGCTGGGTTATTCCTAAGATCAATAGCTGTGAGATCAAGTATAATCTTGAGAACTTGCCCCCAGAAATGGGACAATTGCGGGCATTCCCAAAATATATGGAGCAGTGTACCTGCATGTGCGCCGCATCTCTAACACTCTGGGCTATGCCCAGGGAACATGGCTGCTAGGACTGTGGGAGTCCTGTACCAGCGAGTCAAGATCTTATATGTGATTTCCTGGTATTTGCTGCACAAGGAAGACCTGTGTGCAAACAGAAGCACTCAAGTCTTTTGTTCCATCGAGAACCTGACATCAAGGTCCCTCTCCCATTTTCCTATAAACGTCGGGTCTCCCCGAGATAGAAGATCCATTAAGATCTCATACGATTGGGAAAGAGACCCACGGATCGGCCCCTCACCCAAGCACAGGTCTTCGAACGAAGTCAATGGTCTGCGAAAGCTCTCACTGTTGGGCAAGGACTTCAAAAAGTGAGAGAGTTGGGCCAGTTTCCACCTGCCCAGGGCAGTGTGCCCCAACGGCTCATATATAGTCAGGACAGATCTTGGTCTGGATTGAGGCGAAAGGACCTGTCTACCATACCCGGTTCAAATTGCAGGTGTCCAATGATCGGAGTCATGGGTGAGGGAAAGCTGGGCACCCCTGCTAGTGAGAAGTATCTGGCCATCTCTCGTAGCGTGGGTTCAAAAAGGGGGTTCGCCAGCGTCACCCCTGGAGAGCTCGGCCCACCCCAGGGTAATCCTTCAATCGGGAAGGGCATGGATTCTCGCTCAAGATGAACCCACAGCTTATCCTCCAAGTGCCTGCACCAGTCAACCGTCCTGTTCATATGGACTGCTGTATAGTACCAAGCCGGGTCTGGAAGTCCAATCCCCCCCCCTGTGTTTCGGTCTAAGTAGTAAAGTTCTACTGAGCCTTGGGGGTTTGCCTTGCCAAATGTATCTGATAAAGATGGATCGTAGAGTCTTGAAGAATGACTGGGGAATTCGTACTGGCAGGGCCTGCATAAGGTACAGAATTCGCAGCATTACATTCATTTTGAGCATATTACACCTTTCCGAACCAGGAGGTTGCCAAATGTGACCATCTCTCCAGGTCCGAGGTAATGGTTTTCAGGAGGGGCTGGAAATTCAGTTGGAAAACAAGCTGCGGGTCTGGGGGTATCTTAGTCCCCAAGTATTGTATGGCCTTAGATGCCCAGCGAAAGGGGAAGTTTTTGCTCATAGACGTCTGAACGGTGTGGGGTATGGAGACGTTAAGTGCCTCTGATTTCTGCAAGTTAATTTTGAAGTCTGAGAGAGCTCCATATCGCCTTATTTCTGATAGCAGATTCGGTAATGTGGTGTGCGGCTCTGAGACATAAAACAGGAGGTCATCAGCAAAGGCAGCGACCTTATGGTGATATGTCGGAGTTTCCAACCCCTGGATATCAGCATTAGGTCTGATGTGGTGGAGTAGGGGCTCAAGGGAGAGTATAAATAGGAGGGGGGACAAAGGACATCCCTGCCTCGTCCCATTGCCAATAGAGAAGCGAGACGAGGCAATCCCATTAATCCTGACTACTGCTGTCGGAGAGGAATATAGAGCTGTTATCCATGAGATCATAGGAGGAGGGACCCCCAGGCGTTGTAGGGTGGCCAGCAAAAAGGGCCAGCTCACCCTATCAAACGCCTTTTCTGCGTCAACCGATAGTAGCATGAGCAGAACTTTAAGGCGCCTGGCCCGTTCCACAACATTCACAGTCCTGGTGGTGCTGTCTCTGGCCTCCCTGTTACGAATAAACCCCACCTGGTCTAGTGGTATCAGGCGTTGAAGAATAGGTGCCAGTCTTTCCGCCAGAATCTTTGTGAACAGTTTCAGGTCACAATTCAGGAGGGAGATAGGTCTGTAACTAGCACAGAGAAGAGTGTCCTTCTCTGGCTTAAGTATGATTGAAATGCTGGCCTGCAAAAGCTCCGGTGGGATAGGCCGGCCCTCCAATATGGCATTAAAGGCCGAGACAAAGGGTGCATTCAACAAGGGGAGAAATGTCTTATAGTAAGGGACTGTGAACCCATCCGGGCCAAGCGCCTTGTCCTTGGGAGAGTCCTTCAGTGCAGCCGCCAGTTCCTCCGGTGAGATTGGTTGGGAGAGTGTCTCCATCTCTTCCGGTGTAAGGGTAGGGAGGTTCGCTGAGGTCAGATACGCGTCTATGGCGGCGGATTGGGCCTGTGTGGCGTTCGCTGACGCCTGGGGGTGCAAGTTGTAAAGGGCCTCATAGAAAGATCTGAAGCATTCCGCTATGGCCCTGGAATCATGAATTTTGGCGCCCGTGGGGGAGGATATGGCCGGGATGAAAGACGCATTCCGTTGGGCTCGTAAGGCGTTCGCCAAGGACCTACTGCATTTGTCCCCATACTCATAGTATGTTCTACGTACCCACATAAGTCTATTTTTCGCTTGAAAGAGAGAGAATTCTCTAATTTGCTCCCGAAGGTCTTTCACTTCTGCATCCAGCGCGGCAGTCGGCAGAGATTTGTGCTGCTGCTCGCACGCTTGTAGTTTAGAGATAAGATCAGAGAGAGCCTTGGCTCTGGCAACCTTAAGTCTGTGCCCATGCTTAATAAGAATGCCCCTAATGTAACATTTATGGACAGCCCAGACTGTAAGAGGGTTGGGGACTGAGTCCTGATTGTTCTCAAAGAAGCCCTGTATTTTCCGGAGCAAATCTGAGTGGGTGTCTGTGTCCTTCAGAAGTGACTCATTCAGTCGCCACCACGATTGGCCCCGCAATTCTGGTTGAAGCTTCAGTGCTAAGAAAACCGGCGCATGATCGGACAAAGCAATGTGTCCAATCTGAGCATCAGAAACCAATGGTAGGGCGCTGTGGGCTACCAGGAACAGGTCTATGCGTGAATAAGAGCCATGAACAGCAGAAAATAAAGAGTAGTCCCTTTCCTGTGGGTGGAGAGTGCGCCAGACGTCTATCAATCGGTGAGAGTGAATTAGATCTTTTATTTGGGAGCGGGTGCGTACAGATAGGGCAGAGGCGCCCGTCGACGAGTCTCTGTGGGGGTCTAAGGTAAGGTTGAAATCACCTCCGACAATCAAGGTGCCCTCCGAGAACGCAGCCAGGGCAGAAAGGCACGCTTCCAGAGCAGGCAGCTGGCCGACATTTGGCATGTATAGGTTAGCAAGTGTAAAGGTTTGCGAGTACAATGTACCCTTGAGGAAGAGGTATCTCCCTTCACTATCGGTCTGAATGTCTAACAGCTTCCATGGCAAGTTTTTAGCTAGGAGGATACACACTCCCTTCGATTTTGATGTAGGAGAGGTGCTATGGTAGGCTATAGGGAAATGTTTACTGTACAGCCGTGGTATTTGGTCAGTCCTGAAATGGGTCTCTTGCAGAAAAGCCACTTGGGGCCTCAACCGCCACAGCTCCGTTAGGCAGCTGGACCTTTTTCTGGTATGTTTAACCCCTTAATATTCCAGGAGACCAACTTCAAAGCCATGGCAGCCGCTGCACTGGTCCTGGGCCCACCACCAGGGTCCGAAAATAGGGGGAGATTCAAAGGTTAAAGGAAAGGCGGGACAAGGAGGATGGGCAGGGGGAGGCTAGGAGTAGACCTAACTTAAAAAGGAAAGGGACAGGGGTGGAGGTAAAGACGGATCGGGGAAATTCTAAAGCTCCTATCGGAGAAAGCCTGCCGGCTAAGGCAGAAAGGCCTATTGGGGGTAGGGGTAAGGCACTGCGGAGGGAGGAACTCTCAGCGCAGTACCCCTCCCGTAGCCCTTGGTCCCTGCAGCCCCATAGAGGCCTGCAGGTGTTGTCGACAGCAACCTTACGGCAACACAACAGCATTTAACAAAAATAAAGGATAGTAACATATCTTCACAACAGTTTGCAGTAAATCATGGAGAACAAATAAGAGCAACCAATTACCATAAACTGTACAGTGTATACAAGTCCCCACATCCCTCAGGTTCCCGCTTCCTCCCCCCAATCCCCTCCCCACCATTAGGTGGGGGGGAAGAGAAAAAAAAAAGGGGGGGTGCCCCTACTCAGCCAGTTCCACAGATCTCACAACTGTCCCGGGTGGTAGACCGCCTCTTTCCGAGGTTCTCGGGCGGGCGGCCAGTCTGTGACATCCAGTTCATTAGGCGGCAAAAAAGTAGGGGGGGAGGGGGTGGGGGGGAGGTACCCCAAAGGTGTTCAGTCAATACGGGCAATGTTCACACAAAGGTTGCCGACCCACTGATGGTGTCCTAGGGGGCCCATGAACTGATCACTACACAAAAGTCATAGGCATAGGCAGCCGGTTCTAGGCCAGGCCCGCGGCTAGGTGCCAGTCCGGTCGGGCCCCCTGTTTTTCACCCCCCTCCCCTTCCCGGGATCTACCGTGGGGAATTCTGGCAAGGACGGGACCGGGTAGCTCTCAATTAAAGTCTCAAAACACAAAAAGAAAAAAAAAAGGGAGAAAAAACCAATGTTCTCCAGGCATCAAATTATGAGGGGGAGCACTACTCACTCATGGCTCATGGTCTTGAGGTGCTTGCGCTCTCCGGCGGTGGAGTCGGCGGCTTCTCCTCGATCTCTGTGGCCTGGCCGGTGGGTCGAAGTCGCCTGCTGGAGTGATTTGTGGTACAACAAACACCAGCCAATCAGGAATAGTGATCGGTGGTAGACCCAGCGTGTCCAAGAAAGATGGAACCTCAGAGGGGTGTCGTAGTGCAACGGGCCTGACATTCTTGCGCACTATGAGGTGGAACGGGTGACCCCACTTGTAGGGTATCCTCTGTTCATTTAATTTCTCCAGGAGGGGCCGCAGGCAGCGTCTCATCTGCAGGGTCCTCCGAGAGACGTCTGGTAGTAGAGTAATCTGTGCTCCATCAAAATCTATGCTGCCTTTGTGCCACGCCGCCTGTAGAACATCTTCTTTCACGGAATAGCTATGGAGACAGCACAGAGCGTCCCGTGGCCTTCCCTCTGTGGGGCCCCTGGGTCCCATGGTCCTGTGGACTCTGTCAATAATAATCTGTGTATCAGCAGGGCGGTCTAAGCAAGCGTTAAAGATGGCTGTGACCGTTACTTTAAGGTCAGATGGACCAGTAGCTTCGGGCAAGTCTCTGATCCTAATATTGCGCCTGCAATTGCGATTTTCAAGGTCGTCTACCAGCAAATGCAACTGAGCGACTCTGTCGGTCAGGGTGTCTTGTGTGCCTTTCAAACCAGTCAAATCCGCGGTCATTGATGTCACATCATTCTCCAAGGCTGCTACTCGGATGTCGTGGCCGCCACCTCCCGCTTAACACTTGCTATCTCAGTCCTGAGTGTCGTCTCAATCCTGGCTGCCATGCAGCAAAAATCCTCTTTTGTTGGAAGATTTTGCAGCAGAGACCACATCGTACTGTCTCCCAGGAGAGTGGGTGGATAATACATCTGCGCTCCCCCCTGTGTGACTGCAGCAGACGCTGGCTGGCTGCGTGGCTCCAGAATGGGGGAGCCTCTGTGGGGTGGCCCCTGGGAGTGCTGAGGTCCGCGGGGGAGCCATGGCGGCAGGCCGCTGTGCTCCAAGCTGCCCAGGGATGCCAGGGACAGCGAGTGGGGGAGGCAGGGAGATAGATTGCTGGGTGGGGAGAACGGAGGCAGGTCATGGGTGTGCTGTGTCCCCCTCTCACCTTCTCTGTGCAGCGCTGGGCTGGACGCGCCAGAGGCCGCGGGCGCCATCCTGGCCGGATCAGGCGTGGAGGCCGGAGGCTGGAGCGGTACCAGGTACTTATCCATACCGCCGTTCGGTGTGTCTCCGCCGGTACGTCGGTTCGTCAGCAGTGTGCTGTGAAGCCGGGGTTCCGTAATGTGGGGCTAGACTGCTAGATAGGGCTACGGAGGGGTCACAGACTGGGAGCTCCCAAATCGTGCGTCCTCACTCCTCCATGCCGAGACCACGCCCCAAAAATAATATTCTTAATTGACTCAAACCTAAGTAAAACATGCAGGAATTAAAATGTTTCTCAGCAAGGGTTTTCATTATATAGCTTCAATATATTTAACTAAACATTTTTCCAAATCCAGTATTATAGCAGAACTTCAACAAAACTTAAACCTCTTTAGTTTCTTCTATTCCCGGGATCCAAGTGGACCCAAGGGACTTAGGACAGAACATTTTACCCAAACACATATTCTGACTCAGAAGTCTCCTGACTTTGCAAATATGTCTGATCATCAGCAACAAACAAAACATTGATGGATAAACAACATTTCATCACCAACACTCTATGACTGACACCCTGGTAATTCAGAAGGTAGATATCCAGAATAGTCATTCTGATTGCTTATTTCAAATAAATCCTTCCCATCACATTTTAGTACCCCATGGACTCAATATACGCAGCAATGTATCTTGATTACAGTCATTTAATTTCTTCAAACATTTTTTTCAAATTTTCACCTTTCCTTTACCAAAATCCCTTTATCAATTCTTGTAATTTAATTTAACCCCAAACTTTTAGGTAAAGTATAACATGGGCCTAAACACAATTTGAGACTCCCTGTTGTGCACATTCCAGACACACACTTAAAATATTTCTACTAATCAAAATGATACCCTGTGTGTTGTTATACACAACAACTCTCATTCCACATTCATTTGGCCATTCCATTCATTCTTAATTTCATTCATAGCACCTTCAAACCTTAATATTTTTCTCTCTAGTGTCCGGAATTACTCAACACAGTCACTTCTCTTTTTCTTTACTAACCACAATTCCTCTGGCGTAGCACCTGGAATATACAACTTCCCTTTTATTTACTTTCGAATTCTGGATTTCTTAATTATAATATTCTCAACCCTGTCAAAATCAATATTTCAAAATCATTGTTAAAGTGTTTGTATGGTCAATTTTTTAACTTTTACCTACAGGAAAGCCTATAATAAGGCTTACCTGTAGGTAAAAAAAATATCTCCTAAACCTGTACGGTTTAGGAGATATTCCCCTCGGTATGCGCCGCTGACTGCAGCGGCGCATGCGCACAAGGGGGTTCTCTCCGTGGAAATCCGGCAGCGCTCGTGCGGCCGGACTGAAATCTCCCGCGCGCATGCGCGGGAGTGACGATATCGCGGCTCCGGCCACTCACAGCGCCGGAGCCGCGATACCCGGAAGAGACGCCGAGGAAGCATGTTGGCTCCCTCGGCGTGGATCGGGCCAGATGTCGGGGCCTCGTTCTAAGGTAAGTATTTCATAATGAGCTAGTATGCGGTGCATACTAGCTCATCATGCCTTTTGCTTTGCAGGTTTAAAAAAAAAAAAAAAAAAAAATTGCGGGTTTACTACCGCTTTAATACAGCCTTAAACACTATCAAAACAATTTGCAGAAATACAGCACATTTGCTGTTATCAGAAAAAAACACACCTTTTAACTTTAATAATGTAAGGATAGGCAACCACACCCAAAATAGTCTTAAAGTCAGGCTCTAAAAGTTTGCATCTGATCAGATTCCTTTAAAAAACATTTGGTAATTTTATCAGTGACATGTCACATTCCCCTTTTAACCGCCTCCCGCCCGCCCTATAGCCGAATGACGGCCTTAGAACGGGCGGCTTCCTTCGCCTGGCCGTCCCTGGACGGCCTGGTGTTTACTTCCGCAATGCGCGCTGCCAGGGGCGCGCATCGCGGAAGTTTTGTATTCGCCGTGTCTCCCGGAGACAGGCAAATACAGATCGCCGTGAACGGCCAATCAAAGCGGCCGTTCACAGAGCGATCGAAGCTGCCGATAGGAGATGATCTCAAATGTAAACATATGAGATCATCTCCCATTGCCGTGTCTCTCCCTCCTCACACAGAGACAGCGTGTGAGGAGGGAGAGCGGATCTGTGAGTGAAACATTGTATCTGTCAGTCCCAGTGCCAATTGTCAGCCCCAGTGCCAATTGTCAGCCCCAGTGCCATCTGTCAGCCCCAGTGCCATCTGTCAGCCTAGTGCCATCTGCCAGCCCAGTGCCATCTGCCAGTAGTGCCAGTGCCGCCAGTGCCACCTGCCAGCGCCACCTGCCAGCGCCAGTGCCACCTGCCAGCGACAGTGCCATCCGTCAGCCCCAGTGCCGTCAGCGCCAGTGCCGCCAGCGCCAGTGCCGCCAGTGCCAGTGACACCTACCAGCGCCAGTGCCAGCGCCACCTGCCACCTGCCAGTGCCACCTGCCAGTGCCATCCGTCAGCCCCAGTGCCGTCAGTCCCAGTGCCGTCAGCCCCAGTGCCACGTGCCAGTGCCACCTGCCAGTGCCACCTGCCAGTGCCAGTGCCACCTGCCAGCGCCAGTGCCATCCTTCAGCCCCAGTGCCGTCAGCCCCAGTGCCGTCAGTGCCAGTGCCGCCAGTGCCAGTGCCGCCAGTGCCAGTGCCACCCGCCAGTGCCACCTGCCAGTGCCACCTGCCAGCGCCAGTGCCAGCCGCAGTGCCATCTGCCAACCCCATTTGCCAGAGCAAATAGCCAGCACCATCTGCCAGTGCCAGCCCCAGTGCCATCTGTCAGCGACATCTGTCAGCGACATCTGTCAGCGACATCTGTCAGCGAAATCTGCCAGCGACATCTGTCAACCCCATCTGTCAGCCCCATCTGTCTCCAGTGTCATCTGCCTCCAGTGCCATCTGCCTCCAGTGCCATTTGTCAGTGCCACGTGTTGTCAGTGCCACCTGCCACGTCAGTGTCACCTGTGATCAGCGTCACCTGTCAGTGTCACCTGCCACATCAGCGTCACCTGTCAGTGTCATCTGCCAAATCAGCGTCACCTGTCAGTGTCACCTGCCACATCAGCGTCACCTGTCAGTGTCATCTGCCAAATCAGCGTCACCTGTCAGTGTCATCTGCCAGATCAGCGTCACCTGTCAGTGCCATTTGTGATCAATAAAAATGTCACAAAGATTGTATTCAGCTGAGGAGGCATATGATATCCTTGCAGCCGACGAGAGCAACGGGGAGGTTTCCGCTTCGGATTCCTCCTCATATTCAGATTGTGACTCTGACGTGGACTACGAGCCTGTCCTCAGCAGCGGTACCATGACAGCCTCAGAGGAGGAAGATGATAGTCCGCCCGTCAGACGAAGGAGCACTGGTGAGGAGGCGGTACCATCCACCAGCACCACAGAGCCATCCACCGGCAACCCAGTGCCATCCACCGGCACCACAGTACCTCGGCAAAGGCCACGTACAAGTAGGGTGTCAACTCGGCCCCAAAGGGTTAGGTCCCATGCCAGCCTTCCCTATTCCCTCCAGAACCCCTTGTGGCTTCCTCCTAACTCAGGAGAAGCTAACGTTCCCCCTTTCACTGCCAACCCAGGAGTCCAGGTGGACACACACAATTTTTCCCTGATGGACTTTTTCCACCTAATTTTTACAGAGGACATGCTTGAATCCATTGTGGTCCAGTCCAACCTATATGCCCAACAATTTATTGAAAGCAACCCAACGTCCTCTTATGCCCGTCCCTACAAGTGGAGAGCCCTAACAGTGGAGGAGTTTAAAAAATTTTTGGGCCTCACATTTTGTATGGGACTAAACAATAAAAATTAAATATGTGCATATTGGTCATCCCGCCCCATCTATCACATGCCCATCTTTTCCTCAATAATGTCCCGGACCAGATATCTAACGATAATGAGATTCCTACACTTTAACGACAATACCCAGTGCCTTCCCCGGAATGACCCAAATTTTGATAAACTTTACAAAATTCGGCCGCTAATAAATTATTTTTCTCAGATTTTCCCCCAGTTGTTTACCCCAGACCAACACATATGTGTGGATGAGTCCCTGATAAAATTTTCTGGCAGGCTGGGCCTAAAGCAATTTATTCCCTCCAAAAGGGCCCGCTATGGGGTGAAAATGTATAAATTATGTGATCGAGCCACAGCGTATACATATTCCTTCATGGTATACGAAGGGAAGGACACCCAGCTACATCCCCCTAATTGCCCCGAATACATCGGATCGAGTGGAAAAGTTGTTTGGGAACTCATAAACCCACTCCTGGAGAAAGGCTACCATCTGTATGTGGACAATTTTTATACCAATTTACCCCTGTTCCGCAACCTCCATAGAATGCAAACTCCAGCATGTGGCACCGTAAGAACGAACCGGAAGGGCTTTCCTCAAAGCCTCGTCAACAAAAGGCTAAGAAAAGGCGAAGCGGCGAGTTTACGGAACGAGGAAATTTTGGATGTGAAGTGGAGGGACAGAAGGGATGTCTACATGCTTTCTTCGATCCACAACAACACTTTTGTTGAGATCACCAGGAGGGATGGCCCAATACAAAAACCCACTTGTATCCATGACTACAACATGTTCATGGGGGGTGTCGACTTGAACGACCAGATGCTCGAACCCTATCTTGCCACGAGAAGAACATGCAAGTGGTATAAAAAAATTTCAATTTATTTCTTTAATTTGGCCATATACAACACATATGTAATTTATCGTAAGTCCACAGAAAGACCCTACCCTTCCTTGGCTACCAGGAGGAAATCACCACTGCCCTTATATACCCCAACGGCCCACCACAAAACATTCGATCCGATGTAATTAGCAGACTCTCTGAACGCCACTTTCCTGATAAAATCCCTCCCAGACCAACAGGCCGAAGACATCAGAAAAAATGTCGGGTGTGCAGCAAACGAGGAGTGAGAAGAGACACCACTTATCACTGTGCCCAATGCCCTTCCCAACCAGGCCTCTGCATAGGTGACTGTTTCCGCCGTTACCATACTTCAGTGAATTATTAGTGAAGTATGGTAACCATAACCCTCACATCCTGCCATTTACCTTCAAACCCCTTATGCCTCTGCTTGCTCTGTAACTGACCCTGGCTTGTTATTCGACCACGCTTCTGCCTACTGATTCTGTTTATGCCTCTGCCTGATCTGGAACTGACCCTGGACTGTTATTCGACCACGCTTCTGCCTACTGATTCTGTACATACCTCTGCCTGATCTGGAACTGACCCTGGACTGTTTGACCATGCCTTTTGCCTGCCTCTTGGACTGATCTTGTACCCTCTGTGGACTAGTGGGATTCATAACAGGGGTCTCACATATGTGAGGGGCTCCAGAATAGTTTTTTTGGATGAAGAAGACAATTTCCTTTGTTTTCTCATTCCTAGATTAGGGTCTGGAGACTCGGAGGCTTCAAAGAGATTTGGGTGGGAGAAGCCTCTACCCCTATCCCCATTCTGTCCTGAACAAGGCCCTACTTCTGCCTGCTGCCTGTAGGACCTATACCATCATGCCTCTGCCTGTCGCATGAACTGACCACAGCACATGGATGGACCATGTTCCTGCCTACTACCAGGACCAATATTTTGGCAATGCTGACGATCTCTGCCTGCACTGACCTTGGACTGTATATGGACAGTATCCCTGCCTGCTGCCAATATTGACTATGGACAGTATACCTGCCTGTTGCCTGGAAAATTGTGTTCACTTTTGCTGACCAAGTCCCTGCCTGCTGCCTGGACCAGTGCTATCATCCTGTGGACAACTGCGCTAATAAAAACCACAGGTAATCTTTTGTTTACTCTTTTCTCAGTAGAATGTATTTTGGGGTGTAATTCTTGGTATGTGCATGCTATGTGTCCCTGGAACACCTGATGGTGTTCCTTGCATGTTGGGCCTCTGTATGTGGCCAAGCTGTGTAAAAGTCTCACATATTTGGTATCGTTATACTCAGGAGGAGTAGTAGAACGTATTTTGGGGTGTCATTTTTGCTATGTACATGCTATGTGTTGGAAATATCTTATAAATGGACAACTTTGCGTAAAAAAATGCGTTTTCATTTTTTTTCCACATTTTCCCAAAATGTCTGGAAAAAAAATGAACCATTCAAACGACTCAATATGCCTCATAGATTATACGTTGGGGTGTTAGCTTTCCAAAATGGGGTCACTTTGTGGGCATTTCCATTGTCCTGGTGCTCCAGGGCCTTCAAAAATGTAATAGGTGGTTGAGAAATGAGATGTGTAATTTATGCCCCTAGAACGCCTAATGGTGCTATTTCAATATTGGGCCTCTGTATGTGGCCAGGCTGTGTAAAAGTCTCACACATTTGGTATCGTTATACTCAGGAGGAGTAGTAGAACGTATTTTGGGGTGCCATTTTTGCTATGTACATGCTATGTGTTGGAAATATCTTATAAATGGACAACTTTGCGTAAAAAAATGCGTTTTCATTTTTTTTCCACATTTTCCCAAAACTTCTGGAAAAAAAATGAACCATTTAAACGACTCAATATGCCTCATAGATTATACGTTGGGGTGTTAGCTTTCCAAAATGGGGTCACTTTGTGGGCATTTCCATTGTCCTGGTGCTCCAGGGCCTTCAAAAATGTAATAGGTGGTTGAGAAATGAGATGTGTAATTTATGCCCCTAGAACGCCTAATGGTGCTATTTCAATATTGGGCCTCTGTATGTGGCCAGGCTGTGTAAAAGTCTCACACATTTGGTATCGTTATACTCAGGAGGAGTAGTAGAATGTATTTTGGGGTGTCATTTTTGCTATGTACATGCTATGTGTTGGAAATATCTTATAAATGGACAACTTTGCGTAAAAAAAATGCGTTTTCATTTTTTTTCCACATTTTCCCAAAACTTCTGGAAAAAAAATGAACCATTCAAACGACTCAATATGCCTCATAGATTATACGTTGGGGTGTTAGCTTTCCAAAATGGGGTCACTTTGTGGGCATTTACTTTGTCCTGGTGCTCCAGGGCCTTCAAAACTGTAATAGGTAGTTGAGAAATAAGATGTGTAATTTATGCTCCTTGAACGCCTGATGGTGCTATTTCAATATTGGGCCTCTGTATGTGGCCAGGCTGTGTAAAAGTCTCACACATTTGGTATTGTTATACTCAGGAGGAGTAGTAGAACGTATTTTGGGGTGTCATTTTTGCTATGTACATGCTATGTGTTGGAAATATCTTATAAATGGACAACTTTGCGTAAAAAAAATGCGTTTTCATTTTTTTTCCACACTTTCCCAAAACTTCTGGAAAAAAAATGAACCATTCAAACGACTCAATATGCCTCATAGATTATACGTTGGGGTGTTAGCTTTCCAAAATGGGGTCACTTTGTGGGCATTTCCATTGTCCTGGTGCTCCAGGGCCTTCAAAACTGTAATAGGTGGTTGAGAAATGAAATGTGTAATTTATGCTCATAGAACGCCTGATGGTGCTATTTCAATATTGGGCCTCTGTATGTGGCCAGGCTGTGTAAAAGTCTCACACATTTGGTATCGTAATACTCAGAAGGAGTAGCAGAACGTATTTTGGGGTGTCATTTGTGGTATACACATGCCATGTGAGAGAAATAACCTATTACATTAAAAATTTTGTGAGAAAAAAAAAAAAAATCTTCATTTTGCAAAGAATTGTGGGAAAAAGATGACAACATCAAAAACCTCACCATGCATCTTAGTAAATACCTTGGAATGTCTACTTTCAAAAAAGGGGTCATTTGGGGGGTATTTGTACTTTCCTGACTTGTTCGGGTCGCAAGAAATGAGATAGGCCACCAGTACATCAGGTGTGATCAATTTTGTGCGATTCGCACCACAGCTTGTAGACTCTCTAACTTTCACAAAGACCAAATAATATCCAATAATTTGGGTTATTTTTACCAAAGATATGTAGCAGTATAAATTGTGGCCAAAATTTATGAAAAAAAAAATATAATTTGCAAAATGTTATCACAGAAACAAAGAAATATGCGTTTTTTTTCAAAATTTTCGGGTTTTTTTCATTTATAGCGCAAAAAATAAAAACCCCAGAGGTGATCAAATACCACCAAAAGAAAGCTCTATTTGTGGGAAAAAAAGGACACACAATTCATTTGGGTACAGTGTTGCATGACTGAGTAATTGTCATTCAAAGTGTGAGAGCACCAAAAGATGAAAATTGGTCTGGTCAGGAAGGGTGTTTAAGTGCCCAGTAAGCAAGTGGTTAATGTTCCCAATTTACTATGGAGTGAATATGGGCTTAATATATGCCCAACACATTTCATGAATAGACTGACACTAGTTGCAACATCTTAACAATAAACATGTACCTTTTATAGATAACTTTTCTGAATCAGATCCTTCTTTAACATTCATTTTCCACTTCAGCAAGTCCCTGACTCACTGACTATGGAATGCAAATATAGAAATATGCTCCCCACAAAACCCGTGGTGATAGTATGGTTGAAGTTTGTTCCCCTCTTCACCTGCCCACTTTAGCAACGCTCTCTGTCTTGGCAGGATCATAGGACATATATCAACTTACCCAACAATTTATCTGAATTCAGAAAACAAAAACAATCTTATACTCTAAATTGGAATTCCAAGACAAGACGAAAATTCACATACACATAAAATTAAGCATTTCTCTCCATTAACCAGTTCCCTCTACCCAGGTGTCTGTCTTATGAAACTGCGAACAGGGTGACGCAAGGACTGCCACTAACCAAAGTCCACAAACAGTCCATGAAGCTGCGACCCTAGCACCTCACCGGAGATCCATGTCAGAATTCACCCCCCCAAACCCACCAGCTCAGAGGTGGAGAATCGGGGAGCCATGAGGGAATCTGGCGGAATCCGAGGGGGAAGGAGGAAGATTCATAATCTCCCTCTACCTAACTCAGACCCCCCAAAACAGTAACCATGTCCCCCCTGTCAGTGCATCCAGCAGCAATCTAATCACTGCCCAATAAACCAACATCTTGATGTCTCTATGAATCTCTGGTACCGTAATCTCACAAAAGTCTCATGAGACCCCAGCACCAGGGCTGCTCATTTCACGAGGCAGGGTGCTTTCAACAAGGTTTCTAGCCTCCCCACCAGCTCTCTCTCTTTTTACCCTCGGTTGAACCTTTTTCCCGTGCCCGTTGCCAAACAGGGATCTGCACTGATCTGCACATCCCACCAACCCACCTGTACCGACTTATTATAACTTCAGCAGACAAAAATAAACAAATAATCAACAAACAGACACACAAACAAACAAACAAGTTAACATGGTAAGTCTACAGTAAAAATCCCATTTTAACAACACCTTTTATCTGATAATCCAAATGAAACTAGCTGTGACACTTTAAAAATCCTTATTTTAAACAAAACTCTCTCTGTGTTAATTTCCTTACCTGCCCAAAACCTCCCATCCCAGCTGTCCTTTAAAATCATTTCCTCAACGCAAATAGAATGTTCCCTTTAAATCTCAAAACCTAACTTCCCGTTTTTAAATGTACTTTCCTTCACTTTTTTTTTTTCTCCTATGTCAGTTCTAAAATGGCTTTGAAACCCGGCTTGTATATAAAAAACAATGCATTGAAAAACCTTGCAAAATGCACACCCTCCTTTAATAAATAGCTCAAATCTCTCCTTTACCTTCTTACTTCACTTACTTTACCCTCAACAATTGTAGAATGTTCTTAATTAACACCCTACTCACTTACTTAAATCTCATCACTCCTGGGCATTCTTCCAAAATACCCACTTGTCCAATCAATCCCCTTCCACCTAACACATACATTTTACAACCTGCAAAAAAATACCATTCCAATACCCTTCCAAGAGTTACCAAAACACATGTTAAACATGTGCAAACAAATTATGCACTTCTCAAGCAGAATCAAGCACCTATCATTCCAGAGCTCCATAACCAACACAACATACTAGCAAAGGGGAGAAGTCATATTATTCATATACTATACCATTGTCTCTTCAAAGAATACCTTAGCAAACTTATATGAACATGCATATAACAGTACTCACCCTTTCCACGATACCTAAACATAACAAGGGCAATTTACTTCACTCTAATCTAATTTTCCCCTTTTGAGACATCATATAACAGTAAAAAAAGGGGCTGCCTTACCCCATACAGCCCTGTATTCCACACAACAAATATCTTATTACTTTAATGCAAATGCGATAGACAAGAAAAGGCAGATATAGCAAACGTTTTCTGGGTTCCGGTAGTAATTGATAATTGCCCCATTACCCTTTATTTTCCTTCTCCTTCCCTAAAGGAGCCTAATATTAGGTTTTTAAACAGAGTCCCACCAAGGACACAGGCTTCTCATAAGCCACTTCTTAACAGCCTGGTCCGTCTCACAATTCTCTTAACTAAAATCTATCTGGCCAGGGTTGTGTCTGTCAAAGCTTCAACGCTTGACCACACCCTGCCAAGTCATAAATGCCTAAATTCCAAAATCTCAGCGAGTGCCTCCATTCTGTTGTGATTAAAATGGTATTTCTATATACCTGACAAAGACCAGCTAGAGGTATAACTAACGCAATTACAATACTCACGAAACCCTTTAACTAACACTGCAGTGTTAGGAGACAACAAGAAAAACATCCCAGCCAATGTTACAGTTCAGCAGTTGTCTAATATATTGTGGGAGGGGATGCATTTTATATGCACCCTTATCAGCTAATCATTGTATAGAACATGGGTGTGGTTAATACAGAGGCGTACATTACACATCATCATTACATATCATTACATATCATTACTCATGTCATCTGCTTCTGAATCACAGTCATGGGATATGTGGCTCAGACATATTGTGACACAATTTCTTTATTTAGACAGCATAGAACGAAACTGCCTATGCAAGCTATATTTCCCTATGTGCATGTCCACAGAATAACTGCCTATGTCTGCAGATACAAAGTCTAAGCATAATCCCATATGAATTTACAAAGATGGAGTCACTCTGGTTCAGCCATATTACTACAGACATAGTCCATGATTAGGGATTAACTCTTTGAGCGGAACATATATAGTGGAATAGAATACAAAAGAGATGCAAACAATATATATGGATGGTACTAACCAATAGTACCAAGAAATGGCACAAAGGTACAGAACCAATGCGTTAAATGAATGAGTGCTCAATCCCCTTAAGTATAGAGACCGATACTAGGTTGCTATGCCCCCTCTTTTAGACAAGTATTTAGCATATATATGGAAAAAGTCTAAATGCAGGCACAACTGACAAGAAAAAGACAAGTAAGAAAACATGAGAACACACCTGAATATGTAAATACTGCACTTTTCCCATAGGGGAGACCTTTTGTTAGGGCTCAGGTCAGTATTGCCGCATAAGCAGGGAAAAATTTACCCCTATAATAAAAGCAGTTATATAGATGGAATAAATGTCCAATTTCCAAGAAAGATGTCACATAATGGTTTTCTGAACAACAATACGGGTTACTCTTCAACATTGCACCCCTGTACATGGCTTTCCTCGCTGTGTGTGGCACCCAAACCCATGTGCATTCCATCTTATATAGAGACATTGAAGTGACATAGGGAGGGAGGTGTGGCGGCGTGAAAATGGCACCAAAAAAGCCAAATCAAAAGACGTATAATAACATCACATGATCGTTAGTCATATGATCAAAGTCATGTGACCATATACATCCCCTCATATAATAGGGCATGGATGCAGCAGAGGGAGGAGCATGGCAGTGCAAATATGGCACCAAAAAGAAACCGGTCACATGGCGTATAACAACGCCATGTGGTGGGGGTCATGTGAGCATAGTCATGTGACTGCAAACCACTTTTTAAATGATTTGGCAGATATCATGTGACATATGTCCCCTCTTGTAATAGGCATGGAAATAGTAGAGAGGGAAGAGTGGCAGAGTAAATATGGTACCAAAAGGTACCTTATCACATGATGTATAACAATGCCATGTGATCGTGGTCATGTGAGCCTGGTCATGTGCCCGCAAACACTTCTTAAGTGATTGGGAAGATATCAACAGGAAGTTAGGCGGTACACAGGACGGTGCAACAACACATATCCACGTGAACACACCCACCATCAAAACCCCACCCCCAAATAAATGGAAAGACAAAAAAAGCAAACAATGGTAAATAATATGCAGCAGACAACACAATGATATTTTACATGATCACCACGCATACAATCTGCCCACAACGGCTCAACCATACGATGCCAAATTGAAAACTGGGAACACGTCAACATCAAAGTGTAATGCAGCATCTACAAACACCCATATCTCACATCATACCCTAAACAGCAGCCAAGAAAAAAGGAAAAATGTATTTTGGAGAAGGAGATCATCTGCCAACAACCAGCACGCAAGCTCAATGACAATTTAGACATAAAAAAAACACAACAGGACCATTATAAGTATCAAAATGTTATCTATCCTATATGTTAAAATAAAACGTTTTTTTTTGGGGGGTAATGCATTAGGTCAGTGGTGGCAAACCTTTTTGAGCCCGAGTGCCCAAACTGCAACACAAAACTAACATATTCATTTCAAAGTGCCAACATATACAAAACTTGATGATCGTGTGCTTTGATATCTGGGGGTGAACATGGGACACATCAGAAATCATTATGTATTCATTATGTAGTCATAGTCTTTTGTATAAGAAGATTTAAAACTAGAATGCATTTTGACAAAAGTTACATTTTTTGGAAGATGTCCTAGCCTTGTGCAATCAAATTCCAGTATCACTATTCTACTAACTATACATTAATATTCAATACACTCAAGTTGCATGACAGGTGCACTTTAAATTACTAGTTGTTCAGTAGAAGTACCAGCTGGATGATAAAAAAAATCCTGTTATAGGGGGTGACATGCAACCAGCTACTCTCCAGCTGCAGCAGAACTTCCAGTCCCCCCATGCCCTACTGGGGCACATTATGCACTCTTTGGTTGCCAAGGCATGTTGAGACATTCTTCTGAATGTAAACACTCAAGGACAACTGTAACAATGCTTTACCAGTGCAGTTCACTCACAATGCCTGTGTAGTTCATTGCACGTCGAATGCAAACTCCCAGCAGCAGCAGCTCTCCCTGTATAATGCCAGTGATTCTGGACTGTCATGTGACTCTGGTGTCATGAAATACAGGGGGGTGGTAGAGATAAAAACTATATGCATTTACATCTCACTGTACTGCAATGGTCTCTGCTAAATCTAGCAGGCATTCCCAGACAGATAAACCTGAATAGCCAACACAAAGCATCATGACATCAAAGCTCATATGCTACAGAAAATGCTTCTCTGACAGCTTTGACAGACAGCATATACACAAGTTTATTCTGACCATACCTGTCCATATTTTGTGGCAATGTCGGGAACAAGAAGAAAAAAAAGGTCCCCAAGGAATAGATTCTGTTTGAAGAGGCACAGAAACAGTGTACACAGCTAAACACATTTATTCCCCACACAGCATGTACAATTACTTTAACAATGCTTGCCACAGCACTCCAATAATACACCCATCAGCCTACTCAGTTTTCGGGCACAAGTACAGACTGTGATTGGGCATCTTCCCCACCACATGTTCCACCTGCCTTCCAACCCAGAGCAACTCTTCATCTCATCCATGCCCATCCTAGACACAGCCTCTCATTGGCTCAATCCTCACCACATGTTCCATTTGTCATCCAACCCAGAGCAACCCTTCATCTCGTCCGCACCCATCCTAGACACATGGCCCCAGAGACTTGTGGGAGATGTAGTTCTATGGGGAGCTTTGCACGAGATACATCTCCATATAGGATTTTCTCATGTGCCCACAGAGAGGGCTCAGCATGCCGGCTGTGGCATGCGTGCCATAGGTTCGCCATCACTGCACTAGGTGCTTGCGCCTTCTTGTCTCCTTGTTTTTGTAGTTCTACTTTGGATTCCCCTATCAGTGGAAGGCTGCATCACTCTAGCATTTGATATTGTTGCACAGATGTATTCAACAGTGGAGGACCTCTGTGCACTGGAAGTGATCATTTTATAGTTGCCATTAAATTTAGGCAATCTGTTTCATTAAAACTTTCAGGTATAGATTTCCGAGTCGATTCGCACCAGAGCTCTCGAACATTGCAAAAGACACAAACCGTGAACCCTATTAAGGTCTATGGGACCTGAACTTAAAAATTAAAAAGTCCCCATTTTGAAGGCTTATATACAAGTTATTTTTTTATTTTTTATTTTTTTTTATTTTGGATTTGGTTATTACAAACCACATTTGATTTAATGGTTTCATTTTCCACTGATATCATCACTGACACAGGTCCAATACCCTGCTGTTATATTGTGTACACTTTCATACCATTCATTTTTTTTTCTCACATGTCACTTAATTCACCCTTACACTTTTTCTAGAAACCCTTAAGACGTTTTCAATCACATACATAATCATTTCTAGGGACCACCACCCTTTGGAGTTATGTCCGCCCCGGATGTTGTCATGTGGGGGTTTCACGTGCACTGGACGCTGCCCCTTGGGGAGCCTCCAGTTATCACTATTGCACTCTCACTGCACGCTAGCTGTGAGTATTTTTATAACCAGGGTTAATCCCCAGGTTATATACTTCACATATTATTTTTTATTTTTTTTCTAAAAGCATTGACTTGAAACTTATTATGCTTCATTTCAAATAACACACATTGTTGCTCCTGAAGAGTGGATATAAATACTCCACGAAACACGTAGATCCTCTGTATATGCAATGTGTAATACTGATACAATATCGATATATGTAATATAGATGAACTATGAGCCTTTGTATATGTAATGTGTAACATCGATATAATATAAATATATGTAATATAGATGAATTTTTGTGACCCATGTACCTATTTGTATGGAATTTTTCATCATGTTTTATAATAAATATACCATTTCCTGACCTCTCACTATTGACTGCATGCTTCATATAAAGTCCTGTCTTTTTTTTTTTTTCTTTCATATATGCAAGTTATTGGCCATAGAAAAAGGGTATGGGGGCTGGGTACTGGCTTGGGGGACATGTACCAATGCAAACATTTTTTTTAAAAGATTGTTTTTAAAGGAGCAGTTTTTTTAACTGCTTCCTGCTGACTGATCACAATGTAAACAGGAAGAGCCCTTGAATGGCTTTTCCTTACTCACGTCTGACAGACTCTAGTAGAAGTGTGCTGATTGTTTATCAGCGCAGCCTCCCCCCCTCGGATGCCTACCAGGAACACCAGGATTCTGCCAGGACTACCAGGGATTGTCACCACCCTGTACCACAAGGTATGCCACCCTAGACCACCAGCGAAATGTCAATCAGGCCCAGGCAGTGGCCAATCAGTGCCCAGGCAACTGCCAACCAGTGTCCATCCCCAATGCCTGCCAGTTCCAATGCCATCAGTGATGCCTATCAATGCCATAAGTGCTGCATATCAGTGCCCATCAGTGCCACATATCAGTGCCCAGCAGTGCCGTCTGTCAGTGCCCAGCAGTGCCACCTATCAGTGCCACCCATAAGTACCCATCAGTTCGGCCTTTCCATGTCACCTATTAGTGCCCATCAGTGCCCACCAGTGTCACCCATGAGTGCCCACCAGTGCTTTCTACCAATGCCCATCAGTGCTGCATATCAGTGCCACCCATCAGTGCAGCCTACCAGTACCCATCAGTGCCACCTTATCAGTGCCCATCAGTGAAGGAGAAACGTATTTACCAAATTTTATAACATAAACAAAAGAAAAACATTTTTTTTTCAAAATGTTATGTCTTTTTTTATTTGTTTAGCAAAAAATAAAAAACACAGAGGTCATCAAATACCACCAAAATAAAGTTCTATTTGAAGGAACAAACTTATAAAAATTCTGTTTGGGTACAGTGTAGCATGACAACGCAATTGTCATTTAAACAGCGACAGTGCTGACAGCTGAAAATTGGCTTGGGCAGGAACGGGGTGGAAGTGCCTGGTATTGAGGTGGTTAATGATGCTTAAAGTGAAACATCATGAACAATTCCTCTAAATATAGTGCCTGGGGGTTCCCCTTAGTCTGCCTGTCTGTACCGTGTATAAAACCTGCTGCTGCAAATGACATTTGAATAGATTTTCACTTTTATTGGTAAACAACAGCTTGGGGAGCCAGTCTGTATGACGAGGCCACCATTTAGTGCACTCAGAACAAGATTAGAGATGTTTTGGCAGACTTTGGATGGAAATAACAATGTTTTGCTCCACAATGAGCAAACCTTATGTGAAGAAGCCAAATTATAGTACACTTAGGCCAAGATTAACATTTTTTTTTAGATAATGTCTGGTGTCTCTTTTGCAGAGTTTGGACAGAAGTGAAAAGTGTGGAACAATTGGGCTTTGGGCATTGGTGGTGCATTCACAACATAACCCTATAGAGGTACTCTTGATGGAAGCAAGAATAGGCCTTGCCGTAAAAAAATAAAAAAATAAAAATTATATGCCCCAGTCACACGATTGTGAAAAAATTGGTCTTTGGGTGTTGGTGGTGTCTTCACACCCTAACCCTATAGACATACTCTTGATAAAAGTAAGAATTGAACTTGCTGTAAAAAAATGAAATTTGAGGCACCTGTCAAACAGTTGCAGGAAAATGTGGTCTTTGGGCGTTGGTGGTGGCTTCACACCTTAACCCTATAGACATACTCTTGATAAAAGTAAGAATTGAACTTGCTGTAAAAAAATGAAATTTGAGGCACCTGTCAAACAGTTGCAGGAAAATGTGGTCTTTGGGCGTTGGTGGTGGCTTCACACCTTAACCTTTTAGAGTTACTATTGATGAAAGCAAAAATTGGCCTTGCTGTAAAAAAATAAAATTGTATGCCCCTGTCAATCAGTTGGCAATTTCTAAGCACAGGTCTGTGAAACACATTTGCTGAAGCCACAGGAGTTGTATGTGTAGACTGCGTCCTTGTTTCTAATGGATCTAAACTAAAACTACAATTTTTATGCTGGTAAGTGCTGCCATTTCCTATTTTTCCTCTATTTATGCTCTGGTTGTGTACCAAGGCTGGCACTTATTTATTATAGCAGGGAAGATTTCATATTTCATCTAAAGAAGTGCACATTTTGTTCTTTGTTCTGTCAAGAATTGTCTTTGCTGTAAAAAAAATTAAATGTGATGCCCCTGTCAAACAGTTGTGGAAAAATTGGTCTTTGGGTGTTAATTGTGCCCATGAAACCTATACCAAAAATATACTTCAAGATAAAATCAACAACCACAAAGCTAGGCATCCTAGACAGTCTTGCAGAGATTAAAGAGCCCAAAAACACTTAATCATCAACATCAGCATCAGGGCCTTGATAGCTGCTGCTAATCCATGACTCATTTTGACAAATGTCAGCCTGTCAAGGGAGTCTATGGACAGACATGCTCTTTTAGCTGTCACAAAACCTTAAAGCTACCTTTTCCATGTGACTGTATACTACCAGAGTCTGGAAAGGTGTTACATAAACTCCTCTTTAGGTGTAATCCAAATATTTAATCCTGTGCTCCCTCTGCAAGGACAGGATGAATTTCCCTGTCATCCCTGCATCAGGGGCTCAGCAGCCATGAATATCGTGGCCTGTTTGCAGAGGGGAGGGCATAGCTAGGCAGGATTATCCAGGTATTTTAGGTGATGTGGGGGTTCAAATTACATAGCAAAGCACTGTGCTGTATAACATGCTTTAAGGGAACAGTGTCCTTTTTTGGGGGGCTAACTAATGCTTTAAGGGGGTTGCCAACCAATAACGATCTTCTCTTGATGCCAAAAATACTTGTGTCTTTTTGAAGGCTTTGAAGAATAAGGGAGCCCATGCACCGCGATTTTGCAGAGGCATGAGAAGCAGAGTCCTCGCAGTTACTGAAGATTACCGTATCTGGAACTGACTTCTCCCAGCCACGTACTACTTCCAAGGTTTCTGGGGACTGAAAAACATATCTTCTACTTCTGCTACAATGCCTCCAATACTGCCAGAATCATCCTCCCTTTCCTCTTGTGTGTTCTGGGGCGTCACAAGAATGGTGTCAGCATAAAGCAAACCTTGAGAGGAAAGGAAGTCCTCATCTTCCTCCCGCAGCTCTGCCTTGAGTGCCCTGTCCATAATGCCACGCAGAGTATCCTTCTGTGGAACACAAAAGGGATTGTGTCACTGATGAATGCATTGTCACAGTTCACCATCCTTGTTGCCTCCTCAAATGGTGATGGTACAGTGCATTAATCTTTTATCAGCCTGACTCATTGAATAGCCCCTTAAATACTTAGGGGGTATTGGTGGTTCATATGGCAATTCAGCAGAGGAGGGCATGGAGGAGGAGGAAGGCTGGAGATGACAGCTCTATCATCATCAACACTGGCTGTATGGAGACGTGGTGGCAAAACAAGCTCTAGCACTGAGCTCTGTCCTACATTCTACCTAGTTGCAAGCAGAGTTATCCAGTGTGCTGTGAATGCAATATATCGTCCCTGACCATGCTTGCTGGACCACTGGTCAGCAGTAATGTGGACCTTGTTGCTGACCGCCTTTACAAACAATACCAAAACATTGCTTTTCATGTGATAGTACAGAGCTGGAATGACTTTACGTGCAAAAAAATAGCAACTAGGAACCTGCCATTGTGGTACAACATGTTCTGCAAATTCACAGAAAGGTGCAGAATCCATTGAAAGGCAGGAGTTGTAAAGCCAGCAATTTGGACAAGCTGGGATTTAGATGCTGGGAATTGTGGGTGGAAGAGAGTGTATTTTTCTTTCAATGCAGCAGCTGGGGCATATAAATTTGCCTGCTATACTCTACAGCTGTTGGTGTGCTGCTGGTAGATGTGTTGCAAGGACCTGTGACACCCTTTTCTATGCCATCATCCCTGTTAGTGTAGCCTCTTGAGAGGTCCTGAGATATAGTGAGGGTAGACATGAAAGGTAAGGAGTGAGGAGAAGAACTGTGTCCTTTTTGTGTGGTTTTCAGGTGCTTTTGCTGAGTGGTGGGAATTTAAATGCCTTTGAAAATATGTGGTACCCAAATGGCTGGTGTTTTTGTCATGCTTGATCTGCTTGTGGCAAAGATTGCATATTGCAACAGTACAATCAGCTGCACATGTGCTAAAAAAGGCCCCCACAGCTGAGCTGTAGGAAATTGGCCAGGCGATACAGCGCCACAATCTGATGGAATAGGTTGGCTGCTCTCTACTCTTCCATGATGGCTGCCTCTGGATGACATCCTGCCTCATTGGGGTTGTGCCTCCCCTCACTTTCCTCCTCTGCTCTATCTGGCACCCAAGTTGCGTCATTGACCTCATCATAATCATCCCCTCCATCCTCATCATTGGAGCCAACTTGGCAATACGCTGCGGCTGGGGGAACATGACTGGCAATTTGTTGTTTATCAATGTTCACCCCTCTCTGTAAGCTCATGTTACTCCCTTCACCTACCTCAGAACCAACATAATAATCAAGTAATGCCAGTGCATTGGCAAGAAGCAAGTGGCTGATGCTGTGTTTAAATAATTCATTGGACTCCTTCATGCATGATTCTGGGGCTATGGCAGGAGTAGCTGTGAACAAGGGGGCCAAATAAACTACTCTGGCAGCTGTGGTGGACTGGGCACTAGTATCAGCTTGGGTCATAGACGATGAGAATGGTTTAGTAATCCAATCCACCACCTCCTCTGCATGCTGTAGCTAGATAGCATGGGTAACATCACTAAACAGAGACAGACCTCCCCTGCCAGAGGACGGACCACGTCCACCTTTACCAGTGGACACAGCTATTGCTGGCCCCCTCATAGTGGCATGGGAACATCTGCCTCTCCTTATTGGCCTCTCAGACATGATTGGGGGGCTTATTACCCAAATTGTATAGAAACTGGGAAAAAAATAAATAAAAAATAAAATGGGGAACACCAGCATTGAGGTTAAAAAAACTACGGCTGACAATTCAAAAAAAGGGGGCAGGCAGGGGACAAAAGAAGCCAAAACACGCAGCAACCAAAAAAAAAGGTTCTACAGCACTAAATGTTATGTAATGTTAAACACTTCCCTACACTAACACACTACAATGACACTACACTATACTCACACTATACTAATGTACTATACTCACACTACAAAGGATGAGCCGAACGCCCCCCGGTTCGGTTCGCACCAGAACCTGCCGATAGACCTAAACTTAGTGTGAACTTTAGAACCCTAATAAAGTCTATGGGACTCGAACATTCAAAATCTAAAGTGCTAATTTTAAAGGCTAATATGCAAGTTACTGTCTTAAAACATGTTTGGGGACCTGGGTCCTGCCCCAGGGGACATGTATCAATGCAAAAAAAAGTTTTAAAAACTTCTGTTTTTTTGGGGGCAGTAATTTTAATAATGATTAAAGTGAAACAATAAAAGTGTAATATTCCTTTAAATTTCATACCCGGGGGGTGTCTATAGTATGCCTGTGAATGGGGTGCATGTTTCCCATGCTTAGAACTGTCTCTGTAAAAAAAGTGTAATTTCTGCAGAAAAAAAAGTAATTTAAAATCACTCGTGTCTATAATGAATTGTCGGCTCCCGTAATACTGAGAACACTCATTGAAAGTCATTGATTAAAAAACAAAAAAGCGTGGGGTTCCCCCAAATTCAATTACCAGGCCCTTACCAGGACGTGGAGTCCCCCTAAAAATCCATACCAGACCCTTTATCCGAGCACGCAACCTGGCAGGCCGCAGGAAAAGAGGGGGGACGAGAGAGCGCCCCCCCCTCCTGAACCATACCAGGCCACATGCCCTCAACATTGGGAGGATGCTTTGGGGCCCCCCCTAAAGCACCATGTCCCCATGTTAATGGGGACAAGGGCCTCATCACCACAACCCTAGCTGGTGGTTGTGGGGGGTCTGCGGGCGGGGGGCTTATCAGGATCTGGAAGTGCCCTTTAACAAGGGGACCCAAGATCCCAGCCCCCCTGTTTGAAATGGTAAGGGGGTACAAAAGTGCCCCTACCATTTCACAAAGAAAGTGTAAAAAATTGTTAAATAAGACAAACACACTTTTGAAAAATTCCTTTATTAAAAATAAAAATAAAATAAAAAAAAGATTCCAGCAGTGGTAATCCACTCTTGCTATCCAGCGACGGATGATCATCTCTCCGGGGTCCATCGATGGCTGATCTGATCCAGCGACGGGTGATTTCTCAGTCCAGAGCAATCCATCCATGCATCCTCTGTCTCCACTGTCGGAGACACTGGGGGGGGTCCCGGCGGCCTGATGTTTCTTATATGAGGAGGGCGGGGCAAGCTGTCACCTGACCCCACCCCCCTCTGATGCTAGTGGGGGAAGCTGGGCTTCCCCAATGACGTTTGGGTGACCCCGCACCCCTCTGATGTAACGGAAACCTGCGTTACATCAGAGGGGGCGGGGTCACCCATACGTCATTGGGGAAGCCAGGCTTCCCTCACTAGTGTCAGAGGGGGCAGGGTCAGGGTGGGTGGCCCCGCCCTCCTCATATAAGAAACGCCAGGCTGCCGGGATCCCCGCAGTGTCTTCGACAGTGGAGACAGAGAATGCATGGATGGACTGCGCAGCACTGGACTGAGAGATCACCGTCTCTGGATCAGATCAGCCATTGCTGGACCCCGGAGACATGATCATCCATCGCTGGATAGCAAGAGTGGATTACCACCGCTGGAATCTTTTTTTTATTTTTTTTTATTTTTAATAAAGGAATTTTTCAAAAGTGTGTTTGTCTTATTTAACAATTGTTTTACACTTTCTTTGTGAAATGGTAGGGGTACTTTTGTACCCACTTACCATTTCAAATGGGGGGGCGGGATCTGGGGGTCCCCTTGTTAAAGGGGGCTTCCAGATTCTGATAAGCCCCCTGCCCGCAGACTGCCACAACCACCAGCTAGGGTTGTGGTGATGAGCCAGGTTATGTATAGAAATATAAGGATAAACTCTGAAAGTAGTCCCATGAATAAAACAAGCTCACGACACAGACTCGGGTCCAAAGGTTGGCATAGTGACTGCCAGTAACACCTAGTCAAGTGATCTGAGAAGTTCTCAGTTTACATTGCAAAGTAAGGTCTCAGTACTTTAAGTCAGGAGCACTGAACAGGTCGACTATGAAAACAAACAGCCCCAAGACCAAACGATGCAAGGGAACATTTATTAAGAACCATATCCAAAAGACCAAGGCACACAGGGAGCATAAGTATTACTTAACCCTTAAAAATAAAGATTATGTTCATCTTGCCTCCAAGATTGTTAGGGAAATCTGCAGCAAGGAAGTGCAAAGGATCTGTGAATGAGATCTATTGAGACTCTGGGGTAGAGGACGTGAGCATTTTGTTTTTCCACTCGGGAGGTTCCCTGGATGTGCTTGGAGACTGGGAGTGGCTGGATATTCCAGGATTTGAAGAAATCAGAAAGTTGGTCCAGATGACGTAATGCAAAGGTTTTATCTGCCTTACAAATAATACCATGCAGTGGATATCCCTATCTGTATGAGGTGTCTTGTTCTTTAATTGAGTCCAGAAGTGGTTTCAGAAGCCTTTTCCTGGCAAGAGCGTGTTTCAAGTGTTCTGGCAGTTGCAGAATTTGTGCTCTGTCAAAGTCCACAGGACCTGGGCACCATGCCCGACACATAATTTCCTCCTTTTCCATATAGAAATGGACCCCACATAATGCATCTCTAGGGAAAATCTCTTGTAATGGTCAGGTTCTCAGTACAAGATGGACTCTATCCAATTCCAGGTGTTCAAAGGGATCTTTTTCTAGGACAGAGTTCACAATGACTGTTACTGTGGTTTTAAAATTAGGGCCTGTGATTGCTTCAGGGATGCCTCGCTATCTAATATTGTTGCACCAGTTTCTGTTTTGACTGTCTTCAATTGTAATTTCAAGCTAGTTAGACATTGTGCGTGGAGTGTGATAAGCCATTTGAGGACTGTGATGCAAGACTCATGGGTAGTCTTCATTTCCTCTACTGCAAGTACCCTAGATTCAGTATAAGTCTTTTGAGTCCTTCCAGCTCAGTTTTCATAGATAGCACAAAGCGTTGCATCCATCTCTTTAGATCATCATTAGTTGGTAAGGATTGATTATTTTCTTTAGTAGGGAGAAAGTACAAGAGAGCTCTGGGGTCTGTTGGGTAAAAGATGCAGAGATGTCTTCCATATGCAGCAAGGAGGAAAGAGCAGGAATGTCCTTGTCCTTTGTTACTTGAGTCAGATAACTCCCCCTTCTAAGTACAGAAAAAGAGAGAGATCCCCATTTTAGATGCAGTGGCAGGGGATGAGTAGAACTGCCTGTGTCTCCTGAGACACTGAGCACAGGGGAGAGAGGCTGGGCACTGAGAGAATAGGGACTCCTGTGTGCTCTGACTTGTCAGATGCAGAAGGAGCTGAGCCAGGTGTTGTGTGAGTGTGCTCTTAGGTAAACACAGCCGCTGGTATGTGGACTTGGGCAGGACTAGCAACTGCTACCTGGGCATCCTGAAAGGAGCACTATTTTCACCCCTGCCGTGTTATTGAGGCAGGAGCATGGGGAGGGCAGAAGTGTTGGATCAAAGGTTCCCTGGATGTGCTGTGCATTCTCCAGGGTTTTTTTATGGGCTGCCGTGGGATAGTGGGCTGCCTGCAGGGACTGGGTGGTTTAGTACAGTATATTTGGCCAAGTTGCACAGAGCTCCCTGTTGCACATCTTCATGCTTCCATAGCTGGATATCTTTACTGGCAAAAATCAGCTGTAAAATTGACAGCTGGAACTTGTTCCTTACTTCGGGAGCAGTTTCTCTAAATTGACACAGTATGGTGTCTGCAGTGTCAGTAAAAGTTACAAAGGAATTACAATAAGGTGAGATTAGATCTGAATATGATGTCAGTTAAAGTAACCTTGCAAGAAAAAAAGGAAACAAAGGGTTTCTTATACAACTCTTTCTTAACACTTAATCCTAATTAGTCACCCCTAAGGCCGCGTACACACGCGGGGACTGTTCGCCCAACTTTGTCCGTCAAACAGTTTCGGCAAACAGTCCGCTCAAACTTAGCATGGACGGACATGGCCACACACGACGGACGAACAGTTTGCTGAAACCGTGCGCGATGACGTGAACGGCACGTACGACGGGACGAAAAATACGACGTCCTATACACTGCATTATAGCTTTCGACGTGAAAATCCTTTCTGAGCATGCGCGCAACTTTGTTTGACGAACAAGCCTACACACGAGCGGACTGTTCGCTGAAACAAGGTTTCAGCGGACAGTTTTTCGGAAATTCCGAAAAACCTTGTCCGTCAAACTGTCCGCTGAAACTGTCCGCTGAAAGCCCACACACGAGCGGACTGTCCGCCCAAACACTGTTCAGCGGACAAAGTTGGGCGAACAGTCCGCCCGTGTGTACGCGGCCTAATAAACTCATAAGTAATTTGCTGTTGATTTTTTTTATATTTAGTTTTTTTAACCATCAATATTCTAAACATTTTCATTTGTAATTATTTTGTTCCTTTATTTTTTTAGTGACTAATTTTTCAAAAAGCACATAATTAGGAATTTAAATCCTATATTTTATTAGTAAATAACTCTCCATGCTTTTATCAGAAATATTATTTTAATGCCATTATAAGTAGAACAACTGAAAACTAGTTGTTTAAAAGCTAACATTTTTGTCTATATATTTGTGTCAAGTTTTGTCTATAGATTGTAGAGAAAATATAATATTTGTTGCAGGACAATTTTGACAAGGAAAAGCATTATTTGTACAAAAAATGATATGTCATTACTTACTTAGATTTAGTAATGACACATTTATTGGTGAATCAATAGGACCATAATTGAAATGTAAACATTTCTCTGGCCTATAAGTGGTATACGGGTGTGAGAGCTAAATTGTTTAATAAGAAAAAGTGGTGCTTTGTGACTGCCATATCCTCCTACATTTAAGACCTTTGAGCTGTTTTGGATTCTCTAAGGACCTGGACATTATACTGATCAGTATTATAATGTTAAAAAGCAAACACAAACTATTTGTAGCAATTTTATGATGGATAAAGTATAAAATTCCTACGGCATAATGTACATTTATTCACTAAATACGATTTCACTTTTTTCTTTTCAAATTCTCCTTCGGGGATGCTAAATGCCAGCACCAATACCTTCATAAAAGTAGGTCGAAGTGCAGCTAAGGTTTCTGCTAAACTATTTTCAGTGTTAGTGCAAAATGAGGAACTTGTATTGAATATAGATTTATGGTCATAATGAAAGAAAGTAAACATTTGCAAGGAGATAAATATTATTGTAAATGACACTGCCATTTTATGTAATAATTTATTTATTTTTTCTATTCCATTTAAAGGACTGGGCTGAAAATCTCAACTGGTGATTTTTTAAAGGAAAACTCAATTAACTGGTTTAAATTATTTTAATTAAAAGGTATGAAGGCTATGGTATGTTATCCACTGTAATACTAGCATATTACATGCTCTACCTATCCAGGACATTTTTCCGTTTTATGTGATAGTTTGACTGACCAATACTAGGTTGTGCAATTCTATACCCAGATGAATGTTATACCTTTTTGAGACAAAAATTGCTTTTTTGCTGTTATTTAGTAACCACGTCTGTTTTCTTTTTTTTTTACTGTATAATTGAAAAAATACCAAACATTTTAAAAACATTAAATGGTTACCCTTACTTTCTATTTCAAACTTTATCAAATAAATAGTATTTCTTCACACAATTAGACTACAGTGTATTCTGCTACATATCTTTAGCTAAAATGTGTTTATTATTTAGTCTGTCTCAAAATTGTAGTCTAAAAATGTGCTGACTGCTTATCCCCATTTCTTGGAACCATAACATGCCATTACATTGTAGACACCTTGGAGTAATTCGTAGGAGGCATGGGGAATCTTTTTACAATCTTATTTTTGGAAAAGGAAGATTACATTTTTCTAATTTTTGTAAAATTGTCATTTTATAAAGACATGGGTGGGACTTCACTTCCTAGTCACATAGAGGGGCCCAGAATCCAAAGAGCACTGATTCTGAGACCTATAGAATATTAGATAGGGACCTAACCTCTGAATACAGAGATGAAGTTGAAATACTGGTTGATACGGGGTACCGAACTGGTGTTTTATCCATCAAGGAAAGGAAATATTTAGGACCTAGCAGCGTATACCGATGATTTACACCCTTCCAAAAATACACAAAGATTCTACATGTCCACCAGCTAGATCCATTGTTAATAATATTGGTGCAGTGTCATCCAGAATGGGAAATATCTCGACCAGTTCCTCTAAAAAAAGTGTTGCCCGGACCAGGTATTATCTGAAGGACACCAAAAACTTTTTGAATTATTTACAGAATGTAGATTTAGGAGGTAAAGACGAAGTATTGCTTGTATCTGCTGATGTATCATCTCTCTATACAATAATACAACATGATGGAGCCCTCTTGGCCCTGAATTGGGCTTTTAGTCAAAGAGATGACCTTCCACATAATCAAAAAGTTTTTTTGAGAAACAATTTAGATTTCTGCTTATCCCACAACTATATCTGGTAAGGAACAATTTTTTCTCCCAACAGATGGGTGTTGCTATGGGCCAGTATTGCAAACCTTTTCATGGGAGGATAAGGTCATCTTTATTCCAAAAAGAGAAGAACTAATTTTCTATAAACAATATATTGATGACCTGTTTTTCATCTGGGTAGGATCAACAGAATCTCTCCAGCAGTTCATTCAGAAATTAAATGTTAATAACAACAATATTAAGCTCACAACTCAGTGGAGTAGAGAAGATTAATTCTTTAGATGTCAATGTATACTGTCAGAATGATAAATTGGAGACAAATTTATTTTTTAAGCCAACAGTTAGCAGTAGTTACCTTCCAATGTATATCCCTAAAGGTCAGATCATGAGAGTGAAAATAAATTGCTCCTGGACTAACAACTTTATCTCCCAGTAAAAGGTACTGACAGACAGGTTTGAGGCTAAAGGTTATAACCCACAGTTCCTAGATAACATAGTGGAGGAGGTATTAACAATTCCTAGAGAAAATTGTCTAAGGGAAACAGCCCCAAACAAACAGAATTACAGTCAGGAATGGGGCTTTATTTCAGGATTTCAATCTCAGTTTAGAGAAGTGGAATTCATTTTTAAAGAACACTGGCATGTATTACTCTTAGATTATAAGCTTACTATTGTACTCCCTCCTGTTCCCAAATGTATCTATAGAAAAGCACCCAGCTTCAGTGATAGGGTTATTAAAAAAGTATTAGAATTTTATTTTGGGGGGGGGGGGGAGTGGAGTGCATAAAGCCTGTTTGGAAAGGCTCCAACATTATTAGGGATCTATCAAAATGAGAAACTCATTGGATATTTTTCACAGATACCCTTTCACCCAAAGGGTTAAACATCGAGTTGGATATTAATTGTTTTATTAGTGACTCATGAATTAGCTTCGACATGCCATGTCTTCTTTTATGAAATCTATATTGTATGTATAATGATGTGATGCATTTTTGATGAAGATTGATATCATGACATTTAGAATAATTATGTGCAGTGGGAGAGTGTTCTTTTGTGGAGCCTTCGGAGGATATTCCTGTGAATCTCTTCTGGATTAATTAATAGTCTAATATTAAAATGTTTTTAAATTCTCTCAAATTCTTAATTTTTTGCTTAGCTGTGCATATATCAGAATGTATATTTAATGTATTACAGCCGTCTTTTTGGAAAATGACATTACAACCTTGGCAGCCATGTATTTATGTTTATATGTTTATTTGTCTATGCAGTTGTGTTAAACACCGAATGGCGGCATTTCTATAGTGTTACAATTAGCAAAGCTATGTCTGATTTCTGTCACTCAGCTATCAATACCTGTGGCTTTCTTTCTCCCCTTCGTTGCCGGACTCTATTATGTTATGCGCACAGAGGGAGGAACAATCGTCACATGATTACTTGAATGACTGAGTCAAGGATTCTATTGTATTATAAACTGGATCATGATGTCATGAGATCATGCCCTCAGGTGAAGTCGGAAGTGACAAAACACATCAGTGGCGTGGTCTCCACGATGCCCATAAGTGACGCTTGTGTGTCACGGTCAGCTGGGAACCATCAGGAATGAATTAGCACAACTGTTCGTTTGATACAGGCGGCTTCCTACACAGCAGGACTGGTGACTATGCTACGTTTTATCTTTACACTGCTCTATCTAACAAACTATTAAGTAGATTATGTATGGGGAGGTTATTGACCACAATACAATTTTGAAAACAGGTATTAAGCTATGTGGCAAGGAAATACTAAGGGACTTTAGGGGCAACTGATCAGCAAAATATTTTTTTTATGAAAATAGAAACTTATTAATATTAAATGTATGGTGCATACATCACCATTAGCATCTGCATAAAAAGACAAGAGCAGAATCATATGTCATATATAAATGTAAATCCTTCAATGTTAAGACTAACATGTTTCTGGACCTTTTTTTTTTTTCATGTGAAATAGTGCTGCTATATTGATATTATTTAATAAGTCACACATCAGAATCAGCATCAGTGTCAGAAAAATGAGCATCGATGAAGTCACGTAAAAACAAACATACCAGTCAAGTAAAAGATATGCAAAAAGGTCTACCACCTAGTATGTAGACGAAGATAGAAGCGGGCTAAATTGCTGCAGAGAAGTCTGGATAAGATACCTGAAGAGATATTCATTCTCATAAGTTAGATTGGTGAATATCAAAGAAGCATGGAAGGGTATACCACTATCATACCCACAGTGCAGGCCCAGGCAATACTGCTATGCATTTCCCCACGAAACCAATGCCCAAAAAATGAACAGAAACCCTAAAAAAGAGCAAATTTGTTTTATGAATACAAGGCTTAGGAAAATACAGCTGTCCAAAGAACATAGACAGCATTATCATAGAATAGCATTTAGTGCAAAATATTTAAAATAAAAGCCAGCGTCGCAATACAAATTAAATTCATGGTCATAGTTGATGGATTTAGGTGGTATAAAATATATATTGAGGAAACATATATAGGATGTAAATTTTCCTCAAAATATCCAGGCAAAACACTGCATAGAAGCCAGTTTGCTGAGGATAAATGATGCATCCTCACCTAGAGGAGATACATGCAGAGTGTAACCAAACTAACCTTAGGTGAGTCAAGCAGAGCGAGCGATGCGGTCCAGAGCATAGCACTATATATATTGTGCAGCAAAGGAGGTAGCGAGTGAGAGGAAGACAACTTCCTCCTTAAATGGCCGCAAGATTGACACCCGCGTATGTGCACTGGGCAGCACATGTCAAGTGTAGCCAATGGGGAGTCCAATGCAGGAAAATATGGGCGGGGATTGCAGCCGCCGCAAACTACACCAAGACCCCAGGAGATCAGAGACGTCACCAAGCAAAGGGGTGGAGTCAGCAGCGATGAATTCCCCAATCACATTCGCCACACTGATGACCTCCTCCCATAGATATAACTATGCGTAGTATGAAATAGAAAGGGGAGGGGCGATGGGGGAAACCTTCGCTATAACCCCCATTGTACAGAGAAAGGCGAGGTGGGCAGTAGTGGCATCACCAAGAGACAGCGCACGTTCCATATACATCAGCGCCATAGAGGATACACAGTAGTAATGCACAGTAAGGGGAGGGACAAGGAGCTACTGGAAGACATACTAAACTCAGCCATACAATTCAGAGACACTAATGAACTTGACACTATGCACCATCATGGATAGAACTGTGAAAAAACAATATGAAAACCAATAAAAGGCTCTTTAAATCACTCTAAATAAAGTGAACCCAGAATGTATAACACAGATAGGGGAATTGTACCTGAAATGTCATTTCTTTTAAAGGGTTCCTCACCTATATTAACTGCTTAATGGGTATGCATACTTCCTCCATCTGTGTCTTTAAATTAATGACCAGCCACATGCAAGCAGCCATGGATGGAGGTTAGGGATGAGCTTCGTGTTCGAGTCGAACGTACGTTCGACTCGAACATTGGCTGTTCGTCCGTTCGGCCAAATCCGAACATTTTAGTCCTTTCGCGTCAAATTCGTGTGCGATGGCGCAGTGCATTGCTGGCTCATGATTGGCCAAGCATGCACTGTGACCCCGCATGCTTGGCCAATCGCAGCGCCAGCAGCGAGGAGAGCCATGATTGGCCACAGGCAGGATGCCTGTGGCCAATCATAGCTCAGGCTGTGTAGTGCACGCCCCACACTATATAAGGCCGCCAGGCCTCTGAAGCAGTGGGTGTTCTGTGTACCTTCAACACAGTACACACCGATCGTTTTCGGCCGATTTTCGATCTTGCTGTTGTGTAGTGGTTATTGTCTGTGTGCCCTGACCGCAGTATACACCGCTATATTCACCTCACCTATATAGCTAGTGATCTATCTTTTATAATAGAGCTTGCAGTCAGTAGTGTTAGGAGATAGTGCGTGCTGAGTTAGAGTAGGATTTTGCAATATCAATCAATTGGATCGCTCTGCAAATGCTGTCTCATGTACCCCTTAAATGGACAAAGACTACTTGATCTTTATGCGCAGCCACTGCGCCCATCAAGTGCAGCCACTGTGCCTATCAAGCGCAGCCACTGTGCCCATCAAACGCAAGTACTGTGCTCATTAAACGCAGCTACTGGTGCCACTAGCGGCTGGTGCTCAAAATTTTTGGGGAGGCGCAAACAAACTGAAAAAAGAAAATCAATTGCGGCCATTGTGCCATCAAACTAAGCCACTGTGCCCATCAAGCCCAACCACTGTGTCTATCAAACGCAGCCACTGTGCCCATCAAGCGTAGCCCCTGTGCCCAGTAAGTTCAGCCACTGTGCCCATCAAATGCAACCACTGTGCCCATCAACCACAGCCACTGTGCCCATCAATTGCCACCACCGTGCCCATCAAATGCAACCACTGTGTCTATCAAACGCAGCCACTGTGCTCATCAAGCGCAGCCACTGTGCCCATCAAATGCAACCACTGTGCCCATGAAACGCAGGCACTGTGCCCATCAAAGGCAGCTACTGTGCCCATCAAGAGCAGCCATTGTGCCAACTACCATACCTATCAATTGCTGCCAGTATGCCCATCAATTTCTGCCAGTGTACCCATCAATTGCCGCTCCTGTGCCCCATCAAATGCTGCCAGTGTGCCCATCATTTGCCGCTGCAACTGTGCCCCATCAAATGCTGGCAGTGTGTATCACCCCGGCACTTGCCTGTCTCGCAGCGGGTCAGTGGCGGTGTCCTGCGTGCTCCTTGATGTCTTCTTCCGTCCTCTCTATCAGGCGTCCAATCACAGCGTCTGATGTTTCAGCCAATCAGGTGACAGATAACAGACCCGAGCACCTGATTGGCTGAGAGGTGGTTCAGTGTTAGCAAAGTGAATTCCTTCACTTTGCTAACAAACAATTGAGTGAGCAGCAAACGCACAGCATTGCACCCGCTGTTCACCTTTTGGGTGCCTATTAGAGTCTACGGCTCTAATCAGGTGCTTCCAAAAAAAAAAAAACCCATCACTATAATTCAGGTGCCCAGGGCCAGACACCTGAATAGGGGGTGTCAGCGGGGACTATAAATAGATTCATGCAAGGCATGAATCTATCTATGGTGATAGAGCGGTGACAGAAGAGAGGGGGCAGCGCTCCTGCGCCCTTTACGGACGCACTGCCACTGTATGTTATACTTTTCATTTAAAGCCCCTCTCAGAGATAAAATCCACACCCCTGCCTGTTGTAGCCACTTCCTATTGGATGGGCTATGGTAAAAAAAAGGTGGACGTCAGCAGAGAGGATTGGAGGAGACTGGTGGTCCCCTGGGTCGGTGGTACTCCTAACAGTGGGGATGTGGGATCTAGTTTGGGGATTTACGTGGGTATATCTGGCTTCACACAGTAAGGGGGAAAAGGCCTAATAGAAAAAGATAGTGGGTATTTAAGTCAAATAATGAAGAGGTAGAGAAAACATTTTGGGAGCCCAATGGATCCAGCAAATTATGCATTCTAATTATTTTCCTATTGCATTCTTCTTTCTTTTCTCCAGTATCACTACATTAAACTCCCACTTAAATTAATATTTTATTGCTTCATAGGCAGAACAAATGTCATTTGTAATTATATGGCAGAGGTTGCAGTGTGGTGGCACCAGCACCAGTGCCTAAGGCCCAATTTTTCTGCCCCTGTTTAACAGGGGCGTTTAAGTACAATTTTTGATGCAATGCTTTGCAGCAGGGCTAATTCCTGCAATAAAACTAGAGTATATGGAAGAGGTTGCAGTGTGGTGGCACCAGCACCAGTGCCTAAGGCCAAATTTTTCTGCCCCTGTTTAACAGAGACATGTAATTACAATTCTTGATATAATATTTCACAGGAGGGCCCCTTCCTGTGCCCACCCAGAGTAACGGTGAGGACCACAACCACCAAAGGTCAATTTTTCTACCACTGTTCAACAATGGCATGTAATTACAATTCTTGATATAATCGTTCACAGCAGGGCGCTCCAGCACCCACCAAGAGTCACTTTGAGGGCTTACAATGTTGTGGCAAAACCAACACCTTGTTCCGCCATTTCTGCAGAGCATATAGGGCAGGCCCCTACTTTCAAACATTAAATTTACAAACATCTCCTACTTGCAAACCGAAGGAGACAACAGCAAGTGAGATGAAAAAAGATGGACGACAAAACAAATTATACAGGGGTGATAACCTTCCCTATGTTTTCCAAAAAGCTTAAAAATCGTTTTTTTGACTGGAGCTACACTTTAAAAATGTACCAGTTGAAAATTACAAACAGATTCAACTTAACACAACAAACCTACACAGTCCCTGTCTTGTTTGCACCGCCTGTATACTGCTGTTCTGAGTATATAGGGCCTGGGGGCCACACGCATTTCCTTTTTTTAATATGGGTACAGGGTTCCCCTTAATATGCGTACAAGACCCAAATAGGCTGGTAATGGGCAGGGAGGGCTACCCATGCCATTTTTCTCAATGATTTTCAACCATATTGCAGGAACCAGATATAACATTAAAACCGCAAGCAGTTTTAAATGGTGTTATTTCCGTTTAATGTCATTTTGTGCAGGGACTGTTCTAAACACGGGAAAGACGTGGCACTTCACAGGCATACTACAGACACCCCCCAGGCACCATATTTAAAAGAATATTTCACTTTTTTTTTTCACTTTAATCGTCATTAAAATCAGTGCTCCCGCCAAAACGGCCGTTTTTAAAACTTTTTTTTGCATTGACCCATGTCCCCTGGGGCAGGAGTCAGGTCCCCAAACCCTTTTTAGGACAGTATCTTGCATATTAGCCGTTAAAATTAGCACTTTTCATTTTGAACGTTCGAGTCCCATAGACTTCAATGGGGTTCTAACGTTCGTTCGAATTTGGGGTCCGTTCGAAAGTTCTGGTGCGAACCGAACCGGGGGGTGTTCGGCTCATCCCTAGTGGAGGTATTTATATGTATAAGGGAGTCTGTTTCAATTACAGGGGGAGCGTGGAGGAATCCCTGAGACCACCCCCCATCGCCTGGATCAAAAGTCCAGGAGGGCCATATTGAATCCGGAGGGATGGGAGCAAGCTCGTCTGTCCCTCTGGATTATATCTGTTATATTTTACTTGAGATAATTTGTCCTCCCTGCCCACTCTTTTTGCCCATGACATGCTGTGATGTATGTAACAAGCTCTTTTAGGATACCAGTACAAAATTTTAAAGCAACATGACTAAGTTTTAAATGTTTAATATTTCTTGGTAATATCAATATTTGCTAATGTATATATACGTTATTCATCAATAATATGTTTGTATATCTATGCAGTATATGTACAAATGTGTGCTCCACTCTAAGACCCTGATGAAGCGAGAATCCCCACAAAACTCGTAGGCCAGTTTTCTCGATTTTTCAGCCAGGACCAGCACATCCTGGATAAACTTATAGTAACTGTGATTTTAACCAGTTGTATTAAACTTTTTTAAAGCGAAACATTTGTATATGGAAATTAAAGATGTGTTTCTTTTTTTTAAACCTATTTGGTAAGTGTATTTATTAGACCCTGTAAGGTACATGTAAAGTCCCACCTCATTTTTGTTCTCATTCAGTAATTGTTTTATATGGGATGATACCTTTGTAGGGTCATAACTGCCCCACATTCATCCCTCGTACTCCTCTAACATGCAGCCAAAGGTGGTTCTACAAAGTTTTGACTCAGGGGGGCTGAATAAAAATGCACAGAACATTTTTCACATATTTATTTGCAAAATATTTTGAAAACCATTTATAATTTTTCTTCTACTTCATAATTCTGTACTATTAAAACATTTTTTTTTGTTTTTAATGTGTTAGTCTGCTCTACTTTTCTTATATGAGGTTCAGAATCTTCTCCAGCACACCTTAATATAGTGATACTGCTGTTGTTTATTCACAAAATGCAACAGGCATAACAGGATCCCCCTTTCAAGGCAGAGTGTGTCAGAGCCTGGACTTGAACCTGGGATGTCTTCTGTGTTAGGCAATGACTCGACTTGCTAAGCTACTGGACAGCACCTTTACTGTTTCATTGGACAACACTACCTTGTGCCTTGACTGTTGCTGAACCTTGAACTCTTTGCTCCTCCCATAAACTTCCTGATTTAAGCCCTGTCTCTGTACTTCCTGTTTGCCAGATTATCAACATGACTGATAGATTTAAGCAGCCTACATATAGACTTTTTTTTCCTATCCAATTTTTAATAAGTAGAAGGGAAGTTTGGCCCCATTACTGTCATTACTATTATTAGTAGAGGAGAACCGATCAGCTGCTCTTCTGACAGGGGGGGTCTGTGCTGATCGATTATCAGTACAGCCCCCCGAGGATGCCCACACTGGACCACCAGGGACGTCACCAGACCACCAGGGATGCCCAGCACCAGGTATGCCCCCCTAGACCACCAGGGATGCCAGTCAGTGCCCACAATGAATGCCAATCAGGGCCCATAATGGATGCCAATCAGTGCCCACAATGGGCCTCACTGATTGCCATGCATTATTGTTTGGCACTAATTGGCATCCATCCCTACAATACTGTACACTACAATGCCGCCTATCAGTGCCCATCCACGCCACCTATCAGTGCCCATCTGTGCCACCTATCAGTGCCCATCCATGCCACATATCAGTGCCCATCCGTGCCGCCTATCAGTGCCCATCCATGCCGCTTATCAGTGCCCATCCATGCTGCCTATCAGTGCCCATCCATACCCATCCATTCCACCTATCCACGCCCATCCATGCCACCTATCTATGCCGCCCATCCATGCCAATCCATGCCACCTATCCATGACAATCCGTGCCACCTATCAGTGCCTATTTGTGCCACCTATCAGTGTATATCTGTGTCGCATATCAGTGCCACCTATCAGTGCCGCCTATCAGTGCCACTTCATTGGTGCCACATCATCGGTGCCCATCAGTGCCGTCTTATCAGTGCCCGTCACTGCAGCCCTGTCACTGCCCATCAGTGAAGGAGAAAATTTACTTATTTACAAAGTTTTGTAACTGAAACAAAAAAAAACATGTTTTTTTTTCCAAAATGTTTGGTCTTTTTTTATTTGTTTAGCAGAAAATAAAAATCCCAGAGGCGATCAAATACCACCAAAATAAAGCTCTATTTGTGGGAACAAAATGATAAAAATTTAGTTTGCGTACAGTGTAGCATGACCTCGCAATTGTCATTCAAAATGCGACAGCGCTGAAAGCTCAAAATTAATCTGGGCGGGAAGGTGTATAAGTGCCCGGTATTGAAGTGGATAAAAACCACCACCACTGTACCTTTTATTATTAAAAAACTGTTACTGAGCTCAGGTTGTGTGACTTTGCCTAGGCTAAGATGGTGCAGCAGGGTGATAATTTGTGACTGCCATTAGTGAGCACAGTGGATTTACATGATTGTGTCAACTTGTAGTAAGCATCCTGATTTAACAAGTAGATGTGATACTTGAACAAAAATGGTGCCTTCCGTCTAAGGAGAAAGGCTGATGAAGGTATTGTCAGGGGGAAGTACTCTGATCTCTGGACTCGGTTTGTGGGAATAGTTCACAAACCCAGTCTGAAATCCTAGTAAAAAAAAGTTATGGGTAGCTGGACAGTGCCATGGGGGATAGTCATTTAGGGACAATAATATATTTTTTTCTATATGCTGGAGTACACCCTACATGCGCTCCACCAAGCCATGCCAGGCCACATGCCCTCAACATTGGGAGGATAGTAATACTCTCACTAAATGAATGACTTCCAGCTGCAATAAACTACAAACAGCTTGGATTTTGATTGACTCATACCAGATACTTATCCCTACTCCCCAACACCAGCCCAAAATTCAAGATACAGGCAGCAGGCTGTAGAGTATGACAGCTGGAATCTGTGTGAGGGCAGTGGTTTTTTGCAGCAGTCCAGAACCCCCTCCCTCTGTCCAACTAGAGCTCCACAAAGTTCATATTCCCTTGATTTAGAGATCTCCACGTGTGATTCACTGTTGAGTGTCCTGGACTACTTTTTAGAGACTGTAGTGCTGTTCTGTAGTCTGTTCCTTGAATTGTGGGCTGGTGCTGGGTTGTAATTTCATTATCAAGCACAGTAAGAAACATATGTTCAACTTTTTTGCATGTATCTTTCTGCTTTTTGTTTTAGCTCTGATTGGACTTGAAACAAACTGATGCGAATGTACAGTATGTAAAGCACTGTGTTACTTGTAAGTGCTAATTTAATACCTGAAATAAATTAATTAAATTTTAAAAAGTTTGTTTTGTAAAATAAGCAAGTCTAAACCTTTACATATGCTGTGATATAAACCACAAAACTGATAAAAAAAAGTCACACAATAACACATTAAATAAAATAAAGGGTTTAAATTTTGTACATATAAAATCTATTTATTTATATATCTATATATATATGGATATCTATCTATCTATCTATCTATCTATCTATATATATATATATATATATATATATAGAGAGAGAGAGAGATAGAGAGATAGAGATCTATATATATATATATATATCTATAGATATAGATATATAGATATAGATATACACTATATGCCTCATATGTGAGAGAATTTGAAAGTTTTAATGCTTAAAGTAAAAGTGAAAAACTTGATGAAAGACTTGACTTGATAACAGAGGTCAAAAGAACAAGAGATTCTTCATTTTTTTCCATCCCATTTTTCATTTTTTTCATACCCATCATAACTTATAACTTGGATGACAAATGCAGTTTCGGAGGTTTTGATCTGTCAAGAACACTGACCTGATAGGCAAAAAAAATGGCTAGTTTTAAAATGCTTTAATGGTAGCAGTCATTTTATCAAAACGAGCAACTGCATGGTTTATTTTTGAGACATCTCCCTATTAACAATTTATGGTAATTTAAAGATGCTGCTTTGCATAGATTAATTGCAATGATTAATTCATTCTCTTGTTTGAATATGAACAATTTATTAGGCTGAATGGGGACATTAACTGCAAATTTTCACATTTCCTACCAGATTTCTTCCTAAGACACAGCTCATGGCAACATTTCTTATCTGCAAACTATATTCTTTTTATTTCTTTGACTTAGTTACAGTCAATTAATATTATTAATGACTTTGTAATGAGAATTTTTCCCTTGCTAAATATTTTAACTTTACAGACTCCCTTGAGTCCAGGCAGCTTTGTGTCAAACTTACATCAGCTACATTTAACATGCTACTAATCAGATGTTATCTTGTCTCAAATTTAAGTGCTAATGCTCCCGATACACTACTGTATTTGCATTTAAAGTGATCTTAATGTCAAAAAATCACTAACAGCACAGATACTTACCACACATCTAAAGAAGAGTTCAAATTAAATGAAATTCATATCTCCTAAATACATGCCATTTTTGATATTTCCATTTTATAATGAATCTTTATGAAAGTAGGGCATGTCAATGTCATAAGTCAGTAAAGTTTTAAAGGATAGAATACGTGAGATATGGTCCCTTGTGATAAGTATATGATAAGCAGGAGCATTATACAGATGAGCATGGTTTTAAAACTATTAAAATAATGTTGATATATACAATCATAGCGCTATGGGAATATGACTTCTAGAAAAAAAACACAGGAATGCACACCTAAAATGCATGTCGGACACCTATAAATAACACTAGCAGAATAATAGGAATATTGATATAAAGGTGCCTGATATGGACTGTCAATCAGTGAGAATAGTTTAAACAGCAGAAAAAAAAATTACAGCGCACACATACAAAAATGACATTTAACTCTTGCAAGGCTATTAAAAAATACCTGAGCATATTCAGAAAATATGGATAGTGTAGGACCCACTGATATTGGGGTACTTTGACATAGTAGTGGGCTTAGCACTATATGGCCATATGGTGTAAGTAAATCCCCATATTTTCTGACTATGTTCAGGTGTTTTTAAATAGCCTTGCAGGAATTAAATATCATTTTTGTATGTGTGTGTGGTAATCTTTTTTTCTGTCTGTATGGTCTTATGGTAGCATCATCTTTTATGCATTTTTTAGGGTATGCCCCCCAAATCTTTGTTTGTCTAGTTTAAACAGCAAGCACACTCAGAGAAAATATTACTGAAATGTCAATATATGTATATACAGCATAAGCAAATTAGAAGTACAAGATGATTATTAAGGCCTCATCCACACAGTGCATTTGATTTTCTACTCTGAACCCCTTTTACGCCTTTCAGGAAAAAGGAGCTTAAAAACGTGCCTAAAGCCACATATTGCACATGCCTTTAGGTGCGCCTTTAAGCCTGTAAGCGCTTCTTTTCTAATACTGTATGCCTGTAAGCGCCTATGTGTGCATAGACATGTAGGCTAACAAAAAAGTACTTTTACGAACTGAAAAATAAACATAAAATGCATGTAAATGCAGTGTTTTTTCAAGTCTTTTGTGTATGAAGTTAAGATAAAACACATTGGAATTGATTCACCATAGGGCAGGCATGTCCAAAGTCTGGCCCGCGGGCCAATTGCGGCCCCCGGTCCGGTTTTGAACAGCCCGCCTGGTCTTTATCAACTTAGTGTGCCATGGGATCAGGGCTGTCAGATGAGCCCAATCCCTGGCACAGTGAGAAGCTCCGTGAGCTTCAAAAGTGAAAGTAAAGTGCAGAGGAGTGTGCTGTGCTCTCTGCTTCCCCCTACAGTGCAGTACCCGGCTGAATGGGGAAGCCGCAAAAGTACTGTACTATTCTATAAGCTAAATTAGTGTTAAAAAGGGCTTTATTCGTGTGTGTGCGTGTATGCATGTATGTCTGTATGTGTGTGTGTGCACATGTGTCTGTATGTGTGTGTGTGTGTGTGTGTGCACATGTCTGTATGTGTGTGTGTGCACATGTGTCTGCATGTGTGTGCACATGTCTGTATGTGTGTGTATGCACATGTGTCTGTATGCGTGTGTGTGTGTGCACATGTGTCTGTATGTGTGTGTGTGCACATGTGTCTGTAAGTGTGTGTGTGTGCACATGTGTCTGTAAGTGTGTGTGTGTGTGTGCACATGTGTCTGTATGTGTGTGTGTGCACACGTGTCTGTATGTGAGTGTGCACATGTGTCTGTATGTGTGTGTGTGTGTGTGCACATGTGTCTGTATGTGTGTGTGCGTGCGTGTGCACATGTGTTTGTATGTGTGTGTGTGCACATGTGTCTGTATGTCTGTGGGTGTGCACATGTGTCTGTATGTATGCCTGTGTGTGTCTGCATGTATGTGTATGCGTGTGTCCTTATGTATGTCTGTATGTATGTGTGTGTGTGTGCATGTATGTCTGTATCTGTGTGTGCACATGTGTCTGTATGTATGTCTGTATGCATGTGTCTGTATGTATGTGTGTGTGTGCGCATGTGTCTGTATGTATGTCTGTATGTGTCTGTATGTATGTGTATGCATGTGTCTGTGTGTGTGTGTGTATGTATGTGTGTGTGCGCACATGTGTCTGTATGTATGTCTGTATGCATGTATATGCATGTGTCTGTATGGGCGTGCGGCGTGCATTTGTCTGTATGTGTGTCTGCATGTCTGTGCATGTGTCTGTGTGTATGTTACTTTTTATCCGGACCCCCCCCCCCCCAATTCTTGTACCATCAAAACTTCTTTTGTAGGGCTTGTGTGTGATATTAGCCAGTACTGCTGCTCCTCTGAAAAGCAATCCATGCACAGATCTCTTTTCAGAGGCATTTGAATGGTGGTAAAGAGGCATTATGTTGCCTCCTCAGCACCTGTTTTAAGCCCATAAATGCAGCATCACTATACCGCAACTATGTGTACTTGAAGTGCAGGCCCATTCACCCTGGGTATACCTCCAGCTGCAGCCACAGCATGTGTACACCTCCAGCTGCTCCCACTGCAGCTAAAGGGGGTGAAGTTGGGGGTAGTAAAAACAGCTTAACCATGTGGTTTTACTGCCCCTCCAACCTGACATGTGAACAAGCCCTTGGTTCACATCTGTGTGGCTGAGTACTGTGTGTAGGGCAGCCCATTAATTTCAATGGACTTCCCTACTCACAAAAATGCAGGGAAAGAAGCCCCCAAGCTTTTTTTTGCACTGCACCAAAAGAACCCTAAATTTTCCAACTTGTGGGGTACCATTAAGAATTAACAGTACCCCCTAAAGTGCAGAGCATTTGTCTGTGTGTTGGGAACGAGCGCGACAAAGGCAAGAGAATTCTTGTTGGGCCGTGTATTAGTGCTCGGGTGTACACACTTAGCCCTTGTACACATGATTGGAGATTCCGACGGAATGTGTCCAATCTGAGCTTTTGTCGGATATTCCGACAGTGTGTGGTCTGCATCGGACTGTTTCCATCGGAATACCTGTCAGACCAAATTTTGCAACTTGCCGGAAATATTTTCTGACAAAATGCTCCGATCGGACATACTCCGATCATGTGTAGAGAATTCAGATCGGACAAAGTGCCACGCATGCTCAGATCAAATTCCTACATCAAAGCTATTGGCTACTAGCCTGAACGTAGTCCCATCGTAACGAAATTACGTCATCACGTTCTGAAAGATCGGATTTTCCAACAACTTTGTCCGACCGTGTGTATGCAACAGTTTTGGACAAGATCCGTCGGACAAAATCAGACGGACAAAATCCGACGGATTTGGTTGTCGGAATCTCTGACCGTGTGTACAAGGGCCTAGACCGAATTTTCAATGGTTCAAAGAATGTCAGGCAAAATGGTCGCCCTCGTGCATGTTCACTTCATCAAATCTGGCCCTCTTTGAAAAAAAGTTTGGAATCCATGCCATAGGGTGTTCACTTTGCAAGAGAAGTTGCCTCAGAACTAAGTGAATGTGGTGAAGTTTCACTTTGCAAATATCACATTTAAATTAAAAAAATATATATATTTGCTTGCATATGATTAGATGATGGAATTCAGAAGAGCTTCACCTTATTCAAGCTACAGTGGGGAAAATAATTATTTGATCCTCTGTAGATTTTGTAAGTGTGCCCGCTTACAAAGCAATAAAGGGGTCTATAATTTATATCATAGGTGCATTTTAAATTATAGAGACAGAATATCAACCAAAAAAAAGTTCAGTGCAGTTCAGTGAGTAAAATAAGTATTTGATTCCCTACCAATCATCAATAATTCTGGCTCCCACATACTGGCTACAGTATGTGCTCATGTGGTACACATATTAGCCCGTCAATTTAAGAAGGTGCCCCTAACGGCAACTCGTTATGTGTATAAAAGACACCTGTCAACAAAAAATGGTTTTCTTCCATGAAAAACTCATCGTTATGGGCAAGACCAAACAGCTGTCAAAGGATATTGTAGACCCGCACAAGGCTGGAATGTGCTACAAGACATCAGCATGAAGCTTGGTGAGAAGGAGACAACTGTGCAATTTTTCACAAATGGAAGAAATACAAAATAACCATTAATCGCCCTCAGTCTGGAGCTCCATGCAAAATCCTGCCTCATGGGGTAAGGATGATCATGAGAAAAGTGAGGGATCAGCCCCAGAACTACACAGGTGGAGCTTGTAAATGATCTCAAGGCAGTTAGGGCCACAGTCATCAAACATACCATTGTTAACAAAATACATCGCCATAGATTGAAATCTTGCAGCAGCTACAGGGTCCCTCTCTTCAAGAAAGCAGGCCCATCTGAAGTTTGCCAATGAACATCTAAATTATTTAGAGAAGGATTGGGAGAAAGTGCTGTGGTCAGATGAGACCAAAATTGAGCTTCTTGGTATTAACTCGATTCACCCTGGTTGAAGGAAGAAAAATGCCAACTATGACCTTAAGAACACCATTCCTACAGTCAAGCATAGAGGTGTGGAAACATTATGCTTTGGCGTTGTTTCTCTGCTAAAGGTACAGGCTGACTTTGTCGCTTTGAGGAGTCAATGGATGGGGCCATGTATTGTAAAATCGTAGATGAGAACCTTATTCCTTCAGCAAGAACACTGAAGATGGGTCGTGGATGGGTCTTCCAGCATGACAAATTGTTCAAAACATACCACCAAGGCAACAAAGGAGTGGCTTAAAAAGAAGCACATTAAGGTCATTGTCACACCATATCCAGGATTTGATCTGGAAACCTGGTATTCGATGAACAGTTCCCTACTGAATGAGCCACTGGGGAACTTCCATCTGTGTAGAGCCCTCATTATGCCCTGCTCCTTGATCTTGGACCCTGGTCCCATCCAGTGTCCAGCTGTAGGTAGTCACCTGATTTAGTGACCTATAAATCATCACTTCCCCTTCCTGTCTTTGCCCTAGTATAGGTTCCAGCTCCTGCTTGTTTGCTGTATGATATTATGTTTCTGATTGCTGACTTCTGCATGTTCTTGACTACGCTTCTTGGACTACTCCTTTTGGACTGATCGTTGTTACTGACGCTGCCTTTTTCTGACGTTGTCTCTTGGACTACTCCTTTGGATTAATGCTGATCATGGTTGCTGACTCCGTCTGTTCCTGCCTCCTCTTTCTGGTGTACCCCATGGACTGCTGCCCCGGTTTGCTGACTTCACTCTCTACTAACTGTGAATTGCCTGTCTGGTGTTCCTTGATATAGCCTGTTGAGAAAAGGAAGTCTGAAAGCTGCTCCCTGACATGAAACATCTCCATCCCTATATTGCATGAGGAAACAAGAAAATTTGCCCAGGGGAATATTACATTTAAAAATGTAAATGAAGTGTCCATGATGATCACAGGTAAATAAGATGTAAGAGTATACAAAAGTAACAAAGTTTATTGGAGTGTTATAACTCCCGTCCAGTACAAGGCATGAACATAGGTGACAAATACACAAGTACAGCAACAGAACATAATGGTCCTCTAACCATAGCCATAATGACATAACATCACAAAGTATTGGGAGTACAGATATAAATGATACATCTCTATCTGACGTGTTTCGCAAGCTTTCCTCACATCATCAGGGGCTGATGTGTATATCTGGTGTCTGTAACAACAAATCAACAGTATTGTAGTGACAAACTTACTTGTCAGACAGTTGGCTTTGTTCCTGTTCTTCCCCATATCATCGTTTTTTTTTTTTTTTTTTTTTTATATAGATAACAAAAAAATGTACTCACTGTTAGAATACAATGTAACATTATACAATAAAAAAATTTGTACAGTTTAATGATTAACTCTATAACAATACATTACACAGTAATCATGAGTTTAGTCATACAAGAAAGCAATGCAGAAAACTATACACAGACACCCTATACAAAAGTGAGGAATCAGCTAATATTTGGAAGGAAAAATGGTCCCCTTTCTAAAGGTTTTCCTACCTACTCTTACCCACACTTATGAACAAAGACTAAACAACAGCAAAGTATCAATGGAGTTGCCTAATAGCCTAAAATGTCTTTGGCACTATCAATAATTGTCTCTCACAATATATATTTTCAAACTTATCATCAGACTGGCCAATTGTCTGGAATTGGGGAAGGTTGAAGTGAAATGTACTGGATTCATATCACCTCAAAATCTAACTAGCCTGTTCAGTGCATTAATACTGACATTTTTACTAACTATATACCCTGCCAATAATTAAATATCATTCTGTATTGCGATAAAAATAACACACTTCTGGGAAGAAACTCAAAAGCTGCTGGATTTCCAGTCTGTGCATATTTTAAAAAGGGATCTGACATATTTTGCCTGACATTGTTGATGACTTTCTGTGTGTTTGTGTCACTGTCTGATTTGTAATCTGCTGCATTAGTATATGTTTAATGTAGCATTGTGTGTATGTTTTAATTCAACATATGTCATTCGCTCTGTCACTTTTAGTCTGTCATTGTTAAAGTAAACCTGACCTTGCCAAAACAGTATCTACATTAACCATAATGCTGAAATGATGTAAGCTTCATTGAAATGTCAATTGATAAACCTCTACTACCCACTGAGGCTCTGACATTTTAGCCTCAGTAGGCAGGGGATGAGGGCTGGAGCTTAATCTCATCTAGTAGCGCAATTGAAGCGGAAATACACCCAGTGATTTAATTGTTCCCTGAACAGTTACAGTACATTTAAGGCATGTCTTGAATGGTTACTGTCACAGTTACTAGTGTGCATATGTTAACTCTTCCCCAAACTGCAATGTCTTCAAACAACTGGTGTCATAGCTTTTCACATCTCCAGCTCCATGTCAAATGCAGATTAAATGGAGGCTAAAATGGCAACTACCTTAGCTATAAAGAATTTGAGGGTTTAGTTCCTCTTTATTATCTTGTGTGCAGTCTAAGATCCCAGGGGCTCACAAACACCAGGGGAATTACACTATTTTACAACTTACTACTTCAAAAGTTGTTTTTTGAGAAAACAAATCCAATCCTTAAATGGGAATCAGACCTTGAACAATCTTTTTCCCCCTCCTAGTGGCTTTCTGCTTTTAAGGCTGGGTTCACACCTATGCGAATTGGATGCAGATTTCCCCGCATCCAATTCACGTAGCAGGAGAATATGACCAGCTTTCTATGGAGCCAATTCACATGTCTCCAGGGCGGCCACGGAGCACACTGCACAGAAACACTGTGTGTCTTTGTCTCTGTTTCAGGGATGAATTCAGGCAAAGATTCTGCCCTGATTCATCCCTGAAATAGAGAACAGGGATGAACAAGGATGGACAGCGTTGCTGAGCGATCCACAGCCGGTTTAAGTGTGAACCGAGCCTTAATCTATTTACTCATCATCTTACTGCACCAACCGCTGGTAACTGCTACAAAAATGAATCACCAGCTGGTATTATACCCCCTACCAACTGTCCAAATTCTCCCCAAAGAACTCCGCCTTATGCTGGAGAGTCTATAGGCAGACGGTTACTCTTTACCATATATTTTTTTTCCTGCAGAAATCTCTCAAGTTTCTGGAGAGAAATATTTAAATGAATTTCTAACATCACGGGGATCTTTCTTAAACCCAACCCTACCCTAGCAATCCAGAACTTACAAATTGATAACCTTCCATCATATGTTCACACTGTGATGACCCACGTTCTTGTTGCCGCATGAACAGTAATAGCCAGACACTGGAAAGCTTCTCAAGCCCCTAACAAATCGGAAGTCTTATCTCTAAAACAAATCCCTCTCTACCAGTACAGGCAAGAACCAATTATTTGACAGTTCATGGAAACTGTGGACAGACTGGTGTCACAATTGATCCTGATAATCCTATATATTACCATTATTACCCTTTATTCCTCTCTGTAAAATCATAAGATGTCTATTCTTGTTTGAATTTAGAGTGAACTATGTAGGGATTTTCCTGACATGTTATTTCTTGTCTTCGGTAGAATATAACCACCACCCATATTTTCTTGTTTTGTATCCTGTATTTTCTCTTGCTACTCAATAAAAATTTATTGAGAAAAAAAAAGATCCCAGGGGCTCCACAGACATCAATTTTAAAATTAATGTAACTACAGGCACCATAGGGTCCATAGGATGTCTGTACTTCAGCGCTCTTGTTATTTTTTTTACCTTGTTAACATTTTAAACCAGGTTTGGCTAGCTTTGAACTTTAAACACGTTAACATTTTTTTCACTATCACAGACAAGTCATCAAAAAATTTCTTGGTTAAAAATATAAAGCCTTAGTCTGGAAGAAGGATAGGGTTTGGTTCATGGGTAACTATGAGTTAAAAGGAAATCCTTTGAGCTTAAAAGAGAAGTGTGTTGGATTGTGTTTAAAAAAAACAAAAAACATATTTACCTAGGAGGATGCAGCATTGATGCTGCATCTGTCCCATATCGGCTCTGAGATTGAGAACTGAGTGATCAGACACCGCTGATCACTCCTTTCTCCCTGACACTCTGAGCAAAGAGTGGTGACTCTCTCTGCGCCTGCAGCACTCACTGGAGTGCTGGGCTGTGGAAGGGGGAGGGAGCAGTTGGCTCAAGCACTCAGCAGCTTGAAGAGAGGCTGAACCAGGTGCTGGTCCAGGCTCCTGGGTGAGTCCCAACCATATGGTCATGGTCTTTCCCCAGCCTGGGCTGGCACTGTGACATCAGTGGACAGCCGGCTTTAGCTTGCTGTAAGCTAAAAATGGGTCATAGGAGTGCAGAATGAACTGATCTCATGTACATTGCCAGCCATGTTTCACTGTGGGGATGGTGTTTTTTGGGTGATGTGTCAGACATAGCACTTTCTTTGATGGCCAAAAAGTAAAATTTTGGTCTCACCAGAACAGAGAACCTTCCTCCATAAATTTTGGGAGTCTCCCACATGCCTTTTCGCAAACTCAAAATGTGCCACTTTGTTTTTTTAAAAGTAATGGCTTTCTTCTGGCCACTCTGCCATAAAGTCCAACTCTATGGAGCATATGGCTTATTGATTGTCCTATGTATGGATACTCTAGTATCTGCTGTAGAACTCTGCAGCTCCTCCAGGGTTACCTTAGGTCTCTGTGCTGCCTCTCTGATTAATGCCCTCCTTGCCCGGTCGGTGAGTTTTGGTGTGTGGCCGTGGATATTTTTTTTATAAGCTAACCCTGACTTGTACTTCTCAACAACATTGTCCCTTACTTTTTTGGAGAGGTCCTTGGTCTTCATGGCAGTGTTTGATTAATGGTGCCTCTTGCTTAGGTGTTGCAGCCTCCAAGGCCTTTCAAAAAAGTGTGTATATGTAATGAGAGATCATGTGACACTTAGATTGCACACAGGTGGACACCATTTCACTAATCATGGCCGGGATACATACAATTTTTTATAATTCATGAAACACTCAGCCAAGGAGTTGTCATTCCAGGAGAGTGTCCCCACCCCAACAGAAAAGGTTGTTTAAATTATCCTCTGCAGTGCAGGGTTAAGGTCAATATACAAACATTATGTTGAAACAGAGTAACCTGAACAATGGTGCCACTTGACACGAAACCAACCGACAATGGTCAAGCTAGGGTAAATAACCCCATTGTTTCAAAGGGTGAGATCATCTCCTTAGAACCCAAAACAATGGCAGAAGATGCCCAGTTAATTACACACCAGAAGGACACCATTCACAAGTTGAAACAAAACTAAGAGTATATGTGTATATATATATATATATATATATATATATATATATATATATATATATATATATATATATATATATATATATATATATATATATATATACCTATTTAAATATGCATTTATAATATTTTAAATTACAATGTTGCAACACATTTTGTAAGAATTAATGTGTACTGTAGTAATCCATGTATTTGACAAGAATTAGGCACCAGTCTGAAATGGTTAAAAGGTGATGTTGTTTAAATACATAAATCTGTGTCACTATCAATATGTTTGGTTAGGTAGACATTTTTTATAGCTGGCAAGGTACATGAGCTGGGGACAGCAAAAGTCCAGCAATTGCCATATTATATTAACATGAAACATGTTAAAACACATTTCATATTAACACTAGACATCATATTCTGGTTACACCTTTACCATGATCACAGATGGATGAGTGAGAATCAGGGCAGTTACCTTCCATATTTGGAACCAACCAATTACAAGATGGTAAACATGAAGTGAGGGAGGTAACCATCCAATAATTTGCACTATACAAAAGGGGAGACACAGATGATTCAAGGGAGAGAGGACCACAGACCCACATGCTCACATACATCCCCTGAACGAACACAAATTTTGTAATAAGCGACCACTCCCCATCTTGTTGGACATTGCTACTAGGACAAATTGAATTTTACATCCTTTCCTTTAAACAGTGGTGAGATACTGACCATAAAATTATTGATATAATATTTCCTCTTCCCAAAATCATATAAATTGTATCTTGCTGTATACATTGTATCTAATCTGATAATGTGTGAAGGGAAAATTATAGGAATTGTATTTTACTGTTTACATTTTATCTTAACCAATACTGTGTGAAGAATAGTTTAGTGTTTAATAATTGTCCCACGTTATTGGCCTTGTGTTCTGAAGCTGCTCACAGGTGAAATCAAAATCAACCTGTATTACAAAAAAAAATGGCTACTGTGGTCTCAGGGAAATTATTTATTGCCCCCTTCAATCTGGTAGCTCTGTTAAATTAATATTTCCTTCAAATTGATAATATCTATCTGTTGACTCCGTGAGACAAACTTTGTATTCCTTCCGGCCGGAGAAATTCAGAGGATTGTTTTTCCAAGTGACAAGAGATATTGAGGGTTATTTATGTAGCACTGACCCCCGAAGGAGATACTGGTTTTGTTGGGCTTACGGTTACCTTCTTGTTTACTTCTCCGTCTACGGGTTCCCATGGTAGATGGCCCAAAGAATGTGGAAACAGACACTGAATCTTCTTTTGGGTTATTTATTTGTAACAGAAACAGAGTCTTTCAATAAAGGGTAGAGGGTTAGGACTGAGTTCTTAGTCCTTAGAGAAAACCCAGGGGATAAAGACCGTTTCACAGCTGGATTTAACAACCCCCGGATATACCTCCTCTCACTAGGCCTAGCAGCCTGTAGGGTGCTCGACAAAGTCTCTGCCACAGACTTGTGATGTACTCTTGAGCATTACTGAGGGACGTAGATAAATTTAAAGAGCTAACATATGGTACCAGTTTCTCTCAGCCGACCCGGCGATACCATATGTGTGTTGATCCAGGTTGCATCCTTTAACTAAGCCTCCAGGCTCCTTCAGAGAAGCCAGCCTTGCGCACGGCCTTCTCCTGAAGAGTCCTCCCTGGGGTTCCTCAGGTACTGGGGTTCTTCAGGTGCATTGAATGCCACTGGTTCTCTTGGAGCCAGCCCAGTGGGAGTGTTTTTCCTGCTGTGCATTCTGGGGATGGTATTTAAGGTACCGAAGCCACGTGGCGAGGGAGTTCTTTATTTTCTGTGTGTTCAGTTCTGGTGGTCCTCCTGACTCAGCCCCATGGCCTGGGGTGCGGAACCATGCATCCTGAGTCTCATCGCCTTAAGGCTGGCCTGAGGCAAAGCAACTGCAGGGACAGACCTGACTTGATTTCGGGGGCTACTGATCCAAGGGTGGTCCGGTGCCGTCTCGTCTGAAGGGAGAGGCCCAGCACCTGAATGTGCACTTGGAAGTAAAGTCGCTGTAGATCTGAGGGGGACATGCAAGGAAAATAAAAAAAAAACAGCATTTTAGCTTGCACATGATTGGATGATAAAATCAGCAGAGCTTCTGCTCCTTTCAGATCTACCCCTTAGATTTAGAGCGACTGCACTTCCAAGTGTTCTTGCAGTGCAAAGTGGATTTGCCTTTCGTAAATGACCCCTATTGTGTTTTTGAACTTACGGCGTGAATAAAAAAATTTTTCTTAACATAGTCATTTGGGCTACCCTTGGGTTATTTTTCAAATATTAAGTAAAATAGTTTTATTGCCATGTTGACGTCTTTGGTAGGGTGTATGAAATATTAATCGCCAGAAATCCTGGTTCTGTATTAAATTGTATAATTATACTTGTACATTAATAAAAATGATTTACTTATTCATTTTATTGGGAGATAATTATAAGTTGGTAAGAATTCCCCATAGATTAACTAACTCAGGAAATTATTGTGGTGTGTTACTGATTGCCTGAACATAAGGTTGGAGGCACTGTGCAAAGCACTAACATTTTATGCAATTCAAATTCCCCATATGTATTATTAAGATTCCATACCACATTCACAACAATACGCACATGCCAATTATCAGTTTTTTATTTCTGAAAAGTAGTTTTATGTATACATTTTTCAAATTTTACTTCACCAACTTAGACTATTGTGTTCTGATCCATCACATATAATTCAGATAAAAAGAACTGTATTGTAACAAAATAGGTAAAAAGCCAAGAGGGGTAACTACTTTTGCAAGGCAATGTAAAATAGCCCTTTTTTTTATAACCTAAACTGCTTTTTAGTTTTAGAAAATGGTAACAATCCCTATCAGTTTATTTATTTTATGTTTATGTCTTATGGGAAATATTTTTCGTTACTTCCTGTCCTGGAGGTGCCACAGGAAATGAAAAAAAAAATCTATGCAAAGTGAGGAGAATCCCCCCCCCCTTAAGCAGTTGTCCACTCATCTCTTGTCTAAATGACAACTGTGAATTATTGACTTTCCAATCATTCTATACCTCAGTGGCAATCATAACCATGACACACAGAGAGTGTGCATCTGTCCAGCGGGGGACACAGGCACAAAACAGATCTACTAATCCTTCCTTACTATATCCAAAAACATAAAAAAAGATTGCCTATACATACAATTTAAAGAAATAACCACAATTAACATATTATGGAAGAAGGAGCGATAGAACATTTCCTGCAATATTCAACAATATTTCAATCCACTGCTTGAATTCCAGCCTAGCTGAATTTACTTTGCAAATGATCATGCATCCCAATGTCCATGGGTGAGCATCTATAGAATGGTAGCCAATAGAGAGGAGGATCAGGTGATAGGCTCAATGTACTAAGCAATAGCAACTGTTATTTTTTGTGCAAAAAATTACTGGGCTTTAGCTTAAAATAATACACTTTGTAAGTGGAGCTTTTTGGAAGTATGTGGAACAAGTGGAGCTTTTTGGAAGTATCATGCATTTTTCTGATATGAAGATTTGTGATTAAACATGTCTTTAAACTCACCCTGATTTATCTATTCCTGCTTGATAGATTTGTTTTAAAATGTTTACAAGGGGGTTCATTCCAGTTGCCCAATCATGTAAAAATACTGTTTAACCACTTCCAGTGCCAGGAGGGCATCAATAGATGTCCTCCCATGATCGCACTTCTCGCACACCCCCTGCAGAGTGTGGGTGGCATGCTCTTGACTGATCACAGAACAGAGTAACGGGCCAATTACAGTGGCCCTTTACCACATGTCAAGCTGATCACAGAAGCAAACAGAAGTCGGTAACAATCAGCATGAGGAGAATAGAAGTAATTCGTAACCGGCTTCTGTTACAGAGACATTGACCCCGACCTGTTATGGCCAGTTCTGCTAATCAGCACAAACTAGTACCACCTATCAGTGCCCATTATTCCCACCCATTAGTGCCCACCAGTGCCACCTATTAATGCCCACCAGTGCTGCATATTAGTACCCATCAGTGATAACAATCAGTGCCTCATCATCAGTGTCACCTATCATTGTTGCCTCTCAGTGATGCTTATCAGTGCCCATCAGTGCCACCTACCAGTGCAGCCCTATCAGTGCCTCCTCATCAGTGCCACCTTATCAGTGCCCATCAGTGAAGCCTATCAGTGCAGCCTCATCAGCGCACATCAGTGCACATCGGTGAAGGAGAAAAATTACCTGTTCGCAAAATGTTATAACAAACTGTGAAACTTTTTTTTTTCTAAAATTTTGGACATTTTAGTTTCTTTAGCAAAAAATAAAAAAACCCAGTGGTGATTAAATAACACCAAAATAAAGCTCTATTTATTTGAAAAAAATGTATAACAATTGTGTTTGGGTACAGTGTTACATGACCGCGTAATTGTCATTCAAGTGTGAGAGCGCTGAAAGCTTAAAATTGGCCTGGTCAGGAAGGGGGAATAAATGCTCAGTAAGCAAGTGGTTAAGAATCCCTTGCAGATGGTTGCATATATTCAGTGAACACAGGTTCACTTTTTTACTAAGATAAGTGAACACACTCCAAAATATAGAGTACGATCTAAAACATAATTGAAAAGATGTACATGTGTGAGATAGATAGATAGATAGATAGATAGATAGATAGATAGATAGATAGATAGATAGATAGATAGATAGATAGATAGATAGATAGATAGCTAAAGAAAGAAAAATAAAACCTGACCTCTATAGTGTTAAAGGGGTTATGCATAATTTTTCAGGTTTGTTTGTGTTTAGAATGATCTATTTCCCTTTTTTTCTACTGGAAGCAATTTTATATTAACAAAAGTGTTTGTTTATGCTTCTCACCTACCCATTAAGTAATTCAAAATGTCTAGACATTCTGTCTTTATGTAATTGATGGCATTGCCAATAGTTGCTGCCGAGCAGCATCCAAAATGTCAGGACACCGGTTTGGTTAACAAAGAGCTCATATTGTAAATGCAATGTTTTATAAACTTTTGTATAAGTCAGATGTAAAAGAGATCAGGATCAAGATCATCCACTTTACTTTATGATCCACTTTTAATCTTTCTGCCATAATTCTTTGTATTATTGTTGAACACACTGTTCTGTCTGATGTTTAATTGTTCCATGCTGCGTGATACAGTATGTGCAGTGGATGAAATCATTGTCTCATTAATTAAGCATTAACAGTTGACTTTTTCTGTTCAGATAAACCATTTACTTTTCCTATTACTACTTTCATTTTTTTTTAAAAACATTGTTTTTCTTAGAACTCAAACATTTTTGCACCTATTAATTGTACCCAAATGGCAGGCTGGAAATTAAAGTCAGAGTTAAACATTAAAAATTCATAGTAAATTGTTAATTAAAAGAATCACAAGCCATTAGGAGATATCACTCGCCACCTCAGCATTGCAGGGACCTATGGGAAATAAGCTACATATGACCTGATGTGACAGTTTTAAGAAATGCGCTCCAATTAATCTAAGTATGGAAAAGCAGTATTGTAAAGTTTAATAATGTTTTATTATAGTGTTGTTTTATACTTAATTTATTATTTACTACTCCCAAGGTTTGTATAAAAAAATTATATTGTTTTCATCTTCTAGAACAGGGGTCACCAAACTTTGTAAATAGGGGGCCAGTTTACTGTTTCTCGGACTTTGGGGGCCCGAACTGTGGCCATTGGGAGTAGAAAAGTTCCCAACGTCAGTGGGAATAAACAATGCGTCATCTTTGGTGTCAGTGGGAAGAATTGTGCAGCATCATTGGTGTCATTGGGAGGAATTGTGCACCATTGTTGTTGTCACTGGGAGGAATTGTGCCCTATCGATGGAGTCATTGGGTGAGATTTGTTGGTGTTGGTGGGAGGAGTTGTGCCCCATCATTGATTTCAGTTGGAGGAATCGTGCCCTGTCATTGGTGTCATTTTACCCAGTTGTTGGTTTCCTTGGGAGCAATTGTGTCCCATTGTTGGTATAATTGAAAGGAAGTGTGCCCCTTCACTGGTCTCAGTGTGGGGGGGCATTATGCCTCATTGATGGTATCAGTGGATGACATAGTGCTCCAAGGGCCTGATAAAAGCAAGCAAAGGGTCACATCTTTTACCCAGGCTCCAGTTTGGAGACCACTGTTCTAGAATCATGCTTTCTAGAACTATGAATAATAAGATTCTGAAGTTTCAGCCACACTACAAAAGAGGGAAAGGCAACACTGAAGAGGTGGAGATATACCTGAACAACATGGAAGAGATCAAAGATCTCCAGGGTGTAGCATACATTTCTTAGGAGATAATCAAGCAAGGCTTTATTAGTAAGTAAAGCAGGTGTGAAGAGTTCAGGGGTCAGTAGTAACACACAGTTCAGGGGGTCAATAATAAGTAATGGAGAGTTCAGCAGTTCCGAAGTAAGTTATGCAGAATTCAGAGGTTAGTGTAACACAGAATGTAATGGTCAGGAGGGAGTAATTCAGACAGTAAAAGTCAGTAGTATGTAACATTGGGGTTGATTTACTAAAACTGGAGAGTGTAAAATGTGGTGCAGCTGTGCAGGGTAGCCAATCAGCTTCTAACGTCAGCTTGTTCAATTAAGCTTTAATGAAAAAGCCTTTTTCAATGTTATCCATTTTCTCACTGAGTTTAATATCTAATTCCTTAAACAGAGGGGTCCTCCTTAATGGCTGATATTTCCTTCTGTACTTTATCCACTCCTTCAGTTTTAGGTTTCGCATTGACATTCATAAGCTTAAATGAACAAAGATTTAAAGCATCTGTCCATCATTTTTTAAAGGCTCTCATCTGTCTGCTCATAGGTAGGGAATTTCTTAATCCGCAAACTCCTCGGTACCCTTTCAAGGGTGAGATATTCGGTCAAAGTATTTTTGTCCCAAAAAAAGATTTCCTCTCCCTTACCATGAGCCATCGTCAACCGTGTGTAGACCTTGGTTCACAGCCGACCTCAACGAGTTCTCTTGTGACATACCCAAGCATTTGCTGTATCTAGCCCCTGCCAAGCCATTGTCCGATTCAATGTTCATTTCAAATTTCCAAATCTCCTGTATCAAGATAGCAAACCAATGTAATGTGCAGTTACAGAGCAAGTATAGCAATGAAACAAAATAACTTCTCCGGGTAAAAACTGCTAGGCTGCAAATGAACAATCATCAGGTTGGGTGCACGCCCTGTTACTACTGCAGGAAACATGTAGAAAGAAGGTCTTTAATTTAATTTTAGAACACTTTTTGAGCATGAGGTGTTATAGATCTTTTTTTTTTTTTCAAACGAGGATATCGGGGGGCTTACATTTTGAATGAGAGTTAACCCATTTTTATGACTGATTTAATGCTTTGCCTTGTATCACTGGTTGACAACATATTTATCTTGTATTTTCACATTTATTATATATGTTTTATTGATTGAGAGAAATTCTCTTGTCATATGGCCAGCATTTCAGATGAAGTGAAAGTGTCATTGTCCTCTCTATTACATGTGTGTTTCTCCTTCTAACACACTGTATGTTCCTTTATAGTTTTGTTCTTTAGTTTTTTTTTTTTTTTATAAATTTGTAAATGTGATTTTTGAAATGGTGTTTGTACATGTATTGTGGTAATTGTTTATCTTTTTTCTTCTGTTTTTCCTTTTTCAATTTTTCTTTTTTATATTATATATATATTGTTTTATTTCATCTTACATTGGTGTATCACATCAATACTACAAATTTGTTTGTCATTTGCCATTTGTTTGTGAACTCTTTAATTGGAAGCAAAGAACCAAACATAGGGGTCCAATCACTGAAGCAGTTACATCTGTTTTGAGTTAATTATGTCATGTGATCATTTGATATTTTTGTATATCAATGTGTACATTTTTTTCCCCTACCATTGCTCCTTTGTACTTGTTTTTATACTCCTTAATACATTTTCCTCTTGCATCGAAATTGGGAGTGGGTCATCCTATTTTCGTCTATCTACTTGCCTTGATCCTGCTGGTTCCTGATGTTCCGTTGCTGATTATGGCTTGTGACCTGACCCTGCCTCTGCCTGCTATTTTAGTAACTCCCCTGCTCACACGATATCAACCCTGGACCGGCTCCGACTCTGTTTTGGTTCCTGATTCTGCACCTCTGCTGCCTGGGTGATACAGTCTTGCCTGCCTGACCACCTGGGGTCCACTAGTGCCTCCCCATCTTCCAGAGTATCCCATATCTGTCTGCTTGCCAGTCTGCTTGTTGCCATGGTTCTGCTTGTCAGGCTTATCAGTTTGCCTAAACTGAGAGACTCTGACCCCCCTTTTTTGGGCTCTCCCCCCCCTTTTTTTTTTTTAGTTAGTGGAGATATATTCAAAAATTGAGTAGTATCTGTTACATCTAAGCTACATCTTAGCTAAACCTACCACTCGGCAACATTTAGGTTTAAAGAGGACTTACAAAGTTTTTGCTCGGATCAATATTGAACCATCAGAGCTCCCGAATTGGCATGAAGATATCGCCACTGGCTTTACTGATACACCATAGCGGAAAAAAAAGAAGAAAAGGACTTGAACTGAAGATAAGGAAGATAGAAAGCAAGATGGACTGCAAACTATTTTTTTTCTGTTTGCTTATTTCAAAGGCTAATCCTTGGATGGAGGACCAGCACCCCTTCTTTTTGTGCACCTTGGGCCCCTCTTCTTTTTGGTGACCACCCCTTATCCCTAATGGGTACTTGGGTCTTCGCATCATGCCGCACATCAGGGATAAGTTGCCCAGATGTAAAAGGGCAACCTGATTCTCCAACCTTTTTTCTTTTCTTTTTTTTTCTTTTTATGTTGCTCCTGCCTTCCTCCCTCTTCTTTGTTATCAGAGTTAGGGAGTATGGAAACTAATATCATTTTCTGAAATGCTGAAAAAAAATCAGTTTGCTTGCCGCCTAGAACCTGCTGTGAGGTTATTCTGGCCAGAATCTCCTACAAGGCACTCGTGGCACTCTGCGACCTGTTATATCCTGTCATCACCTCCAGGAGAAACAGAACAGGAGATGTAAGGGAAAGCCCTCTCATCAGCTTGGCCTTGATCAAGTACGTGACAGTGTTCTACAAGAATAGCTTTTTGCATAAACTTAATTCTGTTCGCATGAAATAAGGCAAGTGCATCAAGTGCATGCGTAGTGTATTTACACCAATATTTGGCAATACCATGTGCAAACAGATTATTATATTTTAAATGATCAAATAAAAAAGTTGCAATGGTTTATCTATTATGTATATTGTTGTTCTTATTAGTATTGATAATTTGCACACCAAACATAAATTAATTGTAGCCGTAAGCTTTAAAAGTTTGACAAGCAGTCTTTTCTTTTTCACTAAATGCAGGATGAAAGGCTATTCAATCCAGATTGCTTTTTTGAGCAGCGATGGTGTCTTTGCATATTAGAACAAGCCCCTAGTGTGTAAAAATAGGCACTCTTTCAGTTCACAGAAAAGGTCCTACAAGGTAAAAATGGAAGATAAATAACACTTGTGACAGAGAGAGACCCTGTCCCTATGGAAATAGATTGCAAGTGGACACAGAGTTTGCATGTCTGCTGACTGCAGAGCTACAGAGCGTAGGTTTTGAGACGAGAAAACTGCTTTGGCTACAGGCTCTGTAGTTTGGAGATCCCTAAGAGTCTTGGGTGGGATGGGATCTCCAACCCTGTGTCTGGGTCTTGTGGACAGCCAGCAGGGTGTGTGCCCACAGCCCATATTACGATGGGCTAGTAGGAGCATTAGGAGGTGGAAGGTTGAGTGTGAGCTGTTTGTTGTTGTGTAAAGGCAGACCTCTGTAAGGAGAACTGTCTGACCTATGTGTGACTACATTCCTGGTGAGGGGAGGCTTCGTATCTGAAAAACTGGAAAAGTCTGGACAGCAACAAGGGCCTGGGAGACCAGAGGAGGGTCTGGGAGGCTGGGAGAACCGAGACAACTAGCAAGTCCAAGGGGGGGCTGAAGGAAGTCAGACAGTGAGAAAACCCAGGGGGCTTGAGAATCCTGTTGAGGACAGGAGTAGGCCAGTTCAGCAGGGAACTGCAAGGTAAAGTAAGCCTAGGGGCCAGGAGGTTTGGCATTTTTGGTTGTGTGCATTTACTGGAGAAGAACCATATGGGAAATCCTGTGTATAAACTTTTATTTTGTTCCTTTTAATAAATATGGGCTGCCACATCCTCAAACCAGATAACCGACTGCTGTGGACTCTCTGGAAAAAAGCATCTACCACTGAGCTAAATGATCCGCCATGCTACAAATGGTTGTTGGATGCAGGCACAAGAAGGTGGAATCCGAGTCCTTGCTCCATGGTGAGTCGCATCAGGAGCTGCTGATAGCTGTGTGTGGCACTCAGGTAAACAGCATTGCACAGGAGTTAATTTGATGAGCTGTGTTGCATGCAGGTGGAGTACCTGTGAAAGGAGAGCCAAGCATTCACCTGAGTATGAATTTGCTCTGAAGTGGTGTAAAGTAAACACATCACCCCTGTTAAAGCGAAAGTTAAAGAGAATGTTCATAGCAACAGGAATTCACTTGGACAACAGCTTGTGGAAAGGAGGAGTATGGTCACCTGTAGCAACAAGATCCAGGCCAGCCAGGGTGTGTGGGATACAAGGAGTTTCTCGAGAATGGTATCCCATGGCAACAAGAGAGAGCCAGTCATCCAGGAGATGCCAAAAAATTACAGTTAGGCATCCATTAGCTTGCTTGGAGTGTGGTCAAGTGGGACATGGGATCTTTACTTGCCCAAGGTTCTGGAACACCACTGGCAAGTCTTGAAAGACGGTGGTGACAACCTGTGGCCACAAAGAGGCAGTAGCTTGTGAGGATACAGATGAAAAACAGCGCACTCAAAGGAAGCCGAAGTTACCTGCTACAGGATATAGTAAGACTGTTGCAATTCATGGGACTGATCCCAGTAAAGTAGGAGTGTCTCCAGCAATGAGGTCCGCAGTAGTACAAATGGACATAGACTTGCTGCAGTATGCTATCCTGAGCAGTGGGGGAGGCACATGGTGAAGCCCAGCTGACCGCAAGGTTAAACACTCAAACGGACATGGGGACTCTGTGTGTGCATGCTATAATCGAGCAGAGTGCTGAGAAAGTTAAGCGAGGGGTGACCAAATCTGTCCTTGTGCCATGTTCTCTAGTGACAGGTGCTGCAGAGTTGCCTGGGGAAACCTCCCAGGAGCCTGTAGAGAGAGAGAATAGAGTGTTTTTCAGATCAGATATGGAGCAGGTAGGAAAGAGTGCCCCTTTAAAGAGAGAGGGTTCTGTGAGGATCAGCTCACAGACTGTGGTGGGTAATAGACAACCCACAAAAGTAGAAGGTATGTCTACAGGCAATGAGAATGCTGATGGTCATGCTGACAAATGTGTTACTATTGGTAAATGTAATGATATTGGTGATAATGACATTGAAAAATGTGTGTCTGAGAATGTTAGTAATGTGGTCACTACCAATGAAGGGAGTAGGATATCTCCCATGACAGTCAGGGGCACAGGATTGTCCATGGAAGTCTCATGGGGTCTCGATGTGTTGGAGCCAGAGGCTGTCTAGGTTGGCTGTGTTGCTACTCTGGTGGAACAAGGGGGAACTGAGTCACACAGTAAGAGGGTGTGGGTGCGGCCCCACAAATCTAAGTGTAACCCAGTTAGCAAGGGGTTAATTCAGCCTGCAAAAACTGAAAGTGCAGAACTGTCTGTGTCAGTAGAGCCACCAGAGCAGTTAGGTCAAAATATGGCATTGCAGCCTGCCTTGTGGGATGATGTGTCATCCCAACTTGAAATGTATATAAGTGACATGTGAGGTTTTGGCTATTGAATCCCAGGTTCCTGTGGGGCCTTCTAGAGCAGGTGATGCAGTGCTGTGGAGCACCCATGATGGAACCACAAGGGACTGGGATGATTGGTACAAGGAAGCATTTGTGGCACTAGACAAAGTGACAAGGAATTACAAAGTAATGATGTGTAACAAAAGGTGTGGACAGAACATCTGCTAGGCCCAATGGAATGACCAGTGCTCAAGGGCACGTTGGCCCCGGCAAAGATGGATGCCTTCCTGTCTGAAGGAATGGTTCAGGGTGTTAGCATGGCAGATGAGTTGTGAGAGGAGAAGAGGAGACATGTTTCTGACAGCACTCCAGGGGAGCAACAGGCTGTGATGATGGGTACCTCCAAGGAGGTGGAGGTCTCTTCAAATGTCTCAGCCTCTCGAACTGTGGTGGATGAGCCCCTCCATGTGTCAGACAGGGGAAAGGTTCCTAAAGAGCTCATGCAGTTAGACATTTGATGTTTAGAGATGACAGAAACCTTCCTGGAAATGCTAGAGTGTGTAAAAACATGTTTACTGTACACTTGGGTGCCTCCAACGTAGTCGTACTAGGTGGTACTGCACAGTACCAATGAGTGGAGCCAAGTAGTACAAACTGTGTGTGGTGATAGTCATCATGAGAGGAACTGGATTGATACCATGTTTATTGGCAGTGTGGAAAATGCTCTTGAGGTTTTCTAAGAGGGTGCTTCCGGTTACTGATTGGTATGGAATGCACTCAGGAGAACTGTTGGAGACATCAGAGGTCTCTCTGCCTGGTGTAGTGACTAGAAAAAATCTCTGCTAGTGTAGTCTGGGGTGTGGCTGGGCAGTGGTCAGTAGGGGACAGTTTAACAACTGTCTCATCCACTAGACCTCATGAAAAGGAATGGCCCGAAATGGACGTGGCAGTAGCGGATATCTTTTCGGTTACTAGCAAAGAGGTACAACTTAGGGTGCCAGGAGACACTGTGGGTATTGGTATAGGTATTGGTTGCTGCAACAATGTAATGTGTACACCAGAAAGAAATGTTTTTTGCTTGGATCAGTGTAATTTGTTAGAACAGTTACCCATGGAGTGTTGGACAACAGGTGAGGTGGAGCTGTGCTATGGTCCCGTGGGGTGTATACACTTGCCTGTGTGTGGTCCCTCCTCAGGTCTGATTCTAACAAGTAGGGATGAGCCGAACACCCCCCCACCCCTGTTCAGTCCACACCAGAACTTGTGAACAGACAAAGAAATTTGTGCGAACACTGTTAAAGTCTATGAGACACAAACTTATATGCATGTTATTGCCATAAAAGTGTTTAGGGACCTGGGTCCTGCCTCAGGGAGCATGTATCAATGCAAAAAAAGTTTTAAAAACAGCTGTTTTTTCAGGAGCAGTGATTTTAATAATGCTTAAAGTGAAACAATAAAAATTAAATATTTCTAAATAAAAATAAATGAAAAGGAAATATTCCTTTAAATATTGTGCTTGGGGGTGTCCTTAGTATGCCTGTAAAGTAGAGCATTGTTCCCATGTTTAGAACCGTACCACAGCAAAATTAAATTCAATTTCTAAAGGAAAAAATATCATTTAAAACTGCTTGAGGTTGTAAGCCCTTGTACACACGGTTGGACATTCCGACAACAAAATCCGCCGGATTTTGTCCAAAACTTGTGTTGCATACACGCGGTCGGATAAAGTTATTATAAAATCCATGATGACGTTATTTCGTTACGACGGGACTACGTTCAGGCTAGTAGCCAATAGCTTTGGTCTAGGAATTTGATCCGAGCATGCGTAGCACTTTGTCCGATCGGAATTCTCTACACACAATCGGACAAAGTCCGATCGGATCATGTTGTCGGAAAAATATTATAGCCCAGCTCTAAAACGTTGTCCGTCGGATATTCTGATGTAAACAGTCCGATGGAGCCCACACACAGTCCAATTATCCGACAACACAGTCAGATCGGACATTTTCCAGAGTGTCCGACCGTGTGTACAAGGGCTAATGATTGTCAGATCCTGGCAATATATTAAAATCATTGAAAAAAACAACAATGGTTCCCCCAGTCCATTACCAGGCCCTTTGGGTCTGGTATGATAATTAAGGGGAACCCCGCATCAAATTTTTTTTTAAAATGGCATGGGGGCCCTTCAGGTCTGGTATGGATTTTAAGGTGAAAAAAATGGTGTGGGGGGTCCCCCCAAAAACACCTTGTCCCCATGTTGATGGGAACAAGGGACTCTTCCCCACAACCCTTGCCTGGTGGTTGTGGGGGTCTGTGGGCTGGAGGCTTATCGTAATCTGGAAGCCCCCTTTAACAAGGTGACTCCAAGATCCTGGCCCACCCCTATGTGAATGGGTATCAGGTACATTGTACCCTTACACATTCACCAAAATTTTTTTTTTAAATTCCAGTAGACAGTTTGGGAAAAGTCCTCTATTAAAAAAATAAAAAAACAGTGTCCCGCAATGTAACTTTATCTACAATGACAGCGCCAATGACCCAAGAAAAAAAAAAACAATTCCACCTCCATGGGAGGTGTCCCGTGACTGCAGGCTTTTTGCAAGGTCAGCTGTTAAATAGCTGAGGGCGGGGCCAGCCGGTGATGTAAATGGGTGATCCCACCTCCTTCTGACATCATGGGATGTCACGTAACATCAGAGGGGGCGGTCATTTTTTATAATTTTGACACTTTTTTTGGTAAATGGGTAGGGGTACAATGCACCTGATACTCATTCACATAGGGATGGCGGAATCTGGGGGTTTATGTTGAAGGCATTTTGCCTGGTACAGTTTAGGAGGGGGGGGATCTCTTGTCCCCCTCTTTTCCTGCGGCTTGCTAGGTTGTGTACTCAGATAAGGGTCTGATATGGATTTTGGGGGGACCTCACGCCATTTTTTTACATTTTGGTGTGGGGTTCCCCTTAAAATCTATACCCAACCTTAAGGGCCTGGAATGGATTTTGGGGGGTATCCCCACACAAATTTGTGGGTTTTTTTTGGTGCATGGTTCCCCTTAATATCCATACCAGACCCAAAGGGCCTGGTAATGGGTAAGAGGGATCCATGCCATTTTTTTTTCAATGATTTTTATGTATACTGCTGGGATACATTTTTTCCTTTAGGAATGTAATTTTGCTGCTCTCATTCATAAAACTATGTACGGCCGCTATGTAATCAGCCTTACATAGTGTGGGGCGTGAACTCAGCCCCCTGCACCATGATTGGCCAAAGGGCATTGATGGTTTCACCATTCATTATTGGGTGTTCCCCGGGCGCTCAAATTTCCAGTGAACGCCCCATAATGTTCAGTATTCAGCAAATGGGTGAACACCCGATGTTCAAGTCAAACTTACATTTGACTTAAACATTGGACTCATCCCTACTAACAAGCACTGAGATAGTTAGAGTACTGATTGTGTTGGAAAGTGTGACCCTGAAATGTTTGATCCTCTAATGGTGTGTACTGCAAACAATGATGTGGTTGCTGTGGGTAACCAGAGAAACATTTTTGAACCTGAAAGACCTATGGTTAAATGTAAAACTGATATTCATAAGTTGAAAGGAAGGATCAAGAAAGGCAGAGCTCCCCCAAGAAAAGAAAATTAGCCCAGGGACCCAAAGCAAAGGCTAAGTATAAGGAACTATAGATGGCCAGCACAAAGGTGTCCCAACTACAATGGTGGATGCAGGTGTTCCTCTCTCTGAATTGAAACAAGAGGGGGGATATGTGACAGAGAGAGGCTCTGTCCCTATGGAAATATATTGCAAGTGGCACAGAGTTTGCATGTCTGCGGGCAGTTTTTTCCAGATTTTGCTATCGTCGGATGGGGCTCTGTAGTTTGGAGATCCCTAAGTGCCTTGGGTGGGAAAGGGTCCCCAATCCTGTGTCTGGGTCTAGTGGACAGCCAGCAGGGTGTGTGCCCAGGTGCATGCAACCCATATAAGGATAGGCTGGTGAGGGCAATAGAAGGTGGAAGGTAGAGTGTGAGCTTCTTGTTGCTGCTGTGTAGACAGACCCCTGTCACAAAAACTGTCGCCCTGTGTGAGACAACATCCCTGGTTAGGGGGGGACTTCATGTCTGAAGAACTGGGTAGGTCCCAATGGCTACAAGGGCCTGGAAGACCAGATGAGGTTCTGGGAGGCTGGGAGAGCCAAGGTGACTAACAAGTTCAAGGGGAGCTGAAGGAAGTCTGGGAGACAGTGAGCAAACCAGGGGGCTGAAGTATCCTGTTCAGCAGGGAACTGCAAGGCAAAGTAAGCCTAGGAACCAGGGGGCTTGGCATTTTCGGTTGTGTGAATTTACTGGAGAAAAATATAAATCACACAAATAGGAAACATAATGGAAATACAAAAAAAATGAATTTAATAAGAGCCAACTTCCCTAAACGACGCACCTTGCTAGAAGATATAAATTAGGATAAAATATTAGGAACAAAGAACACGGAGGAGAGAGGTTTGCTTTAAGAGCATATTAAATAAGGGCATTAGCCAGTGCATCCCATTGGGTAATACATTTAAAACAAAAGTCCAAGATGGCTTAACGCCAATGTAAAAATGCCTATAAAAGAAAAAGAGAAGGCCTTCAAAAATTACAAGGTTAAGGGATCATCATCAGCATTCAAACTTTGACATGCAACAAGAAATGTAAGGGTGCAATAAGAGCACCTAAGATAAAACACAAAAACATAGAGAAGGCAAGCAAAAAAAAAATCCCAAGAAATGCTTTAAGTATGGAAACAGTAAAAAAGGGACAACAAACCATATTGGCCCCATAAAGAATGAGGAAGGGTACCTGGTTACAAAGGATGGGGAGATGGCAAAGGTATTGAATTTATTATTCTCCTCAGTCTTCACAAGGGAATCGGGGGGCTTCAGTAACCAGAACTGCAGCATTCATCCTCATGACACATCACAGGAAGCAACCTCATGGCTAACAGAGGACAGAATTAGAATTAGACTTTGGAAACTTAACATTAACCACTTCCCGACCAGCGCACGACGATGTACGTCGACAGAATGGCACGGGCAGGCATATTGGCGTACACATACGTCCAATATTCGTTGCCGCCGTGCCATCGGGAGCGCGCCGCCGGCGGCGCGCTCCCGCGCTGGTCGGGACCCCCGTGAGTCCAGTTGCGGGATCCGCGGACTCGATCGCCGCGGGCATCCCCGCGATCGTCTCACGGAGCGGCCGAATGGAGGAAATGCTGTATAAACAACATTTTCCCATTCTGCCTAGCAACTAGTGACGCTGATCTCTGCTCCATGTGATTGGAGCAGAGATCAGTGTACACTAAATGAAAGCCCAACCCCCCCACAGTTAGTAACACACCCCTAGGAACACTTAACCCCTACACTGCCACCCACTGGTTAACCCTTTCACTGCCAGTGTCATTTACACAGGAATCACTGCATTTATATAGCAGTGATTACTGTATAAATGACAATGGTCCCAAAAATGTGTCAAAAATGTCCGATGGGTCCCCGACAATGTCGCAGTCACAATAAAAATCGCAGATCGCCGCCATTACTAGTAAAAAAAAATAATAAAAAATTATTAATAAAAATGCTATAAAACTATCCCTATTTTGTAAACGCTATAACTTTTGCGCAAACCAATCAATAATCGCTTATTGCGATTTTTTTTACCAAAAATATGTAGAAGAATACGTATCGGCCTAAATTGAGGGAAAAAAATGTTTTTTTATATATTTTTGGGGGATATTTATTATAACAAAAAGTAAAAAATAATGTGTTTTTTTCAAAATTGTCGCTCTATTTTTGTTTATAGTGCAAAAAATAAAAACCGCAGGGGTGATCAAATACCACCAAAAGAAAGCTCTATTTGTGGGAAAAAAAGGACGTCAATTTTGTTTGGGAGCCACGTCGCACGACCGCGCAATTGTCAGTTAAAGCGACGCAGTGCCGAATCGCAAAAAGTGGTCTGGTCTTTGACCAGCAAATTGGTCCGGTCTGAAAGTGGTTAATAAATCACCGGGACCGGATGGCTTGCACCCAAGGGTACATAGGGAACTCAGTCAGGTAATTGCCAGACCATTGTTCCTAATTTTACCAGCGGATTGGAGAAAAGCCAACGTAGAACATATATTTAAAAAGGGCCAAAAATACATTCCTAGGAATTACAGACCAGTTAGCCTAACATCAAGAGTATGCAGGCTCTTGGAGGGGATGATAAGGGATTATATACAAGATTTTAGTAATGAAATTGGTATCATTAGCAGTGATCGGCATGGATTCATGAAGAATCGTTCTTGCAAAACCAATCTATTAACCTTTTATGAGGAGGTGAGTTGCCATTTAGTTAAAGGAAGGCCCATAGACACAGTGTATCTGGATTTTGCAAAAGCATTTGACACAGTTCCCCACAAACGTTTACTGTACAAAACAAGGTCCATTGACATGGACCATAAGGTGAGTACATGGATTGAAAACTCGCTACAAGGGTGAGTTCAGAGGGTGGTGATAAATGGGGAATAGTCAGGGGTGGATAGTTGGGTCTCACAGGGTCATGTGCTGGGACTAGCGATGAGCCGAACACCCCCCGGTTCGGTTCGCACCAGAACTTTCGAACGGACCCCAAATTCGAACGAACGTTAGAACCCCATTGAAGTCTATGGGACTCGAATGTTCGAAATGAAAAGTGCTAATTTTAACGGCTAATATGCAAGATACTGTCCTAAAAAGGGTTTGGGGACCTGGCTCCTGCCCCAGGGGACATGGGTCAATGCCTAAAATGTTTTTAAAAATGGCCGTTTTGGTGGGAGCACTGATTTTAATGACGATTAAAGTGAAAAAAAAGTGAAATATTCCTTTAAATATGGTGCCTGGGGGGTGTCTGTAGTATGCCTGTGAAGTGCCACGTGTTTCCCGTGTTTAGAACAGTCCCTGCACAAAATGACATTAAACGGAAATAACACCATTTAAAACTGCTTGCGGTTTTAATGTTATATCTGGTTCCTGCAATATGGTTGAAAATCATTGAGAAAAATGGCATGGGTAGCCCTCCCTGCCCATTACCAGCCTATTTGGGTCTTGTACGCATATTAAGGGGAACCCTGTACCCATATTAAAAAAAGGAAATGTGTGTGGCCCCCAGGCCCTATATACTCAGAACAGCAGTATACAGGCGGTGCAAACAAGACAGGGACTGTGTAGGTTTGTTGTGTTAAGTTGAATCTGTTTGTAATTTTCAACTGGTACATTTTTAAAGTGTAGCTCCAGTCAAAAAAACTATTTTTAAGCTTTTTGGAAAACATAGGGAAGGGTATGATTTGTTTTGTCGTCCATCTTTTTTCATCTCACTTGCTGTTGTCTCCTTCCGTTTGCAAGTAGGAGATGTTTGTAAATTGGATGTTTGAAAGTAGGGGCCTGCCTTATATGCTCTGCAGAAATGGCGGAACAAGGTGTTGGTTTTGCCACAACATTGTAAGCCCTCAAAGTGACTCTTGGTGGGCGCTGGAGCGCCCTGCTGTGAACGATTATATCAAGAATTGTAATTACATGCCATTGTTGAACAGTGGTAGAAAAATTGACCTTTGGTGGTTGTAGTGCTGGTGCCACAACACTATAAGTCATCACCGTTACTCTGGGTGGGCACAGGAAGGGGCCCTCCTGTGAAATATTATATCAAGAATTGTAATTACATGTCCCTGTTAAACAGGGGCAGAAAAATTTGGCCTTAGGCACTGCTGCTGGTGCCACCACACTGCAACCTCTTCCATATACTCTAGTTTTATTGCAGGAATTAGCCCTGCTGCAAAGCATTGCATCAAAAATTGTACTTAAACGCCCCTGTTAAACAGGGGCAGAAAAATTGGGCCTTAGGCACTGGTGCTGGTGCCACCACACTGCAACCTCTGCCATATACTCTAGTTTTATTGCAGGAATTAGCCCTGCTGCAAAGCATTGCATCAAAAATTGTACTTAAACGCCCCTGTTAAACAGGGGCAGAAAAATTGGGCCTTAGACACTGGTGCTGGTGCCACCACACTGCAACCTCTGCCATATACTCTAGTTTTATTGCAGGAATTAGCCCTGCTGCAAAGCATTGCATCAAAAATTGAAATTAAACGCCACTGTTAAACAGGGGCAGAAAAATTGGGCCTTAGGCACTGGTGCTGGTGCCACCACACTGCAACCTCTCCCATATACTCTAGTTTTATTGCAGGAATTAGCCCTGCTGCAAAGCATTGCATCAAAAATTGTACTTAAACGCCCCTGTTAAACAGGGGCAGAAAAATTTGGCCTTAGGCACTGTTGCTGGTGCCACCACACTGCAACCTCTTCCATTCCATATACTCTAGTTTTATTGCAGGAATTAGCCCTGCTGCAAAGCATTGCATCAAAAATTGTACTTAAACGCCCCTGTTAAACAGGGGCAGAAAAATTGGGCCTTAGGCACTGGTGCTGGTGCCACCACACTGCAACCTCTGCCATATACTCTTGTTTTAATGCAGGAATTAGCCCTGCTGCAAAGCATTGCATCAAAAATTGTAATTAAACGCCCCTGTTAAACAGGGGCAGAAAAGTTGGGCCTTAGGCACTGGTGTTGGTGCCACCACACTGCAACCTCTCCCATATACTCTTGTTTGATTGCAGGAATTAGCCCTGCTGCAAAGCATTGCATCAAAAATTGTACTTAAACGCCCCTGTTAAACAGGGGCAGAAAAATTGGGCTGATGGCATCAACCAGAACCAGAAATTTTCTTCCAACATATCAGCGGAGGAGGAAGAGGATAGACAATCAACATAACAGGACAGTCACTCAGCATCAGCATAGGCAGTCTTGAAGGGATGTGATATTTAAAAAAAAAATATTCTGTTACATCAGCTTCAGGTGCTTGGTAGCTGTGGGTGATCCAAGACTGATTCATCTTGATGAAGGTCAGTCGATCAACTGATTCGGTGGACAGGCGCACCCTGTGATCGGTAACAAAGCCACCAGCAGCACTGAAGGTGCGTTCCGAAAGAACGCTGGATGCAGGACAGGCCAGTAGCTCAATTGCATACTGTGCAAGCTCTGGCCAGTGATCCATCCTCAAGACCCAGTAAGCCAGAGGATTTCCGGTGGGAAAGGTGTCCAAGTCTGACCTTGCCCCTAGGTATTCCTGCACCATGTAAATCAGACGCTGGCGATGGGTGCTGGAACCGATCATACCTTGGGGCTTCGGACTAAAAAATTGTCTGAAAGCATCAGTCAGACGGCCACCTTCTCCACCGCTCCTTCTGACCGATGCCTCAGCAACACGTTGTCCAGGACCAGGAGTTTGTAACCTCCCAGTCTCTGGGAACACGTTGCACAGACCTTTCTGCAAGGCCTCCCGGAGATGTCTCATCCTCTGCTCCCTCTGCGATGGCAAGATAAGGTCGGCAACCTTACCCTTGTACCGTGGATCAAGGAGAGTGGCCAGCCAGTAATGGTCCCTCTCCTTGATCCGAAGAATACGAGGATCCTTCCGCAGGCTTTGCAGGATCAGGGAGGCCATGCAGCGTAGGTTAGCTGAGGCATTCGGTCCGGAGTCCTCTGGGTCACTAAGGACAACATGATCCACAGCTACCTCCTTCCAGCCACGTACAAGTCCACGTGTTTCTTGGGACTGTAAATCATCCCTACAAGACTGCTGCTGCTGCTGCTGATGCTGATGCTGAGTGCCAGCCTCCACCTCCATGCTGACACAATCATCCTCCTCCTCCTCTTCCTCCTCCTCATCCTCTTCCTGAGTGATGGGTGGCACAGCAGGAACACTGTCTGGATAAAGGGGGCCTTGAGAGGCAAGGAAGTCCTCCTCTTCCTGCCTCTGTTCTGCCTCAAGTGCCCTGTCCATTATTCCACGCAGTGTATGCTCTAAGAGGTGGACAAGAGGTACAGTGTCACTGATGCATGCACTGTCACTGCTCACCATCCTTGTGGCCTCCTCAAACGGTGACAGGACAGTGCATGCATCCCTGATCATGCCCCACTGGCGTGGTGAGAAAAAACCGAGCTCCCCTGACCCTGTCCTGGTGCCGTAGTCGCACAGGTACTCATTGATGGCCCTCTGCTGCGTGTGCAGCCGCTGCAACATGGCCAATGTTGAGTTCCATCTGGTGGGCATGTCACATATAAGGCGGTTCTTGGGCAGGTTCAACTCCTTTTGGAGCTCAGCCAGCCGAGCACAGGCATTAAATGATCGGCGGAAATGCACACAGACTTTCCTGGCCTGCTTCAGGACATCCTGTAAGCCGGGGTACCTGCCGAAGAACCGCTGCACCAGGTTAAGGACGTGAGCTACAAAGGGCACATGGGTCAGTTGTCCCTGTCGGAGGGCGGAGAGGAGGTTGGTGCCATTGTCGCAAACCACCATTCCTGGCTTAAGCTGGCGTGGCGTCAACCACCTCTCGGCCTGCCCCTGCAGAGCTGACAAAACATCCGCCCCAGTGTGGCTCCTGTCCCCCAAACAAACCAGCGCAAGCACGGCATGGCATCGTTTTGCCTGCGTACTTGCGTAGCCCCTGGAACACCTACAGAGCACCGCTGGTTCTGAGGACAGAGCACTGGAAGAGGCCATGGAGGAAGAAGAAGAGGAGGGGGTGGAGGAGAGAGGTGTGTCACAACCAATAGTAGCATTTTGGAGGCATGGTGGCGGAACAACCTCCAACACTTCTGCACCTTGTCCTGCATCCTTCCCAGCTGCCAGAAGAGTGACCCAATGGGCCGTGAAAGACAGGTAACGTCCCTGTCCATGACTGCTGGACCATGAGTCAGCGGTAATATGCACCTTACCGCTGACCGCCCTGTCCAGCGAGGCAAGGACATTGCCTTCCACATGCCGGTAGAGAGCCGGAATCGCCTTCCGTGAGAAAAAATGGCGTTTGGGGACCTGCCACTGAGGAACCGCACATTGTACAAACTCACGGAAGGGGGCCGAGTCTACCAACTGAAAAGGCAGCAGTTGAAGTGCTAGCAATTTAGCCAAGCTAGCATTCAACCGCTGGGCATGTGGATGGCTGGGAGTGAACTTCTTCCGCTGGTCCAGCAGCTGGGGCAGGGACATTTGCCTGCTATAATCGGACGTGGGTGTACCGCTAGCAGAGTTCCCGGAAGCACTTGGCTGTGACACACCTAATTCTACACCTTCAATCCCCTCAGAGCAGGTTTCAGAGAGGACTGAAGGTCTAGTGGGGTTGGAGATGCCAGCTGATGAGGAGCAAGGAGAGGTCCGCTTTGTTCTTTGGTGTGGGTCTTTGAGGTACGCTTGCCAACGAGCTGCATGGCAGGTCAACATATGTCTGGTCAAGCATGTGGTGCCCAAGCGGCTGATGTTTTGGCCACGTGAGATACGCTTGAGACATATGTTGCAAATAGCAGCGGTGCGATCTGATGCACTCGTCTCAAAACACCAAAGAACTTTTAGAATAACGCGCAGAGGCAGCGCTCTGCACAGGCGGAGCTCTGCGGTATGATTCAGTCGGTGTGCTGCCCCTAAGCTGGCCCCCGGAGGGCATCCTGCCTCGTTGGACATGTGCCTCCTCCTCCTCCTCCCTCCTTCCAGGCACCCACGTGGAGTCAGTGCCCTCATCATCCCCTCCCTCTTCATCGCTGTAGCAAACCTGGCAGTATGCTGCAGCTTGTGGAACATGACTGCCAGATTGCTGTCCTTCTTGAGCATCCCCTCTCTCTGCGCTCACGCTACTGCCTTCCTCTAGCTGAGTGTCATCATCAGAGCCCACAAAACACTGGGCATCCTCCTGGAGCATGTACCCAACACTGTGCTTAAAGAGTTCAGGAGACTCCTCAGGAGGACGTGGTGGGTCTAGGGAAGGAGTCACTGATGATGACATTGAGAGGAGGGAAGACGATGCGTTGGCAGCTGCTTTGCTAGTACCCTGAGACTGGGTGAGAGAGGATGAGGAGGATGAAGAGGGCTTGGTCATCCACTCTACCAAGTCGTTGGCATATTGCGGTTCAACATGTCCAGCTGCCGAAAAGAAGGACAAGCATGTCCCATGGCCACGTGCTGATGACAATGCACCGCGTCCACGACCAGCACTGTTGTCTCTAGACACAGAGCCTGCTTGCCCTCTTTTATCGGCTCGCGCCTGTCTGCCTCTCCTTGCTGGCCTTCCAGACATGGTAATGGCCTGAAGGGAGTTGGGTAAAAAAGCAGTTGGGTAGTGTATATTGTGCTAGAGGCACACAACACCCACTGACTCCTGCAGATGCCTTTATTATAGAACACCAGAGATAAAGGGGTATATACAGATGTATACTGTGCTGTACTGGAGGCACACACAACTTCCAATAACTCCTGCAGATGGCAAGTGGTCTCAAATAGAGAACAGTTATGTAGGTGGATATAGCGGTATGTACTGGGTACAGAGCACGCAGACAGCACGCACTATCTCCTAACACTACTGACTGCAAGCTCTATTATAAAAGATAGATCACTAGCTATATAGGTGAGGTGAATATAGCGGTGTATACTGCGGTCAGGGCACGCAGACAATAACCACTACACAACAACAAGATAGAAAATCGGCCGAAAACGATCGGTGTGTACTGTGTTGAAGGTACACAGAACACCCACTGCTTCAGACGCCAACACACTACACGAGGCCGCCGCGCTGGCGGCCTTATATAGTGTGGGGCGTGCACTACACAGCCTGAGCTATGATTGGCCACAGGCATCCTGCCTGTGGCCAATCATGGCTCTCCTCGCTGCTGGCGCTGCGATTGGCCAAGCATGCGGGGTCACAGTGCATGCTTGGCCAATCATGAGCCAGCAATGCACTGCGCCATCGCAGTGCATTGTGGGCCGTGAGCACCACACGAATTTGACGCGAACGGACCAAAATGTTCGGACTTCGCCGAACGGACGAACAGCCAATGTTCGAGTCGAACGTACGTTCGACTCGAACACGAAGCTCATCCCTAGCTGGGACCAATCCTATTTAATTTGTTCAGAAATTACCTGAAGGGTGGGGTAAATAGTTCAATCTCTGTATTTGTGGGCAATATTAAGCTAAGCAGGGGAATAACTTCTCCGCAGGATGTGGAAACCTTGTAAGAAGATCTGAAAAAAATTAATGGGGTGGGCAACTACATGGCAAATGAGGTTTAATGTATAAAAATGTAAAATAATGCCTTTGGGTGGAAAAAAATATGAATGCAATCTATTCACTAGGGGGAGAACCTCTGGGGGGAATATAGGATGGAAAAGGACCTGGGGGTCCTGGTAGATGATAGGCTCTGCAATGATATGCAATGCCAAGCTGCTGCTAACAAAGCAAACAGAATATTGGCATGCATTAAAAAAAAGATTAACTCCAGGGATAAAGTGATTATTCTCCCAATCTACAAGACTATGGTCTGGCCGCACCTGGAGTATGCTGTCCAGTTCTGGGCACCAGTCCTCAGGAAGGACGTACTGCAAATGGAGCAAAATGGAGTAAAAAGAAGGCCAACAAAGCTAATAAAGGGTCTGGAGGACATTGGTTATGGAGAAAGGTTATGAGCACTGAACTTATTCTCTCTAGAGAAGAGAGGGGATATGATTTCAATTTACAAATCCCATACTGGTGACCCCCCAATAGGGATAAAACTTTTTTGCGGAAGGGAGATTAACAAGACACGTGGTCACTCATTAAAATTAGAAGAAAAGAGGTTTAACCGGTTCCCGACCAGCGCACGACGATGTACTTCGACAGAATGGCACGGGCAGGCATATTGGCGTACAGGTACGTCCAATCTTCAATGCCGCCCTGCCATCGGGAGCGCACCACCGCCGGCGCACTCCCGTGCTGGTCGGGACCCCCGTGAGTCTGGTCGCGGGACCCGCGGACTCGATCGCCGCGGGCATACCCGCGATCGTCTCACGGGGCGGCTGAATGGAGGAAATGCCGTGTAAACAGCATTTCTCCATTCTGCCTAGCAACTAGTGACGCTGATCTCTGCTCCATGTGATTATAAGTGGTTAACCTATGTTTTAAGTGCATACAGGTTTCTTTATTGTAAGAGACACTAGGATGTGTAATTTTCTTCATCAGGTGATGGTCTCAGCAGGGGGCATCAATAGTTTCAAAAAACTATTAGATAAGCACCCTGTGTGGGAAATCCTGTGTAGAAACTTTTATTTAGTTCCTTTTAATAAAAATTGGATGCTACACCCTCAAACCTAATAACTGACTGCTGTGGACTCTCTGGAAAAATGCATCTACCACTGAGCTAAACGATCCCCCATGTTACACACTCAAGAAAGTAGACTCACCACACCAGACCTCACTAGCCCTATCCTGGAACGTCCCAATCTGCCTGTAGTAACAGAAGTGAAAAATTAGCTTATACCAGAAGAGATTACATTAGCCTGTATCTAAAAGAAAAGAATGTCCAAAGACTAAAATTACAAGGAACTCAACTTGTCTGTATCAGGGGTTCTCAAAGCTGTTTGAGGCTGATTTAAAACCGTGGCGTTGGTATGCTTACACACTTGAGCTGATTTACTAAAGGAGATGAGCATGTTCACACAACAAATTGTGTAAATATTCACTTTACTTGTCCATGGATGTGCAGATAAACTGGAATCTACCTCTACATTTTAGAAAACAAAGTAAATGTTAACACAATGTATTGTGTGCCTACATTCTCAACTTTTTAGTAAATAGGCCTCACTATCTAAGATCAGATGTTTATCTATGTGAAAAAAAGCAGGAAAACTCTGGTGCAAACATCAGCTAATGGCAGAAGAGGAACCACCTCAACACTTCTGGAAGGAGCTTTGTTCATCAGATATCTCTGTTCACATGTCCATAGTGGTGTCTGATGCCCACTGTTATTTACAGATTGCTAAACCCTCATTTAAGCCTAATGTATACAGACATAATAACATTAAAAATACTCAACTGTAACAAATTACCTTATGTGATGTGAGTTACTTTAATCCTTAGTCCAACATCTTTTACTTTTTGTACAACCTTTTTAAAATCATACCCAAGTTGGTGGACTCAAATGTATATGGATTTGGACTGAGCTAAGGATTTTCCTAGAAAGGTATTGTTGGTTGGGGGGGGGGGGTCATAAGAAGGAAGTCATTTTCACGTTTAATGTCCAATCTTGTAAATTAACAGAGCATTTGGACTGTAGCATGAAAGTATAACTTAAGGGGCAACACTTTTTTTGGTGGGGGGGAGGGGGTTGGATAGAGTGGAGAAACAATACAACACCTCTCAGTTTTTATTGCAGTCTTTGTCCCCAGTCCCAAGATTTACCATCTCTATTTTTCATGTTTACCATTATCATTTAAAGTGAAAGTAAAACAAAATCTTCCATTGTCATTGAAAGTGAAAGTAAAACAAAATCTTCCTAGAAGAGTAATAGAAAGGAAATCTTCCAACAGTGGCCGTAGTCCTAGTGACCTGAGGTCCAAAAGAAATGTCCTTTAATTTTCAGGGATTTTCTCTCACTTCCTGTTTGGCCATGGGACAGGAAGTTAAATCTCTGCAATGGGACACAAATTGCCGAAATAAAATAAAAAATCTGATAGGGGTTTTAACCCTCCCTTGCTCTATCCAAAACTAAAAAAATAAAAGTTGTGCCTATATATAACTTTGCAATGTAAATATTTTCACCTTTATTAAGGTTAGCTATATTTCAACTCAATGGAGAAAGATGCCTTGAGAAGTCACCTTCATTGAAAATAACTGGGACAGAGAAGAGCAGATCTCCAGTTATACGGGTCTGGTATTATCTAAAAGGCTGGAAAGAACCCATTCAGGTATACGTGATATAAATGCAGTGTGTTATTTCACATTGACGTGCATTGCATTAAGGCAACCCATTCATTTGAATAAGCTACCAATGCACCAAACAAACCTAGAATCAGACCCGCACTGTTTTTCAAACACAGCACATCACAACACATGGTGATGCCTTACCATGCATTGGTTTGTGCTAGTTTATTATTTATTCTATTAGTATTATTTTCCCCCCAAGTATCTTGGAAGCTTATAATATGAAATGCTGAATTGTTCATGACATTCAGTAAAAATCACTTTGAATTTTGGCAATATGTTTTCAGATGTAATAACATATTGAAATTAGAAGGGTGCTAAAGTAATTGAATTAAAATGCACAGTTCAACATAAAAAAAAAGACAATTGTTAAATACACTAAACTTAGTCTGTATACAAATGACAATCTTTTAAATGTGTTTCTAAACCCTGTCATGGAAATGCATACAACTATCCATCATATTAAATATAAGGGTACTGTCAAGAATGGCTGAGATCATGGCCCAAGCACCCGGCATTCTGGATGATAGTGCACTGAGAAAGCACAACAGCACAGGCTACAGGTGATGTGAACAGGGAAGCACAAGAGACAAGGATCTAGGAAAGCATGGAACACAGAATTCACATGATTGGCAGGATTATACAGTAGAGCAGCTATAGGGTTCTGGTCTAACAGACAGGCAAGGCACAGAATACTAATAAGAGACACACAGAAATGAGGTGCAGGGCTCACAGGAAGCAAGGAGTGCAGGAGTACCTTACAGCAGTGTGATGCTGAGCTTACAGGATCACAAGGTTAACAATATGTATAGAGAACATTCAGGTGCACAGGGGTCCTAAAGAATGCAGGTACATAGGATACCGTTGGGATGTATGAGGAGTCAAGAACAGGCAGGATACATATTAGTACCAACAGGGGAGTACAATAAATGTGGGTCAAATGCACAAAGTATCAGGAACTGTTTTGTCTTCTGCAGAGCTCCTGAAGGTAGAGATGGGTTGCACAGCAGATGATCCCCAAGTTGTGGTTCTCTGACTTACTTGAGCAGGCAACTATTTCAAACTAAGGGATTATCAACAGGCAGGAGTAGCTTGCAACACGTAGGTGCAGGGATTACAGGACAGTACTTGGGAGTACAACCCAAGCTGGCAGGAGTTCAATGAAACACACAGAAACAGGGAATAAGTAGTAGTGCACCGAGTCACACAAACCTACTAGGAGAGCGCAGCAATGCAAACAGAGAAACATGGATCACTAGGAGCAGGCCACAGGCAATATATAAAGGCCAGTATGGTGGCCTGAATTTATGGGAGGAGTCCGGGGGGTATTTAAGCAGCCCACTCATCTGTGGTCTTTGTCATGTCCTGTGCACGATTTGTTACATTACTAGCCGACTCTTCCCAACTCACTCATTCGTGAATTGCGTGTCCAAACTTCCAGAGGCTTTCGGCTCTCTGTTCCTGGTTTTTCGTAGATCGAGTCTTGCTCAACTGTCACAGGTAGGATTCCTATATAATTTCTTCATTTCATGCATCGTTTTTTATTTACCCCATATCATCGAGGCCACGCAGCTAAATTTACGGGTCATTTGTTAAAGTCTCTGTGCATTTTATTTAGCCTCATGCAAACCACAAACTCGGAGCTCAGTTTGTCAAGCACAAACGTCGAGCCATTTCTCTTCATTGTCACATGCTACAAAGTCGGCCCTTTTTCACTATCACTTCAGTTATTTTAGTTTGCATACCCCCTAGGCTGTTCCGAGTCCAGTCGCATCAGCAACTTGCTGTCCACTTATTTGAAGTCATTCCATCCTCATTCCATGCTCCACAGTCCGGTTCGCTGTCAGTCGCAATCGCGGCACACCGATTTGTGCCTCTCTCATGGAAAATCTTTTAATTTTAATTTGTTACATTTTGCATACCCTTCACCCTGATTCGAATCCAGTCGCATCTGCTACACACTGATTAATGTTGGCTTGTGTTAGTCATTTCATTTCTTCCCATTCAATGTTCACAGTCCGGTTCGCTGTCTGTCACAATGTTGGCACACCGATTCATGCCTCTGTCATGGCAATCATTCCGTGCATACCACATACCCTACACTCCGATTCAAATCTAGTTGCACCAGCAATGCACCTATTCATGTCAACTTGTGTTAGTCATTTCACCTCATATTCATTCCATGCTCTCATTTCATCCTATGCTCCACAGTCCGGTTCACTGTCAGCTGCAATTTCGACATTTCGGTCATTACATTTCATATACCCCACACTCCGAACCGGATCAAGTCGCTTAGCAGCATTCTGATTTGTGTCATCTTCATTCGATCATTTAATTTAGTCTCCACTTCATCCCATATTCCACAATTCAGTTCATTGTCAGTCACAATTACAGCACCCCGAATAGTTTCACTGTCACTTCAATCATTCAGTGGTCTTATTTTGTCTGTCATGTTCTCCTTAAATGCGGCACTCATGTCATGTCGCTTAATTCGTGCATTGTTCATTTCTTTTTATTCCATCTCATACACTTTACAGTTTGGTTCGATGCTGTTCGCTTCATCGACACAACAATTCACTTTAATTTTAGATTGCTGTACATTATGTCTCATCATTGACAAACGCCCCACAGTACGGCTCGTCCTAGTCCTTCTGTCTCATGCAATTCCATGCTCAACAGTCCGGTTAGTTGTCAGTCACAAATTGCAGCACACAGATTCATGCCTCTGTCATGGCAAATCATTTAATTTGTTACATTTCGCATACACTTCACTCTGATTCAAACCCAGACATCTTGTGTCAGTCATTTTGTTTCTTCCCATTCTGTGTTCATAGTCCAGTACGGTGTTATTTTACAATGGTGGCACACCGATTCATGCCTCTGTCATGGCAATAATTCTGTTCACACCACATACCCTACACTCCGATTCAAATCTAGTTGCACCAGCAATGCACCTATTTGTGTCAACTTGCGTTAGTAATTTCACCTTATATTCATTCGATGCTTTCATTTCATCCCATGCTCCACAGTCCGGTTCGCTGTCAGCCGCAATTTTAGCACACAGATTTGTGCAGGGTCCCTGCCCTGCGCTGAGGAAGTCCCGCCTACCGACGTAATGTGCACGAGGGGTCAGGTGTCGCGCAAGACGTTACCCGCAGCCATCACATCGGATTTATACACATTGTTGTCTGATGCCTAGCACTCGGCTTGAGTGCGATATTTTGTAAGTGCAATTCCGTTAGTTTTTTATTATTAAAGATGCAATACAGAGAGCATTAGATCTTTTGTTCTCTTTTTTTACACATGACCTTTTGAAACTTCAGATCCTGATGTTTCCATGATACGAGGACCTGTTTGCTTCACCGTTCGTTCACATTATAGTGATTGGCAATAGATTGATGGTCGTAAGATGTGTGGATCCTGCAGATGGTTTACTGCATAGTTACCTTTTAGGTCGAAGGTTGGAGGTGAGAGGCCATCCTTTTATGTGGTGAAGGGATCACTGAATATCAGATCTATCAATCTACATCTATCCACTTGCACCTTTTCAGATTGTCTTCCATAGATTATGGACATTTAATATATTTTTTTGCGCAGCACCGTTTACATGTTTTTAGATTTGTGCTTCTGCCGTGGCAATCATTTCGGTCATTACATTTCACATACCCCAAACTCCGATCTGGATCAAGTTGCTTAGCAGCACTCTGATCCGTGTCGTCTTCATTCGGTCATTTAATTTCGTCTCCACTTCATCCCATATTCAACAGTTCAGTTCATTCAGTCACAATTACAGCACCCCGAGTTGTTTCACTGTCACTTCAATCATTCAGTGGTCTTATTTCGGATTTTCTGTCATGTTCTCCTTAACCACTTTCAGACCGGACCATTTTGCTGGCTTAAGACCAGACCACTTTTTGCGATTCGGCACAGCGTCGCTTTAACTGACAATTGCACAGTCATGCGACATGGCTCCAAACAAAATTGACGTCCTTTTTTTGTCCACAAATAGAGATTTCTTTTGGTGGTATTTGATCACCCCTGTGGTTTTTATTTTTTGCGCTATAAACAAAAATAGAGTGACAATTTTGAAAAAAAAATGCATTATTTTTTTACTTTTTGCTATAATAAATATCCCCAAAAATATATAAAAAAAATGTTTTTCCTCAGTTTAGGCTGTTACGTATTCTTCTAGTTTTTTTTGGTAAAAAAAAAATTGCCATAAGCGATTATTGATTGGTTTGGGCAAAATTTATAGCGTTTACAAAATAGGGGATCGTTTTATGGCATTTTTATTAATATATATATATTTTTTACTAGTAATGGGCTAATGGCAGCGATCAGTGATTTTTATTGTGACTGCGACATTGGCAGACACATCAGACATTTTTGACACATTTTTGGGACCATTGCCATTTTTACAGCAATCAGTGCTATACAAATGCACTCATTCCTGTGTAAATGACACTGGCAGTGAAGGGGTTAACCGGGGGTGGCAGTGTAGGGGTTAAGTGTGTCCTAGGGCCGTGTTACTAACTGTGGGCTGGGCTGTGTGTTCGTGAACACTGATCTCTGCTCCAATCACATGGAGCAGAGATCAGTGTCACTTGTTGCTAGGCAGAACGGGAAGATGCTGTTTACATTGGCATCTCCCCGTTTAGCCTCCCCGTTCAGACGATCGCGGGTATCCCCGCGGCGATCGAGCCCGCGGGACCCATGACCAGACTCAAGGGGGTCCTGACCGGCATGCTCGGGTGCCGTCAGGGTGGCAAATACAAATGGACGTACCTGTACGCCAATTTGCCCGCCCGTGCCATTCTGCCAACGTACATCATTGTGCGACGGTCGGGAAGTGGTTAAATATGGCACTCGCTTCATGGCGCTTCATTCGTGCATTTTTTGTTTCTTTTTATTCCATCTCGTATGCTCTGCAGTTTGTTTCGATGCTGGTCACTTCATTGACACAACGATTCTATATCATTTCAGATCGCTGTACGTTATGTCTCATCACTGATGGACATTCTACAGTACGGCTCACCCTACGGTCCAGTTAGGCCCCATACACACTATCAGATTTTCTTTTGATTTTTGTCTTCAGATTTACCAAAACCATGTAGTGCAAGTGCCTACCTAATTGCATACAAATTGAAACTCCTAAGGTTTGACCTCATATTATATGGTTTTGGTAAATCTGATGAAAAAATATATATGCCTATATAAATATATATATATATTATATATATAAATATAAATAAGTGTATATGGGGCTTTAGAATCCAGTTGCAACCACGGCACATAGGCCCACATAGCTTTCAGGCCAACTGTTCTCAATTTATTTTTTCCTTCGAATTCCATTCATAGTCCTTATTCATTTGATTTAACCATTGTTCACCTTCTTGATAAGGTTTTCCCTTGCAGTCATTACAAGCGCATCTCAAAGTTGCACGATCCGGCCACCCATTCATCTCCAAATGGCATATAATTGAGCCACTCACCAATGTCCGTCTGTCATTTCTCCTCGAGGTCAGTCGAGTTTCAGGTAGTTCCATTCTGCACCAGTTTGGATGTTATTACCCCAGGTAAAAAATAAAATGGACTTCTATGTCACCACCACTATAGGTCTATAGGTTCCAGGTTAGACCTCAAAACTAAGACTTCGCAACTAGGGCACAAATCAGCTAGAGCCATGTCACAGACTGGCAGCGAGGACCACACATCTGCCCCTCTGTCACCCTCTCCGGTTTCAGAGAGTGGCAGAGTGCAGGCCCTCAGGGGATCGACTTCCCCAAATTAAATCGAAACTAAAGTGCAGGGGAGGGCCCTACCCCGCTACAGCCAGGAAAGCCGAGGTCTTCAAGTTCCTCTTCCCACCGCCAGTGTCACCCAGGCCCAGCACCAGCAGGCATCTCTTCAGTTTATATCCTCTGCCATTTCTCATCTTCGCACCATGGTGTCATCATTGTCCACCGCAGTGACTGATGTCCAAGCCAGAGTGACAGTCTTTGAAGGATGCCCGGCCCCAGCCATCCCTGGCACAATCATGGTTCTGGTCCCGGCTTCCTCTCCAGCAGGTACGACAGGGAGGAGTTCTACTATCTTCCCCACGTACCTGGTCTCAGCCAGGATCAAGAAGGACATTTTGGATGGTAAGGACAACAACCTAGTGTAAGAAGGAGGTGCATAAAGAATTTTAGTTTTGAGCTGGCTGCACACCTCGTATATAGTTCTACGAAATATAAAATGGGTTCCCCTTGGGGTTTTTTGGCAGCAAAAAGAAACCATTATGGGTAAAAGTAAAATTATTTTTTTAATCCAAAAAACATAGTAGCCACAATGATTAAAAATTCAAGCTCTGGTATACATTATTTGAACAATGGATGGATAGGAATACATGCATCACTTAATACATAGATCATGTGAAAACAGTTACAACAATTTTCAAATTATTATTTCATAGAATTAAACCATTTTATAAAAAGCACCCTGCTACCCCAATGCATTTTGACCTTCTAGGGATTATGGTCTTCTTCAGGGAGGGACAGTGCAAGAAAGGAGCGACTTTGTCACATTTCTGCGAAATATCAAAAAGGAAAAAAGATCAAAATTTGTAAAAGAATTATATGGTTATTATTATTTCTCTTGTTATTCTCATGTAATATTTACCCTTTCCACCAAATCGTTACACTTGAACCAGACACTTTTATTATGATGTTAGAAAAAGGCCTACACTTTCTCCCTGAGGGTAATCCTGGGCCTGCTGCCGTGATGTTCCTGCCCGCTCATACCACCCACTAGAAATGGGGGGGGGGGGCTAGAAAAGGGAAGTCCCAAAGAGGTATTGAGAATCACAGACTTACAAGAGATGACAGTGTTTTCCCAAGGGGAACAAAGGGGAGGTTTATATAAAAAAGAATGTCCGGTGAAATTTTGTATGATATATTTACTATATAAAGAATACCCTCCCTTTTTCTTTGCAAATTAATGTATATTGACTATTATTTTTATTTTATTACAGTTAATTCTCTCTAATCATGATGAGTGCCTTCCAAGGGGATGAATGATTTCGAACAAGGGGATCAGGTAGAGACACAGATTTCCTCACTAATACAAAAATGTACACGCATATTGGAAAAAAAGTCAGCTCTTTTTTGGCATGTTAAATCCTTCAATCGATATATAAAAGAAAAAAATCAACCCATATGGGTTGAGAGTCCAAATTTTTACAAGCTTGGAACAAATTAGTGATGAATGCAAGAAGGAGTGGGAAAACAATTTGCAAAATTGTTCACAGATAATGATGACCATACTCATTAAAGAATACATGAAATAAATTGCTCATCTAGATTTGGAAATCAATAACTTGGAGACACAGCTGGCATAGTTTAAGAGCCATATGCTGTATCGGAAGTTACATACCAAATTAAACGAACATCTTTCCTTATTTACCAAAAATATTTTACAAAATAAAGAAATGAAATTCTGGAGGGATAAAATATCCTTCTCGGAAGGTAAGGCATATAAATGGTAAACTCACACCACTTCCCTCTCAAGAGGGCGCCCATGGGATCGACCCCAAAGTAACAAACAATATGATTATTCTCAATCGACATCTCCTTAGCCAAATCTGAATTTAAATCAGAGGGGGCAAGAACACCAAAAAAGAAGAAGAAACAATAGAAGCTCCTTTGAGCAGGAACACAAAAAACGTACAATAGATACAGCCAATGAATGCTTTCCAACGTCATTCCGAGAGGGTGGGTCTTCCCAAACAGTACTAGGGGAATCAGATTCCTCATTATCAGATGCCACCATTGTAAGGAATCGCCCACCAGACATGCACTCCCCATTGAGCAACCAATTAGGAAGAGGGATGGAATCTCATCCGATTCATCTATCACACAATCTTTAAATGTAATCAATCTATCATCCCTGATGATTACACAGGCAGAAACTAAATTACTGTCTAAAGGTCTTAGTTTTTGTCCTGAACAAAATTTTGAAAATAATACTGAAGACTTCATTGACCAGTAAGTGTTATGTACCTGGGATGTGAGCCTGACGTGCAGAGGAAGGCCTATCGTACAACTCCGGCTCGCGGACCATTGATAGTGATACAGCAGCCTCAGGAGCACGGTGGGGTATGAGTGCCAGTAAACAGTTCAATAGTCCCTGTAGTAGCGGTGATCAACAGGCAGGTAGTGGGTGAGCTCACACGATGCTTGACTGATGGCAGGCTGGGATGAACCACAGAGAAGTACCAGATGCAGGCTTGCAGGGCTGGGAGCTGAAGCAGGCTGGATTAATGAGATGCAGGGTCAGACAGGCCAGGTTGGTAATAATCAGGCAGATCAGGCATAGACAGTAGGCAGAAGAGAGGTAAGGTCACAAGCCGAGTAGTACCGGAAGATCAGCAGACAGAATCAGCAGACAGGATCAGAGTCAAAGGGAAGCCGGGATCAGAACAGGCAGAAGGCAATCACAGGTAACGACAAGCTGGATCAGATTCAGAGGCCACACAGGAAACAAGATACAGCTGCAGACCAAACAGCAATGAACCTCTGTAAGAGCCCTGTTTAAATAGCCCGCCTGACTTCAGTATTAGTGACAGGTGTATGTCTTAAAGTGCTAGTACCCATGAGTGCACGCCCCGATCTTACATGGGAAGCCTGTCTTCCCTGACAGTTAGACTTGGAAGCCTTGCTTGCTGAGGCAGACAGATGTATTCCAAGTCCTACACTTTCTTTCAAAAAACCTTCATCTACGAGTGCGCATGCGCGAGGGATCCAAGATGGCCGCCAGCGCCTGATCCTCCGCACCACACCGGACCAACGGAGCTCTCAGAGCGGCTAACAGCGCACCGGGAAGGTGACACACCGAGGCCCCTGTCTCCCGAACACCCAGGGAATCCCCCTGAATGTCCGCCGCCGCGACTAGGCGCGATTTAGTGGCGCAATTTGAAGCGGCTTCTCGAGCGGGGTGTACCAAGATGGCCGCCGAGGCCGAAGCACACAGACAGCCTCCAGCCCACAGCACTGAACACACCGCTGACCTCAGGCAAGTGCTATCCCCGGCCATCCGGAAGTATAATGATATCCTCCATGGGAACTTCCCCCAGCTAGGAACCCCATCACCGGCCTCTACGGAGTCCTTGATAGGACTGTCCATGGCAGACCAGGCCTTGTCTCCCACGGAGGCCTTCAGGCCTTCATTCCAGGGTCCCCTCACAACAGAACAGTTCCCCCAGGAGCAAGACCTATCCACAGCGGACCTTTTTGTTAAACTTTCTATGTTACTGGAAAGGGGTCTGGCCTCTACAGCAGCGAAAATCACCGGCGAGATCAAATCGGACCTACAGAACATTGGCCATAGAATTGAAGCTATAGAATCTAAGCTAGACGTTACAGCCGCAGTCGCCAATCAGAACTCTGATTTGATCCATTCGATGCAGGACCAGTTGGACACTGCTCTTTCGCGTATTGACGACCTTGAGAACAGGTCGAGACGATATAACTTCAGAATCAGAGGGCTGCCTGAATCAATCACGGACGTGACTGCTGCAACTCAGGACCTGATCAAATCGCTATTGCCCAATATTGACCCTCAACGTCTGGAACTTGATAGAGCTCATAGGGCCCTGGGGCCCCCCAGGAAGGATGGCCTCCCCAGAGACATAATAGTCAAACCGCATCACTATGCAGTTAAGGAGGAAGTGATGAAGCAGGCCCGTTTGGCTCCTCAGGTGTCATGCCAAGGCCATGCGATTCAAGTATTTGCAGATCTGGCCCCTTCAACCATTCAACGCAGACGTGCCTTGAAACCACTTTTGAATGCTCTAATACAGAAGGACATCAAATATAAATGGGCATTTCCTTTCGCGGTTAAGTTCACACATAAGGGGCAAAACTACTAATTTGCAAATTTTTCCTCTGGAGAACAAATCCTTCTTCGCTTGAAGATTATCTCCCAAGACGCCGGAATGGATACATCAGCGGCTCCACCGAGCTCTGCAAAAAGACCTCCCCCAGTCAGCCCATCAATCCCGCTTTGGTCCAAATCCAAATCGAGACGCTCTGGAGACAATGGTCACACCTGAAGTTCCCTGGACAAGACCTTTTTCTTCAACATTCTTGATCGGAGATGGTCGCATAACCCGACCCACCTCATGTTGACTTCCCATGGGTAGCCTCACCTTACAGGCTTCTCTTTTTTGAAGGGGGCCTGTGTCCCCGTCTCTACCACCGGGACTCCTTTTTTTTTTTTTTTTGTTTTTTCTTCTACAAGGTTCAAGGTATATGTCTACGCTGCTCATGTCTGTTAGCTAAAGAAGTCTGTGCACGCTGGATATTCATTATGGTCCTCGCGCAAGCAGAGAGTGTACTTTCTCTTACTTTTTTTTTTCTTTTTTTTTCTTTTTTTTATATATAGCAACTCTCTTAGCGGGGCTAATTGCTTAAGCCGCAATTCAATGTTTTTCCAATTGTTCTATGTTTGTTCCTGGTGGACTTTATAAGTTTAGTTTCTTCATGCCGTTTTAGTACCATGCTTATTTAGTTTTCAGGAGCCCCTTGGTCCGGGGCGGTACACATGTGCCTTTGCCTATCCCCTGTAATCCTTCGGGCTTTCAGGGGCTAGGACTTCCGAGAGTCCTCTCTCGGTGATTTCTCTATCCTTTTCGGAGATATCCGACCCCGGAGCTTCTCTCTCCCCTCCGGTGATTGGTGCTTTTCTTGGGAGACTTTTCTCTACTCCTCCCCCTCCCCCCCCCTCAGGTAGAGTGCTATACGCTTGCTATACTGCCATCATTAATTGTTATGTTCTTTTCAGATGCTCCTCCACTAGAGATGCTTACAGCCCGATTCCCTCCGAGTCAGGGAGGTGTTCCACCGGTCCCAAAAATTTTCTACCAATGGTAAGTGAAGATGTATGTGTCTGCGATCTGATTCTCTGCTCCCATGGCTAACACCATTCCTAAGTTATTGAAGCTGGCTTCTCATAATGCGCAAGGGCTAAATTCTCCCCTTAAACGCAAGAAAATGTTCAGTCTGTATAAATCCCTTAGATTAGATATTGTATTCCTTCAGGAGACGCACTTTCCGATCCGGTACAGCCCATCTTTCCTGCACGCTCACTATCCTAATTTTTTCCTCGCGAATGCCGAGAACAAGACAAGAGGGGTAGCGGTTCTCCTTGCTAGGGACTGCGACTTCTCTCTGACTTCTGTTTTCAGGGACATTGATGGCAGGTTTATCTTGGTGAAAGGCCTAGTGGAAGGGCAATTGTACTCTTTGGTGTCATACTATGCCCCGAACAAGGGGCAAGCTAAGTTTTTTGCGAAACTCTTCCACACCCTTAACCCCATGCTTGAAGGTAAAGTGATTTTTGGAGGGGATTATAATGTTGCTTTTGAACAGGAACTAGACAGAACTAAACCTCCAGGACAACAGCTCATTCGCCCGCGCAAAGTCAGCCATAGAATAACAAAACTGTTGCACTCTCAGGGCTTGCATAAAGCTGGAACTCAACCTGGTTCTCACGACCCGGGCAGAAAAAAGTATTAGATGGAGTGGTAATAAATTCTACACTCAAAAGGATACAATAGGTACTATGCTTGCCTCCAAACTGTCCCCCAAACCGAGATCTCACTTTATGCCCCATATAAGACTTCCAGGGACAGGCCTATCATCAAATCCAGTGAAAATCCTGGAAGCCTTCCAAAACTTTTATGCTAATCTCTATTCTGCTCCCAAGTCTGATCATCAGGACGACATCAACTCCTTTTAGACACGCTACCTATCCCTCGTATTTCTAATGCACACAGGGACGTCCTTGAGGCCCCCTTTACAGAAGAGGAATTACTTGATACTATTAAGGGGTTAAAAGGGAACTCAGCTCCTGGGCCAGATGGGTTATCTAACACCTACTACAAAAAGTTTGCAAACACTTTAGCCCCACACAAGACCAAAGGGGACCCGCTTGACCCACTCCTTAACTCAGCTTTTATCTCTGTGATCCCCAAACCAGACAAGAACCCAGAAATTGTAGACAATTATCGCCCGATCTCCCTTATTAATTGTGATCTTAAGATCCTAACTAAAATGCTAGCAAACAGACTGGCTTCCTTCATTTCCCTATATGTCAATAAAAATCAGGTGGGATTCATCCCTGGAAGGCAAGGGCCAGACCAAATCCGAAGGGCCATCGATATTATTTCGATCTTACAATCAAATTGGGACGGTGGTCCTAAACAAGAAGGTATGCTCCTTTCGTTAGATTTAAAAAAAGCCTTTGATTCAGTTTCTTGGAACTACCTCCTTCTGCTCATGGAAAGATGGGGTTTTGGAGATAGGTTCATGGGGCTGATCAAATCCCTATATTCCACCCCCCAAGCCAGAATAAGGCTTCAGGGTCATTACTCTGAGCCTATACAGATTGCGAGAGGGACCAGACAGGGGTGTCCTCTCTCCCCGCTGATTTTCGCCCTGGCTATTGAAACTCTTGCCATCGCTCTGAGGGAAAACCATAATATAAAAGGGGTAAACTGTGGGCCGCAAATACATAAATGTGGGCTATATGCGGATGATATCCTTTTATTCATCACCTCCCCTATCATCTCCCTTCCGAATCTTCTCCAAACCCTTGGAGATTTCTCTAAGATCTCTGGACTGCAAGTGAATTATAACAAATCCCTGGCTATGAACATCTCTCTGCCACCGCAAATGGTTGACCAACTGCGTCAGTCCTTTCCCTTTGAATGGAATGACACAGCCATCAAATATCTAGGGGTGTACTTAACACCTAAAATTGAATCCTTGTACAGCACCAATTACCCCCCTATGTTCTCCAAGTTAGCCTCAGATCTTAACACTTGGGCCGGTCACAATCTCTCATTGTTAGGGAAGATTAATTCTATTAAAATGACCCTCCTGCCCAGACTTTTGTACTTATTTCGTTCCCTACCCATTCCTATCATCAGAAAGCATATGAAGTCATTCCAGAGTAAGCTGCTTCAGTTTGTTTGGGGCAAGAAGGGGTACAGGATCCCCCAAGGCATCTTATATCATCACAGGAAGAAGGGAGGACTCGGTCTTCCCAACCTCCAACACTACTTCGTAGCAGCCAGGCTATCGCAGATCTCGATCATTTACTCTAAGTTTGAAAAACCGGACTGGGTTGGGATTGAGAGACATGCCGCTCCACGCCACACTCTAGACTTTCTAATGTGGTCTTCTCCAAAGGAGAGACCCCCGATACTAGCACCTACACTATCACACTCTCTAGCCCTCTGGGATAAGACTCGCAATTTGAACTCCATCTCGTCTCCGGTCACACTGTTAGCACACCTGTTTAATAACCCAGCTTTCCCCCCAGGTCAAAATATTTCAGCTTTCAAATGGTGGTTGGACAAAGGGCTGTACCGGATTGGGCATTTCTTCTCTAGGTCAGGACCCTTCCCTCTTAAACACTTTATTAAGAATCTAGATCTACCACTGACGGAGAGATTCAGATTCCATCAAATTTCTCACTTTCTACACTCCATTTGGACCGAAAAACCTCTCCCTCCTTGCTTCACAGAGTATGAGACATGGTGTGGTCAGGGTCCTGAGCAGAGGGGAGGTATCTCTTGCATTTACTCTTCACTGACGCAGCCCAAATCTAAGACTTCAATTATGCTCAAATGGGAGGAGGACTTGAAGTTTAATTGGGACCTGGGGCCCTGGCACACGGCGATCTCATTATCCTACAAAGGAATCCTTAACACGTCTCTAGCAGAGGCCAGTCTAAAAGTTATGCTACGTTGGTACTACACCCCAGCTAGGCTGGCCAGCATGTACCCCTCTACTGACCCGCTGTGCTTCAGTGGTTGTCGCCTCACGGGCACTCTGGCGCACATATGGTGGGAGTGCCCCAGGTTGCGCCCCTTTTGGCGAAAAATCTTTAAAATTATTGATGGGATCGCTGGGTTCCGAGCCCCCAGGTCCCCTACCATCGCTCTCCTTAATGCTCCAATTGTCAAGACCTCCAGACATACTATGAAACTGATACGATTGATTCTGATAGGAGCCAAACTCACCATTGCGAAAGCTTGGAAACAACCTTCTGTTTCTGTCAAGGCTGCTCAGAGAAAAATCTCCTGGATAATGGCACAAGAGAAAATGGCTAGCATAATCTCTGACTCCCGCTCTAAATTTGACATTGTTTGGGAACCATGGGCTCTTTATATGGGCATCTCCTTGAATCATGCCCCATTGGGGCGATGATCACTCGCAATTGTCTCTAGATCATTAGCACTTAGGTAGATGTGTTTTAAATTTGGCGCACTCTACTGGATCCCCTTTTCTTTCCTCTTTACCCCTCTCTACCCCTTCTTCCTCCTTCTTTTCCCCTCTTTACTTTCAGGCTTGGCTCGGATGGCCGACAGTTGACCTCAAATTTTTCACATGTATACATTGTAGTGACAGAAGTGATCCGTTAGGCGATTGTAGGGGCGGAAGGGATGGTCTCCCATGAGCGGAGGCTCTCTGGTTAGGTCCCTCACTCGGCACAGCATGATCCCGCGAGGGGTGCCGAGTGACCCAGGGACCGCTGGGGCTCTTCCCAGACCACGTGGTCAGGGATCTTCAGGGGACATCTCCGACTTTCGCCCTTCCTTGATCAGTGCTCTCCCTTTAAGGAGTACTGGTTTGGGTAGGACTACTAGACCTTACTTACCCTTTGATGGGTGGATCCGACTCACCTAGGCATATGGTTGTTTTGTTTAATTGTATTTTTATGCATTGTTCTAGTGCTGTTTTAAGTCATCTGTTGGCCATGTGGGCCTGTATCTTGTTTCCTATGCTGTATTCGAAAATAAAATATTTTGAAAGTAAAAATCATCATCTAAATTCTCACCCCTAAATACCAACCCCAGTGTCAATACTTTTGTTAAACAAGTTTTAAGAGACATTGCGAAAATGGTTCTGATGGACAATGTTGAGTATAGGTCTATGTGTCGGAGAATCCTTGATGATAAAGAATGGTATAAAATCACACAAGATATATAGAGAAAAACTATCTTACCTTCAATGGCCTAATTGAAAAAGACAATAGAGAGGCAACCATAGATAAACAACTTTATGAATACATCAGAACGAGACACCCTAAAGTGCCAACTTTTTATAGTATTCCTAAGATCCATAAGAGCCTTGGCAATCTCACTGGATGCCCTATAGTGTCCGGCAATGGAGGCATCTCCAAAAATTTAAGTAGAGTCATAGATGCACATTTGCAACCCTTTGTAATAGCTTTACCATCCTTCGTTAAGGATACCATTCATTTTTTGCAAATAATCAAAGCACTTCAACTACCAGCTCAAGCAGTTCTCGTCACTATTGATGGGGAATCCTTATATTGTTCTATCCCGCACAATATGGGTCTCTCCTCCATTCAAGATGTTCTAACTCATAATCCTCACTAATAAGTCATTCAATACATTCATCTTGAATGATCTAGATCATATCCTGAACAACAATTATTTTTCCTTTGATGACTCCCACTAGCTCCAGGTGCAAGGCATAGCGATGTTGTGCCCCATCCTACTCCAATTTGTACCTGGGGGAGTGGGAGAGATCCCTCCCCAGTGACGAGGCTCTTGTCAGGTACCTGGGCTGGGTTCTTATCTGGTTCAGGTACATCAATGACATCTTTGTCGTCTGGGGAGGATCGGAGGAAGCTCTTATTGAGTTTTTTGATTTTCTCAATATTAATAAATTTAATTTGAAATTTACTATAAACTATGATGTCAAATTGGTGACTTTCTTGGATGGTAAAGTAGAATTGGACTCATCAGGTAACCTATCAAGTACCTTATATAGAAAAAGCACTGCTGGTAACACGGTATTACATGCAGATAACTTCCATCCCCTTCCCTTAAAGAACTCCATACCTTATGGACAGTATCTCAGTTTGAGGAGAAATTGTTCCAGTGATATATTGTTCAAAATAGAAGCAGGCAAACTCCAAAGTCACCTATTTGATCGCGGCTATAATCGCAGCTTCTTACGCAGAGCATATAACCGCATGATGGGGCAAACTAGAGGCAACCCGCATCATAATGCGCTTTTCCTCACAACACAAAGAAATCAATACAATCTTTAAAAAACACTGGCCGATCCTAAGGGATGACGAGATGGTGAGGCATTTTGTGTCTCCATTCCCTTCAATCACATATAAGCAGGCTACATCCTTGAAAGATAGATTGGTGAGAAGTGAGTACACAAAATCAAATAAAAAACACTGTACAGCACTGGGCACCTTCCCTTGTGGCAGTTGTGCCCATTACCCATTAATAAGAAAAGACAAAGTATTCACTTTACCCAATGGACAGGTCTTCCGAGCTAAACACTTTGTGAACTGCCAAACCCGCGGGTCATATATTTAATGACCTGTGAATGTGGTGCCTTCTATGTAGGAAAACTAAACAAAGATTCTGGTGCAGAAGCTCTAAACATGCTTACAGCATGCAGATAGGGAACATCTATCTCCCCCTTGGAAGACACGCGGTTATAAAACATAACTACATCATGCCAAGAATTTCCTTCGCCGCTCTCGATAGGGTACACATTCCCTGTCGAGGTGGTGACTGGAATAAGACATTGCTACAAATTGAGCAAAAGTGGATCTATACACTTCAGGCCACACAATATCCAGGCTTAAACAAATCAATTTCTTTAGCCCCCTTTTTGAAGGGGTACACTTCGGGCAAAACCAGCTAAGGTGGAGGAGCTGAAAATTAAAGGATGAGCCCCTATAGCAGCTAATGTCATGTCAAATATTGAGAAATATTTTGATACAATAAATAATAAAATAAATATTAAAAACAAACTATCGTCCATATGAGCCAAGTTTTGGCACATATAGGGTGTTTGGAATAAAAAATAAAAAAAATAAACAAAGTATAAATAAATGTCTTTTGATTTGCTGCATTCAGTAGACATCCAGGAGATGACTAACTTTGGCCAATCCCAAAATATACCAGCACCCCCCCACTCACGCTAGTGCCCATTAAGTCCAACAAACAACACAACACAGTAAATAGTTGCCTTAGTGCGGTTAAATATATTCTCCCCGTACTGAGAAACATAGCCATTGTATGAGCATTATTTTCTCCTTTTTCTTTTCTTTTCTTTTCTATGGCCGTAACAAATACTATTACAAAGTTATTATGAAAGAAACAATGTTATAAAATATAATGGATTATTTTAGAGATACAATGATACTAAATATAATGCCAATCATTTTATTACTATCAAAGTATCAATTAAGATGATTATTTTGTAAACACAACTGTATAATTTTACTTTATAAATTTCCTCTCCATTTTCTCATTTTCTTAGGGCTCTGTGGGCGCTGCAGCAATAATACCAATTAAGGTAGAGCGCCATCGGAGGTATCACAGACTTCCTGGCACGGGGAGAGGAGGGAGAACACATTCCATTGTCTCCCGACCTCTAATCCCCTTAGTCATACCACCCTTGACTGGGGAAACAATCCCCGTGCTGGTGGCATTCCGCGATCGCTCCTGGACAGCGGACTGCACGCAGAGCGCGTGTGCGTGGACAATCCCCTTGTTCGCACGGGGTGATTTGCAGTGTGCATGCGCACAGTGCAACGTTACGCTAGTTGCATCGGAGACAACGGTAGTTCCGGGGCATTGATTGTCTTCTGGAATGCCAAGGAGATGACAGGAGAGTCGTTGTATCAGCTCAGGTGTCTAAGGAGAACAATATGTGGGCTGGAATGAGTGCACCCGTGGGTAGGAGAGCACCTGCATGTAATTAGAGTTTAAGTAAGTGGTACAAATAAGGCGCATATACCAGGATTCCTTTAGTTGACTCCTGGAGCGCCATACGAACAGACTATACAGACAGGTATGGAATACATTTGAAGCAGGCAATTTTCCCTCACTTCCTCTGTCTTTCAATGCATACAAAGTTTTTCAACAAACTGTTTAGAATATCTTTATTTAAAGTTTTATAATTATATTTTGGTTGCAGTTTTCTTTTTACTGCCACAGGCTCTGATACGTAATACCTGCAGCAGAAGTTTAACGTATACCTTATTGGCTACCCTGTAAGCTCAGCAAGGACAGCAAACAGGTAATAAAAAATGTTTCAGTTAATAAAATTTCTTTTTTAAGGTCCCCATAACTTTCAATCTCACCATAATTTAAAGAGAACACTTACCTACATTTTTTTCACTAGCACGATAATTCACATTAATAGTCACTTTGCATTATACTTTGTTTCATTATTTATAAAAAAAAATGTTGCCATTCACAATTTTTTCACGTATCCAATTTGGCACACAATGCTAATTAATTAATTGATTTAAATGAATCACCCTTTTATCCTAATGCAACTATCCAACAAGCACAGATGCACCTTTAAATTATGGACCATGTGCCCCTTCACATACAATTTTTCTTTTCTTTTTATTTAGGGTAATATAGGTTTGTTTATATCATTTTTAGATTGTATTCATGATTATAAATACACACAATTAAAAGGATAAAAGTCACAAAATGAGATCATATACCATGATTAGAACAAAATAATCAATCCTTATCAACATACAGATTTACACCTATGTCCGCTTAAAAAATGTACCAAGGAATTATTTTTTCCTTTTTATATAGATAATGCCAAACATATGATACTTATAAGTAGTGATGGACGAACTTCCAACGGGACGTTTCGCGAACGCGGCCGATAGTTCGCGGACCGTAACGTTCGCGGCGGACCCCATTGACTTCAATGGGAGGCAAACTTTACAAACCTACAGGTCAAATTTGCAGCCACAAAATAATTACTAGCTGTGCACACATAGTCCCACCACATGGCCAATAACATAACACATGTATGAGGTGAATCTGGGATCGACAACTACAAGCATTCTTTTTTTATATGTGAAATTGTGACAATTCAGGACTGTGGAGCACATGAAGGCAATGGAGGAGAGGGAAGGTCAGGGTAGGCAAAAAAGAGGGTGCAGGAGATGATCAACTGCACCGTGATAGAGAGCACTGACATCAGCAGCGTGACATACAGCAATGACACCTGCACCGTGATAGAGTGATCTGACACCAGCACCGTGATAGAGAGCACTGACATCAGCAGCGTGACATACAGCAATGACACCTGCACCGTGATATAGTGATCTGACACCAGCACCATGATAAAGAGCACTGACATCAGCAGCGAGACATACAGCAATGACACCTGCACCGTGATAGTGATCTGACACCAGCACCGTGATAGAGAGCACTGACATCAGCAGCATGACATAAAGCACTTTCACCAGCACCGTGATTTACAGCACTGACACCAGCACCGTGATATACAGCACTGACACCTGCACAGTCAGCATATCACAGGGATGGTGGGAGCCGCTCATAATGAGCATAGCGCAGGGATAGTGGGAACCCCTCATAATATGCACAGCAGAGGTACAGCCCCAGGAGTAAGTCAGCATAGCACAGGGATGGTGGGAGCCCCTCATAATAAGCAGCCCCAGGAGAGAGTCAGCACAGCACAGGGATGGTGGGAGCCCCTCATAATATGTACAGCAGAGGTACAGCCCCAGGAGGAAGTCAGCACAGCACAGGGATGATGGGAGCCCCTCATAATAAGCAGCCCCAGGAGGAAGTCAGCACAGCACAGGGATGGTGGGAGCCCCTCATAATGAGCATAGCACAGGGATGGTGGGAGCCCCTCATAATGAGCATAGCACAGGGATGGTGGGAGCCCCTCATAATATGCACAGCAGAGGTACAGCCCCAGGAGGAAGTCAGCACAGCACAGGGAAGGTGGGAGCCCCTCATAATAAGCAGCCCCAGGAGGATGTCAGCATAGCACAGGGATGGTGGGAGCCCCTCATAATAAGCAGCCCCAGGAGGAAGTCAGCACAGCACAGGGATGGTGGGAGCCCCTCATAATGAGCATAGCACAGGGATGGTGGGAGCCCCTCATAATATGTACAGCAGAGGTACAGCCCCAGGAGGAAGTCAACACAGCACAGGGATGGTGGGAGCCCCTCATAATAAGCAGCCCCAGGAGGAAGTCAGCACAGCACAGGGATGGTGGGAGCCCCTCATAATAAGCAGCCCCAGTAGAAATCTGACACCGCTCAACCTCTTCAAACAGGAGGGTACAGGCATATAGTACGGTGTGCTTTTTTTGTACAAGGAGGTGAGCCAAATGAAGAAAGAAGGTCTGTGTGCTCGATTAAAAAAATCGTTTATAGACATATACATACTGGTCACATGTGTTGAATTCCTCCGAGATCCATGCCTCATTCATTTTTAGAAATGTGAGGTAGTTAACACTGTCGTGAGCTAGGCGAGTACGCTTATCGGTCACGATCCCCCCTGCTGCGCTGAAAGTCCTTTCGGACAGGACACTGGACGTGGGGCAAGCCAACAGTTCGATTGCAAATTGGGCAAGCTCTGGCCAGAGGTCAAGCCTGTCCACCCAGTAGTCCAGGGGTTCATCACTCCTCATAGCGTCCACATCGGCCGTTAACCCGATGTAGTCGGACACCAGACGGTCTGGGCGTTCCCTGATGCTGGATCCGGATGACATCTCTCGATGGGTCGGCTGAAAGAATGACCTCATATCAGAAGTCACCAACACATCTTCAAACCGGCCTATTCTTGCAGGCGCTGTTGGATTGGTACCCGCAACTCCTTCTCTGGGAGTAGGAATTGCTCCTCTGCCAGCGCACGCAAAAGCAGAATGCAGCATTTCTCAAAGCAAGGCCTGGAAGTGCTCCATTCTGACAGCCCTCTGTGACGGCGGTAACATTTCCGCCATTTTGTGTTTGTACCGGGGGTCTAAGTACGTGCCACCCAGTACTGGTCCTTGACCCTTATGCTTTTTATACGGGGGTCCCTATTAAAACACTGGAGCACTTAAATGAAGGCCCCCATTTGCACTAAACTGGAAGCGGTGTGGTGGCCTGGCTCCTGCTCATCATCCAGGATAATGTCGTCCTCTTCATTCTCCTCTCCCCATCCATGCACAACAACAGGGATCCCAGAAAGGTTTAAAGCATGCTCTTCTTGCTCCTCCTCATCCGCCCCGGCACCATCCTCCTCTGACTCCTCTTCAGACTATTGTTGTGCACTTGTCTCAGATAGAGTAGCCCCCCCGGGAATTCCTCCAGCATTGCGACTTCCTCATCTTCCCGCTCCTGCTCCTCCACAGCTTGATCAATGACACGACACAACGCATGCTCCATAAAGAAGGCATAAGGTACCATGTCACTGATGGCGCCATGGCTGCGACTGACCAGTTTGGTGATCTCTTCAAATGGCCGCAGAAGTCTGCATGCGTCGCGCATGAGCAGCCAAAAAACCCAGCTCCCCAGAACCTGTTCTGCCGCAGAGTTCATACAGGTAGACGTTAACTGCACGTTTCTGCTGGAGCAGCCTATCAAGCATATAGAAGGTTGAGTTCCATCGCGTCGGGCAATCGCAAATAAGACGTCTGACCGGCAGATTGTGTCGCCGCTGAATGTCAGCAAGGCGAGCCATGGCCGTGTAAGATCTTCTGAAATGGGCCGAGATTTTCCTTGCCTGCCGCAAGATGTCCTGGACCCCAGGGTATTTGACAACGAATCGTTGCACCACCAAGTTTAAGACGTGTGCCATGCATGGCACGTGCGTAATTTTGCCCTGTTTCAATGCACTAAGCAGATTGGCACCGTTGTCACACACCACTTTACCAACTGTCAAATTGAGCAGTGTTAGTCACTGATCTGCCTATGAACGCAAAGCTGAAAGGAGTGCCGGGCCAGTGTGGCTCTTGGCTCTTGGCTTCCAGGCACAACAGACGCAGCACGGCATGGCAATGTCTCACCTGGCATGTCGAATAGGTTCTGGGGACCTTGGGTGGCGCAGCGGAAGAGACGCTAGCAGCGGAAAAGGAGGAGTCAGCCGAGGAGGAGAGGGAGGAGGATGGAGTAGGAGGAGGAGAAGAAGAGCCAGGCCTGCATGCAATCCGTGGCGGTAAAACCAAATCTACACAGGTGCCACGGGTTACATGCTTGACGGCCGACAGAAGGTTCATCCAGTGGGCAGTAAAAGTGATATACCTTCCCTGCCCGTGTTTGCTAGACCACGTGTCTGTGGTCAGATGTATCTTGGCATCGACACTGTGTGCCAGAGATACATTCACTTGCCGCTGAACATGGCCATATAGCTCTGGGATGCCCTTCTGTGAGAAATACTTCCTTCCTGGGACCTTCCATTGTGGTGTTCCAATGGCCACAAATTTTCGAAAGGCCTCCGAGTCCACCAGTTTATATGGCAGTAGTTGGCGGGCTATCAGTTCTGACAAGCCAGCCGTCAACCGTTGGGCAAGAGGGTTATCCGGCGTCATCATTTTTTTACACTCGAACATTAGGCTCATGGAAGCCTGCCTTTTTGCAGAAAAACGTGAGCTTGGCGTGATGGAAGGTGGAGTGGAGGACAATTGTGAGGAGAGAGGAGAAGGAAAAGTAGAAGACGAGGCTGGACGGTGAGAGCCCGAAGTGTGGCTTTGTGTGTTCCGTTGCTCCCACTGGGCTCGGTGATGGCAGCTCATGCGCCTTCTTAAGGCGGTCGTCCCTAGGTGAGTGTTGGGCTTACTGCGACTAATGCATTGACTGCAAAGATTGCAGATGGCAACACTATTGTCAGCAGCGGACACGTTAAAAAAAGCCCACACTGCGGAGCCATGTGACGGCGTCCTGGGAGGGCGAGATGTGACCGTACATGGTCGATGACTCGCTCCTGATACATTAGCAGTCTGCTTTGTCCCTCCTGTGCAATGTAAGTTATTCCTGCTTCTCCTCCCTATCTGCTGGTCCATATCTCCCTCTGAACTCCCCTCCTCTTTCTGTCTTGTGGGAACCCACGTGACATCACTAGACACGTCATCATCGACGTCACCTTCCCCACCGCTATAAGTAGAGATCTCGGAGTAGGCAGCCACAATGGTGACCAACCTCCTCCTTGGGCTGATCTGGGTACTGTCGTCAGACTGCTGAGTGGCGGTTGTTGCTACCTCCTCTTCCTGATCCAATGCCAAGAGTGGCTGCGCATCAGAAATGTCTTGATATGGATTGGAAAATAATTCCTGTGACTCATGCGGAAGGTATGTGGTGGTGGTGGTGGTGTTGCTGGTGGTAGTGTCTTTGGGGGTGCACATAGCAGAGAGTGAAGAAGAGGGTGCAGATCGAGAGGATGAGGAGGGTGCAGAAGAGTAAGGCTGAGTGAGCCAGTCAACCAATTCTGGTGCTTCCTTTGACGTAATTGCATGCACCTTCTGCAATTTCCACTTTGGCTCAAGCCTGTTGCTCCTGCCCTACCCCTACCACCCCTGCGGAAGGGCCTGCCTCTTCCTCTGCCTGTCATTTTTTAAATGACCCTGTGACAAAACTCTCAGTCCCTATACTGATAAAGGACTGCTGCAGAATAGGGCAGCAGTCAGCAGTAGTGCACCTCAACCCTATATATTGTGGACCTATACCAGTCCTTAAGGATTAGCAGACTGTACCTCACTCAACCCTATATACTCTAGTACGCTATACCTTACCAGTCCTTAGAAGGACCTTTGTGGAACTAGTAGGTTGTGATTATCAGACTGTACCTCACTCAACCCTATATACTGTAGTACACTATACCTTACCAGTCCTTATAAGGGCCTTTGTGGAACTAGTAGGTTGTGATTAGCAGACTGTACCTCAGTCCCTATACTGATAAAGGACTGCTGCAGAATTGGGCAGCAGTCAGCAGTAGTGCACCTCAACCCTATATATTGTGGACCTATACCAGCCCTTAAGGATTAGCAGACTGTACCTCACTCAACCCTATATACTGTAATACACTATACCTTACCAGTCCTTATAAGGACCTTTGTGGAACTAGTAGGTTGTGATTAGCAGACTGTACCTCAGTCCCTATACTGATAAAGGACTGCTGCAGAATTGGGCAGCAGTCAGCAGTAGTGCACCTCAACCCTATATATTGTGGACCTATACCAGTCCTTAAGGATTAGCAGACTGTACCTCACTCAACCCTATATACTCTAGTACGCTATACCTTACCAGTCCTTAGAAGGACCTTTGTGAAACTAGTAGGTTGTGATTAGCAGACTGTACCTCAGTCCCTATACTGATAAAGGACTGCTGCAGAATAGGGCAGCAGTCAGCAGTAGTGCACCTCAACCCTATATATTGTGGACCTATACCAGTCCTTAAGGATTAGCAGACTGTACCTCACTCAACCCTATATACTCTAGTACGCTATACCTTACCAGTCCTTAGAAGGACTTTTGTGCAACTAGTAGGTTGTGATTAGCAGACTGTACCTCAGTCCCTATACTCATAAAGGACTACTGCAGCAGAAGGGCAGCAGTCAAGTATAATATTCTTTCTATATTTGGAAGAAAGAATATTATACATGTACAACCCTATTACCATGCCAGTCCTGAATAGAACCTTTGTGGACCTAATAGTAACAGCTACTGATTAAACTGACTGTTCCTCACTGCCACACACAGCTTCCTGTCTGTCCCTATTTAAACTGACAAAACACAGGCTGCTGCAATATTAACTTGAATAGCACTCAAAACTATATCCTGTACTACTTTACCATACCAGTCCTGAAAAGGACTTTTGTGGACCTAATAGTAACAGCTAATGATTAAACTGACTGTCCCTGCTGCACACAGCATCCTGTCCCTCTCTGCTCTGACAAAAGACAGGCTGCTGCAACGATGACTTGAATAGCAGTGCCTCAAACCTATATCCTGAACTACACCTATACCATACCAGTCCTTAAAATAACTTTTGGGGACCTAATAGCTAGCGAATTGGGTCACTGCAGTCTCTCCCTGCTCCACGCAGCAACCTCTCCCTATAGAGACAGTAGAAAGAATGTAAAATGGCCACCGGATCGGGTCTATTTATAAGTAAGGGGGAATGTCCAAGTGTCCATGTGCTGTAATGTCTCAATTGGCTGTCCTTTACCACATGATGGATGTGTCATCATAGGTCAAAGTTCTTTTACACAGTAAACACGTAAGTCCGCCGGGCGAACAGCGGCAATAGTCCACCGATCGGGCAAACCGCGAACAGCGAACAGCTGAAATTCGCCGCGAACCGACCACCGGGTGAACCGTTCGGCCATCCCTACTTATAAGTAATCCGATATATTACTGTTTTCAGGTGCGGCCACCCACCACGATATAAACCTCCCCTTTATTCCCCTTGGGGAAACTCCACAACATTGTCATCTCTTGTAAGTCTGTGATTCTCAATACCTCTATATGACTTCCCTTTTCTCCCCCCCCCATTTATAGTGGGCGGGATGAGCGGCCAGGAACATCACGGCAGCAAGCCCAGGATTACCCTCAGGGAGAAAGTGTAGGCCTTTTCTAACATTAGAATAAAAGTCTCTGGTTCAAGTATAACGATTTGGTGGAAAGGGTAAATATCACACGAGAATAACAAGAGAAATAATAATAGCCATATAATTCTTTTACACATTTTGATCTTTTTTCCTTTTTGATATTTCGCAGAAATGTGACAAAGTGCCATCAATAAAAAGCACCTGTGTTCATTGTCCATAGCATACGCCTGCCAATATCATAACCCCACCGCCACCTTGGGTCACTCGATCCATAACATTGACATCAGCAAACCGCTCACCCACACAACACCATACATGCTGCCTGCCATCTGCCCTGTACAGTAAAAACCTGGATTCATCCATGAAGAGAACACCTCTCCAAAGTGCCAGATGAGATTGAATGTGAGCATTTTCCCACTCAAGTCGGTTACGATGAACTGCAGTCAGGTGGAGATCCCGATGAGGGCACGAGCATGCAGATGAGCTTCCCTGAGACTGTTTCTGACAGTTTGTGCAGAAACACTGTGGTTATGCAAACCGATTGTTGCAGCAGCTGTCCGGGTGGCTGGTGTCAGATGATGGAGGTGAAGATGCTGGATGTGGAGGTCCTGGGCTGGTGTGGTTACACTTGTTCTGCGGTTTTGAAACCAGTTGGATGTACTACCAAATTCTCTGAAATGTGAAACAAAAAAGTGTAGCGCTAAACAAGTGAGTAAAAACACACTAGATACAATTTATGAGCAAATGAAAACCACCTGTGTTAAACCACAGAGGAGTTACACACTTGTTGTGAAATCAGTGTAAACAACACTATGTGTGCTCTATTATCCTCAAAGGAATATACATACAACTTATATGTGAACAAAATATGATACAATAACGTGATATGAATCAAAAAAAATAAAAAATAAAAGTTAGGTAGTGTTCAATATATCAGTCTGTGCAGGAATCTTCATATATTATTAAAGCAAAGTCAGCCAATTTTCTCTTGGAAACCTTGAATTGGCATGGCAGAAAAATCAACGACAGAAATCTGCTTGTCTGTGGTGATATCTGAAGACACCGCACTTAATAGAAATAAGGTGGACACCCTTACCAGAAATGTTGGACCCACCTGCCGTTCGACAGTGGGTCTACCAGGCGTATTGTCCCAAAGGGACTGTGCTCCAACTCCTCATGGAATATGTCCCAGCATCCAGTCCTCCCATGGACGTCCTCAGTCACAAGTGGGGGTAGATGATCCAAGCTGTCGCCAACCGATATTTTCCACAATCAAGGGCGGTAGTATTTCCAGGGCCAGATGTATCCAGGCTCTAATTTTGGATAGAAACTCAAGCGAAATAGCAAAAAAAACTAAAAAAGAAAAAGAGAAGGGGGCTCCGGATAGTGTAGGTCAAAATAAACCAGATTGGTTTTATTAAAATTATACGTGTTTTGACAAGTATAAAAAGTGATCACAAAAAACAAAAATCTAATAAAAAAGCAATTTAGGGTGCAAGTAATGCTGCCCGACGTGTTTCGACACAAGCGGTCATCAACAGGGGCATACTGAAATGCCCTTGGAGACAGCTTATGCTAGAGAGATGAACATTCAATTCAAGGGCAACACTTCTGGAGGACATTCCTGTAGTCAGCATTCCAATTGTACGCTCCCTCAAAACATGTGACATCTGTGGTATTGTGCTGTATGATAAAACTGCACATTTTAGAGTGGACTTTTATTGTGGCCAGCTTAAAGTGGTTGTAAACCCTTACAAATCACTTTGACCTACAGGTAAGCCTAGATTAAGGCTTACCTGTAGGTCCAAGAAATATCTCCCAAACCTATACGGTTTAGGAGATATTTGCCCGAAGATGGGCACCACTATCTACGGCGCATGCGCCGTAGACAGCAGCACGCAGGTGCACTGAGCGGGGCATTGTCGATGACGGCAATGCCGCGAGTCTCGGCTCCCGTGCGCATGCGCGGGAGTGACGTCATCCCTGCTCCGGCGAATCACAGCGTCGGAGCAGCGAGACCCATGGAGACCCACCAAGAAAATGGACGTTCGGAACTACAGGGGACAGCGGTGACTTCGCTGGCTCCTGTGTCAGGAAAGTGACACATAATGGACTACTATGCGATGCATAGTAGTCCATTATGCTTTGCCTTTACAGGGAATGAAAGAGGAAGTAAACTCATCAGGGTTTACTTCCTCTTTAAGGCACACCTGTACAATATTCATGCTGTCTAATCAGCATCTTGATATTCCACACCTGCGAGGTAGATTGGATTATCTCGGCAAAGGAGAAGTGCTTACTAACACAGATTTAGACAGATTTGTGAACAATATTTGAGAGAAATAGGCCTTTTGTGTATGTAGAAAAGGTTGTAGATCTTTGAGTTTAGTTCATGATAAATAGGGGCAAACACAAAAGTCACTCAGTGTATGTATATGTATATATATATATATATATATATATATATATATATATATATATATATATATATATATATATATATACACACACACACACACACACCCACATATACATTTCACTTTGGTGGTCCATGTAGATTTACAAGATTACAATAGTATCACACTTTACACAGGTGCCTTGATATGACAGTGATTTTTAATCTAAATGTTGGAAACTGTTTCAAAGTAAGTTCTCTTTTCTGATTGACAGGATTTAAAAAAAAATATATACAGTATATCTTGGTTACACCTGGTCTACAAAAATAATTTTGACTATTAGGTGCAATGTTTTCATAAATAACACCATCTATGATCTCATTTTACCGCAGCAGGAACTTACAGGGCATCTGTCATCTCAACATTTTTTCACATACAAGTTCCCTGGCTCTTAAAACAATGTTTTCATTTCCTAAATGTTCCAACTGGGATAAATTAGAACAATTCTATCATAGAACAGATGGCTGATTTGCAAAACAACTTTTTCTGAAAGCACAGAGGTTGTCTATTCTATGATTAGACACTCTTTTGTATGAGAATTAAACATATCTTCTGGTCCAGAACTTTAAAATAGACATTTTAAAGTATTACTAATATCTTATTACTAATGTATTTCTTGTATTCAATGCACAGTTTAAGAATGCATGTATACAAAAAAAAAAAAATGATCCACTGATGCAAAGCGGTGCAGTCAAGAATGATAGTTTGAAAACTTACTATATCCGAGAGAAATACATCAAGATATTGGTGTCTTTTCGCCTGCTTATTTTTTCTTAAGGAGATTCCAGATGAGCACTCATTCATTTTATCTAAAGCATAAAGGATATATTGTAAAAAATGTGGTCAAATTTATTCCAATGTTGTAATCTGGCATATTATTAGGTGAATGTGCCTACATACTGCATCCTAGTGCAATATTTCTTACACTGTTGGTATAAAAAGGGCTATGACAATATTTTGATATTATACATCATGTTTGCAAACACTCTTATTGCCATAATATTACCAAGGGGCTAAAGTATACAACATACATGATATGGCACACAAAGCTCCATGTACCCTGTCACTGGGCCTGGACGTAAGAGAACCCCCCCCCCCATAAAACAAACCTTAAAGCATTATAGCTTTGACTCACCTTATCCACAACTGAAAAAGTTTTAATTGGGTTTAAAGTACAGCTAAACCCCAAAAACTAAAACTGAATAGTAGCTTACCCTTCCTTAGATGTGGTGGCTGTATTAAATTTATTTTTTAAGGTTTTTTGCCCTGGTGATTCTGCTAGTGTCAATCTTCCAGTCCCAGGATGCTCATTCATCACTTCATATGATCTCATAACCTTCCCTTTTCCTATTATCCATAATCTAAAGGGATATGGTTCTGTAGTAAAAATCAATGTCAATGAAAATAGTCAGCACAAGTAGAGAGCACAGATGGTTCACAGGATTTCCCAAAAAGCCAGCATATATTTATCTTATGACACAGATATATCATTGGTATATTTAACAGAACAAAAGGGACCAAATAAGAGGTGTTATTTGTTAGGGATTAGATAATCTTTAACAGCTTGCCAACCAGCCGCTGCAGTTTTACTGCGGCAGAATGACGCGGCAGGGCAAAATAATGTTACCTTATGTTGCTTCGCCTTTTGGCTACTAGGGGCACGCGCGGGAGCCAATGCGAGTGCCTGGTGAGAGTGATGACCACCGGGCACCCACGATCGCTTGCAACTCATGGTTCTTTCAGGTTAGTAGAGACAGATCATGTGTTTATACTAAATATGAACACCAATCTCTCTCTCCTCCTAGACATTTCCACCCCCCTACAGTTAGAACACACCTAGGGAACATAGCTAACCCCTTGATCGCCCCTTAGTGTTAACCCCTTTCCTGCCAGTGACATTTATACAGTAATCAGTGCATTTTTATAGCACTGATCGCTGTATAATTGTCAATGGTCCCAAAAATGTGTTAAACGTGTCCAATTTGTCCACCGCAATATCGTCCCGATAAAAATCGCAGATCGCCTCCATTACTAATAAAAAAAATCTAACAATGCCATAAATCTATCCCCTATTTTGTAGATGCACAAACCAATCAATATACAGTAGGTGCCGCCGATATTGTGTTTCCAGCACGATCCTGTCGCGCTGGTTCCCGGCGACAGGCTTTTCTAACCAGTGCGAGCCCGTCACGCTGGTTCTCGCGCTGGCTGCAATAGGAAAATGTAATTTTCCTATTGTAGCGAGGGAGCGAGAGAGCGGCAATAATGTCGCCTCACTAATGAAGCCTTCATGCCTTCTCGGGGGCTGTCTGATCCCCTTACGACCTCTTAAACACTCACTTTCCCCTCTCACAATCCTCCCATGGATCAATCAACTACACAGACCCCGAGACGACACTGTCCATCCCCTTATCGGACCGACCTTACAATCCTTCCGCTGGGCATGCGACAACCACAAAATATCTTCCACTAACGGACCAATGACCCCACTTAGATGGAACCCAGAATTCACACCAGGCATGCACCCATCCATTCTATCCAATGTATGGCCTCATCCAACGGTAAGAGCGCATCATTTCTTTGTCAATGACCGCCTTATGTCCCAAACTGACCTAACAACGCTAACGGCAAAAGAATCATTTCCCTTCTGAACGTATCTCCAGATCCGACACTTTTTCAATAAATACAGACCCAGGCCACAGTGGTCCAGACCGATAATGATCTTTGAAACTATATGCTCGAGTGAGGAACCACAGAGCCATCTGATATCAACCACTTACTCATTATTATTCTCAGAGCAAACACCAGCTAGCTATCAAACAAGGCAAAAATGGGCACGCGATCTACAAATGGGAACACATATATAGATTCGTCCACAAGGGAACGGTCAATGTACAAACTCAGGAAATTGCCTTCAAAATAACCTCAAGATGGTACAACACACCCCATAAGCTATACCTGATTAACCCGTCCACCCCCCAGACCTGCTGGAGGTGCAACAACGCAGTTGAGTCCCTGCTCCATATCTGGTGAATGTGCTCAATAATACAACCTTATTGGTCCGAAATTCACAAAATAACCACAGACATAACCACCCATCCTCTGGAATTCTCCCCAGCCCAATTTCTACTACACCATTCCACAACACCCAGTCGCAACTACTACAAATCTCTGGCCATGCACATGGTCAACGCAGCCAGAATGTGCATTCCGCTTCGCTGGCGCTCCCCCAACCCACCCCACATAAAGGATTGGTTTGCTCGCATTAATACTACAATGATGATGGAGGACCTTATACACCAAGCGAAGAGTACGCCCACAAAGTTTACAGCCACATGGTCATGCTGGATACATTTTATGACCACAGATACCTTTAAACAATATATATGCTGACATAAACCAACAAGAGATGACACTAGAAAGCAATACACACAGCAAGGGTCTGTTTTCCTGACAGACTTCCCTTCCCTACCGATCCTTTTCCGACGCAACCCCATCCAAATGGTGCATTTAAAGCCCCTGACATCTTCTTCCCCATATAGGATCGGGAATAGGAATATCCCACATCTGACATACCTCCCCCATCCCCCACAAACTCACATACAGTCTCCACAAGATACTTATCCAACAGAAATTTGATGATCTTGATCGCTATATTAGACAGTATAGAAGGTGCAAGCTACAGACAATTAACGCTACACTGCATACCGTTCCCTATATGCGTTTTACTATGAAATAAGGAACTCGACGTTAAGAAAAGTTGGAAAAATGTTATTGATGTTCCTTTCATTGTCTTATATTGATGTTTTCCTGCTTTAAATACGAGAGCGGCCGAGTCCGCCCATGCAATGTGAAAAACGTGGAAAAACTTTCTATATGTGACTTTGTATTTTCTCTCTGTACGAGTTCAATAAAAATTGTTTAAAAATAATAAATAAGTGTGGTCAGATCATGTGACATCCATTTCCTTTTTGCCATTATCTGGAGCTGGCTGTCTAAAAAACAAAGATATTTCTCATTTACAAAATTAAACCTTTTGGATGGAAAATGGGGAGAAAAGTCATGACACGTAATTCATTTTTTCTGAAAGGTCCACTGGATGTTTTATTTATTCAAATATTTATTTTACAAATTTTTTTTACATACTGTATAACCTTTGGTGTGCTATACTCCTTTAGTGTTATTGACATTTATATACAGGCAGTTAATGTAAAAAAATAGGTATATATTAACCACTTCCCACCCGGCCAATGCATATATACGGCCGGGTGGGAGCCGTCTACTCCTGATAGGACGTTCAGGAACGTCCTTCAGGAGTAGCGGGATCGCGCGCGCGCACGCCCGCGCAGCGGCGCGATCCCGATGTGCTCGTGTCACCCGGACACGGCACATCTCAGATCGGCAGGAGGGCTCTGTGATTGGCCCTCCTGATCACATGACGGCTGTGTCCAATCACGGCCGTCATGTGATGTAAACAAACAGCCGGTTGCTAGGCAATCGGCTCTCCTCTCCTCACACGGAAGTCACCGCTGAGGAGAGGAGAGCAGAACGCTGCAGCCGGCTGATGATCAGTGAGTATGGGCTGCTTTTTACAGCTTTTTACTCACTGATCATCAGTGTAGTGTAAACACACAACACACCACACAGTACAAACACAGTCCCCACATATGTCCCCAAAACACACATGTCCCCAAAACATACATGTCCCCAAATAATAAAAACACATGTCCCTAATAATAAAAACATGTCCCCCACATATGTCCCACTAAAATCACATGTCCCAATGATTATCTGCACACATATGTACGTGATCACCTGCACACATATGTACATGATCATTTGCGTACATATGTCCGTGATCACACAAACCAATTATTATAGACTTAACGGAATTTTTTTTACCAAAAACATGTAGCAGAATACATTTTGGCTTAAATTTATGACAAAATTTGATTTTATTGGATTTCTTTTCAAATAGAAAAAAGAAAATATTGTTTTTTTCCCAAATTTCCGCTATTTTTGCGCTTATATCGCAAAAAAAAAAAAAACGGAGTCGTGAATAAATAACACCAAAATAAAGCTCTATTTGTGCGAACAAAATGATAACAATTTCATTTGGGTACAGTGTAGCATGACCGCGCAATTGTCACTGAAAGCGCTAGAGCGCTGAAAGCTGAAAATTGGGCTGGGAAGGAAGGGGGTGAAAGTGCCCTGTATTGTAGTGGTTAAGTGATAGAAGTTATCCATGAACTCCACACCTGCAATTTCTAACAGAATTAATTTGTAAAAATCAGCCCTGCCAGAAGTCACTTATTGTAGCCTGTGATCTGTCTTACAGAAAAAGATAGAAGCTGCCAGATTTTTTTTTTTTTCACACATTTTTATTTTACTCATTTTAATTTAAATGCAGCCCCTTTACCCAAAATATACCTAATTATAGGACCTTGAATACATTCACACCTTGTATTTTGTGATGATATTGTAGCTCTATTGTAAAGCATGCAGATATATTTTATAGGAATATGACCCTTCAGGGACCCAATAGCTACATTATGAATGTCCCAGACCCACTTACTTGGTGATAAATGCACTTTCTCAGGGTAAAATTCTTGTCTTAAAGTGGTTCTAAAGGCAAAATGTTTTTTCATTGCATTAAAGGTAAAAAAAAGTTCCACTAGGAGTTCTCTCCCCTCACCTCTTAAACACTTAAGTGCCTTCTCTCACAATCCAGTGCCGTCCCCATCTGCAGCACTGATTCATTGACTTTATCTTCACAGGCAGCAATGGGAGCAGAAGCTTGCTATGGGGGCAACTGCAGAAGAGTTAAGCGCTGGTGGGAGACTCCATAAGAAGAGTCAATGGACCTCTCTGTGCAACATCATTGCACAGTTCAGGTAAGTATATCCTTTTTTTCTTTATTTTAATAAAATAAACTTTTGCCTTTAGAATCTTTTTGACCACTTCAGCCCCAGAAGATTTTACCCCCTTCCTGATCAGAGCATTTTTTGCGATTCTGCACTGTGTTGCTTTAACTGACAAATATACGGTCATGCATCATTGTACCCAAACAAAATTGATGTCCCTTTTTCCCCACAAATAGAGCTTTCTTTTGGTGGTATTTTATCACCTCTGTGGTTTTTATTTTTGCAATATAAACAAAAAAAGCAAAATTTTTGAAAAAAAAAGCATTATTTTTTACTTTTTGCTATAATAAATATCCCCAAAAAATATATAAAAACACTAATTTCTTTCTCAGGTTAGGCCAATATGTAATCTTCTACATACTTTTGGTAAAAAAAAAAAAAATCATAAGAAGTGTATATTGATTGGTTTGTGGAAAAGTTATGACATCTACAAAATAGGGGATAGATTTATGGCATTTTAAACATCAGAAACTGTGGAAGTGATATAAGAGATCAATGCAGCCTACCAATGCCCACCAAATGCAGCTAACCAGTGTCCACCAATTACAGCCTACCAATGCCCACCTATTGCAGCCTTATCAGTGCCTACCAAATGTAGCCTACCAGTGCCCACCAATTGCAACCTACCAGTGCCCACCAATTGCAGCCTCATTAGTGCCCACCAATTGCAGCCTACCAGTGCCCACCAAATGCAGCCTACCAGTGCCCACCAAATGCAGCCTACCAGTGCCCACCAAATTCAGCTTATCAGTGCCCACCAAATGCAGCCTTATCAGTGCCCATCAAATGCTGCCTACCAGTGCCCAAAAATTTTAGCCTATCAGTGCCCACCAATTGCAGCTTATCAGTGCCCACAGAATGCAGTCTCATCAACGCCCATCAAATGAAGCCTACCAGTGCCCATCAAATGCAGCCTACCAGTGTCCATCAAATTCAGCCTACCAGTTCCCAGGAAATTCTGCCTACCAGTGGCCACCAAATTCTGCCTACCAGTGCCTCTGGATCACACAGAGTGGCAATCTCCTGCTGTCATGGAGCTTGGATTTGAATTGCCCGGGCGGCCACTGTAACAAAGTCCCACCTTCTACAAGTCCCACTGATGCAATTTCACGGCATTGAATCAGTGTTCCATCTATCACAGGAGTCTAGGAGGCGGGATTTTATTACAGCACCGCCGGGTATTTCAAGCCAAAGCTTGTGTTTTGTGTGTGACATACACAAGCAGAGAAGAAGGGAGGGGAGCTCTCTGTCACTAAGGGCCGGTACAAGGATTTTTGACTACATAGGCACAGATGCATTTTTCCTACCTCCTCCTGCCTCCTCGTAAAGGCTATGCAGCAGGCGCAGAATGTGCACACTGCAGCTGGAAAATTGTGGAACAGGCGAGAAGGGGAATGTACACACTGCAGGGGGTGCACTGCGGGCTGCTCAGTGGGTGGTGGTGGTGCACACATGGAACTGACGGTTCCCTGGCACTTCGGGGCCCCTTCTCTGCGGCGCCTGGGTGTGCACATAGCACAAAACAAAAGAAAGTAGAGATGAAATACAGCTATTAAAACAAAAGAAAGTAAAGATGAAATGCAAATACGAAGGCTTTGGGCTCCAAGACAGTCAGGAGTGCACATACAGACTTTTGGAGATCTTGATGTGGACTATTTTCCTTTTTATTTAATATTTAATTTAATATGTTTTATGTGGACTGTCAGTTGTGTATTGTTTATCAATCACACATACAAGTGAGATGTTTTGTGCTGGTTTTCCTTGTTTTTAGCAACCTTAAAGTCAAGTATGTAGCACTCTCTCTCAAAGGGGCAGCTGTGAATTGACCAATGCCTCATTTGCTAGTACGAGTTTGCTCGTTTGCTCGTTTGCTGCTGGGTCTGCTTCCAGACCCAGACACATTTCCAAACACAACCACAAATACAGGCTCAGTCTAGACTCTAGAGGATGTCTTTTTATAGATTGAATGCAGAAAAAGAACAGGAGAGGGGTGCAGGTGCAAGATACTCCAAAACATCCAGATAAATTAGCAGTAGGATTAGATTTAGACAAATTTGTTTGTAAAAGCCTTAGCTTGTGGTAGAAGGGAATGGACAGCTAATCTGAAAATCTATGTAAGCAATCGCAGTCCTTACAGTAACCTCTGGCGCTTACATCCCCAAGCATATGTACAGCTAGGATCCATAACGAAGCCTTTCTCACAAAGTCAAAGGAGAGCTGTCTGCTACCCAGGCACCATGTGACACTTTTCAGTGAGGACGAAAGGGGTAATTCCCCAGACCAGTCTCCACAGGTGATACTCTCCAGCAAATGTCTCTCATCAGTCCTTTGGGCCCTTAGCCAAGCACATGCTGAGGCCCGAACAGCAACAAACTGCATCCCAGAAGCAGAAGCTCCAGAACAATGACAGGTTGGACAGAATGATGCAAATACACTCCAAAATTCTGCACTTGCTAATCTGCAATCCTTTCCACCAAACAAGGAGCTGTATTAGTAAATATACTATTCTGTCCAAAACATACAAAACTCAAAAATACAGTGCTCAAAGCAAGATTCAACTAAATGAAATGTAAAATCCCTCACTACATGTAAACAAATAAAATAAAATACACATCAAATCAATAAAACAATACACACACAATGCATATATCATAGTGATCAAACTACAAAAAAATCCACTTTTACAAAGTGCTGTTTTTTCACACCTTTAAGGCTGGGTTCACACCTATGGGAATTAGATGTGGATTTCCCTGTGTCCATTTTGCATAGCAGGAGAATGAGATTGGCTCCCTATGGAGCCAGTTCACATATCTCTGTTGTGTCTGCAGAGCGCACTGCACAGAAACGCTGTGCATCTTTGGCTCCATTTCAGGGCCAAATTCACAATCGACCCTAAATTCATCCTAAATTTGTCCCTGAAACTCCTGTGTGATCTACAGCAGATTACAGTGTGAACTCGGCCTCAAAGTGCAATCCCAGTAGCTCAGGATCATTCAACAGATTTGTATGACCTCTCATTACATGGTAGTCAACAACAGCTCTCTAATGATGCTAGATAGGTGAGGAGATGGATAGCTTCCTGATTAGAGATGGACGAACTTCCGATGGGACGTTTCGCGGACGCGGCCAAAAGTTTGCGAACCACAAAGTTCGCGGCGGGCCCCATTGACTTTAATGACAGGCAAACCTTAAAAACCTACAGGTCATATTTTCAGCCACAAAATACTTACTAGATGTGCACACATAGTCCCACCACATGGACACTGACATAACAAAAGTATTAAGTGAATCTGGGATCGACAACGACAAGCATTCTTTTTTTATCTGTGAAATTTTGACAATTCAGGAGCGCATGAAGGCCAATGGAGGAGAGGAAAGGTCAGGGCAGGCTATGTGCAGGAGATGATCACCCAAACCGTGATAGAGAGAACTGACACCAGCACAGTGATAGAGAGCACTGACACCAGCACCAAGATAGAGAGCACTGACACCACACCAGCACCGTTATAGAGAGCACTGACACCAGCACCGTGATAGAGAGTAGACATGTGCATTAATTTTCGTCCGAATGCATTTTCATCCGAATTTCAGGTATTTTCGTTTTCGTTTTGACAAACGATAACGAAAGCACAGAATCCTAAAAACGAAAGATCCGACATAAATAAATGCTTTATTTTCGTTTTCGTTGTTACAACAGTTTGATATAGAATAGGAGATTCAACGTGACTCTGACAATAACAATCTGTGTCTATAGAACCTGTGGTCGAATGTGCCTAACCTTACCTCTATTAGTCCAAGATTATATAGAGAAAATATTCGACATTGAAAAAAGATTTGACAGAGAGAAAAGATTCTGCAAGTTACTATCCTAAAAAGTGTCTGGGGACCCGGGTCCTGCCCCAGGGGACATGTATCAATGCAAAAAAAAGTTTTAAAAATTGTCGTTTTTTCGGGAGCAGTGATTTTAATAATGATTAAAGTGAAACAATAAAAGTGTTATATTACTTTAAATTTAGTACCGGGGGGGGGGTGTCTATAGTATGCCTGTGAAGGGGCGCATGTTTCTGGTGCTTAGAACTGTCCCTGCACAAAGTGTCATTTATGCAGGAAAAAAAGTCCTTTAAAATCACTCGCAGCTATTATGAATTGTCGGCTCCGTAATACAGAGAACACTCATTGAAAGTCATTGATAAAATAAATAAATAAATAAATAAATAAATAAAAAGTGTTTTAATTACCAGGCCCTTCAGGTCTGGTATGGATATTAAGGGGAACCCCACGTCAAATTGAAAAAAAAAATTGACGCGGGGTTCCCCCTAAAAATCAATACCAGACCCTTTATCCGAGCACGCAACCTGGCAGGCCGCAGGAAAAGGGGGGGATGAGAGAGCGTCCCCCCTCCCTCCTGAACCGTACCAGGCCACATGCCCTCAACATTGGGAGGATGCTTTGGGGATCTGTGACCCCTCAAAGCACCTTGTCCCCATGTTGATGTGGAGAAGGGCCTCATCCCCACAACCCTGGCCGGTGGTTGTGGGGGTCTGCGGGCGGGGGGCTTATCAGAATCTGGGAGCCCCCTTTAACAAGGGGACCCCAGATCCCGCCCCCCCGTTTGAAATGGTAAGGGGGTACAAAAGTAACCCTACCATTTCACAAAGAAAGTGTAAAAAATTGTTAAATAAGACAAACACACGTTTGAAAAATTCCTTTATTAAAAATAAAAAATAAATAAAAACAAGATTCCAGCGGTGGTAATCCACTCTTGCTATCCAGCGATGGACGATCATCTCTCCGGGGTCCAGCGATGGCTGATCTGAATCAGCGCAGCGAATCCATCCATCTTCTGTCTCCATGGAAGAGACACTGCGGGGATCCCGGCGGCCTGACGTTTGTTATATGCGGAGGGCGGGGCTACCCATCACCCGGCCCAGCCCCCTCTGACGCAAGGGGAAACCCGGCTTCCCCGTGACGTATGGGTGACCCCGCCCCCCCTCTGATGTAACACAGGCAGGTTTCCATTACAGTGACGTTGTACGGCCGGTCTGGATGACGTCACCTCTGCTCTCATCCCAATTGGTTGATTACAGACTGGATGTGCATACATAGGCACGCTGGCTCCGTGTCTCATTGAGTCACACACACTTGGTGTGTTACTACACAGGCGGCTGAACGTTTTTGAGGGATCTCCCTTGCAAAGATATTTAATTTTATTTCTCTGCATTAAGTGTGGTTAATTTCCTATCACTTCTACAACATGGCTTAAACAATCCCTCTTTTTATTCTTATGCCGCGTACACACGAGTGGACTTTCCGACTGACTTTCGGTGGAGTTCCGACTGACTTTCCGAATGAACGGACTTGGCCACACACAATTACACCAAAGTCCGACAGATTCTAATGTGATGACGTACAACCGGACTAGAATAAGGACGTTCATAGCCAGTAGCCAATAGCTGCCCTAGCGTTGGTTTTTGCCTGTCAGACTAGCATACACATGAGCGGATTTCTCGATAAGAACTGGGTCCGGCAGAGTTCCGGTGAATTTTTTTTAAACACGTTCTGTTTCTAAAGTCCGTCAGCTAAAGTCCGTCCGTCTAAAGTCCGTCAGAGTTTTGGACAGCAAAGGTCCGATGGAGCCCACACACGATTTCATTGTCTGCCGGATTCATTCCGTCTGACCTTTTTTGTCAAAAAGTCCGGTCGTGTGTATGCGGCATTAGCCCTTGTATACGCGTTCAGAGATTCCATCAGAATGTGTCCGATCGGAGAGTTCTGTCGGATATTCCGACTGTGTGTGGTCTGCATCGGACTGTTTCCGTCGGAATATCCGTCGGACCAACTTTTCCAACTTGCCGGAAATATTTTCTGACAAAATGCTCCCATCATGTGTAGAAAATTCCGATCGGACAAAGTGCCACGCATGCTCAGATCAAATTCCTACACCAAAGCTATTGGCTACTAGCGTGAACATAGTCCCGTCGTAACGAAATAACGCCATCACGTCGGATTTTGCGACAGCTTTGTCCGACTGTGTGTATACAACAGTTTCGGACAAAATCCGTCGGACAAAATCCAACTGACAAAATCCGACAGATTTGGTTGTCGGAATCTCCGACCGTGTGTACAAGGGCTAAGACTATCCGGCATTATACCCAGCAGCGTTTCTGGGGGGAGTCTGAGATCAATTACTTTTACTTTTTTATAAATCCGTGGCAATGTTTACTATGAGGAGGGAATTGTGCTTGCGCTCATTTCTTCACCTTTTTCTGCCATTTCACTGCATCTACCCTGAGCCCTATACCTCCTCCCATTTGTGAACATTGGTCATGTTTACAACGGGTAAGTTTGCTATGTTTTTGCTGTGGCACATCTAGTTATGATTATTTTGCCATCTGTTTACCTACTTGGCATTATTTGCCATAGATCTCTACTCTCTGGATTATTTGACCTCTTAGCAGCCGCTCTGTCATTTTTCTGCATCGCTTTTAGCTGTGAGACTGTGTTTTATAGTTCATTGTAAGTACTGGGTTTATACCCAATTTATTTACTTTATGCACTAAAGTAAATCTGTTGCCATATTAATTGCTTTTAAATATATGATGTAGTGTGATACTACCTGCAAATTATTAAATAATTAGGCACTGCTCCATTGGTTATATGGCTGTGCGTGCACTGTGGATATACATAAGTGAAGTATCCTTGCTTCCCCTTTTAAACATGGAGACCGAGGGTTCGCGCAGGTGCGGTATGAGTACTACACCCTATAAAATGAAAGAGGTGTACCAAAATGGCCGCTCCAGATGATGTCTGATGACGAAACGCTTAGGGCGTGGCCATAGGACGTACACAGACTCTCTCTTCAAGCAGCAGCACATGAATATATTTGCATGCGGTGATTTTTAACTTTTAACATTGTGAGTAGATTTCCTATTACATTAATAAATAGTGGATTGTGTTAACATTATCACACTATGGGCATTTTCTTTTCCTCATATACCAACTAAAACAATACATTCCTGAGACGAGATGCAAAGCACCTGGACCAGCGTTATATAGCGACACAGGGGCTAACACTGTGGAGGGGCTTTCACCCCTGCAGGGGCAGGGGAGTTGGTGAGTGCAAAATTTGTCTCTTGCATGAAAATCGCACCGGGCTTTTCACTAGCGCGCCGCGGTCAACGGCGATATGCCGCGAGTGGCGGCTCCCGTGCGTATGCGCGGGAGTGACGTCATCGCGGCTTCACCGAATAACAGCAGCTGAGCAGCGAGACCCACCGAGAAGATGGATGCTCCGGACTACAGGGGACAGCGGTGACTTCGCTGGCTCCTGTGTCAGGTAAGTGACACATAATGGACTACTATGCTATGCATAGTAGTCCATTATGCTTTACCTTTGCAGGGAATGAAAGAGAAAGTAAACCCATCAGGGCTTACTTCCTCTTTAATAGGTGTATACGTTTACGTGCCAAATAAGTACTTGTTAGCTTTTATACTCTGTGGAACTTTTTGTTTTTTGTTTGTTTGTTTTTTCATGCAAAATATGCACCTTATGGGAATTCACTAATATTGGCACATAGCATTCTATATTTAGTGGCACATTTTCATATTAAATATTTTTCACTTTTGTAGTCCAGCACCGCAAACAACCGTTCTTAAGTGTAGCACTCTTCATCTATTTTATTACAAATTTTTCTTCTGTACTATACATTGAAACTATTGGTCATTTGAGGTTTGAGTAGAGTGCCATAACTACCCACATTAATTTATATTGACTAAAGTAAATCTATACATTATTTTCATGCTTATTATCATGTTATGCATGCCCCCATAGTTGCCTGGTTTGCCTTTATTGTCTGTGTGGTCGCCTTGTGAGCTACCCACCTCATGGGGGAATGGGTTAAATGGAAGACCGGTCATACGTATGACCGGGAAGCAAGGAGGGTATTAGAGGGGAGAGCCAGAGAGAGATACTATGGGGGAAACAAAACAGGTAAATATTTAGCGAGACAGGTGAAAAGAAAGAGAGAGATTCATTTTATTGAAAAAATTCAGGATAAGAATGGGAAGATCGTTCATACAACTAGGGAAATTGCGGAAGTATTTAAGCAATATTATGAAGCTCTGTACAATGTAGGCCAGAAAGGGGTACAAGGTAAAGGGGAAAAGGAAAAAATCAAAGAATTTTTGTACAAAGCAAATATTACTGCGTTTACTAGATAGTGATAGGCAGAAACGGCATCAGGTAAAAGCCCGGGCCCAGACGAGTATACGATCTCCTACTATAAAAAATACAAGGAGATCTTGGTCCCTAAACTCTGTAAATATATAAATGGATTAGGTACAAAATATGAAATAGGAGGAGAAGCCCTGCGTGCTTCAATTACGTTGATTTTGAAGGAGGGCAAAGATCACTTGCTCTGCTCTAATTATAGGCCTATAGCCTTATTGAACACAGATACAAAGCTATACGCTAAAGTTTTGGCGTCTAGACTAAAGGAAAAAATGACAGAATTGGTACACCCGGACTAAGTCGGATTCATACCCGAGAGAGAAGGTAGGGATAATGGGGTGAGGGCATTGCTCCTTCTCCAGGCCCTAAAAAACAATGGGTCCCCAGGTCTATTCCTGTCAATGGATGCCGAGAAAGCATTCGACAGGATAGACTGGGGACTCATGATAGAAACTCTAGAAGTTATGGGTATGGGCCCGAGGATGATCCAATGGATTAAAGTACTCTATAACCATCCACAGGCTGCGGTAAAGGTTAACGGAGAAGCATCTGCACAACTCCAAATGGGAAACGGCACCAGACAGGGGTGCCCATTATCACCCCTTCTGTTTGCGCTATCTCGAACCATTATTGGCCTCTATCCGAAACAACCCAGATATAAAGGGGATTAGGGTGGGAGAGGATGACCACAAACTCGCAGCATATGCGGATGATGTGCTTTTTTTCATCAGCAACCCTAGGATAACGATTCCGAACTTGCTTAAGGACGCTGGAAAAATTTGGTAAAATATCAAATTTGAAGATAAACCTTGGCAAGTCCAAAGCTCTAAGCATTAATATCAGCAATCAGGAGGAAGTGAGACTCCGAGTAGAATTTCACTTCCCCTGGCGTAAGGAGATCAAATACCTGGGAGTTTTCCTCTCAGATACTATTAGGAAAATATACATGAATAATTACATCCCATTATTAGATGAAATTAAGAGAGTAATAAAAAAAATTTCAACCAGTCCTCTCTCGTGGTTAGGACTGATAAACGTGGTTAAAATGATTTTGGTCCCGAAGATCATATATAAGTTCCAAATGTTGCCCATTTCACCCCCCTTCGGCCTTCTTTAGAATATTAAGAAAATTAATCTCTAAGTACATATGGCAATATAAAAAGCCGAGAATCGCTTTTGCGGTGTTAAGTTGGGGGAAAAAACAAGGGGGGTTAGCGGTCCCGGATTTGAAAAGATATCATAATGCAGTGGTACTCTCACGGGTGGTGGAGTCTAGAGAATGCAATATGTCAAGCACAATTAGGGAGAATAATATGGAACCCTCCACAATATAGGCCAATAGGTCATAACACACATGAAATAACACGATATGCACTCAAAACCTGGGATCGAATCCATACACAAAATAAATGGGGTTACAATTCACCTTTGATTTTTTTTAAAGAAAATGATTATTTTTTACCTGGAAAACAGGAAGTGGGGGTAATTGGATAATAAAAAATAATGCACAATTAAAAGATATATTAGTTAAGGGTAAACTAGTCACTTTTCAAGCACTGAGGGAGGATACTGAATTTACCCACCCAGTACGAAGTGAAGAAGAACTAAGGCCCTTTGAACGGCTTTGTCAGAGAGAAAAATCTAAAAATAACATAGCCCGAATATATAAAATACTCTCAGAGGGGGACGAACTGGAGGACCCGGCGTTTATCAAAAAATGGGAAAACGAGCTGGGGGTCACATTGTAGCACTCAAATTATAAAGAAAATATTTAAATTAGTTCACTGTGCGGTGGTGGATAATAAACTGATAGAGACGAATTATAAATGCCTAGCAAGGTGGTATGCCACCCCTGATAAATTGAGCCAATTTGGAGTTTAACAATCCTCGGATTGCTGGCGGGGATGTAAGAAAACTGGGAATATGGGCCACATTTGGTGGGACTGTCCCATTATTAAAAAATATTGGAGGAAGATTATTGATATAATAAAAGTTGCAACAAAAACAGAAATAAGAGAAGACCCATGGATTGTTTTATTCCATGGGACAGACGAACCCATAAAGCAATATAAATCCACGCTGATCCCCATACTGCTTGACACCGCGAAAGGTTTAATTCCGAAAAAATGGAGAGAGAAGGAGAGCCCTAAAATACAGGACTCGATCTTCCGAGTAAACGAAATACAAAACATGGAATGTTTTAATGAAGGGGGAGAGGACTTAACAGTAAAAGAGGGCGGTGTTGGGAAATGGGAACCCTGGGAAAAATTTAAAAAATCATGGAGATATGTTAAGGAAATAACACAATAATATTAAGGAAAAATAACTCCTGTTAGAAAAAGATGATTTAATCATGAATCCCACGAGAAACTTGCAAGGAAGGGTAGGAGGATGGGTATGGAGGGGGCGGGGGAAGACAGAAGGGAATTTAAGGTTTAGAGGGAGCATGTATAAATTAAGAAGGTATTAAGAAATGTTTGTAAATGGGAATAATGTGTTTCTTACTATTTTGTATATTGATGGAAAAAAATAAAAAATAAAGATTAAAAAAATGGAAGACCATATTAATTGTTAAATGTTTGTATTCATTATATGTTGCTTATGCTTTTCTATATATTTAAATTGTTATTCAAATTCTCCTGAAGAAGCGCAAGGCGTGTAACATGTAGAGCAAGATAGTACTCCACTGCAATATAACCATAGTCTTGGATTCACTGTTACTATAGAGAAAATGTATTTGTTGTCAGAATCCATGTAGCATTAAGTCGGTTATATTTAGCTATATATTCTTCTCATTGGTTCATTTTACCAGTGTGATTTTATATATGTTTTGTCATTTTTTCTAATACATTTATTTATTTTTTGTAACTTTTGTGCAGGGGCGGATCCAGAGCCTAGTCTCGGGAGGGGCACTGCCAAAAAATATGTTTTTTGGGGGTAAATTTATCAGGGAAATTGCTGGTGTTAGCGATTCAATCATCACGGCGCCATGGTTGTTATGGTGTCAGGATGATTGAAGCACATTACTATTATTACATTGTTATAAAAAATTAAATGGTTCAACTTACCATAATGCAGAATCAGTGGAAGCCCAGAGCGTGTCACCTGCCGCTGTCACCTGCCACACGTTGCGGATTGCCACTTGCCACGTCACCTATCACCAGATGCAGATTGTCACTTGTCACGTCACCAGATGCAGATTGTCACTTGATACATCACCAGATGCAGATTGTCACTCACCATGTCCCATGCCACACGTTGCAGATTGTCACTTGCCACGTCACTTGTCACCAGATGCAGATTGTCACTCACCACGTCCCATGCAACACGTTGCAGATTGTCACTTGCCACGTCACCTGTCACCAGATGCAGATTGTCACTTGCCACGTCACCTGTCACCAAATGCAGATTATCACTTGCCACATGTTGCAGATTGTCACTTGCCATGTCACCTGTCACCAGATGCAGATTGTCACTCACCACGTCCCATGCCACACATTGCAGATTGTCACTTGCCATGTCCAATGCCACACGTTTCAGATTGTCACTTGCCACGTCACCTTTCACCAGATGCAGATTGTCACTTGCCATGTCCCATGCCACACGTTGCAGATTGTCACTTACCACATCACCTTTCACCAGATGCAGATTGTCACTTGCCCCATCCTATGCCACACGATGTGGATTGTCACTTGCCACGTCCCATGCCACACGATGTGGATTGTCACTTGCCATGTCCCATGCCACACAATGCAGATTGTCTCTTGCTCTGTCCCAGGCAGCAGATTACCAGTCAAGCAGCCGAGAGATGAAGTAATCTCTCTGCTGCCGCGGCTGCCTGCACACTGCACAGTGAGGGTGGAACTTCAGGGATGCAGGGCGGGCACCTGGCGGTGAGAGATGATGTCATCTCTCTTCTCCCCCACCCACCGGCTCCCTGATTGGCCAGCAGCCGCTCACACACTGTCAGTGAGCCAAACCGAGCCACCCACTGTCTCTCAACAGAGCCGCCTGTGCTCTCAGTCGTGGAGCCGCCCGCCGGCTCTCTCACCCGTGGCGACACCTGCCCGCCCACTCACATTCTCGGAGGGGGCAATTGTCCTGTTGCCCCCCCCCCCCTGGATCCGCCCCTGCCTTTGTGTTGTTGTGCCTAAAAAGTCCAAGCTCTCTTTATCAAATTTCTTCCAAGTACTTAACTTAGCACTCAGGATAACAGCCTGTGGTAAATGTCTCTCATTGGTTAAAATGATGGGCTCCACTCACTTTTGTTTAGGTTTTGAAGGTTTATTGATCATGTGGATGAAGATATTGGAGGAAGGACTTAAAGCAGTAGTAAACCATGGCAGAGTGGAAAAAAAAACACATGTAAGACAATTGCACAATATGCTAGCATGCATTGCATATTAGCACATTATGAAATGCTTACCATAGAATGAAGCACGCTGTCACTGCTGAGAGGGCTGACATTTTTCCCCAGTCTTTATTCCGGGTTCACAGGCTCAGGTGGTGTTAGTGGTCGGAGCCATGATGATGTGGCAGACCATGCTCATGGGAGCCCCTGGTTCTGGTACAAGCTCTGAATGCCTGACGCGGTACACTGGACCTTCAGAGTGCATGCAAGGATGAAGTCACCGGCTGCATCCAGGGTTAATTTCCCCTAAATTGTGCATGTTTAGTAGATATTAATTTGACATATAGGTAAGCCTTATTATAGATCCCCTATTAATCAGCAACATTTTTTGCTCCCATGTGTCTTCTATACAGGCAACACGTTAAGATTAGAAGCATTCTCTTAAAGGGAGTGCTCCTAATCTCAGCTTGTTACCTGTATAAAAGACAGCTATCCACATAAGCAAACAATCAATCAGATTACAATCTATCCACCATGGCCAAGACCAAAAAGCTGTCCAAGGATGCTAGGGACAAGATTGTTGACCTACACAAGGAATGGGCTACAAGACCATTGCCAAACAGCTTGGTGAAAGGTTGACAACAGTTGGTGCGATTATTCACAAATGGAAAAAATACAAAATAACAGTCAATCTCCCTTGGTCTGGGCTCCATGCAAGATCTCACCTCGTGGAGTTTCAGTGATCATGAGAATGATGAGGCCTCAGGCCAGAACTACATGGGAGAATTTTGTCATTAATCTTATTAATATCTCGAGGGAGGGCTCCCAGGAAAGGATACCCCTGTAACACTTTACACCCTTAGGCCTTAAGGCAAAGGAGCCAGACTAATTTTACAGCAACATCTTCACAGGGTGAAACCCTAAAGGAAAGATTCCCCAGCATATAGAGGAGGCCCCGAGCCTGCTGAATGGCAAGGTATGAAATATCCTTAACTCTAACTCTAGCACATTGTGCTGGAGTAATCTCAACACAGCATGTGACTGAATTCATTCACTCTATGTTTAGAGAACACCAACCAGCACAAAGCTAATGCTCAGTATGAAATATCCTTAACACATAATGTTAACTCTAGCATACTGTGCTGGAGTAATCTCAACACAGCATGTGACTAAATTAATTTACTCTATGTTTAGAGAACACACCAAGAGGAAAACTGACAGAAAGCCTAACTCTTCCCCATAAAAAAGTTTTGCCTTTACATACAATGTCATATATCTTTTTATTGTTTGTTTACTTATTTATTTATTTATTTTTTTACTTTTTCATTCTATCAATTATTTTCAATACCGGAATTTATCACAGCCTAATATAATTCCAGTGTGCTACCACTATACAAATAAGTGACACAAACATGGCATGCCTTAGGTTATCTATTAAACAGTCCATTCTTTAGCCTAACTTACCTAACACACTGACTTACTTTGAGTTCCCCTTGCTTTAATTCCCTTTTGTGAGTTATGGCTACAAATTTTCTATTTTGGGTAGGTTTTTGAAGTAAAACATTTGAGAAGGTAATCTTTTATTTTTTTATTGTTTTGAGTAATAAATAAGTGTTCCATGCAGGACTGCTTTTTCGTTGTGTACTATCGCATTTGAATTTCTCAGGCCGCGTACACACGGGCGGATTGTCTGCCCAACTAAGTTCATCAGACAATCCGACAGACAGTCCATCCAAATTTTGAATGAACGGACTTGACCACACACGATGAACAGACAGTCCGCTGAAAACTTGCGCGATGACGTGTACAGCACATACGACGGGACTAGAAAGACGACGTCCAATACACTGCAATGCAACCTTCGGCCGTGTAAATCCTTTCTGAGCATGCGCCATACTTAGTCCGTCCAACTTGCCTACACACGAGCGGACTGTCCGCTGAAACCAAGTTTGGACAGACAAAACCAAGTTTGGACGGACAAAATTATGGAAATTCCGAAAGACAAAGTCCGTCAGACTGTCCGCTGAAAAAGTCCGCTGAAGCCCACACACGAGCGGATTGTCCGCTGAAACACGGTTCAGCGGACTAAGTTGGGCAGACAATACGCCCGTGTGTACGCGGCCTCAGTCTACATATTTTTTAGCCGTACACTTTTTGTTATATAACATGCAATGATGCATAGTTAGCCAGCACTTTGTCTTATTGTTTACTTTGGGTTAGATCACTTTGCATATTGTCATAACTCTTTGGTCGACTTCACTAAACACCCCTGTATATCTGCCACAAAATAACCATAGCTTGGATATAATGAACTGTGTAACCTGCAATGCCCTTGGGTAACTGATAGAATGCTTTAAAAACAGAGAGGAAACTCTATAGCTTTCTTCTCTTGTCTTAAAAAAATGATTGTGCATTTCTTGTCTTACACAATCAAGAAATGTAGAACTAATAAAATATAGGAGAAGGTGGTCACACTAAAATCTTTCACCTTTTCTAAAACAGCTCACATAAAACAGTCAGGGCAACAGAACATTACTATGTTTCAGTTCTTGATTGCAAGTGAAATATTGGAAGCTGTTTGAGAAAATATCTTAATAATTTAAGAACTACAGAAACAAGCTATTATTTACCATGCAATGATGGTTACCAAACAATTACCTCTGATTCCATTAATGCTGAAATACATGACTCTGACATGTGAATGTCACAGCATTAAGTAAATTAAAAACATATTCTGTAATCTACTAACACTGCATAATAAATCAAAGCTGAATATCTGTTGTATTGTTTTAGCAAGGAGTTGTATAGATGTAGTATTTCTCTTTATTTAGCACAGAAATAGATATACTCTTTTTTTTTTTTTTAAACAGTATATTAAATTAAGCTCCTTGTGTTTTTTTTTACCTAAAGTCATAGACAGATGTAAAATACATACTATCAGAGGCATGGATAAGACCTGCATCTGCTAATTCACATTCTGCACCTGAAGCTCCTTGAACTATTTTAATTATAATCCCCAATGGTGCTAATCAGAGGGAAAGTCAAATTTAAATTAGCTGAATTACAACATTAGCACTACTTAGAGCCAGCAAACCCACAAGGCCATGCCATGAAAATAATATCTTGTGTAACAAACAAAATGTAGTAGAACTTGAAGTTGAATAAAACACTCTTCTAACACTTTGCCAATTTTTTATTTACTTTTTGTTTCTATAGATGCAATTATTAACACATTGTTTTTTTATTTTCTCAGGCCAATCCATTTCTAACTTTAGCTTGTTCAATTAAAGCGATTCTAAAGTTTAGATTAAAAAATAAATAAAATAACAAACATGTTATACTTACCTCCTCTGTGTAGTTTGTTTAGCACAGAGCAGACCCAGTCCTCCTCTTCTCCGATCCCTCTTGTCTGCTCCTGGTCCCTCCCTCCTATTAAGTGCCCCCTCAGCCAGCAGCTTTCTATGGTGGCACCCTAGCCAAGTCAGAGCTCTGTGAATAAATTTAGACATGGAACCCTGACCCGGCCCCACCCCTCTCTTACCTGATTGCCTGTCTGACTTTGATTGACAGCCGCGGGAAGCCAATGGCACCTCTGCTGTGTATCAGCCAATCAGGAGGAGTGTCCTCGATGGCTTAGACATTTGTGGACATTGCTAGAAAGAGATGGGACTAAGGTAAGTATTAGGGGATGCTTAAGTGGCTGCTAGGCACAGAAGGTTTTTTTTTTATCTTAATGCATGGAATTTTCAAACACAATCACATACATATGACAGCTGTGATGCTGAAAAATAGTTATTGAAATCTGTTCTGGGCAATCCACCATTCACTACCACAGCATGGAGAGTCTCTTTTTGCTATACAAGTTTACGTTTTATTTCAGATAAAAAAGGAGAATTGAAATATCAAGTACTTGAAAACATCAAGTACTTGAAATACGTTCTTTTAAAGGAAAATGGATGCAGCTTTTAGCAAGTAGAGAATTTTAGGTAAATGTATCATCAGAAGATTTTTATGTCCAGACAGATTTAATGGGAGAGAGAACCATACCTGAAGTCTTGAGTCCATTTGCGAGAATATTGGGCTCAGATTAGGGACAGCAAATTTGGCAAGGTCATTCTAAATCTGGACACCCAAATGCTTAAAGAGTAACTTGACTTTTGTTGAGGGGGTAACCTTCAGCTGATGAACTTGCAGTGTTCTAATGAGAAAAATGCAGAGCCTGCATCTCTTGAGGAGGATTAACCCTTTTGGAGCATCTCATTAAAAAAACAACTATACATATATACAGAAGGCAGGAAGAGACTGAAGAGGTTTTGTCAGTAACAGATCCAAGGTCATGCATGAAGGATTAGGCTGAAAGAGCAGGGAACAAGTCAAAACAGGAAGAGAGTACGTGTGAGCAGGTTCGAGCAGATGGGAGAAGGATCAGGAACAGAGTATCAGGTCAAGAGGAGGACAGAACAATGGCCAAACAGGCAGAGCACTGAGGCAAAGATAGAGCAGCAGAAGAGGGACTTAATACCCTCTGAGAGACACATGCTAGTGGACAACAGAACTACAATCTACAGGTCTGGGAACTACAGTGCCACCTGCAGGTAATTCAATTCCTAACAGAGATGAAAAGAAGCTAGAGGAACCAAGCCAAAGGTCAAAGCAGGAATCGGACAAGTAAAACAGAGGGCCAAGGTCAGTACACAGGAAGTCAGTCCGCTGAAGAAACAGACATAAGCCAGATGCATGGGGATCACAGAGGATGTGAGAAACCAGACACAATGGAGTCACAAGAATTGCACAAAGGAATAGAGTTATAGCAAGTCAGGAACTCAGAAGATGAACTGAAATTAGGAACATGGATTGGAGCTTGGAACACAGAGCCTAGGGCTATGTGCAACCAATTGCTCAGGCAATAGGAGCTGATTTGAGCATGACTTAAAGGCTAAGTTTACCTTTGTTCAAATTTTTTTCTAAATTCCATCTCTCCTCTGTACCAATATACCATTAACATACTTCTTTTGCAATGCTTTCCATTTATTCTACACACGCTTACCTCACTGTCTTCATGGTTTTTTGAAAAAATGTCTCCTTTACTTCTGCCTTATTTCCTGAATAGAATACAACAAGAGTATCTGTGACTGTTAGGGGTTACAGTGTTGTGGCACCACTACCACCACCACCCAAGGCCCAGTTTTTCTTCCCCTTGTTTAACAGGGGCATGTATTTACAACTTTTGATACAATATTTCACAGCAGGGCCCATTCCTGCACCCAACACGAGTATCTGTGAGGGTTTAAAGTGTTCTGGCACCGCCTCAACCCAAGGCCCAACTTTTCTGCCCCTGTTTAACAAGGGCATGCAATTACAATTCTTGCTATAATATTTTACAGCAGGGCCCATTCCTGCGCCCAACAAGAGTAACTGTGAGCGCTTACAGTGTTCTGGTACCACCAACACCTAAGGCCCAATTTTCGGCAGAGTATATAGGGTAGACTGTATAGTATATATACTTCTGTTCAGAGAGCAGGCCATATAGTAGATATACTGCTGTTCAGATTATATAGTGCCTGGGGGCCTGGGGGACCCCCACGCCATTTTTTTTTGGTGCGGTGTTCCCAGACGTTTGGACGTACAGTGTTCCCAGACCTGAAATGCCTGGTATGGATTGGGGGGAGGGGGGCATCCACGCCATTTTTTTATTTTTGGTATGTTTATCTATATTGCCAGGATCCAACAATACATTACAACTGCAAGCAGTTTTAAGTAATTTTTTTCCTTTAGAAATATCAATTTGCTGTGGCACTGTTATAAAAATGGGAAAGATGTGCTACTTTACAGGCGTACTAAGGACACCCCCAGGCACAATATTTAAAGGAATATTTAATTTTTATTGTTTCACTTTAAGCATTATTAAAATCCCGAAAAAAACCTGTAGTTTTTAAACCTTTTTTTTGCATTGATACATGTCTCCTGGGGCAGGCCCCGTGTCATGGGAGGGATGCCTAACACAGGCATCCAACACAGAGTAAACAGATCAATGGGCTGCACTAAAGGAATCAGGCTAAAAGGTAAGTGAAAATATATATATATATATTTATTAAAGATAAAGACACACGTGCAAACCAAACACAGCAAACCATGAACAAGCAAGAATGCAAATAATACACAGCAACCCCAAAACCCTAATCTAACTAACGAACTATATATATATATATATATATATATATATATATATATATATATATATATATGCAGGAATCAGGGGACAAGTCTCAGGAACCAAGTATAGGAAACAGAGTCCAGGACAGGGCAAGAAGTGGATCAGGAACAGGTTTCTGGCAACGGATCAGATCAGGCAGGGACAAGACTTGCAGGAAGAAATTCTGAAGCACTGAGCCTCAGTGAAGGGTGGGCTTATATACTCCCAGCAATTCCACATCAGGTGCAGCTTGATCACTAGAATTTCCATCTGCTGGGATACACCCGCTGGTGGCCACCAGAACTGCACCCTTTGATGCCAAAAGAAACAGTAACACAAGCAGGCGATCCAAGCACTAACACTGTTCCTGACACCCCGGGTCCCAAAATGCTTTTTATGGAAATAACTTGCAAATAAGTCTTTAAAATTAGCACTTAAGATTTTTCATGTTCCTGTCCCATAGACTTTAACGGTGTCCCTACGCTCAAACACATTTTTTCCTGTTCGCATGTTCTGGTGCGAACCGAACTGGGTGGGTGTTTGGCTCATCCCTACTTAGAAGGCATAAGAACTGCATGGTATATCTAATGCCATCCATATTTTTATGTCTTAGTCTATTTTCAGGGTCAGTCTCTTTTGTCTACCAGTTCTCTGATTTGTTATTGTAGCCCTTAGCACTTGGCAGGCCATGGTTGTGCCATGTTCTCATCTTCTATGTGCTGTTTCACAGTCCTCATTATTTTTCACAGGAAAGAGGGCAGGGATGAGCGAGCGCCCGCCCTCCTGAACAGTACCAGGCCACGTTCCCTCAACATGGGGGTGGGTGCTTTGGGGAAGGGGGCCCTGCGGCCCCCCTACCCCACAGCACCTTTTCACCATGTTGATGAGGACAAGGGCCTCTTCCTTACAACCCTGGCCTCACAGATGGAAGTGGCAACATTGACTTCCTTCGCTAGTCCCGTCGTACCTGAAGTCACATTCAAAATGAACAGACTTTAGTCCGTGTGTGGGCAAGTCCATTCTTTTGGAAAGTCTGGCAGACTAGCACACAGACGAGCAGGTTGTCCGCCGGAAAGCCGAGTCCGAGTCAAGTCTTCTTTCAAATTCTGCTGGACTTTTGGGAAGAAAAAGTCCGCCAGAGCCCACACATGGTCAAATTGTTCGGTGGACTCTGGTCTGGGGGGTGGAGTCACTTGGCGATGTCACTGTGTGGCCCTGCCCTCAGTTATAAAAAAGCTGTCATCTGAGAGGACGGTCATTATGGTGGGTGTGTTTATTTTTTTTGGTCCATCGGTGGAGCAAGAGAAGAAGAAGAAGACTTCATGGAAGAGTTTTATTTTTTTATTTTTTTAATAAAGAACTTGTCCCCAAGCCGTGTATTGTCATTTTTACAATTTTCACACTTTTTTGTGAAATGGTAGGGGTACATTTGTACCCGTTACGATTTCACACAGGGGGAGGCCAGGATTTGGGGGTTCCCTTGTTAAAACGGGCTTACAGATTCCCATAAGCCTCCCACCCTCAGACTTCCACAACCACCAGGCAAGGATTGTGGGGATGAGGCCCCTGTCTCCATCAACATGCCTGAAGGGCCTGGTATGGAATTTGGGGGGACCCCACTCAATTTTTTTTTCAATTTTGATTCAGGGTTCCCCTTAATATTCATACCAGACCCAAAGGGTCTAGTAATTTACTGTGGGGGAATCCCATGCCATTTTTGTTCAATGACTTTTATGTGTATTGCCGGGACCGACAATTCTTTATAGCGGCAAGTACTTTTAAATTACCTTTTTTCCTTTAGGAATGTCATTTTGCTCTTGGACTTTTCTAAACACGGGAAACATGTGCCACTTTACAGGCATACTATAGACACTGCCCAGGTATGAAATTTAAAGGAATATTTCGCTTTTATTGTTTCACTTTAAGCATTATTAAAATCACTGCTCCCGAAAAAACAGACATTTTTAAAACTTTTTTTTGCATTAATACATGTCCCCTGCGCCAGGACCCCAAACGCTTTTTATGACAATACCATGCATATAAGCCTTTAAAATTAGCACTTTTGATTTCTCCCATAGACTTTTAAAGGGTGTTCCGTGACTTTCAAATTTGCCATAAACACCCCAATTTGTTCACTATTCGGTGAACAGGCGAACACCCGATGTTCGAGTTGAACTTATGTTTGACTCGAACATCGGGCACATCCCTACTCTCTATTCAATTTGACAGAGCTTGAGCTATTTGTCAAAGAAGAATGGTCAAAAATTTCACTCTCTGGATCTGCAAAGCTAGTAGAGACATAACCAAAAACACTTGCACCTGTAATTGCAGCAAAAGGTGGTTCTACAAAGTATTAACTTGGGGGGGCTGAATACAAATGCCCAACACACTTGTCAAGATATTTATTTGTAAAAAAAATTAAAACGATTTATCATTTTTCTTTCACTTCAAAATTATGTGCCACTTTGTGTTGGTCTATCACATAAAATCCCAGTAAAATACAATTAGGCTTTTGGTTTTAACATGACAAAAGGTGGGAAATTTCAAAGGGCATGAATAATTTTTCAAGGCACTCTATATGTGCTTAGTTCAAATTTCATGAATGGGGTTTACAACCGCTTTAGGGAGGAAAAAAATAGAAAGAGATAGATAGATACTGACCTACTAAAGGATAAGAAATAATTTTTGAGAAAGCACCTTTGGTCACCTTTACTTGAGAGAATGGTGGAAGACGTTAAAAACAGGAACACTCTCAGCTATTCTGCCTAGCCTGCAAAATATCGCTTGAGCCTTTTTTTACGTAAGAAGCCAAAAAATGTTAAGTTTTCTCTAAACTAACATAGTCAACCTGGATTTTGAGACAGAGTGCATTTAGGTTATCCTGCTTGTTTCTCACCCTCCTACCCATCCACTGCTATGTACCAGTAAATTGTTGTTCAAATTATTTTATTACTACAAAGTAACTCACACTGAGTTATTTTGACTAAAAATAGTCTTGAGTCAGATGTGCCTGTGAAACTACAGCCAAATAAGTGAACTGAAACATCTAATGTGATCTCAGTATAAAGCTAATAGTGTATAATAGAGTTAGGGCTGCTGTTAGAAATCACAGGGTCCCATGTAGCCTACCTGACAGGGCCCTCCCAGGCAAAAGTGACTGAAAACCTAGATTTATCGGTCCCTTTCTCTGCAGCCTCAGCTGCATAGATGAATGTACAGGAAGTGCTCTGAGGCTTCCTGCTTATTTACATACTGATGCACAGTAAACACAGTTTACTATGCCGTAGTGTTGAATGGACACAGGAGTGAGTGATACCGATTGCTCACTGTGTTCATTTAGGAAAGGAAGGGGTGAGTAAATGACATATTTACTACCCTCTTCCCCCACTCACTATCCTGAACCTCCCCCTGTGTGCCCATAGCAGCTGATGGCAGGAGAAGAGAGAAGGGAAGCCAGGAGCACTGTGGAGTAAAGGGGCACAGGGGTCCGGGCAGCAGATGGAAGGGTCAACTGTGCTAGCATCAATCCGTTTGCAGTGCAACCTGAGGGAGAAAGAGGAGGAGAAGCTGGCAGTGCTGCAGGGGGATTCAGGAGAGGATTGGTGTCTGCAATAAGACAGTACAGCCGGGCCTCCTACTCAGCAGGTGCTCTCCCCTTCCCCCCTTTGAACTGATGGGGCCTGGGCCCAGTACATAAGGGCTGGCTGTACAGCCTTTTCAGTGGTCCTGAATAGAGTTACTGTATATACAAAATTACCATTATTGCCCAGCCCGAAAGTTTAGATGCCCTCTAGTATTTTCACTACCAGAACTCTTGTTAAAATTTCCTACAAAAAAGAAAGTGAAACCTGATTTGTTAATAAAGGCAACAATACCATTGTGTCCCTCATAAAAAGCCCTCCTCTACTTTAAAGCAAAGGGTTTATAATCTAATGATAATTTCATAATAATTATTTACAACTTTTTAGTAAGGATGACATTGTGGTTGTTATTCTTTCCAAACAATCTATCTAATGCAGCATACACACGATCGGACTATCTGGCAGACTTAGCCCAGCGGACAAACCGTCAGGCTTTGAAGCGGAGGTCTGCCGGACTTTCCCAAGGAGCGGACCTGCCACACATGACCAGACTTTTCCGGTGGACTAGGTGCGGAAGACAAACCGCCGGACTATGGCGGGAGTCTGACGGACTTTTGAAATTAACGGACTTGCCCACACACGGAGAAAAGTCCATCCATTTTGAACGTGGCTCCAGGTAGACGGGACTGGCGAAGGAAGTCCATGTCGCCGCCGAAGGCGGCGAGATTGACACCTCACTGGCCCTGTCAACTGGTATGGACTTAAAGGGGAAGCCCTATGCTGAAAAAATGGCGTGGGGGTCCCCCCAAAGTCCATATCAGACCCTTATCCGAGCACGCAGCCTGGGTGGTCAGGAAAGGGGGTGGGGACGAGCGAGCCTGTGACATCATAAGGGGCGGGGCCACCATGTGACATCACCCGGTGACCCCATCCATTGTCCCTATATAATTCAGTGCACAACGCGTCCCTGTCATTGCGGCCAGAGACAGCGTCGAGTCAACATCTCAAGGAAGAAGAGAAAAAGCGGGCCACCGCTAGTAAAAGAGCTGGGAGAAGAAAGCGGAGGCCCGGCAAGAAGAACTGAAGAGGGGGACAAGACCCCTGAAGTCAGAAGAAGACCCTGGGCGTCGGCGATGAAGAAGAAGAAAGCCGGGCTCCTGCGCTATTAAAAGAGCTAGCAGAAGATAGCGGAGGAGTCCGGCGAGAAGACCCCTCAAGACAGAAGACCACCGGAGCTGTGCAATAAATTATTTTAAAACCTTGTGTTGTGTTTTATTTACACTTTTTTCACCAAGTGAATGGGTAGGGGTACATTGTACCCCATACTCATTCACATAGGGTGGGGGGCTGGTGTCTGGGGGCCCCCTTATTAAAGGGGGCTCCCGGTTTCCGATAAGCCCCCCGCTGGCAGACTCTGACAACCAACGGCCAGGGTTGTCAAGAAGAGGCCCTTGTCCTCATCAACATGGGGAGAAGGTGCTTTGGAGTGGGGGGGGCGCGCGCCCCCCCTTCCTCAAGGCACCCCCCATGTTGAGGGCACGCAGCCTGGTACGGCTCAGGTGGGGGGGTCGCTCGCTTGTCCCCACCCCCTTTCCTGGTCGGCCAGGTAGCGTGCTCAGATAAGGGTCTGATATGGACCTAGGGGGGACCCCCACGCTGATTTTTCAGCTTAGGGATTCCTCTTTAAGTCCATACCAGGTGACGGGGCCAGCGATGCCTCCTTTGCTGGCCCCTGCTACCTGGAGACGCGCTCAAAATGAGCGGACTTTCCTCCGTGTGTGTGGGCGAGTCCATTCATTTCAAAAGTACTGTGGATAGTCCGGCGGACTTAGTACGCCGTATTAGTCCGCTGACAAAGTGCCATGTGCGGGCAAGTAGCTCGTTCGGAAAGTCTGGCGGAAAGTCCGCCAGACTAAGTCCGCCGGATAGTCTGCTACGTGTGTACGCGGCATAAGTCCACCAGACTTTTGGAAAGAAAAAGTCTGCCGGAGCCCACACATGGACGGACCAAAAAAAAAAAAAAAGTCCACCAGACCAAGTCCACTGGATAGTCTGATCGTGTGTACGCGGCATAAATGTCTTCTGAAATGTAAGTTCTAGCAGACCCTTTTGCACAGTCAGAAAAACATGTTGTACATCTTCATTGCCTTAAACCTCATACACATACAGAGGGGAAATGTGTGATGGCAGAAAATCCGACCGTGTGTATGCTCCATCGGACAATTGTTGGCCAACTTTCCATGGATAAATGTTGGATAGCATGTTTTAAAATTGTCCACGTACACATGTCTGTTGTCGGATTTTCCAAGCATGCGTACACAACAAAAGTCCAAAGTACAAACACGCATGCAAGGACGAGCCAGAAGTGGTCTTGTAAACTAGCGCTCGTAATGGAGAATTATGAAATCTCAAAATGCAGTGCACCCTCCCACAAAGCCCCAGGTCCGGATGGCCTCCCATACTCCTATTACAAACATTTCCTCCCCATCCTGTCGCCTCATCTAGTGACCCTGTATAACTCGCTGCTTCTTGGTAAGTCACCTCACCAACATTTTCTTCACTCCTTCATCACGGTCATTCCTAAGCAGGACAAGGACCCGACCCTACCAGACAACTACAGACCTATAGCCCTTTTAAATTCAGACTACAAACTATTTACAAAAATCCTTGCAAACCGTTTGTCCCAATTCCTGACGAAGCTCATAGACAGAGACCAGGTGGGCTTCGTTCCAACCAGGCATGCGGGTGACAACACCCGGCGAACTATAGACCTAATTGACATGCTGAACAGAGTTCGTCGCCCCGCCCTGATTCTCAGTCTGGACGCCCAAAAGGCGTTTGACCGGTTAAGCTGGCCCTACATGTTCGCGACCCTCACTAGATTTGGCTTGCGGGGACCCTTTCTCTCCGCGCTACAATCCCTATACTCCAACCCCTCTTCCCAGGTCCGATTAGTGTCCTTCACCTCCCACTCATTCCCTATGACAAACGGGACGAGACAGGGTTGCCCTCTCTCCCCGCTCCTCTTTATACTCTGCCTAGAGCCCCTGGCAGAGGCTATCAGATCTCACCCTGATATCAAGGGGGTGCCCATGCGGCAAAGGGAGTATAAATTATCTTTATTTGCGGATGACGTTCTCCTTACTCTAACCAGTCCCCACATTTCCCTCCCTTCCCTGCATGCCCTACTCACTCAATTTAGTTCCCTGTCGGGCTATAAGGTCAACACGGCAAAGACGGAGGCCCTCCCCCTCCATGTTCCCCCGGAGGAACTCCTGCGTCTACAAAATACATTCCCCTACCGATGGTGCACAACGTCCCTCAAATATCTTGGGGTTCAGCTAACGACTTCCTACTCCGCCCTTTACCCGACCAATTACATCCCTCTGTTTAAGTCTATCAACAGTATGTTATCTCGATGGACCTCCCTTCCCCTGTCCTGGATAGGCCGAATTAATGTCCTGAAAATGTCCATCATGCCAAAACTGTTATACTATTTTGAAACCTTGCCTGTCCCCATCCCGATGTCACAGATTAAGTTGCTTAAGCGCTGGTTCTTGAAATTTATGGCGGGGCCCATAGAGTGGCTGGTTCGGTGGTCTTTGCCCCCAAAGATCAGGGGGGCATGGGTGCACCGGACGTCTACAAATACTATCTGGCATCTCATTTGCGCCCGATAGTGTCTTGGTCTTGCCTGAGACCTCCGAATCGCTGGACGGAGATTGAGATGGGTTCCCTATATCCGACCCATCCCTGCTCCTTGGCGTGGTCGCCGGGGACAATGGGGGACCCCGGGCTTCTGGATCTATGCCTGGGTCCCATGTTGTTCACGCTTAGACTGTGGCGTTCCTGCTCTTCCAAATTTGCATTGTCATCACCCTGTTCCCCCCTCTCTAATGTGCTGTTTAATCCTTTAATTCCTGACAGTCTATCGCATGTTCGTATGTTTCCCTGGGCTAGAGAGGGATTGTTCCAACTCCGCCACTTCGTTCACCCTGTCACGCGTAAACTTAAGCCCTTTTCGGCCCTCCAAACCGACAGTCAACTCCCTAACCACATGCGGTATTCATACCTCCAGATAACTCACTACTTTTCAACTCTTTCCCCCTCTCTCTCCCTCTCCACACCGATGCCTTTTGAGCTGCTCTGCTCCCAGGGCCCCTACCAAGCAAAGCTTATCTCTAGTATTTACCATATACTCCAGCAGAGGTCCTCTCTCACTGCCCTATCCCACTCCTACATGGGCAAGTGGACGCAGCTCCTTAATCAACAAATCACTCTCCCACAATGGTCCAGAATTTGGTCCTCCACCTCTAAAATTTCCAGATGTGTGGCACAGAGAGAGACAGCATATAAAGTCCTACTGTTCTGGTATAGGACCCCCGAGGTTATTCATCGGTATGACGCCTCTTTTTCTCCCATGTGCTGGAGGTGTGGGAGGACCAAGGGCACGCATTATCATATCTTTTGGCAATGCGCTTTAATTACTCCTTTCTGGTCCATGGTATCTCACATGCTCCAGCAAATTTTTGACACCCCCATTCCATTGGATCCTGTCCACCTTCTCCTAGGCCTTCCCTTCCCGGAGTTGGGGAAGGCAGCTAATAAATTAGCTTCCTATGTGCTGCTTGCTGCTAAAAGAGCTATCCCCTCTAATTGGTTGTCTACTCAGCCCCCAACCCAGACTCAGCTGATACAAACCGTCGGGGACATACGCAGGATGGAGCATTTGACGGCTATGGTGGAGGATGGGATTGACCGGTTTGGCGTGATCTGGGCCCCATGGGATGCCTCGATTTTTGGGCTCCCACGGGAGCCCTTGGTACCCCTAGCCACCCGGTTGGTGCCCGTCCCCTAGTGTTCCCTGACCTTCTGGCTCCCTGATGTTTTGTATTGTGTCGGTACTTCAAGTCTGTTTCGGCTGGCCCAAAGGCCATTTGAAGCTTACCTTACCTCCTGAGGAAATTTATAGTGGTATGTAGCCCTCTTATGTCAGATATTAGTTACGTTATTGAAGCACCTGCTCAAGACCCCAACCTCTGCTTTACGATATGTGTTGTCTCTCAGCCTTTTTATTTTCATAAGGTTTTGCGTAAAACTTTTCTGTTGTTTATTTCCTTTCTGCATTTTATTTTGCTTTGTTTTCTTTTAGTTATCTATTTTTATCCTTCCATTGCTACTGTATATCTGTAGTCACCATGAGGTTATATCAGTCTCTCCAATAAGGTATGCACCAGATTTTCTTTGAATATTGTCAGTTCTGTATCTTTTCATTTTCTGTAAAAAAATTCTCTCAATAAAAATTACAATTTAAAAAAAAAAAAAATGCAGTGCACATTCTCTTCTTCTTGAATGGGATAATAATGAAGCTGCTTTGCTGGTGATACTGATGGAGTTATTGCAAACTCATTTTCAAAGGATTTTTTTTCTAGTAAGATCAAGAATAATATTATTATGCTTTTTTTCTTCTTTTTTTTTACCACAACACCATTATTATATAGTTGTTAAGATCAAAGATACAACTGTGTTGGTGTCCCTTCTCAAGTTTACATTGTATTTTTTAAATGCAAATACCTACTCCCAAACTGTCTTTTGAAGTAAAACAAACAGCCATGTATTATTCTACACAATTTTTTTATTGTGCATTAAAAAAAGAAAACAAATAAAATTAGACATGCTATCTGCCAATAGAACTTAACCAAAAAGTGCATTCTATGCATCCAAAAATATAGAAAATATACCAAATCAAATCATTATTCAACCAAAAAAATAATGTCGAAGCAATAACTACAAGGCCAAAAATAAATAACACTTTATCTCCTCCGATTCCACAACATGGCTGGTTGACGAATAGCCGTTCAGAAACAAACTGAATGCCATGAAATGAAAAGTGCGAAATGAAAAGTGCGAAATTAAAAGTGCGAAGTGTTAAGTGCAAAATGAAAAGTGTGAATCAACATTCACCAAATTTCTACTAACACGAAATTAGCAGAAGGAGCCCAAAGGGTGGCGCTAATGAGCTGAAAAACAACGTATGTCACTACCTTTGTAATTGTTGGCCTACAATTATGTGGCCATGTGGGCCAACGCTCTTTGCCCTTTCGTGTGTATGAGGCTTAAATATTAAACCTATTGAAATATTAATACCTGCACTTATTACTTCTGTCTTAGGGCACTTTCACACTGAGCCACGCTGGGTGTCGGCAATTGAGCATCACCGGTAAAGCACCACTATTCTTAGCAGCACTTTACTGTTCTAGCAGCACTTTTTGCCCGCTAGCAGGGCACTTTTAACCCCCGCTAACAGACAAAAAAGGGTTAAAAGTGCACTTCTTGTATACACCGCTCCTAAAGTGCCTCAAAGAAGCTGCTTTCAGGGCTTTTTTGAGAGTCCTGCCAGTGCACCGCTCCAGTGTGAAAGCCCTCGTGCTTTCACATTGGAGTGACAGGAGAGACGCATTAAGGCACTTTGCAGGCGCTATTTTTTAGCGTTATAGCGCCTGTAAAGCACCTCAGTATGAAAGTGGCCTTAAAGCAGTAGTAAAGTGTACAAAAAAATTCCCTTGCAAGTTAGTGTCATAATGTGCTAGTATGCATCGCATGTCCACAGGAGTCATGGCTGCAGCGCAGTGCGCAGTGAGCATGCACTGGTGGTGTCACTGGCTGCAGAAGTAGTAGCTATCTCCTAAACAGTGTATGTTTAGCAGGTATTTCTTATACCCATTAATTTAGACTTGCTAGTAGGTACAAGCAAGGAAGCGGTGTTCACTATTGCTTTAACCAGTATGAATGTTTACCAAATGAATGTTTACCAAAAGGTTTCTAATCCATAAAACTGGCACTATTTTAGTCCCTTGTGAATTATGCTGCCAGATATATCTCTCTATTTCAACTACCTTGATAACACTTCAATCATCTGTCAGCTTCTTCAGCAAGAATCATAATTCCAGCAGTGATATTACTGTAGGGCTAGCCCTAAATGAGCAACTTGGTATGATGGGTCCTCTGTTCTGCCGTGACTTTAAACTGCTCGGACCTCATCAACACACCTGGTTAAAAGTTGGTGAGCTGCTCATACCTGTATAACTTAAGTGTCAGTATGCTACCATTCCATGACAGTACATGGAAAATAGTCCACAAATAGCTTTAAATAGAATGGATATATAATGGCAACACAAGCCAGACAATGCATGAATCAGAACAATAAAAAGGCAGCAAAAACATTAGATTAACGGGCAGGATATTAACCTGATGTTTGGCCATTGACTTACATTGCAATAAGACTAAATCCCATTAAACACAGTATTGGGAAAAACAGCATCAACCACCAAAGCATGAATTAAATAAAGAAAACTCACAACTCTTGACCATAGCTTATTCAAAAACCTTTCCCCAATTGCATTCAATGCATACATCCCAAAGAGTGTGTGGGTGTATATATTCCTAAGATGGATACACCTGAGAATGGCTGTAAAGTACCTGGAGCCTTAACTAGCAGATTTAAGTTGGCTAATATTGGGGCACTTCTGTAAGGTGACTAATCTGAAGCTGTCCCTTGAAGATTGATGTACACAAGGAGAGGTTGATTGGTTGTTAAGTAGGGGGCAGTCTGTATAGGCATTAAAGAATAAGTTAACCTTTTTAAAAAAAAATAATGAATGCACATATTTTTTGCAGATAGAAAATTGTGCATTTATTGTATTTTTTTTACACAGTAGATGTAGGTTTTAAAGACATTTTATTTGAAGTCACAACAATAGAACGAGGCCATTGCATTTCAAGGGAACAAATGACTCCCCCTTCATTAGATAAAAAACAACACTAATATGGCAAGATTTACAATCAAAAATGGAAAGTTACAATCAGAGAAACTGTTTTTCTAATACTATAAAAAAGGTAGAATTTATGCTTGTGTATATGTCCTTGTGGACATCTATCGGTCAGTAATCCTTTTGTCCATCTGTGTTCTCCCTTCTTTCTATCATTCCCTCAGTCCCTTCACCACCTTTTCCTCTTCCCCCCTGCACTCACAAGTACACTTCATCATCCCAGATACATACTCCAGGACTTGGATCATTCTCCTCTGACAGCTGTCCCCAGTGTTGCCAACCTCCCGCAGCATTTTTTACTGACAAAACATGGAAAATGTACTGACGGAGCAAATTTTTTTACTGACAACCTGAAAATTGGCAAAACTAAGACAATTGATATTTAAACAGTATAAACACAATATGGGAACACTGACAATACCCATAACAAGTAATTTGCTCAGTTTATACTTACAAATGATCAGCTTCTAATATTTACAAACTGTGTGTAAATTCACTGATGATTGGCAACCCTGGCTGTGACTAATCTCCATGCTCTCCTCAAACCTGCATTCATAGATCCTCAGATAACGTGTGGGAGACTCATTACCTCCTCCCCTCCTGACAGCTGTCAGAGCAGCCTCAATCTCTCATGTCACACGGCTGGAGCCCTGCAAGGTTGCCTACTCTCAGATGCCATTCTGCCTTTCTTCATAGCCACACAGACTATGAGAGGGTCCCCTCCTACTCCTACACCCCCCCCCCCCCATTCTTTATATGCACTCCTCTCCCCCAGCCTTCTTTCCCTCCTCACCCTTGGTCATTAGTTCACCTCTCCTTTCCACATTTTTTAATAACTCTCAACAGCAGGTCAGTGTTGGTATTCCCTTGCATACCCTCTGCATAATACTAGTGTGCACACACATTACATGCACTTCAAAGTCCATATAGCCAAATTTGGCTATCCAGTCCTACACTGACAGTTCAGCAAGCACTGCTATCCACATTTAATGTGATGCTTATTCCATATATACCCCCATTTCATTTTAAATTCATCTTAACCCTTTTTTTTAGCTTTTAGTAAATATAAATAAATATATATATATATATATATATATATATATATATATATATATTACATGGCACCTTTTTAGTAATATTGATAAATAATACTATCCAATTATACATGTAAGCATATATTCTCCCTATATAGTATTTGAGCTTTTGGATAATATTAGAAAAACATTTTCTCTGATTGTGACTTTCCATGTTTGATTGTAAATCTTTCTATATTCCTGTTGTTTTTACCTAATGCTTCCAAACAGCCCTGATGAAGGGAGAATCATTGGTCCCCGAAACGTGTTGGCCTCATTCTATTTTTGTGACTTCAAATAAAACGTATTGAACTACTACATCTACTGGATACTGGGCACTCCTTTACTTTCACTTCTTCTCAAGCATATGCGGAGTCGACCACCTGGCTGTACCCCGAGGTAGCAGCCAAGGGCCTAATAAGGCCCACCATCACCTTTTTCCTTAAAACGGGCATGAACCCAATCCCTTCCTATCTGCCCACGGCTTTGGATACCTTACAGCAGTGACTGATCAAGTGAGTCCAGCACAATCTACACCCCCCTCTTAAGACACCCTAAATATGACTGTGTGGGCAACAGCCTCCTCTCATCTCTGGCTTCCCTGCTGCCACTGCACTGTGTGAACAGAGCCTCAGCTGTCTGTAGCAGGTCTGCCCTCCCTGGCTCCCCACACAAGACTGCCCTTTTTTTCCAGAATTGCCCAGGAAAAATTGCCCAGGATCTCTCCTTCTTTTGTCAGCAGGAAATCTTGTGCATTGTAGTCCAAATCTCCATATCCTCTATTGTACAGCACCCCTTTAAGTATTACATATCCACTGATCCTTAGCAGTTGCACAGCAAGGTCTTCCCCCGAAAATGTTATTTGTAACTATACGCCGAACGGGGAAGGCAGGGCATAGTATCTGACATTATTGTGTTTTTGAGCATGCTCCATTTTGCATATCGTAAGTATTATTTAAAGTATTATTTGATTTTCAAACTTTTTTGAAAGCATATACACTAATGCCACGTACACACGATCGGAATTATGGTTGGAAAAAGGTCTGATGGTTTTTCCGACGGAATTCCGACGGAATTCCGCTCAAGCTGTCTTGACTACACACGGTCACACCAAATTCTGATTGCCAAGAACGTGGTTATGTACAACATATATGATGGAACTAGAAAAAGGAAGTTCAATAGCCAGTAGCCAATAGCTTCCGTCTTGTAGTTGAATCTGAGCATGCGTGATTTTTTGTGTGTCGGAATTGCATACACACGATCGGAATTTCTAATAGAAAGTTTTTCCATCTGTAAAATTGAGAACATGCTCTCAAATTTTTGCAGATTTCGGTCAGCTAAATTCCGATGGAGCATACACATGGTCGCATTTTCCGATGAAAAGCTCTCATCGGTCTTTTGCTGGCTGAAATTCCGGCATCAGATTAAACAACAGTTTTTAAACAATATCACATTATTTGCAGTGCACTTTATTTTAATGATACGGTCCATACAGGAAGAGGTTTTTTTGCCTTGAATGGCTTGATACCTGCAGTCGCACGGTCTTGTGGTGTCAGGTGCATGCCCTGGAAACCACCCATGTGGTCCTTTGAGTTTTCCATGAGAAAGACATCTGAGTGGGTCTGGAGCAGGAAGGAGAGTGATATTGTGGTATAACAACAAGTGCTCTTTGACCTCCTTGTGATATAAGGGTCATATTACCGGGCCAAAAATGTGGCTATCTTTTCTGGTGGCGATGGCATCTTGGCACAAGAGAATTTGGATGTTTTGTTTTCACGGGCACTTTTTTTAAAACTTTTTATCACTTTATTATTTTGAATATAAAAAGTATTTTTTGGGGGACTCTATTTCAAACTTATTTAAAAATCAAACAAATGGTGTTGCGCTACCTGAACTAAATAGAATTAAAGTGCTTATGCTTATGTAAATAGTGACAGTATTATTAGGTGATAAAAGATAATGATAGATAGTAATGCACTACCTAGAAACGTATGACTAAACTATACTAAATTAGAATTAAAGTGCCTTGTGCTTATATGAAAAATAATAGTGTTAAATGAGTGACCCACTCCCGGGAGCAGTGTCTCCTTCTTATTGAGTAATAAATTGTTCCTTTAAATAAATATGTGATAGTAAAAAATTTGAAAATTATGCACAATTACAATATGAAAAAATCCAAAGTTGTAAAGTTTTTCCATCAAATTAATCCTTGAATAATCAAGTGAAAAGGGATATCCAGTCTGTTACAAATCATAAGCCAAAAGTATCATGTGCTTTACATAAACATGAATATCTCCAAAAAAATTCATAAAATATTTTTCCTTATATTAAAACGTGCAACACACAATGCATGCTTGAACAAGAAAGCTATGTAAATAAAGTATTTGGTGAAATTAAATAAAATACGGTGACCAGTGATTATTTGTTCAGTGATCTTCTTAATAGGGAAGATACAATAATAGAGTCTATATGTGAGCTGAAATAAAGTGACCAGTGGCTTATTCAGTGCTTCTCAAAGACAGGTGCCAGCAACCGTGTTTTGTGATTCCTGTATCTCCAGTGTACACGGCACACCAGGTAGAGTGGCCCCTTACCTTACTGCTGTAAGGTAAACAGCAAATCAAACAAACAACAGGGTCACTTTATTTCAGCTCACATATAGACTCTATTATTGTATCTTCCCTATTAAGAAGATCACTGAACAAATAATCACTGGCCACGGTATTTTATTTAATTTCACCAAAGACTTTATTTACATAGCTTTCTTGTTCAAGCATGCATTGTGTGTTGCACGTTTTAATATAAGGAAAAAATATTTTATGAATTTTTTTGGAGATATTCATGTTTATGTAAAGCACATGATACTTTTGGCTTATGATTTGTAACAGACTGGATATCCCTTTTCACTTGATTATTCAAGGATTAATTTGTTGGAAAAACTTCACAACTTTGGATTTTTTCATATTGTAATTGTGCATAATTTTCAAATTTTTTACTATCACATATTTATTTAAAGGAACAATTTATTACTCAATAAGAAGGAGATACTGCTCCCGGGAGTGGGTCACTCATTTAACACTATTATTTTTCATATATGCACAAGGCACTTTAATTCTAATCTAGTATAGTTTAGTCATACGTTTCTAGGTAGTGCATTACTATCTATCATTATCTTTTATCATTTAATAATACTGTCACTATTTACATAAGCATAAGCACTTTAATTCTATTTAGTTCAGGTAGCGCAACACCATTTGTTTGATTTTTAAATATATTATCTGGGGGTTAGGGTTTATACCTCTGCCGGTGGTTTGATGCAACCTACCCTTACAAATAGCTTAGGCCCTTGGCGACAGCGCGGGGATACTCTAACTTACTATTTCAAACTTAAATTGCACATGGTGCATTGTAGAGGTAAAGGGATATTACCTATGCTTGATGTTTCTGAACACTGAGGATAGTGCTTTACATACAGTAGTATATGGTTTTAGATTATTATTAATATCTGTATGTGGAAATTTATGTTGGCAACTTTGCGTTTACATTTTATTTATTGCTGAGTTGTGATTTATAAAACTTTTTCCCACATTGTGTTTATTAGAACAGAGCTTTGGTTTTTAAATCAATAGTGTAACATACTAAAAGCATGAAATTATAGTTCAGAGAAAATGCCTCCAATGTACTTTTGAAAAGATGTTTCAGGTTGTGAAAGATACAATTTATACGTAAGAAGTAGCAAAACTGGAAGAAAACTATAGTATCATTTTGATACATGCTTTTCAGTTTTATTCACTTTCTCTTTATTTTATCATTGTGAATAATAGCATTGGTCTCTATCAAATTTTTCTAAGGAATTTAATATGTCAAATCAAATCTGTCATGATAGTGCATGCTGTTTTTTGTACATGTAGTAAAATGAAAGTAAAAGAATGTTATTTTTATATTTCACATGACATTTATTGGACCTGTATTGACACTCGGAATACTGTGAACATTCTTCTAGGCCTGCAGAAAATTTATTTTACCTAAAATACCTTAGCAAAGTAACTTAGACACGCACACACTATGCTTTAGCTAACCTTGATTTAATCTACACTTTTTTGTTTCTCAAGCAGAAAAAAATATTACTATTACACAATATTGATGTAAAATATGTACAGTTTTTGTGGTTTTATGCTGATATTATATAAATCACAGCAAGTTGGGCTGAAAAACAATTTTGGACAGTTGTCAGTTGGGCTAATTCAAACAACTGTGAATTGACCTTATATGCCAAATAGCATTAAAGGTTAATGTAAAAAAAAACACACTCCTTACATTCATATAATGAATATAGTCTTCCTGCTCAATACTTTGTTTTTTACTTATCCAAGCCTGACTGCATCACACTGTCATTAGGTGGTCATTTTGTGATCTTTGAACATGGCTGCTTGTGATGAAGGAATTCCTTAACCACTCAATGTCTTTGAACATTAAAGTTCAAATGCACCCTAAAAAACTATTTTTGTATAAAATGCTAGCCTGCAGGTGTCAATAAATAATACAGTGTAATAATATATTATTACATTGTATTTACAATGACATACTATATGTAGCTCACAGTTGTAAGCTTTGATGACATGTATCCCTATTTAGCCATTTATTATCCCTTAGCTAACCCCCACTAACTAATTATTTTTCTGTTAATTAAATTTTTTACCACTAATATCTAAACATTATGTAATTTATATTTCTTTTGTTTGCTATGTTTACAGCCCATGCTAAAATACAAACAGACCTAATGGGGAATTGGATGTAATGATGACCATCTATCTATTGACTTTAAAAGTGCCTGCTATTGTTTGTTACTGTGATATTTATTCATCAAATGTAACAGCTTTGCCTATTTTTTCGGTTTAAGCCCATTTAATTGGTTTAATTTTAATATTTTTATTGAGGTAACCAGATAGTTACAAAAAATGCACATTCCATCATAAATAACACCATTGTCATCAGAAACAAAATAAACAAATATAGAGGTTTAACAGGTCGATGAACCGTACTAGCATAAGAAAAATCCTCATATCTAATTGTCAACCTGGACATTAATTGAACATAGCAACAAGAAGAAATTAGGATGCTAATAGTAATTTTTCAGAGGGACTTAGAATAACCCCCATTTTATTGGTTTAGTTTAATGGGAAAAGTGATGTCTCTAAGCTTAGCAAATGTAGGCCATACCAGGCTCTGCCCAGGTGGGCCTGATGAAGAAACCAATAAACCAGACAACCAAAAAACTCCACTCAATACCAGCAAGGCATATCAAAGAAACCAGCCCTCATATATACCTGAAGTAGAATACAGAGGCATCACAGGAAACAATAATTTGCTTTGGCTTAAACAAAAAACATGAGTTTAAAGCTATTCCATAAAAAAACATAGGCATAAGAAAAAGTAAACCAATCAAAAACAAAAACAAAAATGGAACCTGTTTGGTTGCTCAAAATGTCAGTGTTATTATTATTATTATTATTATTGTTATTATATTTATACTCTAGTTTTTTGTTATCCTTCTCCTCTTTAATAAAGATCTATATTGACTGAAGTATGGAGTCTGTAAGTCCTTTGCGCATATGACTTTTGAAATGTTTGAGAATTGAGATACCTAATTTATGCCATTAATGTGTCTTTTCTATGTACACAGCATGGGCTGTAAGTGCAGATTGGAGTGCACTTCATCAGTAATGACAAAAACAGATATAATACAGTTCAGATTAAGGAAAGTTTGGTTGTACAGCTTTTCTACTGAATCTATAAAGTGGTTTGTGTGTGGTGTGACTGCAGTGGAATAAAGAAAGTGCAGATTAAAATGAATTGGGTAGTATTTCTGCTATAAGCACACAGTTTCTGCAATGATATATTAGCTTACTGTGTGATTTCACTTGATGCCTGAAACTGCTCTTTAAAGTGTATGCATGTATGCGTGTAAAGCCTAAACTTTATTTTTAAATCTTTGGGTAAAATGATGAAACATTTGTTATTGGTTACATAAACATCTACATGTGACAGAGAGCTCGAAGATACCAAACAAAATTAATATTGCAGCTGTGTCCTTAAAGGGCCCTCTTAAGATAAATATAAAACATGTCATGTTAGGGTGTGCTCACAATGACCTGGGATAATCCATTGATATCCTGTATGATATAGTGATATGATATCCTACATGAATTTGGAAAAAAAACTATCACAGGAAACTAGAAACTTATGGGAGATAGTGACTATTAAAGTGTTTGTTAACCCCCCCCCCCCCCCCCCAAAAAGGATCCTGTTCCCTTAAAGCATGTTATACAGCACAGTGCTTGTGCTGTGTATTTTAGCCCCCTGTATCACCTTAAATACCTGGCTAATCCTGCCAGTTTCTACCCACCCGTCTGTACACTGACCATGATATATCAGGGCTGCTGAGCCCTGGTACCATGGTCAGTGTACATGCCTCCAACATATGCTGCAATCTGCAACTCTCCCTGTGTCTCCTCTGTCCTCCTCCCCCCTCCCCTACCTGTCTGTCTCTTTTTAACATAGCTATTTGTCTAATTTATCTTATGTTTATTTCCTGGAACATTGTGGGGTGGCCTTATTTGGCTTGCCCTGCACTCTTCCACAGTTAAATATTTTAACCTGTAAACAATTATATAGAATCATATGTTGTATGTCTATTTTGCATCAAATATCCTAAGCTTGTAGGAAAGCTGATATCAGCTGCCTAAAAGGAGATTATATCATTTTAATGAGCCAGCTAGTCTGCTCAGGCTAGAGAAGGGCTAATTTTATCTCTCTGGTGGCTTGTGTGCTGTTTGCAGGGCTTTGACCTCCTCCCTGTGTCATATAAAATGGGGGAAGGCACTGCCCAGATGAGTCCTGCCACATGAGAAGCAGCAAGAGGCAGATGGAGGAACATGTACCCCCCTTACAGCATTGATGATGTCTGGATGGAGAGTGCAAAGAAAGCTGATGTGGGGCTGCTGTGCCTTGTGGTCCCACAATAGACTGGAGCATTGCCAAGTATGGACTTCCACAAGTTAATGGACTTTCTCCATTCAATGGAATGCCAGGGCGGCCACTAAACAGACAGTCAGATTTTGGATGTTCTGGACTTCATTTGCACTTTATTATGTTACTTTGCAAGGCTTTTAATAAAGCTTATTAACTGTGTTGAGCCTGGTCTGATGTTTCTAAATTGGCATATGAGTGTCATATGGCTGACATGCTAAACTACTGGGCCTGTAATAGCACTAGAAAAGTACGAAGTACACTACACTACTGTGTCAAGTGAATGTACCAAAAAGGAGCAAGGTTGTTAATAATGCCGCATACACACGACCGGACTTTTCGTCTGTATTTGTCTGTATGCTAGTCCGACGGACGAAAACCAACACTAGGGCAGCTTTTTGCTACTGGCTATGAACTTCCTTATTCTAGTCCGATCGTACGTCAACACGTTCGAATCCGTCAGACTTTTGGAGTGATCGTGTGTGAGCAAGTCCGTTTGTTTGAAAGTCCGGCGCACCTCTGCTGCAAACCGTCGGAAAGACTGTCGGACCTAGTGCGTCAAAGTCCAGTCATGTGTATGTGACATAAGAGTAACTAAAACACAACAGAAGACACTAAGTAGCCAGTCGAGGTGTAGTATCTGGGGAAGGTGAGGCATACTCCTAGAATTTCCACCTCCCAAAGCAACCGTGAGCATACCGGTGTCAAGGAATACCTTAGCCTAATTGGTTGTATGAAAGAAGATGAGTTAACTTAGCACACACATGCTCTATGTTTTTGGTGGGGTTTCATTCCATTACTGGAACTGAGGTAGCAGAATTATGCTGGCTGATGGAGTGGCGTGGTGTGGTTGAGCTCTCAGCCCTAAATGCAAAATATATAACACTCTGAAAGTATTGTATGTGGCCATATGTTGGCCATCGCTGCCAGGAAAAAAAAGAGCATCAGGCCCTGGTAGAGAAGATCTCCAAATTAGAAATGCAACAGAAAAGTTCACTACCGAGGAAAGCAGACGCTGACCTGGTGGATGCACAGATGCTGCTACAGGAGGAGCTTTACAAAAGGGCTAGAAAGGGGTAAATGCTAACACACAAATTATTCTATGAGCAAGGTAATAAACCAGGGAAACTCTTGTCAAAATTCATGCACAAACACACCCTTGCCTCGACGGTCCACCATGTAGTGGATAAGCATGGAGTCACTTACTCCAAGAATGAGGAGATAGCCCGACAGTTTTGCTCCTTCTACAGCAAGCTTTACAACATTAAATCAAACAAACATAATCCCGTCACAGCAAAAACTTGAGCAGACCCGATAAAAGACTTTCTCCGCAAGTATAGTCCCCAGGCATTATCAGGAAAGGACTGGCAGGCTTTGGAGACCCTGCTGTTGTCAGAAGAATGGGAAGCTGCATTAAAGGCCACAAAACCTGGCAAAAGTCCAGATGGCTTCATGGCACAATATTATAAGTCACTCGCAGATCTTCTGGTGCCGGGCTTTCTCAAAGGACCCCATAGCATAGAAGCCTACTGGAGGCATACATATCAGTAATACCTAAAGAAAATAAGGATCCCTACCGACCGATCTCACTTCTTAATGTAGACGTGAAGTTATTTTCCAAAATTCTCGCTAACTGACTCTCTCATCGCATACCGTCCTGGGTGGGGTTGGACCAGGTGGGATTTGTTCCTGGCAGGGAAGCCAGTGACAATACCATTAAGGCCCTTAACCTACATCATTGGCTCACCGTCTCTCAACACCAAGGCTTTTTTCTGGCGACGGATGCAGAGAAGGCTTTCGATCGGGTGGCCTGGGACTACATGGACGCAGTATTGAAGGCCATTGGTCTGGGAAAATGTATGCGAGCCTTTGTTGGCGCATTGTACACAAACCCTACTGCCAGAGTCCAGGTCAATGGCCACCTGTCAGAAACCTCCCCCATCCATAATGGCACCAGACAAGGTTGCCCCTTCCCCCCTACTATACATCCTCACTTTGGAACTGCTATTACGTTGTATACGAGCTAATCCAAACATAAAAGGTATCAAGGTGAACCAGAGGGAATACAAACTTGCAGAATTTGCAGATGATGTCTTGCTTTTTCTTTTATCCCCCTTGACATCCTTGCCCAACCTGATGCAGGTTCTTGACCAATTAAAACTCATCTCAAACCTAAAAATAAACTACTCAGAATTGTTTGCGCTTAATGTGTCATTGCCCTCCAGAGTAGTGCATCTATGCCAAGAGAGTTTCCCCTTCCGTTGGAAGATGGATGCGATCACTTACTTATACAACTGCCTAGTGAGCTAAAGTCCCTATATGACGAAAATTTTACAGCTGAGCTGAAAAGTATACAACAGGACCTCCTTAAATGGGATGCACCCACAATCTCCTGGTTTGAACATGCTGCAATCCTAAAAATGGTTCTTCCCCGCATCCTATGTAAGCTACAAATGATCCAGATCAAATTGCCACCCTCTTTCTTTGCAGCATATAAGAAAATGTGTAGGTAATTTTTATGGGGATCTAAGATGGCGTAAATTAGCTGGGTGAAATTGGTGCTACCAAAAACTGATGGGGGCATAGGTCTCCCAGACCTGCAAAGGTATTATTGGGCGGTCCATCTAACACGGGTGGTAGACTAGTGGATACATAGGCAATGTAAGGGGTGGATGCATCTGGAACATTTGATTCCAGGCGCTGAGCTTAACTCCATCCCCTGGCATGCTAGGAAACGTGCCATCTGCAGTCCAATCACAACCTTTTGTGGGTGCTACGCTCCTAGCATTTGATAGGGCTTGTGGGGTCCATGCAATCTCAGCTAAAGAGTGCTCCATCCCTCGCATTAGGGGAAATCCAGAATTCCCATCGGGGATGGACAGATCTTACCTGGAGGCGGAGTGGCCCTACACAGAAATGCAAGCCAAACACTTCTTCTCTAGAGGTAGATTTCTCTACCAAAGTGAGCTTGCTGCCTTATCACGAAACAAATCATTCCCTTTCCTGGCCTACTTACAGCTGAAGCACTTCCTAGACAACCCGACCAAAAGGGGAAACTTCACAAAAACTCCTACAGCCTTTGAACTGCTGTGCTCTAGCTCGTCTCCCCAGAGGCACGTGATCTTGGTGCTCTATGCCTCAATGGTCAAGGAACCCCACGATTTTAAACATGTGGAACATGCCTTTTGGGAGGCTCAGATGGGCAGGGCGATCAATAAAAGGAAAATGGGTACAAAATTAAAACATGTTGGTTTAGAACACCTGACCTCCAGAAGTTCTACCTGACTGTGACAGATCAATGCTGGAGGTCTGAACAGGACCGAGGCACCTTTCTTTACATTTGATGGAAGTGTCCACTGATTCAGCCATACTGGCGCAGGGTGCATGATGTGATGACTGTGATCTCTTCTCTACTCACCAGCACAGTATCTTCTCCACCTGTCCAAAATACCTAAAAAAAGATACTATAAGTCTGTAGCAATGCATATGATCAATGCCACGAGGCTATGCTTGCCAGTTCACTGGAGATCGACATCACCACCCTCGTGAAAGAATGGGTGATGCGCATCAATCACATGGCAGCGATAGAGGAGCTGATCCATATTGCACAAGGCAGGGCATCCAGCTATTCTAATACATGAGAAGCTTGGCTTAAGTATTGTAACTCTCCAGGATACCAAGATCTAACGCAGGACAATGGTTAAATGGTTCTCCGGTGGCAGTCCCCGATAGGGCCATAAACGGAAAACACTATGATTTAGAGGCTATCATGGGTTAAAGGCTGGGTGTAGATGGAGAGGGTAGCTGGTGGTCTCCCCACCCCCTCTCCTGACATCTGCCCTTGAATACGTGTTCTTCCCCTTCCCCTGATCTCCCCTCTTCCCCACCCAACCTCTACCCCTCCATCTCCCCCCCCCTTTTTTTTTTCTTCTCTGTCTATCTTTTCTTCTCTGTGTTAATCCAAACCTGACAGAAGGGAGAGTCTGGGGGGAGAGGGCTTGCTTAGCAGTGGGCTCCTCCTCCCATTCTCCCCATATCATGATGTCGGGCAGGAGTAGAATATGAACCTTGAAAGCTCCCACGACCTTCTATCTCCTTTAACAGGATTATAAGGAAGGTATGCCATCCACAATGACACTATCCCGTAAAAGCACCTGGGCAAGTGCCCTAGGAATCTCCATAGCATGAAAAGGGGCTTGTTTTACATGTAAGAAGACCCAAGGGTCCTTACTGTGATGAAGGAGTGATGGGATTTTGTTACCCATGGGGTCTTGCAGCCCTATTGTTAGCACTGTTCATACTTGTTCCTGTTGATATTTCTGTAATGTCACTTGACTTAAGCAATAAAATCTTTATGGAAAAAAAAAAAACACTCTGAAAGTAGATCAACTCTTGGAAGAAGGATTTGGCGTTATACTTGCAGTGCCAGCTCATCCATAATTTGGGAGATTGCCTTAATGTTAGACTTTCACATGACCATAGTTCCTGCCTGGTCCTGGGTGCAAAAGGTATGGGAGCATCTTTGTCACATTTGGCGGATGTAGGGCAGCCTATTTAAGCAAAAGGGCTGCCCTATACACCTATACAAATAGGGCTTTCTTTTGGTGGTATTTGATCACCTCTGCATTTTTTTTTTTGCGCTATAAACAAAACTATATTTTTTACTTTTTGCTATAATAAATATTCCCAAAAATGTAAAAAAAATAAAAATATTCATCAGTGTAGGCCAATATATATCCTTTAACATATTTTTGGTAAAAATCGCAATAAGCGTATATTGATTGGTTTGCCAAAAAAGTTATAGCGTCTGCAAACTATGGGAAAGATTTATCGCATTTTTATGGCATTTTTATTATTATTTTTTTTTTTACTAGTAATGGCGGTGATCTGCGATTTTTAGCAGTACTGCGACATTGCGATGGACAGATCAGAGACTTTTGACACTTTTTTGGGACCATTGGCATTTATACAGTGATCAGTGCTCTAAAAATGAACTGATTACTGTGTAAATGTCATTAGCAAGGGAGGGGTTAACACTAGAGGGTGATCAAGGGGTTCATTGTGTGCTCCCTCAGTGTGTTATAACTGTATGGGGATAGGATTGACTAGGAGAGGAGACATATAATTTTTCCTACTTAGTAGGAACAAACAATATGGCTCCTCTCCTCTGACAGCACAGGAATTTGTGTGTTTATACACATAATTCCCATGCTGATGTCATGCACGCAATCACACGTGGCCAGCGTCGAACATGTCCACCGGCCATGCGCATCGGGTCCACTCAGCTGCATGCACCCTCTGGTGGCCAAAAAAGGGTAGGATGTACCGATAAGGGATTTTGCCCATGGGAGCTATTTTGCCACGGTATATCTGCGTGACATGGTCGGGAACCGGGTACAGAGTCAGACTCAAATAGGTCCAGTTTAACCAGAAGCTCTTTGCCTTCAACAATGGTAAAATTTGTGTAAGTGGTGCCATCATGTGGTACAGTCAATGTGAATGGAAATTCCCAGTTATAATGGATTCATGATGTATCTTCTTTCATTTCATTTTCATCCAATTAAGGGTGACTGGGGAATATTTGGATTTTGGGGCTATCCATTTCAGTGTTAGGAGTATTCACAGAGGCACAGAAGACATTTTTACAAGATAATCCTTCATGCATATGATCACATCACGTGATGGTTTGGGGGGGGGGGGGGGGTTGGGATGTAGAGCATAGTGAATTCTGTAACAGGTAGAGGATGATAATGGCATCTCAGAAAGGAGAGTGTGAAAAAGCTTAGAGACGGATTGCATGAACAAGGTAACTGTAGCACTGACCGCCGAAGGAGCAGCTGATTTTATTGGGCTTACCGTTACCTTCTTGACCTTGTGTATGTCTAAGGCCGCGTACACACGCGCGGACTGTTCGCCCAACCTTGTTCGGCAAACAGTTTCATCAAACAGTCCGCTCAAAATTTGCATGAGCGGACTTGCCCACACACGAGCGGACTGTTTGACGAACAAGGTTGGGCAAACAGTTCGCTCAACTTTTGAAATGAACGGACTCGCCCACGTAAGGAGGAGGCAAATCCGCCCATTTCAAGCGCGTGTACAGGTAGGCGGGGCCCGCGAAGGAGACGTCGCGGGCTCCGCCGCCTGGAATGGGCTTAAAGGGGAACCCCAACGCCGAAAAAAATCGGCGTGGGGGTTCCCCCCAAGTCCACACCAGACCCTTGTCCGAGCACGCTACCCGGCCGGCCAGGAAAGGGGGGCGAGCGAGCGCGCCCCCCCTCCTTAGCCGTACCAGGCCGCGTGCCCTCAACATGGGGGGTGCCTTGGGGAAGGGGGGGCCGCGCGGCCCCCCCACCCCAAAGCACCTTGTCCCCATGTTGATGAGGACAAGGGCCTCTTCCCGACAACCCTGGCCGTTGGTTGTCGGGGTCTGCGGGCGGGGGGCTTATCGGAATCCGGGAGCCCCCTTTAAGAAGGGGGCCCCCGGATACCGGCCCCCCACCCTATGTGAATGAGTATGGGGTACAATGTACCCCTACCCATTCACCTGTGAAATAAAGTACAAATAAAAACACAACACAGGGGAAAAAAATATTTTATTGCACAGCCGGGGGTCTTCCGTCTTCGGGGGTCTTCTCGCCGGACTCCTCCGCTATGTGTGTGTAGCTCTTTTGCCAGCGGAGGAGTCCGGCTTTCTTCCTCCCCGCCGCCGGCCTCTTCTCCCGACTTCGGGGGTCTTGTCCCCCTCTTCGGTTCTTCTGCCGGGCCACCGCGCCTGGTCCGGTGGCCCGGTCTTCTGTCGCCGTCTTCCGTTCTTCTGTCGCCGCCTTCGGTTCTTCTGCCGGGCCACCGCGCCTTCTTGTAGCTCTTTTACAGGCGGTGGCCCGGTCTTCTGTCGCCGCTGTCGCCGCTGTCGCCTTCCGTTCTTCTTCTTGTTCTTCTTGTTCTTCTTGTTCTTTTCCAGGAGATGTTGACACGTCGCTCCCTCCGGCCGGAATGCCAGAGCCGCCCTGCGCTGTGACTTATATAGTGACAATGGGGCGGTGTCACATGGTATATGTCACATGGGTTGGTCACATGGTGACCCCGCCCCCTTACGATGTCATAGTCCCCATGTGACATCAACCCATGTGACCAACCCATGTGACATATACCATGTGACACCGCCCCATTGTCACTATATAAGTCACAGCGCAGGGCGGCTCTGGCATTCCGGCCGGAGGGAGCGACGTGTCAACATCTCCTGGAGAAGAACAAGAAGAACAAGAAGAACAAGAAGAAGAACGGAAGGCGACAGCGGCGACAGCGGCGACAGAAGACCGGGCCACCGCCTGTAAAAGAGCTACAAGAAGGCGCGGTGGCCCGGCAGAAGAACCGAAGGCGGCGACAGAAGAACGGAAGACGGCGACAGAAGACCGGGCCACCGGACCAGGCGCGGTGGCCCGGCAGAAGAACCGAAGAGGGGGACAAGACCCCCGAAGTCGGGAGAAGAGGCCGGCGGCGGGGAGGAAGAAAGCCGGACTCCTCCGCTGGCAAAAGAGCTACACACACATAGCGGAGGAGTCCGGCGAGAAGACCCCCGAAGACGGAAGACCCCCGGCTGTGCAATAAAATATTTTTTTCCCCTGTGTTGTGTTTTTATTTGTACTTTATTTCACAGGTGAATGGGTAGGGGTACATTGTACCCCATACTCATTCACATAGGGTGGGGGGCCGGTATCCGGGGGCCCCCTTCTTAAAGGGAGCTCCCGGATTCCGATAAGCCCCCCGCCCGCAGACCCCGACAACCAACGGCCAGGGTTGTCGGGAAGAGGCCCTTGTCCTCATCAACATGGGGACAAGGTGCTTTGGGGTGGGGGGGCCGCGCGGCCCTCCCTTCCCCAAGGCACCCCCCATGTTGAGGGCACGCGGCCTGGTACGGCTCGGGAGGGGGGGCGCGCTCGCTCGCCCCCTTTCCTGGCCGGCCGGGTAGCGTGCTCGGACAAGGGTCTGGTGTGGACTTTGGGGGAACCCCCACGCCGATTTTTTTCGGCGTTGGTGTTACCCTTTAAGCCCATTCCAGGCGGCGGAGCCCGCGACGTCTCCTTCGCGGGCCCCGCCTACCTGTACACGCGCTCGAAATGGGCGGACTTTCCGAGCGGGAACAGTCCGCTCATTTCGAAAGTACAGCGGACAGGCCCACACACGGGCGGACTGTTCGCTCAAACACAGTTTCAGCGGACAGTTTTTCGGAATTTCCGAAAGACCTTGTCCGTCCAACTGTCCGCTGAAACTGTCCGCTGAAAGCCCACACACGAGCGGACTGTCCGCCCAAACACTGTTCAGCGGACAAGGTTGGGCGAACAGTCCGCCCGTGTGTACGCGGCCTAAGGGTTTCCCGAGGTAGATGGCCCAAGAACTGCAGAGACTGATGCCAGATCCTCTTAAGGGATTTTTATTTGCAAAAAATAATAAACAAACACAGTCTCTCAAAGTAGGGTTTAGGTAGGAAAGTCCAGATACTCTTGAACTAAATCAAACAGACAAAAGGAGTCTCTCACATTAGGAAATCCAGAGAATAGCCATTCACAGCTGGATCCTCACCCTTATCGGATAGTCCTTCACTCACCAGGCCTAGCAGCCAACAGGGTGTTTAAATCAAACAAAGTCTCTGCCACAGACTTGTTGTAGAACACTTGAATAAAGTCTCTGCCACTGGCTTGCTGTAGAGCACTTGAATAAAACTGAAAGATTTAGACAACTCAGAGAACCCTCGTACGGTACCAGTATCTTGCAGCCGGTCCGGCGATACCATACGAGACCAGATTCGCTTGGGGTCTTTCAACTTAGCCTCCAGGCTCCTGCTGAGAATCCAACCTTTGCATGGCCTTCTCCCGAAGAGTCCTCCCCTGGATGCTTCCACAGCTGCTGGGCCTCTCCACAAACCGAGATGGCACAGATCACCTTTGAATCCTTCTTTCAGTTACTTTGCCTCGGGCCAGCCAGCCCCTAGACTTGGAGTCGGGTGGATCCGCACCCCAGGGCAATGAGAGCCCTGGTGGCTGGTCAGGAGGACCAGGATGAAACAGTCAAAAAGCACTTCTGGACCGGTACCCTGAAGCACGTGACATCAGCGCCTTAAGTACCCTCTCCCAGAATGCACAGCAAGAGTGACACTCCCACTGGGCTGGTTCTGAGAGAGAACTGACACTCAATGCACCCAACTGGACTGCGTTCTAGGCACCTGCCAGGGATGACAGCGCCACCTATGGTCAAGCAAAACACAATGCAATCCAGCCAGACTGGTACTGAGACCAAAATTTAGAGTAATTAAACCCAAAACCAAACTGCGGTTCCAGGAAGATTAAATGCAAAAAAAACACATAGCGTGTGGTCTTCAGGAGCCAGCGCTACATAACCATTTCTGGAATGCCACTAATCCGTAGATTATTGTGGCTGTTATAATTATCCAGATCCCCATTTGAGATTTATTATATGAGAAGCTTTCAGCAAGAGCCTCAAATTATTTCTGTAAATCATTGTGAGGCACAGATAGTTCATCATGTTTGGTTTCCAGCAAGTCATCAATAGGACCGCCTAGAGCTGCTATCTCCTGGGTGAGTGTGCTGGCTTCTCATATATGGCAGATAAGCTGGCATCCAAGTCAACCTTTGCAAATTGAGGGGAGTACTCATTGTCTCTGTGGCTGTCGCTGGTCTCAGACTAAGCCACCAGAGGCTGAGGAGCTCTGCCGGATCTAAGCACCATATTGGGACATTCTCCTCTTCTTGGTGTAAATATGTGGTGAGTGAGTGATTTGAAGGGTAACCTTGTGCCTTCTTGCTCATCAGCATGCATGAGGTTATCCCACAGGGTACATAGTGGCAATGACATGATTTGATGCTTAATAACCCTGGGGTGATGGCTTTTATCCCTGGGTCTGGTGGAGCAGCTACAAGAAGTGTCTGTCTCGCATTTTGCAATGCATGCCCCCCTTATTGTATTTTTTAACATTTAATAACAGAAAACACAAGGAATGTTTGCATCATCTACCATAGATTCCTGATTAGCTCTGAATGCTCACATGCAATTTAATGTAACATTCCTCATTACTGCATTTTATGTTTAGACCCCTTTCACACCACACCGCCCATTGCGTCGGCGTAGGATTTGCGGCGGATTTCTGGTGCATTTCGGCCACTAGCACTTTTACCCCCCCGCTAGCGACCAAGAAAGGGTTAAAACCGCCGGCAATACGCGGCAATAGTGGCATTTTGCCAGCGGTATTACAGCGCCGCCCCATTGATTTCAATAGGAAGCAGCAGTGGAGGAGCGGTAAACACACCGCTCCTTCACCGTTCCAAAGAAGCTGCTGGCAGGACTTTTTTCTGACGTCCTGCCAGCGCACCACTGTAGTGTGAAAGCCCTCATGCTTTCACACTACACACAATGGTGCAGCTTCTTTAGGGCGGATTGCAGGCGCTATTTCTAACGCTATAGCGCCTGCAAAATGCCCTGGTGTGAAAGGGGTCTTAGGGTAGGAGAATAAATGGTGTGTTGATGTATTTTATGGCTATAATCCAGGCCAGTGTTTCTCAACTCCAGTCCTCAAGGCGTACCAACAGGTCTTTTTTTTCAGGATTTCCCTCAGATTAAATGGCTGTGGTAATTACTAAGGCAGTTCAACTGATTAAATCACCTGTGCAAAATAATGGAAAGCCTGAAAACACTACCTGTTGGAGCACCTTGAGGACTGGAGTTGAGAAACACTGATACAGGCTATAATAGCAATACTTTTGGTTCTATTTATAAATGTTTTACCCCAACTTTCTATCTAAAATGCACAACTTTTCTAAAGGTATTTAATGGGAAAATTTGTAAATCCTGGGTTAAAGTTGTATAAAAATATTTATAGATTGATCCAACTATGTAGCTTTGCTTCCCATTACATTACTGTATTCCCCAGTGTTGCATAACAAGTTTCATTTCACTCTTTTTTTATATTGCATTATCATTACCAATGAGATACTAATCTATTTTGAGAGAATATTATACAAAATATGAACACCTTAAGCATGAAGGGTTCCTGAATAAGTCAAATATCCACAGCATTAAAATCAATGCAGAACACATGGAATATTGACATTGATCCTACTGCAGTGGTCTGTTAGCACTCTGCAACTTCAAATGGATAGAAACAGGTGCCACAGACTTCAGCTTACATATATACACACATCTCACCAAGATTGTGTAAATCTTTAAAACTACTTCAAACTCCAGTCTCTGAATAAAAAGCCACAAGGCACAAAAAATCAAAGAACACTTTCAATTGAAGTCATACATCAAACATGCTATAGACTTGTTGGTTAGATTAAAAATGGGCACAGAAATGAAAAATAAATCATAAACTTCAAAGATCATCTATTTTTTTCCTATGTAGATTAAAATGATGAAGGAGATGGGTGTGATATAAATGTCATTTTGTTTTAATATGAGCTTTGTTATGGGTTGTAAGAGATCCCTAACCAAAATTTATTTGTGACATATACTGTAAAGTGTTTATATAATAAGTTCAAAAATAAATTACAGCATAAAATAATTCAAATGCTCTATATACTTGCTCAGCAATACTGGTATTAGGCCTTAACATTTTTCCCTTTAATTTCTTTTATCTCTTTTTAACAACATTTGCTAAACAATCCACCATGGAAGTATATACCTTCGCTCAGTGATGACCTTTATTTTTTACCAAGCAAACGTCTGCTTGATGTCTTTTGGTTTTGATAGTCATGGTGGTGAATGAGTTTTTAAAGCAGATGAGAAGTCTGACATTGCTATATTACTATTTTATTCGATACAATATATAATTATACTGGATTACTAAAAAGCACACACATTTTAAATAGACAGGTATACCATGTGATCCATGTAGATTAAAATGATAAAGGATATGTGTGTGATGAAAATGTACATTTATTTCAATATTAGCTTTGTTATGGGTTGTAAGAGACCCTGAACCAAAATGAATTTGTGACATATAAGTGTTCATACAATAAGAGATTCAAAAATAAATAATAGCATATACAATAGCAAGTAATGCAAATTCAAATGCTCTATATACTTGCTCAACAATGATGGTATTAGGCCTTAAAATTTTTCTCCTTGATCTCTTTTTATCTCTTTTTAACAACATTACTAAACAATTAAATATGGAAGTATACTATATACAGTATATCTTCGCCCAGTGATGACCTCCATTTTGTACCAATCAAACTTCTGCTTGGTGTCTTTTGGTGTCGATGGTCAAAATGGTGAGTGTGTTTTTAAAACAGATGAGAAGTTTGAGAATGCTATATTACTATTTTATTTGATACAATCTATTATTATACTGGTTTACTGAATTGCAACTTTATTTTAAATAGACGGGTATACCACATGATCCATAGTAGCAAATCAAGTTATATGCTATGTATATAAAATGGACAACAATATAAGTCCAGGCAAAACAAAGACATCTATCCATCTAAAAAGACAATAATACTCAATACATTTTAAAACAAACATTTACAAAAAGAAATATATACTATATTTAGAATATACTATATACTGTATATATACTATATATTGTAATTCTCATGTAACCACTTAATGTGAAGCATGTGGAGCTGGTATATCCAAAGATCCTCATGCTGATTTAATCTAAGCACCCTGTCACCACCCTTCTTTGACATAAGTTAGATAGATACCTGTTCTAATATTTGAAAACTTTGAAAATAAAATGTATGGGCACATTACACAAAATGCTAAATAATTCTGTCGGTTTTTTCATATGAATAGTTTATACCTATAGATTTTGCCATAAATTGACCATATACACAAAATTTAATTATCCTGTCACTCATGTCACTGTGACAAGAAGTAAGGAAAAATCCCTTCCAGGTTTTTTTCCATGAAGCAATGAATTCATTTTGTATGTGTGTTGCATTAAGGTAGCCCTTAAACAAATGGACTACCAACACACCTTAATGTATTTAACATCACGCACTGCATTTTTTTCTAGGGCTACCATGTATTACACTGTGTAAAAATGCAGGTGCATTGCCTTTAAGAAAAATGCCATGCAGTGGAGCAAAGCATGCTACTACACCCTGCAGTAGAACATGTGCTACCACAAAGTAAAAGTAAAAAAAGAGGTACAATGCTTGTCTCATTGTGGAGATTTCCCAACATTTGGCATTTTCTTCTACTTTTGCTTTCAGTGATAACAAATAGAGAGAGTGAATTTCCATAATGAGGGCACAGACAGCAATAAAAAGCTGATAGGATCTCTAATCACTCCACTCTATCGAAAACTCAAAAACAAAGATTTTGCCTTTAGTTATACTTTAAACCTTTTTTTCTCTAGACACAAAGAGTAACCCCTGTCCTATACAATGACATTAAAGTGCATAATTTTGCACCATATTATTATGAGGTTCCCAAGCCTTGTTGCCTTTCACTAAACACTGAACAGTTCCCCAGCATCCTTTTTGCTAGAGAAAAAAAACAAATCTTCAGTGGTTTAACCACTTAAGGACAGCCGCATGTAAATGTACGTCGGCACAATGGCACCGACAGGCACAAGCACGTACAAAGTGATCTCATTACAGCTGATCACATGTGGCGGAAGTGATCTCATTTCCGCCCACATTATAGGGAATCTTGCCCTTAACTGACATGGTCAATGGAAGCTCAGAGCGGGGGGGAGTTAATTGTACACAGTGCTATTTAATGCGGTGAGTCAGTACGCCGCCTGTGCCCCTGGAAGACGTTACCTATAACGAAACGGCGTAGGGAGGAGCGACGTACTGACGTCACCGTGATCTACGCTGGACCCGGAAGCGACGGGCAGCGTTACTAAGCCGGCCGGCGAATTTGTTTGTTTTACAAAGCAAAGTTTTTTCTACTTGATGTAAGTGCAATCTTTTTTATTATATTAAATTTCGTGACTATATCACACTATGGCGATTCCTTTCGTTATTATATGTGCTGGGCAATGAGCAGTGTGGCCGTAGGATTTTTCTAACCATTGGAATAAGCGGTGTGGCCGTAGGATTCTTCTAACCATTTGAACCAAGCGCTTAAAGAGGATACACCCTCCATGCAGTCCTGACTCAGAGGAAGCGTTTTTGATTTGGCGATATCTGGTCTCTGAGATGGGATCAGTGTAGCTGGTAAGCGGCAGTAGTGTTGGTGGTGGAAGTCCTCTTTTTTCCTGCAAACTCTGATGACACTTTTCCTATATCGGTGTGGTGTGTTTAAAATACGTTGGAGATTACAAGCAAAACATTTTTTGTTGATGGGATGATGGACTAATATTTGAACATTAGTATATGCATTTCCCTGTCTGCACTTTGTTAATATTTTTTGATTTCATGCTTTATTTATTCACTCATTTGCTTCACATAGCATTTATCGGATCAGTATAGCGCAGCTTATTTGGGAATACGTACTTGTACGTGCTTGCCTTCCAGCGGGTGGGGGGTCCAATCGGACCCCCTCCCGCTGGCTGCGGCGGTCCGTTTCGCTTCAGGAGCGATCCGGGATGAGGGGATGGCTTGGTTTCTGGCCATCCCCTCTCGATCGCTCCTGGCTTATGAGAAGCTTCCCCCACCTGTGTAGTGTAAACACAGGCAGGGAGGAAGTGATGTCATTCTCCTTGGGGCGGTCTTTTTGACCGGACTGCGAGGAGAACACATAGTAAGTGCACCAAACACTACACTGACATGTAGGTACACATAGGCACACAAATCACCCCCCATATACTACCTAATAAAAGTTTAACCCCGTGATTGCCCTTAGTTAACCCTTTCACCCCCTTTTGCCAGTGTCACTAAGCGATCGTTTTTCTGATCGCTGCATTAGTGTCACTGGTGCTGCTAGGTAGCTAGTTATTTTTTATGTTCAACGCCAGGTTTTTATAGCATTAGGTACCCCCATATACTACCCAATAAAGGTTTTAACCCCCTGATTGCCCCTAGTTAACCCTTTCACCAGCGATCACCATATAAGTGTCACTGGTGATGCTGGATAGCCAGTTAGTTATTTAGTTATTTAGGTTCCCCGTCAGGTTTTTATATAGCGTCCGGGACCCCCATATACTACCTAATAAAGGTTTTAACCCCCTGATTGCCCCAGGTAACCCTCTCACCCCCTTTTGCCAGTGTCACTAAGCAATCGTTTTTCTGATCGCTGCATTAGTGTCACTGGTGCCGCTAGGTAGCTAGTTATTTTTTATGTTCACCGCCAGGTTTTATAGCGTTAGGTACCCCCATATACTACCTAATCAAGATTTTAACCCCTGATTGCCCCTAGAGTTAACCCTTTCACCAGCAATCACAGTATAAGTGTCACTGGTGACGCTGGTTAGCCAGTTAGTTATTTAGGTTCCCCGTCAGGTTTTTATATACTGACAGGGACCCCCATATACTACCTAATAAAGATTTTAATCCTCTGATTGCCCCTAGTTAACCATTTCACCAGTGATCACCATATAAGTGTTACGGGTGACTCTGGTTAGTTTGCTTTTTATAGCATCAGGGCACCCACCATTTATTACCCAATAAAGGTTTATCCCCCTGATCACCTGGTGGGTGATATCAATTAGGTTTTAGGGTCAGGGTCTGCGTCGCCCCAGGCAGCACTAGGTTAGTGCCAGTACCGCTAACACCAACGCGCAAAGCATACACCTCCCGTAGTGGTATAGAATCTGAACAGATTAATATCTGATCTGATCAGTTCTATACTAGCGTCCCCAGCAGTTTAGAGTTCCAAAAAATGCATTGTTAGCGGGATCAGCCCAGATACCAGCTAGCACCTGCGTTTTGCCCCTCCGCCCAGCCCACCCAAGTGCAGTATCGATTGATCACTGTCACTTACAAAACACTAAACGCATAACTGCAGCGTTTGCAGAGTCAGGCCTGATCCCTGCGATCGCTAACAGTTTTTTTGGTAGCGTTTTATATTTAAATCCTGAAGGCAGTGCTTGGTTTTCGGGGTCCTGTACCCGGCTAGGCTCCCAAAAAGTCCCCCACATGTGGTATCCCCATACTCAGGGGAAGCAGCAGAATTTATTTTGGGGTGTAATTTCACTTATGCCCATAGCATGTGTGAGCAATGTATCATTTAGTGACAACTTTGTGCAAAAAAAAAAAAATTGTAATATTCCTGCAACTTGTGGCAAAATATAAAATATTTCATGGACTCAACATGCCTTTCAGTAAATAGCTTGGGGTGTCTACTTTCCAAAATGGGGTCATTTGAGGGGGGTTGTGCTATTTTGGCATTTTATGGCCTTCGAAACTGTGATAGGTAGTGAGGAGTGAAATCAAAAATTTGCACCCTTAGAAATCCTGAAGGCAGTGATTGGTTTTCGGGGTGCCGTACACGGCTAGGCTCCCAAAAAGTCCCACATATGTGGTATCCCCATACTCAGGAGAAGCAGTAGAATATATTTTGGGGTGCAATTCAACATATAACTATGGCATGTGTGAGCAATATATCATTTAGTGACAACTTTTTGTAAACTTTTTTTGTGTCATTATTCAATCACTTGGGTCAAAACAAAGATATTCAATGGGCTCAACATGCCCCTCAGCAATTTCCTTGGGGTGTCTACTTTCCAAAATGGGGTCATTTGGGGGGGGGGGTTGTGTTATTTTGGCATTTTATGGCCTTCGAAACTGTGATATGTAGTGAGGAGTGAAATCAAAAATTTGTACCCTTAGAAATCCTGAAGGCAGTGATTGGTTTTCGGGGGGCCGTATGCGGCTAGACTCCCAAAAAGTCAGGAGAAGCAGCAGAATATATTTTGGGGTGCAATTCCACATATAACTATGGCATGTTTGAGCAATATATCATTTAGTGACAACTTTTTGTAAACTTTTTTTTTTTGTGTCATTATTCAATCACTTGGGACAAAAAAAAATATTCAATGGGCTCAACATGCCCCTCAGCAATTTCCTGGGGGTATCTACTTTCCAAAATGGGGTCATTTGGGGGGGGGGGTTGTACTGCCCTGCCATTTTAGCACCTCAAAAAATGAGATAGGCAGTCATAAATTAAAAGCTGTGTAAATTCCAGAAAATGTACTCTAGTTTGTAGACGCTATAACTTTTGCGCAAACCAATAAATATATGCTTATTGGAATTTTTTTTACTAAAGACATGTGGCTTAATACATTTTGGCCTAAATGTATGACTAAAATTTAGTTTATTCGATTTTTCTTATAACAAAAATTAGAATATATATATTTTTTTAAATTTTCAGTCTTTTTCCTTTTATATCGTAAAAAATAAATATCGCAGAGGCAATCAAATACCATCAAAAGAAAGCTCTATTTGTGGAAAGAAAAGGACGCAAATTTCATTTGGGTACAATATTGCATGACTGCGCAATTACCAGTTAAAGCAATGCAGTGCGAAATTGTAAAAAGACCTCTGGTCCTGACATTTGGTCCGGGGCTTAAATGGTTAAATTGAATGTACCGTGGTACATCATTTTATACAGATATGAACGATCACAATTTAAAACAATAGCTAACATGAGTAAATGTGTTGGTACATTTTAAAACATTAAAGTTGATTTAGGCAAATCCAAATCGAAAGGCAAATCCACACTTGGAAGCACAGTCACTATAAATCTGAGGGGAAGATCTGAAGTGTTTTAATTTTTTTTAGGGTCCACGTGATTAAGATATGGCAATGGTATGTCATATTCTTAAACTTATTTTGAGACAAAAAGGTGTCCCTTTTTTTAAAATATCAGAACATTAGGCAATATGCACCACAACATATGCAACTGGTTTTGTTTTTAAGCATTTTGATGTAATATTTATGCCATATGCTTTTTGTTAGTTATTGTTATTTTGATTTTGAATTGATTTGATCTCCTTTTCTTTAAAACCTATTTTTAAATTAAGTGGAGAATTCAGTTTAGGAAAAATATTACCTTTTACATTACAAGTGGTTTATGGACATTCAAAGAAAGGTTATGGTGGTACATGACTGACTAACATTTGGGAATCACTGAATTAAAGGCTTGAGATATTGCCTGCTTTTTTCATTTTGGAAATAAAACATGATAATCTAGAGAAATCCTTTCTGTCAAATTGAATTCCTTGCTGCTCTTTCACTGTTATAGGCAATGTTCCTTTTACATTAAGGTGCTCTGGGTTTTAATTCTCAAGTCAAGCATAATGTGCCACTGAAAGCACACAATAGTGACTTGAAAATCTGCTACCAACAGCATGCCAAATTGGTATCTACAAATAATGAGCTTTGCAAGGTCAGATTACTGTGCTGATCTGATGTAACAGAAAAGCAGATATCCTTCTATTGCATATACGGAACCACACTTTTATCTCATTTATGTGTAAACTTGTCATGATTGGATCAGTGAGTAAATGTCAAAATCTGTGCAAGTTAATTGTTAGATTAACTGACATGATAAACCAATGGACCACACATTATTTTAAATTCAATACATTATTCAACATAGTTTGTTCTGTCTGTTTTCATTTCCTGCTCATGCCATTCATTTTATTGCTGAAATTAAAGAAGATTAAAAAAAAATGAAATAAAGCATTTATATATATATATTTTTTGAAAATGATTACATGTACTGCTAATCCTTAAATTTGAGTTGTACACTACAGTAGAAATGGAAATGGTGTCAACCAATTAGGTGTGCTGTATGCACATGTTCGGGCAAGGAACATGTTGAAAAGAGTGTAGAATGAGCAAAGAAGTAACTCGTGAGTTTGCTGTACTTTAAAGCTACATTCATAGCTTTCTTTGACTATTTTCATACATGTACATTATAAACAATCATGTATTTTTACACACTGCTATTGTCATCACTAGGGATAATGAAGCATGTTTATTCATAAAATATAGACATCATTTTATACAGATATGAACGATCACAATTTAAAACAATAGCTAACATGAGTAAATGTGTTGGTACATTTTAAAACATTGAGGTTGATTTAGGCAAATCCAAATCTAAAGGCAAATCCACACTTGGAAGCACAGTCACTATAAATCTGAGGGGAAGATCTGAAATCAGGGGAAGCGCTGCTGATTTTATCATCCAATCATGTACAAGCAAACATGCTGTTTTTTTATTTTCCTTGCATGTTCCTCTAAAATCTACAGTGACTGCACTTTCAGTGCACTGGTAGTACAAAGTGGTTTTGTCTTTAGTAAATAAACCCCATACACTCTTTGGATTTTGGATTTACTGATGCGTTTTCCTGTGAAATCAATGGAAACACATCATGTTGATGCAGTGTTGTGCCTGTTAACACATGTTGCAGTGCAAGTCAATGTGTAATCAAAGTGGGCCAGCGTGTGTTGGTGCTTGTTACCGTGCACATTGACAGGTGTTTTTACACATTTTCATTATTTTCTTTATTTTAATCATATATCTGTTTATTAATTTTCAAATAGTTTCACAAACAACAAAATATATTAAAAAAAGTAAATTATATAACAAATACAATCCATTTAGCTTTGTAGCAAATGGAAGAATGTCTACAATTCTTCATCATTATATATAAGGCCCCTTTCACACTGGGGCGGTGCGGATGCCGGCAGTAAAACAGTGCTATTTTAAGCACCGTTTTACCTTCGTTTTAGCAGCGGTATTAGGTTTTACCCCCCTGGTAGTGGCCAAAAATGGGTTAAAAGGGTAAAAACCACCGCAAAGCGCTGCTGCAGTGGCGTTTTGCCGGTGGTATAGCTGTGCTGCCCCATTCATTTCAAGGGAAGGAGCGATGATGGAGCGGTATACACACCACTCCTGCACGGCTCCAAAGATGCTGCTAGCATTTTTTTTTTTACCATTTTGCCAATGCACCGCTCCAGTGTGAAAGCCCTTGGGCTTTCACATGGGAGTGTGACGAGTGACTCTTTCAGGGCACTTTGCAGGTGCTATTTTTAGTGCTATAGTGCCTGCAAAGCGGCTCAGTGTGAAAGGGGCTTATGTGATCTAAATGAAATAAGAGATTGCTGAAAAAAGGAAAGAGAAAGGGAAAAAAAGAGGGGAGGGGTTGGGAGTTTCCTCTTCATTATTCACAGGTTCTGTGTACTTAAGCCTCAATGAAGCGTAACCAAGAAATCCAATAACTTTGAGTCCTTGAATGTTAACAGGGTTGACCACACCCTTTTAAACGTCTCAGTATTATCATTATTTTGAGCTACTATTTCCTCCATATATATAATGCCATTTAGAGTATCAAGCCACTCCAGAAATGAAGGGGTGGTCGATAACTTCCAATACCTAGGAATTAATTGTCTAACTGCTGTGACAAAGAAGCAGAGAAGAGATTTCTTAGCTCGAGGCAAAAATTGGGGTAAAAGAGAAAGAAGAGTCACTTTTGCAGAATTGGGAACTAGCTCGCCTATAACTAATTATAAAGATTAATTACATGTTCCTAAAGTTTATTGATAGGAGGACAGGCCCACCAAACATGAAGAAGATCTCCAATTGAAACATTAAATTGAAGGATTTGCATTATTTTCAATAAAGAATGCATTAGGCAAATATGCACCAAAACAAAAGGTGTGAAATGGGCCCGTAGCTTGAAGTAGCTGGGCATGTCAACATGTAACAAATTTGTTTTTACAAAAACTGACTGATTATGTGGGCACACCTGGTTCATACCCCTATGGTATTTACTGCATACTCATTGTCTGTACACATATTTTCACACACGTAACAGGGTATATACATGGAATTTAGCAGGGTCGACCACACCTTTTTAAACGTCTCAGTATTATCATTATTTTGAGCTACTATTTCCTCCATATATATAATGCCATTTAGAGTATCAAGCCACTCCAGAAATGAAGGGGTGGTCGATAACTTCCAATACCTAGGAATTAATTGTCTAACTGCTGTGACAAAGAAACAGAGAAGAGATTTCTTAGCTCGAGGCAAAAATTGGGGTAAAAGAGAAAGAAGAGTCACTTCTGCAGAAATGGGAACTAGCTCGCCTATAACTAATTATAAAGATTAATTACATGTTCCTAAAGTTTATTGATAGGAGGACAGGCCCACCAAACATGAAGAAGATCTCCAATTGAAACATTAAATTGAAGGATTTGCATTATATTCAATAAAGAATGCATCAGGCAAAAATGCACCAAAACAAAAGGCGTGAAATGGGCCCGTAGCTTGAAGTAGCTGGGCATGTCAACATGTAACAATTTTGTTTTCACAAAAACTGACTGATTATGTGGGCACACCTGGTTCATATCCCTATGGTATTTACTGCATATTCATGATCTGTCCACATATTTTCACAAACGTAACAGGGGTATATACATGGAATTTACTAATAAATATGGTTAGATATAGAATTTAATACTGTCCCCAAACTTTCTCGCTTCTGTGTGGCCTCACAAACATATCAGAGCAAAACACTTTTTTCAAGCAGACTCTTTCATATCACGAGATAGACTAGCCGCACAAATGAGGGATCAGCAATTCCCTTTATGGACTTATCTTCAAATACAGCACTTTCTTTCGGACCCCAAACGCAGATCACTTTGGTCCAGGCCCCTTACTCCATTTGAAGCTTTATGCTCGGAAACCGCACCACAACAGCACCTAATTTCATACATATATCAGCTCCTTTTGCTTAAGCACCCGCGGAAACACAAAAGTTGCCATTTTTGGGAGAAGGAACTCGCAATTACCATTTCAGACGACCAATGGGAACAAATATTTGAATACACTCTCAAGGGATCGATAAACGTTTCCACCCAAGAAAATGGCTACAAAATTCTCAACCGCTGGCACAACTCCTGTTACATCACACCTCCTTATCTAGACGAACTTACTTTAAGTCCTTGACAATGCACTTGTTGAACGAGGCTAAACTGTGTATTCCTGTTCACTGGGGCACTTCCAGACCTCCGACAATCAAGGAATGGTTTATGAGAATCAATAGAACCGCTGAAATGGAAGAACTTATAGCCATTTCACAGGAGAACATCACTAAACACAACTCTCGTTGGGCCTGCTGGTCCCACTTCAAAACAACCTCGGACTACACACACTCCATGCAATTGAATCCTACCTGAACAAGAGACACTCCTCACTCCTTTGACTTTAAACATAGCGAGGGCTTGGGGGGGAGGGGGGGAGCAGGCAGAAGTCGGGGGCTAGATTGGTGGCTATTGCCCCCCCCTGACTCATCTGGCCCGCTCCTCCCATCCTCTCCATTTACTTTCACCTTTGATCCATACACACACTCCCGTTATAATTCCGATTTTTCAGTGCGAAAGATCTCCCCCCTCACCCTGCTCACCATCCTCCCCTCACCCCCCCTCACCCCCCCCTTTTTTTTTTCTCCTTCCTTCCTCCCCCTCCCCCCCACCATACTCATTCAAAAATGGATGTAACCGATAAAACCAGCTGGACTGGTTACGTAAAGGCTTCTATAAGGCATGAAACACATGCGACACACATAATCCTGGACCGAACCCTAGACGGATGTCTATAAATAAAAACTTCCGCAACCAATCTAAAGCTATACACAGTACACTCATCTGATTCAGCAGCTAATTCGAAAACCCGTCAACCTAAGAACAAATACAGATAATCACTCACTGCGACAGATTGTACCATATTGTGCACCCAATTGCTACTCCTGGTCGTACAAGATAATTCCTTCACAGGTTTACACGCACACGTGTTGTATGTTCTTTATAGTTGATACTGTCACGGATACTATGGAGCTTGTAAAACGTGTTTACATTCCTATTATGATGTCATTGTACATTTACTGTTATATCCTGTGATCTGTAAATTTGTCCCTACTTATATTCAATAAAACTTTTCTGGAAAAAAAAAAAGAATTTAATTTCCAACATTTGAATGTACACTGGATACAAGTTTACATACCTGCCAGCATATCACATTCTATATGCTGGTGCTTGGAATTGAAATTCTAATGATAAATACCTGTACATACTCCAAGCACACAGGGTTTTCTTGATCTACAGCTTGTAGTTAAATGCCAACATGCAGATGTCTTATGGAACTTTATTGGACAAGAGGCACAAATGCAGCAATATTTGCTGGACAAATTCAAACAAATCTATGGGACGCAACTGTGAAAAATCAAAAGTGCTCATTTTAAAAGTTTTAAAAACTGCAGTTTTTTCGGGAGCAGTGATTTTCATAATGCTTACAGGGAAAAATTAAATATTCCTTTAAATATCGTGCCTGGTGAATGTCTATAGTATGCCTGTAAAATGACACCATGTTTAGAACAATACCACGGGAAAATTAAATTTCTAAAGGTAAAAAAGTAATTTAAAACTGCTCACGACTATAATGTATTGTCGAGTCCTGGCAATATAGATTAAAATCATTGAAAAAACAGCATGGGTCCCCCCCCAGACCATTACCAGGCCCTTTGGGTCTGGTATGGATATTAAGGGGAACCTCGAACCTCTAATTTAAAAAAAATGGTGTGGGGTCCCCCAGGCCCCCAGGCACTATATAATCTGAACAGCAGTATATCTACTATAGGGCCTACCCTATATACTGTACTCTGCAGAAAATTGGGCCTTAGGTGTTGGTGGTACCAGAACACTGTAAGCCCTCACATTTACTCTTGGTGAGCACAGGAATGGGCCCTGCTGTGAAATTCTATATTAAAAATTTTAATTACATGCCCCTGTTAAACAGGGGCAGAAAAATTGGGCCTTTGATGGTGGTGGTGCCACAACACTGTAACCTCTCACAGATACTGTTATTTGGAGCAGGAATGGGCCCTGCTATGAAATATTATATCAAGAATTGTAATTACATGCCCCTGTTAAATAGGGGCAGAAAAATTGGGCCTTTGATGGTGGTGGTACCAGAACACTTTAAGCCCTCACAGTTAATCTTGTTTGGTGAAGGAACAGGCCCTGCTGTGAAATATTATATCAAGATTTGGAATTACATGCCTGTTAAACAGGGGCATAAAATGGGCCTTGGGTGGTGATGCCCTAAACCAAAAATATTGTTGGAAGCTAGCATCATCAAGATTGAGGAGGAATAGGATAGTCACTCAGCATAGGCAATCTTCAAGGGATCTCACATCCATAGAAAATTCAACCAGTTACATCAGCATCAGGTGCTTGATAGCTGCTGATTCCAGACTGATTCATTGTTATGAATGTGAGCCTTTCAACGGAGCCTGTGGACAGGCGCACTCTATGATCCATTACAAACCATCCAGAAACACTGAATGTGTGTTCAGAAAGAATGTTGGATGCAGGACAGGCCAGTAGCTCAATTGCATATTGAGCAAGTTTTGGCAAAGGGTCCATCCTCAAGACCCAGTAACCCAGTGGATGCTCTGTTGGAAAGGTCTCCAAGTTTGCTCTTGCCCCTAGATATTCCTGCACCATGTAATGCAGATGCTGGGAATGGTTGCTTAAACCGATCAGACCTTGGCGCTGAGGACTGAAAAATTGTTTAAAGTCATCGGTCAGCCGGCCACTTTCTCCACCACTCTTCTTCTGACCGAACAAAGCCTCAGAAACATGTTGTCCAGCACCAGGAAATGGCAACCTCCCTGGGTCTGGCAATACATTACACAAACTTTTCTTCAAGGCCTCCTGGAGATGTTTCATCCTCTGCTCCCTCTGAAAAGGCAGGATGAATTCTGAAACCTTACCCTTGCAGCATGGATCAAGAAGGGTTGCCAGCCAGTAATGATCCCTCTCTTTTCTTTCCTGCCTCAGGAGACCTTGTAAGCCTGGGTACCTGCTCAAGAACTGTTGCACCACCAAATTCAGGATGTGTGTCAAACATGGAACATGGTTTAAGTGTCCCTGTTGGAGGGCGGAGAGAAGGTGGGTGCCATTGTCGCATACAACAACTCCTGGCTGAAGCTGGCATGGCGTCAACCACCTCTGAGCCTGCCCCTGCAGAGTTGACAGAATCTCTCCCCCAGTGTGACTCCTGTCCTCTAAGCAGACCAACTCAAGCACCGCATGGCATCTTTTTGCCTGAGTGCTTGCGTAGCCCCTTGAACGCTTACAGAGCACTGCTTGTTCAGAGGACAAATTTGCAGAAGAGGCCATAGAGGAAGAAGAGGAGGAGGGGGTGGAGGAGAGAGATGCGGCAGAATCACCACTAGAATTTTGGAGGCGTGGTGACAGAACAAGCTCCAACAATATTGAACCCTGTCCTGCATCCTTCCCAGCTGTCAGCAGAGTTACGCAGTGTGCTGTGAAGGAAAGATAACATCTCTGCCCATGCCTGCTTGTCCTTCCTTCTCTGGCTGCTCATCTGTCAGCTAATTGCCAGCTCTCATCTCTCTCCACACTTACCCAGCTGTTTCTGATCCTGCTCGTCTGACCTGCCTACTTAAAGCTGTCCAGCTCACGTCATCTCTGCCTTTGCCTTGGTCACATCACAAGAAACCATCTCCTGCGTTCCTGTTTAAAAACTGTCTTGTTGACAACCCTTCTGGCTCCTGCTTTCTGAGAGAACGTTGGCATGGGCAAACCCTCTATGGGAGATGCAAAAACCTGTTACCCCGACTTTGTGATCTCCTTTAAAAGGGTATTTGACATTTCTGCATGCTCCGCTTCTGCTGTCAAGTGCCTCATGTCCATCAAACAAAGTACGAGATCTGTTGCTGACTACGCTGACTACGCTGACTATGCCATTTAATTCTGTACTCTGGAAGCAGAGATTGCTTAGAACAATGAGGCCCTCATGGCTGATTTTTCTCATGGTCTCTTAGATTCCATCAAGGATGAGATAGCAGCCCGAGATATACCCACTGAGCTGGAGAGCTTGATCTCGTTTACCATCCTCATTCCCACCTGTGCCTCCCTCACCTCCCATGCCTCCTGGTACCGAGTCGGTCAGTGAAGATGAACCCATGCACTTGGACTTCACTCATCTCTCTGCGGATGAGAGACCCTTTAGGAGGAGGGAGAGATTGTGCCTTTATTGTGGCCAGGCAGGTCACTTTTTGAAGTCTTGTCCCACTCGTCCAGGGACCCTGTCATGGACAGACCTTAGGTGGCATTGTTTCATCCCCAGTAATCCAGAAGGATAAGCCCCTGCTTTCGGTCACCCTTTCTTGGGCTGAGTCGTCCATCAAAATACAGGCTCTAATCGACTCTGGGGCTGCAGGCCTGTTCATTGATGCTGCCATTGTATCGCAGCACTCGATTCTGTTGCAGCTGCCTGACACTCCACTTGCCATTGAGGCTCTTGACGGGAGACCTCTTCAGCCTGTCCATGTGACTTATGAGACGGTTCTGTTGTCCATGGCCTTAGGGGCTCTTCACCATGAGATAATCCAATTCCAAGTTATTTCCTCACCCAGGTTTCCTCTGGTTATTGGTTATCCTTGGTTACAGAGATACAACCCCTCTTTTTATTGGCTCCATGCTGAGGTTCTCTCCTGGTCACCACAATGCAGTGAGACATGCTTCCTGAAGGTATCCAAGGTCCTGCGTACCTCTTCACTCTCCTCCCTGCTGGAGGAGTACCGCGATTTTAGCAATGTCTTTGACAAAGGTCAAGCCAGTAGTTTGCCTCCACACTGGTCTTATGATTGTGCAATTGACCTTCAGCCTGGTACCATACCCCCTCATGGACGGGTTTACCCTTTGTCGGTTTTGGAGGGTAAGGGCATAGAGGAATATATTGCAGACGCACTTTCTTGAGGTTTCATCCGCAAATCCTCGTCTCCTGCTGGTGCTGGTTTCTTCTTTGTGAAGAAGAAGAGCGGTGAACTGAGAACCTGTATTGATTATAGGGGTCTCAATCGTGTCACCCGATTCCATTGATTACAGAGTTATTTGACCGCCTCAAGGGAGCAATGGTTTTCCTAAAGCTAGATTTGAGAGGGGCATACAATCTTGTGTGGATTAAGGAGGACGACGAGTGTAAAACTGCCTTTAATACCAGAAAAGGCCATTATGAGTACCTGGTAATGCCTTTTGGCCTTTGTAACACCCGGCAGTTTTCCAAGAATTTATTAATGATGTCCTGCAAGATTTGTTGCAGTTATGTGTGGTGGTTTGTCTTGATGATACGTCATATTTTCCAAGTCCCTGGAGAGCCATCACACAGATGTCTGCCGTATGCTTCAGAAACTAAGAGAGAACAATCTCTATTGTAAACTGGAGAAGTGTGAGTTCCATCATGAACAGGTTATTTTACTGGGCTATGTCATTTCCACTGCTGGTTTTTCGATGGACCCAGAGAAACTATCAGCAGTCCTACAGTGGCCTCGACACGTAGGTTTACATCCTCTGCACCGTTTCCTGGACTTTGCCAACTATTATTGGAAGTTTATTTGTAATTTCTTGTCTCTGGTCAAGCCCCTGACTGATATGACCATAAAGGACGGTAACCCACTGTCACGATCTGGAGTCAGGCTCAGAGACCAATAGCTATAGCAGCAGAGCAGATATTCACACAGGTCACCCTGGCTGATGGCACGGGTTCACCTGAGGTGCGGGGTCTAAGCACTAGCCGGTATTCACCAGAGCTCCCAAAGGTGGAGATGGGCTTGGCTGCGTGTTAGTGCCAGGTCGCGGTCCTCAGGATAGCCCCACCAGGAGGTGAGCAAGCCGGGGGTCTGGTAGCAGATATAGCAGGTAGAGATCGAGCAGAAGTGTAGTTGAGAAACAAGCCAAAAGTCGGTAACCAATAGTTGCAGGTTGGGATTCAGCAAAAGCGTAGTCCAGGAGCAAGCCAAATGTCAGTAACGAAAGGTAGCGAGGATACGGTCGGCAGCAGGAGAGATAGAAGCAAGATATTGGCTGGTAAAGGCACAATATTCTGGCAAGGAGGAAGTGCAGAGACATGGCTTATATCAGGAAGTTCATGGGAGGAGCAAAGGGTTCAAGGTTCAAGGCAAACAAGATTCAAGACAAGATCACTAAAGGAATTGTCCAAGGAGCTGTCCAAGGAGCTGTCCAAGGAGCTGTCCAGCATTCCAGGTGGCTCAGCAAGCAGAGTCACTGCCAGACACACCAGAGGTCCCAGGTTCAAACCCAGGTCCTAACAGTACTCCCCTCCTCCCAGGACGTCCCCTGGATGTCTTAGGGCCAGGTTTCTGAGGAAACCTCTGGTGGAATTCCCTTGTTAATCTAGGGGCATGAACATTCTCCTCAGGCTCCCAAGAATTTTCTTCTGGCCCATATCCTTCCCATTGAACCAAATATTGCAATTTGTTCCTAGAGATCCTGGAGTCAAGAATTTTTCCCACCACAAATTCTTCTTCACCCTGTACCTCGACAGGTGGGGGAGGAGGATGAATTCTTCCAGAAAAAGTATTTTCATGAAATGGTTTGAGTAGTGATATATGAAACACAGGGTGAATCTTCATATTGTCAGGAAGTTTTAGGCGAAAAGTGACCGGGTTGATTTGAGCAGAAATCTCAAAAGGTCCCATAAACTTTTGACCCAACTTAGCACATGGAACTTGAACTTTTAAATTTTTGGTAGATAACCAAACTTTCTCACCTACTTGAAAAGTGGGAATAGACCTACGTTGTCTGTCAGCAGCCTTCTTGTAATATTCCTGCGCCTCCTTCAATGTATCAGTCAATTTCTCCTGGATCTCATGTAATGAAGTTAGTCTGTTGGTAACAGCAGGAATTGAAGTTGAGATGGGGAGATCAGGAATAAAAACTGGATGATACCCTCGTGTTTAAGAAAAATGGGCTTTGGGATGTAAAAATATGTTTAGAGTTATTATAAGCAAACTCTGCCGTAGGAAGGTAGTCCACCCAGTCATCCTGAAGATAACTCACGAAGCATCGAAGGTATTGCTCCAGAGTTTGATTGGTCCTCTCGGTCTGACCATTAGACTGCGGATGAAAAGCCGAGGACAGATTAACTGTTACACCCAAAGCTGAGCAAAAACTTCTCCAAAATTTTGAGGTAAACTGTACCCCTCTGTCAGACACCACATCATCAGGAATTCCATGAAGTTTAAAAACTTCTCTAACCATTACCTCAGCAGTATGTTCGGCGGAGGGTACCCCTTTAACTGGAATAAAATGAGCCATCTTAGTGAGACGGTCAACGACTACCAGAATGGTGGTCATCCCTTTTGTAAGAGGAAGGTCAACCACAAAGTCCATAGAAATTGACCCCCATGGTCTTGATGGAACAGGTAGTGGTAGAAGTAACCCCAGAGGAGAAGATCGAGGTGACTTATTGAGAGCACAGGTTAGACATGAAGCCACATAACTCTTAACATCTTTCTTGTACCCAGGCCACCAAAAGGAACGTGATAAGAGTTCTTCTGTTTTAGAAACCCCAAAATGACCAGCAAGCTTAGAGTCATGTACCAACCTGAGGGCTTCTACCCGAACTGATTCAGGTACATAGAGGCAATGCGCTTGAGTCCAAAAACCATTGTTGTACTTGAGGTTAATGTCCTTAGGAGGATTATTAAGAAGTGGGTCATTCTCATACCCCTCCTTGAGAAGATTAAGAAATGTCTTTGAACTCATGGCCCCTAGAAAGTTCTTTTGAGGCAGGATTGTACATTCAGAGGTGCTTTCCTGGAGAGGCCCAGACAACATCCGTGATAGGGCATCAGCCTTACCATTCCTTGACCCAGGGCGGTATGAAATAACAAAATTAAACCTGGAAAAGAAAAGGGTCCAACGTGCTTGTCTAGATGACAACCTTTTAGCAGACCTAATAAATTCTAAATTTTTATGATCGGTGAGAACGGTTACAGGGTGCTTAGCTCCTTCCAGCAGATGCCTCCACTCAGAAAATGCTTCCTTAATTGCCAGCAGCTCCTTGTTTCCAATGTCATAATTCATCTCGGCTGAAGACATCAGTCGAGAGAAATAAGCACAAGGATGAAGCTGCATTTTTTCTCCCATTCGCTGAGAAAGGATAGCTCCCACAGCAGAATTAGAAGCATCAACTTCTACGATGAAAGGTAGTTCTGGATCTGGATGTACCAGTATTGGTGCAGAAGTGAAGAGAGTTTTCAGTTTACTAAAGGCAGCCTGTGCCTCGGGTGACCACAAAAAGGGCACCCCTTTCTTTGTCAACTGTGTGATTGGAGCAATTACCCTAGAGAAATTCCTTATAAATCTTCTGTAAAAGTTGGCAAATCCAACAAATCTCTGTATCTCTTTAACATTCTTAGGAGCGGACCAATCCACCACAGCTTTGATCTTATCGGGATCCATGCTTACCCCTTCAGAAGAGATTATGTATCCCAAGAACTGGATCTGAGTTTGTTCAAACTCGCATTTCTCTAATTTTATGTAAAGTTGATTTCGCCTTAATCTCTCGAAAACAATACAGACATGCTTGCGGTGTTCTTCCAAAGTATCAGAAAAAATGAGAATGTCATCCAAATATGCTATTACAAACTGATCAAGCAAATCTCGAAAAGCATCATTAATAAAATGTTGAAAAGTTGCAGGAGCATTGCAAAGCCCAAAGGGCATGACCAAAGACTCAAAATGTCCATATCTGGTTCTGAAAGCAGTTTTCCATTCATCACCGGAACGAATGCGGACAAGGTTGTATGCCCCCCGTAAATCTAATTTGGTAAAGAGCTTGGCAGAGCGGAGTCTCTCAAGCATTTCTGGAATCAGTGGGAGTGGATAGCGATTCTTAATTGTGATCTTATTTAAATCTCTGTAGTCAATACACGGACGCAGGGTGGAGTCCTTTTTCGTCATGAAGAATAAGGCTGCGCCAGCAGGAGAGGTTGTGTGTCTGATAAAACCCTTCTCAAGATTCTCATTAATCCACTCCCTGAGCACTTTCAGTTCAGGTTCTGATAAAGAATAAAGGCGACCAAATGGTATTTCTGCCCCTGGAAGCAATTCAATGGGACAATCATAAGAGCGATGAGGAGGCAGCTGATCTGCGTTCTTTTTATCACAAACGTCCCGAAACTCAAGATATTGTGGAGGTAGGGGGCGTGGCCAACGAGCGGAGCGGATGGACGTGTGAGTGAGAAGCTCCGCTGTACCCTGAGCTAAAAAGGCGAATAACAGCGTCTCCAGCCCTCGTTTTCGGCCGAAATTTGTGCCAGTACCTGCGGGCAACCTCCCTGATGCCATCGAGGAAAAGAAAAGGACATACAAAACCGAGAAAAATGCTGGATTTCTTTGTCCAGCAGAGGCAGAGGCCCGTCCAAGATGGCGGCGGCGCACGAGGCCAGCAGTCACAGCGGGAATGGACGGCCCGTCACACAGAACATGGCGTTCCACAAGCAGCGATACAGGCTTTACACTCTGCCTCCTCCTCTGCATCCACCAGCCTGGCGAAAAGTAAGCAGAGAACAGAGGAGCGCTTGAATGACACAGGGGAGGTGAGTGCTCTTAATTCTTCCTTGGAGGATACCAGAGAGTTACAGGACTCTATTACTGATTTTCCCACATTAAATCAACCTGTGTTGGATACTACTCTAAAGGACATGTTAGTTTCACTAAGGTCCACCTTGCATGCGGATATAATGGCTATCACTCAGCAGTTTAAATCTGAAGTGCATGCAGTAACTAGCAGAGTGTCCCATGTTGAAACGAAAATGGGGGAGTTTGCCCAAACCTTTAATGAGCTTGTGGATGCCCACAATGATAAAGAAGAGGACATGGCGGCCTTTAAGGCTAAATTAGCGGACCTCGAGGACCGCTCACGGCGCAATAATATCAGAATCCGTGGGATACCAGAAACTGTGCAACTTCAGGAGTTGCGGGAGTTTTTTATCAATTTAATGAAAGCTGCGCTTCCAGACATTCCTGTGGAAGAATTAGTGGTGGATCGCATTCATAGGTTGCCCAGACCTAAGAGCATTCCCTCGCACCTGCCCAGAGATACGATAGTACGGATTCATTTCTATCATATCAAAGAGAATTTCGTCCGAGTGACAAGAAAAAGGGAGGAATTACCTCCTGAGTTTAAAGAACTGTACTTTTTCGCCGACTTTTCGGCGTACACTATGCAACGGCGTAAACAATTGGTCACCATAACGAAACCTCTAAATAACCATCGAATCCCATACAGATGGATATATCCGGCCAAGCTGCTAATCACATTTGAAGGGAAGTCGCATGTCGTGACCAAAGTTACAGAGGGTATCCGCCTCCTGGAAGAGTGGCAACTTCTATCACCACAAACCGCTGGTCCACCAAGAACGGAATCGCCTCTCTCTACTCGAACAAGTTCAGATGCTGAAACCGGCTGAGAGCATACTTTGACGGTAATACTTCATTCGCCTTTACGCTCAGGAACTGTTCCAACGAGTTTAAATTTTTGTTTTGTGGTTTTTTGGCTGTTCGTTTTTTTTTATCCTTTTTTGAAGAGTGTTATCGCTCTACCGATCTGTTGTCGTTACAGACACCCTCCTTTACCCCCAAGATCTAGCGGCTTTTCGCCAGCACAGATTCCCTAGGGAATCGCTACTTTTTATTTTCTTTCTTTTCTATCCTTTTTGTGTATTTTTTTCTTTTTTCTTATTCAGTGTCTAACCTTTCCCAGAATACTGCTGAAGGTATTATCTGCGCATATCATCGAGGGCAAAGTTTTGAACTGATTAGCTTACCTTTTTTTGCTTTCCTTGAAGAGACGAGGCCTAACCTACTTACAGGAGCATTTACGCTGATCCATTAGGTGTTGGAGACTGGTCCTGATCTCATTCAATATGGCTTTTACTATTTCTTCGCTTAATGTTAAAGGGCTTAATAGCCCCTTTAAATGCCAAATGGCATGGAAAGAGGCGACCAAACTGCACAGTGACATAATTTGTTTTCAGGAATCTCATTTCATGGCAGGGAACCACCCCTCATTTTCTAATCGCAAGTTTCCACAGGTGTTCTTAGCGAATAGCCCCAAGAAGAAAGCTGGAGTGATCTTAGCAGTTAAGAACACTATTCCTTTTCGTCTTATGGACTCTCACCTGGATAGGTCGGGTCGCTTCATTATTCTTATTTGCGAGATTGCCCGAGTGACTTACACTCTAGTAAATGTATATCTCCCGAATTCCAACCAGAGGGGATTCCTACAAAAAATTTTGAAAAAAGTATCAACCATGAAAAAAGGTCATGTAATTATATGTGGGGATTTTAATGCTGTTATGCACAGTGAGTTAGATGTTTCTAACCCGCACATCCGCAAATCACGCAGGCCAACTCTCTCAAAGACTTTTTCATCTGGGGACCTCTTTGACGTGTGGCGGTGCCAACACGCGTCTGAAAAGGACTATACGTTATTTTCAAGTGTACACCATTCATATTCACGCATTGACAGGTTTCATGTTGACAAATTCTTACTGCAAAAAGTTGTTAAATCTGAGATACATACAATAACTTGGTCAGACCATGCGCCAATTTCAATTAGGGTGGGGGAGCGTGGCGCCACGACGAGAGCTAACAGGTGGCGAAATGAGGTATCTATCATTTCCCAACCTGAGAATGCAAACTACTTAAAGATGGCATTGGCAGAATTTTTCCAGATAAATGCTCCGTCGGTGTCGGATCCCTTTTCCCTTTGGAATACGCACAAGGTGTATATGAGGGGCCTATTGATTCAGTTGAGTGCTAAGGTTAGGAGGCAGCGGACAGAAAGGCTCAATGGTCTACTAGAGAAAATAGAGGCTTTGGAGACTTTAAACAAACAAAACACAACACCAAAACTTAGGGAAGAACTGTTTGCGGTGCGACAGGAATTGCGTGCACTGCTGGTCTCGCAGCAGGAGAACCGCCTTCGTTTTTTTAAAGCTCATGGCTACAGATATGGCAACAAGGCGGGGAAACTGCTAGCGAACCAGCTTCGAGAAAGGTTAGTACAGCAAAAAATTGGCTGCATGGTTAACCCCGTTACGAAGCGTACAGTGCACAACCCTAAGGAAATCGCGGACGCTTTTAGCGACTATTATGAATCTCTTTATAATCTTAAGGATGACCCGGATACGTTCCAGCCATCCGAGCGATCGATTTCCGTTTTTTTGAGTTCACTAAATTTACCCAAGATCTCTCAAAGTGATTTAGAGGCGTTGAACGCGCCTTGTACGATTACAGAAATTCAAAAAATCATTGGCAGTATGCCACACAATAAAGCGCCAGGCCGGATGGTTACTCGGCTGAGTACTATCAACTATTCCAAGGTGAATTATCTCCATATATGCAACAGATCTTTGGGGCCGCAATGTCCGCTGCCTCCTTTCCGAGCGAGATGCTTACAGCTTCCATTATTACGTTACCAAAAGAAGGTAAGGACCCTACACTTCCACAAAGTTACAGACCGATATCTTTATTAAACGTAGATATCAAAATATATGCGAAGCTTATTGCTGGTAGGTTGGCGAGATTGCTACCGGGTCTTGTCAACCATGATCAGGTTGGCTTTGTGCTAGGCCGACAGGCTAATGACGCAACTAGAAGATTAATAAATCTGATTTATTTGGCTGAAAAGTCGGGAAGGCCTTCTCTGCTCCTCTCCTTGGATGCAGAGAAGGCCTTCGATAGAATACATTGGGGTTATCTGGCTGAAGTTCTGAAAAAGTTTGGATTGACGGGAAACATTCATCAGGCCATACTAGCCTTATATTCATCCCCATCTGCCTATGTGTACACTGAAGGTATGTTTTCCAAAAAATTCATTATCTCAAACGGCACTAGGCAAGGTTGCCCGTTATCCCCCATCATTTTTGCTTTAGTAATGGAACCCTTTGCCGAAACCATTAGGAAACAGATGGCAGTGCAGGGCATTATCTCCCAGACAACTCACCACAAACTTTCATTGTTTGCGGATGACGTCATTTTGACTCTATCTGATCCCCTTAACTCTATCACGGCAGCGCATAACATTATCGTACAGTTTGGGGAGGCCTCATATTATAAAATAAACGAAAATAAGTCCTGCATTTTAGGCATTGGTGTAGATGATCACGTGAAATCTCAAATTCAAGCAGCCCTCCCATATTTATGGGCCTCCAATTCCATTAAGTACCTGGGCACAAACCTTACTCCTTCAACCAAACAGCTATTTCAAGCTAATTTTCCCCCGTTATTTGAATCATTGCAAATGGATATGAATAGAATTAAGAAACATTATATCACATGGCATGGAAGACTAGCGGCCTACAAAATGTTGCTCCTTTCAAAATTGACATATTTATTTAGGGCTCTTCCTATCCTCATACCTGACCAATTTTTTAAAGCTTTACAAAAACAAATGTTAACATTTATTTGGGCGGGGAGGAGAGCTAGATTTTCTACCATGGTACAGGGCAAGAAGAAATGGGCTGGGGGCCTGGGTGTACCCATATTAAAGGACTACGCTACGGCGGCGGTTCTAGATCAGCTCCGGGGTTGGTTCTTCTCCCGGGAGCTGAAGCCATGGTGCCAATTGGAACAGGCTGAGATTCGTTATGGGTCACTCCGCTCCCTCCTAATAGCATATAACATTGAACAATTTCACGTTAATAGTGATCTTCCAACTGTACAGGCTTCCCTCTGGGTTTGGAGGACCCTCCTTGCATCGTACCAAGCCACAAACACATTTACACGGGCTCCTATTCCCGTGGAGTCACTTCTGTGGTTGATCCCGAACTTATCACTGGTCGGGTGGCGACAGAGTGGGATCTCAACGGTTCAGGATCTTATGGTAAATAACCGCCCCATGAACTTCCCGACACTTCAAAACAAGTTTCGTCTACCTCGGAATACATTTCTGCCGTATTGCCAAGTTATGTCTTGGCTACAAAATAAGAAAACCTCAGGTACTCAATTTATTACGGAAGTGTGGGATTTCCTGACCTCGTCTATTTCAAAAACTAAGGGTATTTCATTAATGTACGATCTATTGGGTGCGAAATCTCACTTTTTCAGATTCAGTCACCTGGAGAAATGGGAAAAAGACCTAGGTCAGAAATTTACTGAGTTACAATGGTTGCAAGCCTTTAGGACTAATGTTAGTTTTTCGAGATGTGCAAACTATGAGGAACTGGCTGCGAAGATTACGGCAAGATGGCCCCTTACCCCTTATATCATAGCCAAATTTTCAGGTGACAGTTCCAGCGAGTGTTAGAGGGGATGTGGCCAAGTGGGGACATTACTACACATGTGGTGGAGATGTCCACACCTGCGGAGCTTCTGGAATGAGGTATTTAAACTGATTGCCCGTATCACCGGCGTTCTAATTAAGCCCTCCCCAGAAAAAGCCCTACTCAGTATTGGTATGTCGTCATATCCAGTCCCCAAGAGAACAATAGCAATGCATGTTATCTTCGCGGCCAGGACACTGATAGTTTATAAATGGAAAACGAAAGACACCCCTAACATATCAGAATTGTTTAGGAAAGTGAACATTATCTCAGAATTCGAGAAAATTTTAGCGTATAGAGATGGGTCCATTAAGAAATATTTAAATAATTGGTTTGCTTGGAATGCCTCTGCTAAGAATAGGGCTATGTAAAAGTCAATATAAGCTAGGCCGTCTCTCAGTACCCTCGATTCTCTTCTCCTTTTGTCTTTACTATTCAATTCTATATTATTATTTTTTCCTTTTTATTCCCATGCTGATTAAATCTTGCTTACAGTGGTCAGTAATAATATTGTACATGTCTAGGCTGGAGAGTAGTAGATTGTATGAGGCATACTATGCATGTAAGTGATAGATTTGAAGTGGAGACTTTTGTATAGTTCCGTACATATGTATGATATGCCTTGGATATTTGTATATATATTGTCTCTATGTCTGATGTGTTTTTATATATTATTGCCTGGTGTGGGCATGTACTTATTTTTGTTCTGCTTTTCCTTTCTTGCAAAATTCTAATAAAAATCATTTAAATAAGATATTGTGGAGGTAGCTTGTCATATGACTGGATAATTGCCAAAACTGCTTGTAAATCTTGGGTTGGTGGAGGGCTTATTTGATAAGATTCTTTGCAATGTTTCTTGCAATGGTCAGATGTAAAGCTTAAAGAACGTGTCTCCCAGTTGATGGAGGGATTATGGATAGAGAACCAAGGAATGCCCAGGATAATAGGGAACTTGGGTGATGTAATCAGCTCAAAGCTGATAGTCTCCTGATGGTCAGTTTCAATTAGGAGTTTAAGTGGGATTGTCTTGTGGGTAACAGGGCCTGAAGTCAAAGGTGAGCCATCCACAGTTTCCATATCAATTGGGGCAAGTTTATTTCTTATTTGAATGTTATTACTTTGGGCAAATTCGATGTCAATGAAGTTTCCCCCAGCCCCTGAGTCCAGCATAGCAGAGCAAGGTATTTCATTGCTTTCAACAATAAGCTTTATAGGGATGACAAAATGAGTTGATAAAGAATTAACTTTATTTGCTTCCTGAATCAAAGGAGAGATGGACTGAGAAATTGAGTTTATTTGTTCAGATACTGTAACATCCATTGCTGCAATTGTTCTTTTAAATTTATTGGGACAATTAACTGCGTAATGTCCAGAGTCTCCACAATAAAGACATAAGTTTTCTGAACGTCGTCTTTCTTTCTCCTGAGTAGTAATAGATCTTTTAATAGCATCCACCTGCATAGGTTCAGGAGTGTCAGAATCAGGAAAAACTCTTGGACCCTTAGGAGGATACTGAGTAGTAGAAAAACGCATGCCACCATTACTGCCTAGGATTCCCAGTCTCTCCTTTCTCCTTTCAGTAAGTCTCTGATCAATTCGAATACATAATTTAATAAAAGCTTCAAGGTCATCAGGACTTTCTACTCTGGCAAGCTCATCTTTTACTTGTTCCGAGAGTCCTTGACGGAACTGACTCTTCTGTGCTGCTGGATTCCAATTGGTATCTGAGATCCAACGTCGGAATTCAGTTGTGTACTCTGCAACAGAGCGTCTTCCCTGACGTAAATTGTGCAATTTTGCCTCAGCAGTAGCACAGCGGTTAGGATCATCGAAAACTTGGTTCATCGCAGTCACAAAAGAATCAAAATTATCCAGGATGACATCATCTTTCTCCACATAAGGGGAGGCCCAGGCTAAGGCTTCCTCAGTCAGGAGGTTGATAATAAACAGCACCTTTTTCCTGTCAAAAGTGAATGCAGCAGGTTGCATCTGAAAGTATATACGACATTGATTAAGGAATCCTCTATAATGGCGGCGGTCTCCGCTAAACTTGAGTGGTAGGGGCATTTGTGCATTCGTTTCTATGGCAGCAGTATCTCGGGCATGAAAATCCCGCAATTGTTTGTGTAGATCAAGGATTTCCTCTTGTAGACCTTTCATTTCAATTTGTAACTCAGAAAATTTTTCCTGGTAGTCAACACCAAATGCCTGTAACTCAGCGATTTGAACCCTGAGAGGAGCCACGGCAGCTGCTACAACGGCCTCCATGTTTTTGGCCAGAATATTCTGTCACGATCTGGAGTCAGGCTCAGAGACCAATAGCTTTAGCAGCAGAGCAGATATTCACACAGGTCACCCTGGCTGATGGCACGGGTTCCCCTGAGGTGCGGGGTCTAAGCACTAACCGGTATTCACCAGAGCTCCCAAAGGTGGAGATGGGCTTGGCTGCGTGTTAGTGCCAGGTCGCGGTCCTCAGGATAGCCCCACCAGGAGGTGAGCAAGCCGGGGGTCTGGTAGCAGATATAGCAGGTAGAGATCGAGCAGAAACGTAGTTGAGAAACAAGCCAAAAGTCAGTAACCAATAGTTGCAGGTTGGGATTCAGCAGAAGCGTAGTCCAGGAGCAAGCCAAATGTCGGTAACGAAAGGTAGTGAGGATACGGTCGGCAGCAGGAGAGATAGAAGCAAGATATTGGCTGGTAAAGGCACAATATTCTGGCAAGGAGGAAGTGCAGAGACATGGCTTGTATCAGGAAGTTCATGGGAGGAGCAAAGGGTTCAAGGTTCAAGGCAAACAAGATTCAAGACAAGATCACTAAAGGAATTGTCCAAGGAGCTGTCCAAGGAGCTGTCCAGCATTCCAGGTGGCTCAGCAAGCAGAGTCACTGCCAGACACACCAGAGGTCCCAGGTTCAAGCCCAGGTCCTAACACCCACAGAGTTGGTCTCTGGAGTCCATTAAGACCTTTGAGACTCTTAAGGCTGCCTTTGTTTCTGCTCCTGTGTTGGCACATCCTGATCCTACGTTGCCTTTTATCCTAGAAGTTGATGCTTCTGAGACTGAAGTTGGCGCCCTTCTGTCTCAACGTCCTAACTCTGAGAGCGATATGCACTTGTGTGGCTACTTTTCCAAGAAATTGTCACCTGCTGAGTGCAATTACGAGATTGGTGACAGAGAGCTGTTGGCGATCATATTAGCCCTGAAAGAATGGAGACATCTCCTTGAAGGTACCACTGTACTGGTTTTCATTGTTACTGACCATAAGAATCTCACATTCTTGTCTGAGGCTAAGCGCCTCTCTCCCAGAAGGGCGCGATGGGCTCTTTTCTTGTCGAGTTTTAATTACATTGTCTCATTCTTACCCGGGACTAAGAATGTAAGGGCTAATGCCTTGTCGACAATTTTCCTCCACTTCCAAGTCGGAGTCAGTTCCGGTTCCGGTGATTCCTACTGATTGTATCCTGGCTACGGTTCGCATCAGTCTTACTTCTCCTTTGGGTGACAAAATTCTTGCTTCTCAGGTCCATGCTCCTCCCTTGTGACCACTGCTTTGTGCCAGAGAGTCTCCATACTGCCGTGCTCCAGACTTACCATTCTCCTAAGGCAGCTGGCCATCCTGGGAAGAATCAACTCATTTGGGCCATTTCCCAACAATTCTGGTGTCCTAGTCTACGGGCCGATGTAACTGCCTTCATAGCTGCCTGTTCCATGTGTGCAAAGAGTAAGACTCCACGACACCTTCCAGTGGGCCTCCTACAGCCCATACCCAATGGAGAGAGGCCCTGGACTCACCTGACTATGGATTTCATTGTGGAGTTGTCCAACTCCCAAGGCAACACTTTTATCCTTATGGTGGTTGACTGGTTCTCAAATTGTCATTGTATTCCACTTAAGAAGTTGCCCATTTCTAAGGAACTGGCTTCCATTTTTGCTCGGGAGATCTTACATGGGCTACCCAAGGTGATTCTCTTGGACAGGGGCAGTCAGTTTGTCTCCCGGTTCTGGCGAGCCTTTTGTGCACAGTTGAGAATTCAGCTTGCTTTATCTTCTGCGTGTCACCCGCAGTCTAATGGAGCAGCAGAGCGAGCCAATCAGTCTTTGGAGAAATTCCTACGTTGCTATATTTCTGACCACCATAACAACTGGCCAGACCTATTACCGGGCAGAGTTGTTCGCAACAGTGCCTTGAATTCTGCCTCCCGATTGTCTCCATTCATGGTGAATTATGGTTTCCAACCTTCCATGTTTGTTCTGCAGAGTATTCCTGTGTTAGAGGAGCATCTCCGTGGTCTTCGTTCCACTTGGGTACAAGTCTGGGAGGCTTTGCGTCATGCTAATGATAGGTACAGACTCCATGCTGACCGCAGGCGCCTGCCAGCCCCTTCCTACCAGATTGTGGACAGGGTCTGGCTGTCATCTCACAACCTCTGACTTTGTGTCCCCTCACTGAAGTTATCACCTTGGTTTATTGGACCATTCCGTATCCTTCGCAGGATTAACCCAGTGGCTTACGTGTTGGACCTTCCTCTCCTAGTATGCGCATCTCAAATGTGTTTCATGTCTACTTATTGAAACCAATGGTCTGCAACGAATTTACCACCTCAGTGCCACATCCTCACCCTATACAGGTTGAGAACCATGAGGAGTATGAGGTACAATCCATTGTTGACTCCTGTAGTTTCAGTGGGCGCACACATTCCTGGGTTTCATCCTCGGACGTACATGTCCCTGCCCTCCTCTGCGATTTCCATAGACATATTCAGCTCAAGCCCGGTGGCCCTCTGAGGGATAGGGGTCATTGAGGAGGGGGTACTGTCAGGGCTGGCTTAGCCCTTCCTTCTCTGGGCTGGCTGCTCAGCTGCTAATTGCCAGCTCTCATCTCTCTCCACAGTTACCTAGTGGTTCCTGATCCTTCTCGTCTGGCCTGCCTACTTAAAGGTGTCCAGCTCACTTCATCTCTGCCCTCACCTTGGTCACATCACATGAAACCGTCTCCTGCATTCTTGTTTAAAGACTGGCTTGCTGACATCTCTTCTGGCTCCTTATCCTGCTTGCTGTTCCTCTACTTGGATCCCTGACTTCTGGCCTGGCTGATTACCCGATTTGGTTACTGAACTCTGACCTGGCTGACTACTCGATCCGGTTACTGGACTCTGGCTATGCTTTGACTACGCTTACTCTATTTACCTTTTTATTTTTTATTAATAAACAAGTGTGATATAACTGTACTTCTGTCTCGGTCTGGTTCATGTTTCTGACGCTGCTGGACCATGAGACAGCGGTAATATGCACCTTACTGTTGACCGCCCTGTCCAACAAGGACAAAACATTGCCTACCACATGCTGATGGAGAGCCAGAATGGCCTTCCATTAAAAGAAATGGAGTTTCGGAACCTGCCACTGAGGTACAGCACATTCCAAAAATTCACGAAAGGGGGCAGAGTCTACCAGCAGAAAAGGCAGCAGTTGCAGTGCTAGTAATTTTGCCAAGCTAGCATTCCGATGCTGAGCATGTGGATGGCTAGGACCGAATTTATTTTTACGGTTCAGCAACTGGGGTAGGGAAATTTGCCTGAAAAAATTAGATGGTAGTGTACTGCTAGCAGATTTTCTGCAAGTACTTAGGACACCTATTGGAGGTATAGTGGGGTTGGAAATCCCAGATGAGGAGCAAGGAGAAGTGCACCCTTTTCTTTGATGTGGGTCTTTCAAGTGCTGTTGCCAAGAGACTGCATGGCAGGTCGTCATATGTCTGGTCAAGCATGTGCTGCTGTTCTAGCCATGCTTGATCTGCTTCAAACATAGGTTTAAAACAGCAACAGTGCAATCTGCTGCACATGTGTCGAAAAAAGGCCCACACTAAGGAACTTTAAAAGTCAGCGGAGAGTCAGCTGTGTGTTGTAATAGGGGGCTGCCCTTAAGCTTCCCCCTATAGGACATTCTGCCTTATTGGAGTTGTGTCTCCTCCTCCTCCTCTCTTCTCTCAGGCACCAAAGTAGATTCAGTGACATCATCATCCCCTCTCTCCTCATCACTGGAGAAAACTTGGTAGTATGCTGCAGCTGGGGGAACATGACTGACAATTTCTTGTCCTTCTTGAGCACCCCCTCTCTCTAGGCTCACATTACTCCCTTCTTCAACCTGGGAACCAACATTGGAGCCTTCAAATCGCTGTGCATCCTCCAGTAGCATGTACTCGACACTGTGGTCAAATAGTTCTGGGGACTCCTCCATGCATGAGGGTGGGGCTATGGAAAGAGTGGCTGTGGACAAGGAGCCAGTGGAATAGGCCACTTTGGCAGCTGCATTGGAAGGTAGACTACTCTGAGCCTGGATGACAGAGGATGAGGAGGATGAGGACGGCTTTGTTATCCACTCCAACAACTCTTCTGCATGCTCTGGCTCAATAACATGGCCAGCAGCAGAAAAAAAGGACATGCATGCCCCAAGGCCACCTGGAGAGGATGCATCATGTCTATGACCAGCACTGTTGACTGTAAACACAGAAGCTGATTGTCCTCTTTTAGTGGCCTGTGAGCATCTGCCTCTCCTTCATGGCCTTCCAGACATGATGAATATTTTGTTTTGCGACACCACACTACACTATATTAGATACTGTGTACACCACCAGAAGTGTAGTAGAAACTGTAAACACTGTATTAGATATTGTGTACACTGCCTGAACTGTATTAGCAACTGTACTATGGCTGCTCTGTATTTTATACTGTGTACTGTATACACCACCAGGAGTGTAGTAGACATTGTACACACTGTATTAGATACTGTGTACACCACCAGAAAAGTAGTAGTAGAAAGTTGACTATGGCTGCACTGTATTGTATACTGTGTATACCACCAGAAGTGTAGTAGAAACAGTACACCACGGAGTGCATTATAGGTATATATATATCAAATACACTGCCACTAACTGAATGGCTGCTTAATCTAAATCAATCTCTCCGTCCACACCAACAACACTACACAGGGCCACAGTGTAGATAGCCTTATTTAGTGTGGGGCCAATTATGGCTCTCTTAGCAGAGGGCGCTGGGATTGGCCAAAGCATGCAGGTCAGGTGCATGCTTTGGCCAATCATCATACAGGTCAGGTGCATGCTTTGGCCAATCATCATGCAGCAATGTACTGCGATCTTGCAGTGCATTATGGGGCATTCCAAGGTGTTCGAATTGGCTGCAAATGCCCCATAGTGTGCTCTTTGGCGAATAGGCGAACACCCGATGTTCGAGTCAAACGTTTGTTCGGCTCGAACATATGTTTGACCTGTAAATAATAAAAGAAAATATTCCTGCCCCAACTCAAAAAAAGATTGCTGCACACACTGAGGGAAATATCTGAACCCAAAGAAGCAAATAGAAAAAAGGATAGTGATGCGCTGTACATAAGCAATAAAGTGCAGAAGTGTTATGTGTAAAAGGCACTAAAAACACTGTAAGAAGCAATGCTGGTGATGACCAGATGTCACAAAATATCCATTAGATAAAAAAAGATAATAAACAAAAATAAGCGATAATAATGGTAATAAAATATCGATAATAAATAAAATTCCAGTAACATCCAAAGTGATAAATAGTGATAGTAAGTCCTTTTTTATGAGTGGATAAAATATATCAACGTGTCCGTGAAAAATTCCTTCTCATAAGTAAATATATGGTGCAACAAATATGATGACTGGTAAACATAGAAATAAAGTGCTAGTGCTGGTGATACATTTCTGCGGTGTGATGCTGGTGCTGAGTGACTTCTTTATCCTCCATGCCATTAAGTATATGGATGTCCCCATTACCTTACTGCTGTAAGGTAACAGTATGTGAATATATGCATTTGGTGTTGAAAACCATTATGTATCCCCTGGTGATCGTCCTATAGTGGCGTCACCAGCTCTGCTGGTATGTATGTCCTGCTTACAATCAGAGTCCCCCTTTTTACAATCCCTGGAGGTGTCTGGAGCGGATGAGCCTCACCAATGGATCATAGGTAAAAGTAGGAACAGGAGGGATGCCCAATAGTGTAGTATTTAAAATGAATTTATTCAATAGCAGTAAAAACAGGACAGGTACTCATATTAAAATGTATCAAAATGGCAATGTACAAACGAGCAGCGAGATCGCCTACACCACTTCTGGTGTCTCAGTCCCTGAGACACAGGGCTGAGACACAGGGAGTGATGTGGGCGAGCTCACTGCTCATTTTTATCGATTGCTTGCTCACTTGTTTGTAATTATCGCTTATTATTGTTTATTAACTTTTTTATCTAATGGATATTTTGTGACATCTGCACTTTACTAGTCTGGTCATCACCAGCATTGCTTCTTACAGTGTTTTTAGTGCCTTTTACACTTTATTTATTTCTGTGTTTTCCAGTAACCATATTTGTTGCACCATATATTTATTTATGAGAAGGAATTTTTCACGGACACTCATAAAAAGGGACTTAATATCACTATCACTATCACTTTGGATGTTACTGGAATTTATTTATTATCAATATTTTTTTACCATTATTATTGCTTATTATTGTTTATTATCTTTTTTATCTAATAGATATTTTGTGACATCTGCACTTTACTATACAGTGGTGTGAAAAAGTGTTTGCCCCCTTCCTCATTTCCTGTTCCTTTGCATGTTTGTCACACTTAAGTGTTTCGGAACATCAAACCAATTTAAACAATAGTCAAGGACAACACAAGTAAACACAAAATGCAATTTGTAAATGAAGGTGTTTATTATTAAAGGTGAAAAAAAATCCAAACCATCATGGCCCTGTGTGAAAAAGTGATTGCCCCCCTTGTTAAAACATACTATAACTGTGGTTGTCCACACCTGAGTTCAATTTCTCTAGCCACACCCAGCCCTGATTATTGCCACACCTGTTCACAATCAAGGCATCACTTAAATAGGAGCTGCTTGACACAGTAAGGTCCACCAGAAGATCCTTAAAAGCTACACATCATGCCGAGACCCAAAGAAATTCAGGAACAATTGAGAAAGAAAGTAATTGAGATCTATCAGTCTGGAAAGGGTTATAAAGCCATTTCCAAAGCTTTGGGAATGCAGCGAACCACAGTGAGAGCCATTATCCACAAATGGCGAAGACATGGAACAGTGGTGAACCTTCCCAGGAGTGGCTGGCCGCCCAAAATTACCCCAAGAGCGCAGCGACGACTCATCCAAGAGGTCACAAAAGACCCCACAACAACGTCCAAGGAACTGCAGGCCTCACTTGCCTCAGTTAAGGTCAGCATTCATGCCTCCACCATCAGGAAAAGACTGGGCAAAAATGGCCTGCATGGCAGAGTTCCAAGGAGAAAACCACTGCTGAGCAAAAAGAACATCAAAGCTAGTCTCAATTTCTCCACAACACATCTTGATGATCCCCAAGACTTTTGGGACAACATTCTGTGGACCGATGAGACAAAAGTGGAACTCTTTGGAAGGTGTGTGTCCAAGTATATCTGGCGTAGAAGGAACACTGCATTTCATAAAAGAACATTATACCAACAGTAAAATATGGTGGTGGTAGTGTGATGGTCTGGGGCTGTTTTGCTGCTTCAGGACCTGGAAGACTTGCCGTGATAAAAGGAACTATGAATTCTGCTGTCTACCAAGAGATCCTGAAGGAGAATGTCCGACCTTCTGTTCGTGTACTCAAGCTGAAACGAACTTGGGTTCTGCAGCAGGACAATGATCCTAAACACACCAGCAAGTCCACCACGAATGGCTGAAGAAAAACAAAATGAAGACTTTGGAGTGGCCTAGCCAAAGTCCTGACCTGAATCCTATTGAGATGTTGTGGTATGACCTTAAAAAGGCCGTTCATGCTCGAAAACCCTCTAATGTAACTGAATTAGGACAATTCTGCAAAGATGAGTGGGCCAAAATTCCTCCAGGACGCTGTAAAAGCCTCATTGCACGTTATCGCAAACGCTTGGTTGCAGTTGTTGCTGCTAAGGGTGGCCCAACCAGTTATTAGGTTTAGGGGGCAATCACTTTTTCACACAGGGCCATGATGGTTTGGATTTTTTTTCACCTTTAATAATAAACACCTTCATTTACAAATTGCATTTTGTGTTTACTTGTGTTGTCCTTGACTATTGTTTAAATTGGTTTGATGTTCCGAAACACTTAAGTGTGACAAACATGCAAAGGAACAGGAAATGAGGAAGGGGGCAAACACTTTTTCACACCACTGTATGTTCATAAGTCTGGTCATCACCAGCATTGCTTTTTACCGTGTTTTTATTGCCTTTTACACATAGCACTTCCGCAATTTATTGCTTATGTACAGTGCATCACTATCCTTTATTTTTATGTTTGACCTGAACATCAAGCTCATCCTTACTTTCCTACTTACTTACTAAATGTATGTTTGTATACTTTACTATATCCATAAGTATGCATATATGAGATATTAACAAAACAATTGTTGTTTGCTATAGAATGTATTCATAGCACAAATTTCCCTAAAATGTACTAATTGCTTATGTTATAACTTCTGTATATAGCCCTAGACAGTGCACAGTCCATATGGATAAGCACTGCCATCCACTGGTTGACGAATATATCTGTAGCTGTACAAAAATACACGGGCAATGTATTCCAATGTATTCTTTGTAAGTGGTTTTGTCAAAGCATCTGATCCACTTTTGTTTCTCATGAGTTGGAAGTCTTTGCAGTTCATCCCATGAATCTGGCTCTGGATTTAATGCTACATGAGCAACATAGGACAGATGCTTGGCTGGGATGCCATTATTGCTTCTGGAGCATTTCCTGATTGACGCCTCTTGTGGCTTGGTTTCTTTTTTTTAAAGCATTTGGATTGTCTGTGTTCATTTCTATTTCTGTATCACTTGTTGCCTATCTTTATGTGACACTGATGTAGAACGTCTCTCAGTTGGAAGTGTTTGTGTTAGTTCATACCCTCCCTCTTAGATTGTAAGCTCTAACAAGCAGGGCCCTCTGATTCCCCCTGTATTGAATTGTATTGTATTGTAATGTCTGCCCTAATGTTTTAAAGCGCTGCGTAAACTGTCGGCGCTATATAAATCGTGTATAATAATAATAATAATAATAGTTCATGAAATTTTAAACACACTGAAATTTCATACAAAATGACATTTCTACTGATGGTTACCTTGTTTGTGTATTTCCGTATAATTCTGTATCCCTTTTGAAATTCACTGTACACCACAAGTACACCTTCCTTTGCCCAAGCATCCCATTTTGTTTGTTTTCTTTTGGGATGTGCACACGGGCTTTGCTACCAAAATTTTTTAGATGGTTCAAATGTCAAGGCCCTTCCATTGCACAGTTCATATGGAGTTTTTTTCCATTGATTTTCCTGAAAGTCGATTTTAGAGATAGTATGCGGGCATAATTGCCTCTCCCCAGTATGTGGTTGGCATATCTACATCAAACAGCATGATTCTTCCACTCTCACATAGAGTATGGTTCATTCTTTCTGCAACCCTGTTTTGTTCTGGGTTGTATGGTACAGTAGTAACTATAGCAATGAATGACACATGTATGGGAGTCTGATAGGGCTGCCCACCCCGATACAAATGTTTGAATGAAAGTAGAGAATTCCCGTGGGGCTTTTTAGCAGCAAATAGGAGTCAGATTTTTTTTTCATAAAAAATATATTCATTTTATTCATCAAGAGACAATTGCACATCAATGTGATACAAAATTTAAAATATGAGCTCTGGTGTACACAATGCAAGACAGTTTGGCCTGAGAAGGGGAAGCAAACAGTGGATCATACCATGTAATATAACTGATAAACAATATACATCAGAGGGTATTCCCTCACAGTATTGATGAATTATAATTATACTATCTGATGTTTATAAAATGCCCCAATGCATTTCGACCTTAAAGGTTAGGGTCTTCTTCATGGGTTTCTTACATTTCCATAAATACACCAAAAAAGGACATATATCAATATTAAAATCTATCATATGTAAACACATTTCTTTATCATTGTTATCATATATTAGACTTGAAAAACACACTATATTTACCCCTTCCACCAAGCGGCTCGCTTATCCAGAGACTTCTCTTTGTTAAAAAGCACAGAAAGAAATTAAGAATTCCCCCAATGATGATCCCGAACCCTGCTTGGGAATTGCGCTCACCTCTGCCCCAATGGGAGAATAGCCCTGGCCCATGAGGCTTGCAAGTGGTCACAGATAAATATGCCCCCCCTTAGGGGAAACTCAGAGACCAAAACACCTGAAAAATAGTCTTCTGTATACATATTAGATTGCTATTATAGCATGGGTCATAGAAATTAACTATAGCAAAAGCTGATGCTGATAAGGTAAAGGGTGACATTTCTATTTTTTTATTTTATTTATTAGCAAGGAAGGATCTCAAAGTATATTGGGATCCCCATCAGGTACTGCCAAAAGCACAGAATTGCCTGTGTATTATGCATAGATTATACATGTTACAAGACTTGTATATAGGCCTAGAAGGCTTGAATGAATCATCATGATTGCTTATGTCAAAAAACGCCATGAAGATCAATGTGATAAGGATAGTGTATTAGTGGTGTAAGAAATATAAGTGCTTATGGTGAGGTGATCGTGATAAGAGATTAGCATTATGTAGTCTAGCAGCGTGTACAAAATACAGACTGCCAGACACATAAGGACTAAGTGAGTACTAAGTGATGTGAAAGACTTTTTTTTCTCCTTTTAGAAAATCTGAATGGAACCTCTGAGCTGAGCTGATAAAATAAAGAATTACTTTATTTTTTTTGCAAAAAAAAACACTCTATGGAAATAGTTGTGAGGCCTGTGGCTCCCCATCCAGGAAAACAGCTCCGTGATTTAGGAGAAACACAGGCAGGTGTGCATTCAGATTACTGGAGAACTGGAGACCAGAAGCTGAATCACTTTTGCGAGAATGACTCCCGTAATTAGGAGTCCATCGGATCTGGTAAGAAGCCATCTGGCTGCTTGTTTTGTCCCCCGCAAGGATCAATGTGCAATATCTGATATACCTGTGTAGGATGAATTTGATACGGCCACAGAGTCTGTAGGATCACACCAGCTATATATATATATATATATATATATATATATATATTTTTTTTTTTTTTTTATGTTTATATATTTCTTGTTTTTGGACTTTTTTTGAGGTTTTATCATTATACATAAACATTTTTATATGCACTTGTGTGTTGAATTGTTGATTATCTATTTTTTCCTGTAGGTTGGTGTGTTTCAGAAATTTTTTCACTGTCATTATTTCACATGCAACATATATGACTCACTTCACTTATTTATAATTATTTTTTTTTTTCACATAGTCTTTTCAATTTTTATATAGATTTTTTGAATTCTTACACATAAATAATTTTTTGTATTTTTATCATGATTTTTATAAAATTACATTAATTATTTCAAGGGTGTACATACACACATGTTCACTATTTGTTTTTGCACAACTTTTTGTGTTTAGTGATGTTAAAGACTTAACCAGTAATAATAAATACCCAAAATGCATTGGGGCATTTTGTAAACATTGGATAGTATATATATATATATATATATATATATATAATTCATCAATACTGTGGGAGTACTCTCTGATGTATATTGTTTGTTTATCAGTCTTATCACATGGTATGATCCACTGTTTGCTTCCCCTTCTCAGTCCAAACTGTCGCATTGTGTACACCAGAGCTCATATTTTAAATTTTGTATCACATTGATGTCCAATTGTCTCTTGATGAATAAAATTAATATATTTTTTATAAAAAACGTTTTAAAAGCCCCATGGGGAATTCTCCACTTTCATTCAAAGTATGGTACAGTAGTTGGGAATATTATGGCATGCTTTCTGAGAATCGCTTGTGTGCTATCACCTGGATATTCAGCTCCATTGTCTATGAGCAATACACTCGGCATTTTGCCAAATTTGTTGGTTACTTTAGCCAAATACTGTTCTATGGTACTTCACTTTTGTTGTGTAACAGTTATAGTGTAGTATACCTGGAGTAATCATCTATAAAAGTGAAAAAAAACTCTCCTTTCCTGCTTTCTCAGAAAGCATGCCATAATATTCCCAACTACTGTACCATACTTTGAACGAAAGTGGAGAATTCCCCATGGGGCTTTTCAAAAGTTTTTTATAAAAAATATATTCATTTTATTCATCAAGAGACAATTGGACATCAATGTGACACAAATGTTAAAATATGAGCTCTGGTGTACACAATGCGACAATTTTTCCATAGAACCACAAACATCCGAATGAATTAAGTCCAGAGGTTTCTTAGCTCTGCTGTCACTAGTTTTTAATTCCACTTCCATAGGTATTTTCAGTTAATTTCTTTATTATGTCAGGTCTTCTGTGTATGTGTGAATGTGTGAATGCAGTTTGAAAGCTGTAACTACCTCATTGCACACTACCCTTTTGCAAGTAAGATATTCCCTTTTACGATGTCATAACTGTCATCTTGGAAGGTCACTACATGTCCCTGTTTTGTGAGCTTCTTCACTGACAAAATATTTTTTTAAAGAGCAGGGACATAGAGGACATTTTCACAGGTATCTTTCTGGTGACACTCTGGGAAGTAGTACAGTAAAGAAAACCATCTCCTAGTCCTTCTGATTTCATAATTTGCACATTAGCTGTGATTTTTTTCTGTTTTACTCAGATGAAGTTGAATAAAGAAATGTCTGTCATTTGTCATGTGACTTGTAGCTCCTGAATCAACACACCTCATGACTGCAAAGGTGAGGTGCAACATGTGAATAGAAAAACAAATGTATTATCTGAAGCAAAAAATCAGTTCCTTCATTCACACTTTTGGACTTTTGTAGTTTAGTTTGTTTTTGCATTCCAGCTTTCACGATTCTGCAATCTGCTTTTAAATTAACTTGCTTCTTGCACACAAAACATTCACGTGTTTCTTATTGCATTTTACTGTTTTTATTCATATTTTTCATGCAGACTCTACAACAGAAGCACAGTCACTATTCATTCTTTATTTTATGTGCTTATATTCATCCATAAGTTTGTCTTTAACATATTCCAATGTCATTTCATCATCTGGACGGGCATCATGTGCTCTGACAAGTTTCATAGCTTTCTGGTAAGCCAATGAATAATAGTGCAGTGACATGAACATATTTTATTTCTTCCCCTATACCTCTCAGGTGTTCAGCCATTTCCAAGGTGTGCCTTACAGTATTTAACCCTGTATAACCTGGCCTTCCATCAGCTTGTTTTGGTATACAGTTGTGCTCATAAGTTTACCCTAGCAGAATTTATGATTTCTTGGCCATTTTTCAGAGAATATGAATGATAACACAAAAACTTTTCTTTCACTCATGGTTAGTGTTTGGCTGAAGCCATGTATTATCAATCAACTGTGTTTACTCTTTTTAATTCATAATGGCAACAGAAACGACCCAAGTGACCCTGATCAAAAGTTTACATACCCTGGTGATTTTGGCCATTAACATGCACACAAGTTGACACAAAGGAGTTTGAATGGCTATTAAAGGTAACCATCATTACCTGTGATCTGTTTGCTTGTAATTAGTGTGTGTGTATAAAAGGTCAATGAGTTTCTTGACTCCTGATAGATGCTTCCATCTTTCATCCAGTGCTGCACTGATGTTTCTGGATTTTGAGTCATGGGGAAAGCAAAAGAATTGTCAAAGGATCTGCAGGAAAAGGTAGTTGAACTATATAAAACAGGAAAGGGATATAAAAAGATGTCCAAGGAATTGAGAATGCCAATCAGCAGTGTTCAAACTCTTACCAGGAAGTGGAAAATGAGGGGTTCTGTTGAAACCAAACCACAGTCAGGTAGGCCAACTAGATTTTCAGCCACAACTGCCAGGAAAATTGTTTGGAATGCAAAGAGAACCCCACAAATAACTTCAGGTGAAGTACAAGACTCTGAAAACATGTGGTGTGGCTGTTTTCAAGATGCACAATAAGGAGGCACTTGAAGAAAGTTGGGCTGCATGGTCGAGTTGCCAGAAGAAGCCATTACTATGCAAATGCCACAAAGTACCCCATTTGCAATATGCCAAACAGCACAGAGACAGCCTCAAACCTTCTGGCACAAAGTAATTTAGAGTGATGAGACCAAAAGTCATTTGGAGTGATGGGACCAAAATTTAGCTTTTTGGCCACAACCATAAACACTACATTTGGAGAGAAGTCAACAAGGCCTATGATGAAAGGTACACCATTCCTACTGTGAAACACAGAGGTGGGTTGCTGATGTTTGGGGGATGTGTGAGCTACAAAGGCACAGGACATTTGGTCAAAATTGTTGGAAAGATGAATACATATGTTATCAGAAAATACTGGAGGAACATTTGCATTCATCAGCCAGGAAGCTGCGCATGGGATGTACTTGGACATTCCAAAATGACAATGATCCAAAACACAAGGCCAAGTTCACCTGTCATTGGCTACAGCAGAATAAAGTGAGTGGCCAAATCAGTCTCCTGACCTCAATATCATTGAGCCACTCTGGGCAGATCTCAAACGTGCAGTTCATGCAAGACAGCCCAAGAATTTAGAGGAACTGGAGGCTTTTTTCCAAGAGGAATGGGCAGCTTTACCATATGAGAAGATAAAGAGCCTCATCCACAAATACTACAAAAGACTTCAAGATTTTCATTTTATTTTTATTTATTTTCAATTTTATTTTAATTTTTATTTATATTTTTATTTTCATTTTTATTTTTAAATTTATTTTAATTTAAATTTTATTTTTATTTTCATTTTTCCTTTTTTCTTTTTCTTTATTTTTATTTTATAATATAGTATTATTGTATTAAAGGTTGTTTTATATGCCATTAGTTCCACTGGTTTGCCAGAATTGACCTCAAATAATTTATTGGGAGTATTTGTTTGATTTTATCAAATCATTAATATGGTGTTCTGTCTCTCCTGTGGATTGTGTCCTGTCCACAGGAGTGACGTTTTTATCCCACCAACAAAATGGCCACTATGCCAAATCTGATTGGTTCTTTGGAGAGGAAGGTTCTCTATTTAAAGGTGCAGTTAGCCAGAAATCATGTCTTAGATGATGCCCTATGGGAGGGCGAAACATTGGCGCAATTTTCAGTATTTCTGGCGTCACTTCTGGTCCCGTGGAACACACGCCAGGGACAGTGTTTTTTACAGATACAGCTCCATGTTTGAGGCTTGTTTTTTTTTTTTTTTTGATTTCAAAGATTTTTATTTTCAAAGTACAAAATACAGAAGAAAACAAAAACACTTCAGGTGCCAACATCAGAACATGAGAATAAACCATAGTAGTCACACTACTGAACATCTTCGATACAGACAAAAACCTTACGGTCCCCTGAGACATTAAGCAGTAGAAAATCTGTACTTATGACCAGTAATTACAGGGATAAGCATGTATTCGATCTATATTGTTATAAGATAGCATGAAAAAGGGGAAAGCAGAGGGGCGGATATCTGGGAACCAGGGAGAACAGCCCAACACCCCTAATGGGAGCTCGCTGTGTTGGACCGTCACCCCCTCGGATCCCCGCTATTCCCTGTTCCCGCTGCAAATCTGGGAAAGGCACAGGGCGGTAAGGAATTATGAGGAGCTTCCTAAAGCTACCAGGGGAGGCCCACCAATTGAGATGAATAAGAAGTTGGTATTCATCCTGGGTCCCTTCTAGGTCAACCGAGATGATTTGGCTCCGGTTTGGCACCACCATCACATACTCTTGTAAAAGCACGAAGAGAAAGAAAGAAATAAAAGAAGAGAGAGAGTTTGAGGATTTTAGATAGGGAGAACACAGAGGGGAGGAGAGGGGGAGACAGGGGGAGCCAGGGGGAGCAAGTGGAGCTCGGGCAGTTCTGAAGTAATAGTGCTAACTGAAAAGGACGTCTTCAAGGGATCCAGACATTTCGACCCGTGGGGAGGAAGGGAAGGGAGGGAGAGGCATTGAGCCAGGTGAGAGGAACAAAACTGGACTATGGTTACTTAGCTGGTCCTAGGCGGAGGGACTCCCACAATGAGGGAGATGCCCACGTGTTGGGCCCAAGGTTCCCAAATAGCCTCAAACTTCTCTTTTTAATTCAGTAACATACTCGTGACTTTTTCTTGTGTCATGATCCATGAAATCTGTCGTTTAACAGCTTGGATCGAAACTTTGGGCTGTTTCCAAGCTTTCGCTATGGTGATCTTGGCCCCTAGCAACATATAGTGAATTAACAATCTAGTAGATTTGCCAGTCTGCGGGATAGGACCATTAAGAAGAGCTACCACCGGGGTTCTAGGCACCTGTATGCCCGTCACCTTATAGATTAAGTTGAACATCTGCTTCCAAAAGGACCTAAGCTTTACACATTCCCACCAAATGTGGGACATACCTCCCGTCAACTCGCAGCCCCTGAAACAGAGGGGACTAGTTGAGGGGAACATGTGAGCCAATCTGGACGGTGTCAGATACCATCTAGTCATCACCTTAAGATTAGCTTCTATTAGTGATATATACCTAACCCCTTTATAGGCTTTGTCAAAAGAGGAGTACCAGGACTCCAGGTCCCATTGAAACGAGAGGTCCCTTTCCCAGGCTTCCATGAAAGAGGACTTATTGTTGTTCTGAGCTAGGGCCTGGTAAATTACCGAGATTCCACCTCTTTGGTACGTGGCTTGTCCACACCATGCCTCATAATCAGTAAAGCGAGGGGGAGACGGTTTTTCCTTCCAAAGCCCATGAAGGAAGTGTAGAATTTGAGAGAATCTAAAGAGTTCCGAGTTCGGAATCTCCAATTTCTTTTTGCAGTATGCTAGGGTGATGGGGCCTGAAGCTGTGAAAAAGTGGCCAATCCGGTACAGCCCCTTATCCAACCACCATTTAAATGCTTTAATGTTTGCCCCGGGTGGAAAATCGCGGTTATTAAAAATGTGAGCCAGGGGGTGGGAGTTTGAGACTAAGAAAGAGTTCAGTTTCATTCGGTCCCAGAGAGCTAAAGATTGAGATAGTATAGGAGAGAGGATGGGGGGCCGTTCCTTGTGAGGGATCCAGAGTAGATAATCTAGGGTATACGTAGGAACAGCCTGTCTCTCTATGTTCATCCAGTCAGGTTTTTCGAGTCTGGAGTATATTGTGGATAATTGAGCTAGTCTGGCCGCTTGGAAGTACCAAGACAGTTTAGGAACGCCTAAACCTCCTTTTCTCCTAAGTCTATATAACGTGTTACATGGCAGCCGGTGTCCCTTTTTGCCCCATATGAAGCGCATCATCTTTTTCTGGAGGGATTGCAGGTGATCCGACCGGACGTTGATCGGAACTGCCCTGAATAAATATAGCAGCCTGGGAAGAAATGTCATTTTGAGTGAGTGAATTTTACCCAACCAAGAGAGATTCCCCTGGGCCCAATTTTGCAAGTCTGCTTCTAATTTCTTGTAGGTAGGAGGAAAGTTGGCCGCATAAAGTTGTTCAACCTTGGGAGTCAGTTTGATCCCAAGGTAATCTAAGAAATTGTCTTTCCACTCAAATTTAAAACTGCTTCGTAAGGTGGCAACCATGGACTGGGGAAGCGAGACATTGAGGGCGTGAGATTTTGAGTAATTAACCCTGAGACCTGACGCCCTTGAAAAGGTGTCTAGGAGCTTGCATAGATTTGGTAGGGATGTGATAGGTGATGTAATGAAAAGGAGCACATCATCTGCGAATAGACCGCATTTATGTGTCTGAGATCCACAGGAAACCCCTTGTATGTTGGGGTTAGTGCGGATTCCTATGGCCAGAGTCTCAATAGCTATAGCAAATATCAATAGGGAGAGCGGACACCCCTGTCTGGTGCCCCTCGCTATGCTTAGTGATTGGGAATAGTGACCTAAGAGACGAATTGATGCCGAGGGTGTGGAATATAAGGAGCGTAGAATGCCCATAAACCTGTCACCGAACCCCCAACGTTCCATGAGTGCAAAAATATAAGGCCACTTTAAAGAATCGAAGGCTTTATGTAAGTCCATGGATAAAAGCATGCCCTCTTGCTTGGGATTCCCTTCCCAGTTGGATTGGAGGATCGAAACTATATCAATAGCTCTACGAGTTAGATCCGGCCCTTGACGGCCCGGGATGAATCCCACTTGGTCTTTATGTACATATCTGCTAATAAAGGAGGCTAGCCTATTGGAAAGGATTTTTGTGAGAATCTTTAGGTCATTATTGATTAGGGATATGGGTCTATAGTTCTCTACTTCTTCCCAGTTCTTATTCGGTTTAGGGATGACCGAGATGTATGCGGAGTTTAACTGGGGGTCTAAGGGGGAGCCCTTGGTTAATGAATTGTAAAATTTAGCCAGATGCGGCACCAGGATGTCAACAAAGGTCTTATAGTATGGCGTGGAGAGACCATCAGGTCCTGGGGCTGACCCTGTTTTAAGAGATTTTATGACATCCTTAATCTCCTCCTCGGAGATTTCAGCTTCCATGAGATCTCTGTGGTCCTTTGAGAGTGTTGGGATGGGCAAGTCCCTCAGTAAGGTCTCACCTGCATCCCGGTCATCCCCTGAGGTCGAGCTGTAGAGCTTGGCATAGTAATCCTGAAACGCCTTAAGTATTTTAGTGGGGTTGGCAGAGGGGGCTTGTCCTGCAGTTCTAATTTTGGGGAAAGTATTAGTATGAGTCTTGGGCGATAATTTGGCTGCCAGCATGGAGCCAATCTTATCCTTCTGGTTATGAAATTTGGCACTGCCCCACCGGATTTCCTTTTCGGTTCTGGCGGTCAAAGCTAAGTTTAACTCGAGTCTGGAGGCATCAACCAAGTCTGCCAGGGCCCTTGACGGGTCTTGTTTGTGTTGGGATTGTAGTGTTTTGAATTTGGTTTCGAGGTTTTTGATGAAGAACGTACATTCCCTCTTAATGCGTGAAGCTATGTTTATGATTTTACCCCTAATCACGACTTTGTGGGCAGCCCATAGGGTCTCTGGTGAGATTCCTCCCACTGCATTAAGAAGGAAGTATTCTCTCAAAGCGTCCTCAATGTCTTTTGATGAGCTGGGATCACTCAAAAGAGATTCATTAAGCCTCCAATGGAACCCTGCCACCCTTGTCACTACCTTGTGTATTGAAGCGCTGACTATTGAGTGGTCTGACCAGGAAACATCGATAATCGATGCTTTGTGTATAGAAGGGATCATCCCCGGCGGGACCAGGATATGATCAATTCTGGCATAAGATTGATGTGGGGAAGAATAGTGGGTGAAATCTCTCTTGGTTGGGTGCAACTCCCTCCAGACGTCTATCAGGCCATGTTCATGTAGTTTCCTAGCAATAGATAGGCTAGCCTTAGTGGGACGTGTAAGCTGAGATCCCTGCGGTCTGGATTTATCGAGCCCTTGATCAAAAGCGACATTAGAGTCTCCCCCAAAAATTACCCTGCCCTCGGTGAGTGGCCGGAGAACCCTTAGAAGGTCTTGAAAAAATTTGGATTGACCCTTGTTCGGGGCATAGTATGAAACTATGGTGTATAGGACTCCCTCAATTAGGCCCTTGACCAATATGTATCTACCCTCGGGGTCTCTTATGGTGGAAGAATGCTCAAATCTACACGATTTAGCGAAAAGGACTCCCACCCCTCTGGTCTTATTCTCGGCGTTCGCTAAGTAAAAATTTGGGTACCGTGGGTGGAGAAATTTGGGGCTGTACCGGATTGGGAAATGTGTTTCCTGTAGGAGGATAATATCTAAGTTAAGGGAGCGGTAATGTTCAAATGCTAGTTTCCTCTTACTGGGGGAGTTAAGGCCCTGTACATTGTGAGAGGCAATTCTAAGAGGCCTCTTAGTGTTGTCTAAGTGTGTCATAGAACCTCGGTGGTAAAAGGCTGCAGAAGTGGATATCTCTTACCCATAACGAGCTTCTTCCACGCAGGTCTGGCAAATGGCGATGGGGTGATCCTGTCTGAGAACTGGACCATCTGTCGTGAACATCCTGTCACCTGGCTCCAAAGGGGGAAGGAGAGGGAGAAGGGGAGAAAGAAAGAGATAAGAGCAAGAAAGTCATACATCTTCCAAGGAGATCTACGAAGCCCAGGGGAGAGTACCCCTAGGGTCCGCAGAGTAATAAACGTCGGCGTTTGTATTCAAGAGCCGACTCCCTGACTCGCAGAGACAATGACCTGTCTCTGCGGTGAGGGTTGAGGCGCAAGGGGGTCACCTCTACCCCTTACTGAACTAACAACCGTTAATATAAAGAGAAAAAATCCCTCCGAGATAATCCCGGTACAGCACCAGAACTAAGTTAATCAGGATTGATAATGATCAAGTATATGTAAATAAGAGAATAATAAGACTGGTATTCAAAGAGCTAAGACAATAAGTTGAAAGTAAACCGGTCCCATTCCCCCCTCCCCCTCAAGAAGAGGTGGAAGCGGGCCTGTAAGGATAAGCGAGGTTAAACTAGAAAACCTAAACATTACCAACAAAGAGAACATGCTAACAACCCGGCTAAAGTCTCTCACCAGGCATCAGGAGTGAGTAAACAGATGTAATCTAGTCAGATGACCGAAGAGAGGGGGTGGTCCCCAGAAGCCCCCGAGCCCCCAGCCATGAATGGTGAATACATCATCATTCCCAGAGGCACTAAGTCTCGCAAAAAACTGTCCTGGGGGGAGCTCAAGGGAACGCAGCCACAAAAAAATGTGATGCCATAAAGTTTGCATATGGGTAAAAAAAAAAAAAAAAATAGGGGGTAAGCCTGACCCCAACTGCCGGATAGCAAGTCAAATGTAAAAGGAAAATAAACCTGAGGAGGGGATCTCACTGGGGCAGGTTAACTAGAGGGGGTTCCCGACCTCCTCCTAGAAGGGAAAACCTGACCCAGGCACTCGATCCAAAACAAATCCAGGAACAAACAGGTGGACCAAAAAATGAAGAGAGTCACATTATGGGGGTCTTCCCTCTCTTGATTTCTTATTCTTCCCTGGGATCCAGACTGGAGAGACCGGGCTCGATGGTTGCGGACGCTTGGCAGATGCAGCAGGATTAGCCGTTACTTCCATGGGCGCCTCATGAGAGATGAGTTTGAGAGGGAGAAGAAGCTTTTCCCAACGGTATTTGATCTCCTGATTAGAGAGGACTGTAAGAAGAGGCTTCAGGGCTCTCCTCTTCTGAATAGTGACCGGAGACAAGTCTGCGAAGATCTGGAGTTGGTGGCCCTGGAAGGCTATCTGTGGTTGCAGTCTGGACTGCTTCAGAATCTCCTCCTTCACAGCATAGAAGTGTGGTTTGACGAGGATGTCTCTCGGGGGACCATCTTTCCTCATGGAACCGAGGGTCCTGTGGGCCCTATCTAACTCCAGGCGATGGGACGGGATGTTCGGAATTAAGTCCTTAAAAAAATCCTGAATTGTTGCGGAAACATCCGTGTAGGACTCAGGTAGGCCTCGAATTCTGAGGTTATATCTTCTGGATCTATTTTCCAGGTCATCGATCCTGGATAGGGCCACATCTAATTGCTCCTGAAGGGTCTGGATATGGGCAGCATTTTGGTTAGTGCGGGAAACAGTAATGTCCAGTTTGTTCTCGATGGCTTCCATTCTGGAGCCTAAGTTTGCAAAGTCCGATTTTATATCTCCCGTGATCTGGGCTGCCGTGTTAGCTAGGCCTCTTTCCAGGAGTGTGGAGAGTTTGTGGAACAGGTCTCCCTGCTGTGATAAGGAGTCCTGGTCAGGGAGATATGGAGAGTGGGCTTCTAGGAGATTCGGGGAGGTAGGCCCTAAAGGAGTCAGGGCACTGTCTGCCGCATGGTGGCCCAGGAGAGACTCTGTGGAGGCTGGGGAAGGCGTTTGGAGAAGGTGTTGGCCCCCCTGGGCGACCTGGGAGTATGAGAGAGTAGCCGGGGCGATCACTTGCCTGTGTTCTGGCTTCTTTTCTCCGGAGGCCGCATGTGACTGTGTGACAGATTGACCGGCGGCCATCTTGGTACACCCGTTCGCTCCGTCCCTGTGGAAGTCCGGTCCCAGGTCTCGTCTGGCGGCGGGGCCCGGCATCTAGGAACGGTCTCACTATGTTCCCCTGTGCAGAGAAGGTGGAATCCGGTCAATTCGATCGGTGTAGCGGCGCTTAGGGCTATCGCGGGGTAGAGGTGATGCGGAGCACCTTGCTTAAGCAGCCATTACGGCGCGCCCGCGCATGTGCACTCGTTTGAGGCTTGTTTGATCTTACTTGTTGTAAGTACCCACTCTCTTGTGAAATAATACATTTTTTAATGGTACTTCACTATCAGTTCCATTCTTTTTCATTTTTGGATACCTGTTTGTTCCGCTGAGCATCTTCATTAAGAAATCTTCGGGGGGGGCGTGGCTTGGCGCGCGGCGGAGATGGCAGCCTGAACGAGGAGCTCCGTCAAGCCCGAGGCCCTTAGCACCTCTCTGCCGAAAGCCTAGCGAGGATGAACAAGCAGTTCCGCGGGTCTCAGCACACACGATCCCGCAGATCCACGGCGGTGTCTGCGAGAGGATCCATCTCGGAGATCTTCCAGAAACAAACAGCCGCGCAGCGGGCCCAGAAAGGTGGCAAGATGGCGCCGTCGCACGAGGACGGGGATCTCAGTGAGGACTCTCAGTCGGCCTCAGAGGACCACGGTAGGAGACCTGCTCGTCCCGATCACCCCCTCACATATGCAGACATGTCCGGCTTCGCTGCCGACATCAAGGCATCCTTTTCTGCGGCCATAACGGACCTAAAAACCAATCTGCTGGTTCTAACAGAAAAGATGGCCGCGGCGGACACTGCGGGGAAGCTCCGAGACAGAGCAATACTCAGACTGGATACAGTTACTTCTTCACACGCTCAACACTTTATTGACCTGAATAGACACATGGAGGACCTTGACAATAGGGGGAGACGGAACAATATTAGGGTCCGTGGAGTGCCGGAAACGGTGACTGCTGACCAGATTATGCCTGCCCTCCAGAGGGTCTTCAACAGCGTGCTAGAAAGACCCGAGGACTCAGCCATCGAATTCGTCAGGGCTCATAGAGCCCTCCGAGCTAGGGGACCCGATGCTCAACCACCTCGCGACATTATATGCTGCTTGCAGAACTTTTCGCTAAAAGAAGAGATTATGTTTAAGGCGCGCAGGAATGACCACATCGTGTTTAACGGTGAGAACATTAAACTGTTCCAGGATCTCTCGCAGATAACTTTGAAAAACCGCAGAGCCTTGCGCCCCTTACTAGATGTACTCAGAGCGAGAGATCTTCGTTATACCTGGCGTTTCCCTTTTGCTCTTTCAGTGACACACAATGGCAAGCAATACCTGCTCCGCACTCCGAGCGATCTCCCAGAGTTTTGCAATGCTCTACACCTCGACCCTGTGGACCTCCCGGATTGGTATCAGGAGTTCTCCCTACCGCCTAGAGAGAGGAGTCCACCCCACTCTCCTCTAACTACACCTGACAAGCGCCTCGCCAAAAAGCAGCGTTCAGCCTGGCAGGATGGTCCGGGCGCAGGGACCCCACGCAGCAGAGCGCATTCTTCTAGACCACCACCAGATGATTAACTGTTGGCACTGAGGTCCCCGGTGATCGTGTCCCCCCCTTGTTGTGGTCCGCCCTCACCATATTTTCCCTGGGCTAATTTGTTTTTGTTTTACGCGACTCCCCTGAGACCTTTTGTTCCAGACTACAGATTTCACTGGAGCTTGGCACCACTAAGGCCCTATGACTTTTCTGATTTTGGGAACTCGTCCAGGGGCTTTTTTCCCCATGCTCTAGGTTTGTATTCAAGGCTCTCTGGGTCGTGTTTCCCTAGCTATCCAACCCCGCTGCTATGGAAGGAAGGCTGAGAACCCCACATGAACTACGGGAGTTCTGGTTAGGTGGTTGGTGGGATTTGCTCCTGAGCAATGGGGATTTTAAGTCAGTTGACACATTGTTGCAGTTTGGCCATGGACGCACACTTACTACCCACACGTGGGTGAGACCTTTAGGACTTGGGGGGCGGAGGGGGGTTCGCCCCTGAGGCACATGCTTGGGGAGGCTGCACGGGGGGGGGGGGCGTTTGGGGGGGGGAAACGGGCTGTCTTCCCCTCCCTGTCCGGCTGCACCTCTTGGTATCCGACTCTCATTTTTATCGGGTCACTGCTTTGTGCTGAGTTTCTCTTTATGCTTGTATGTTTGTTCTACTCGTTTAAGTTATATATATTTTTATCTCTTTTTTTTTTATGGCAGAGATGTTTATACGCTTGATATACCAGCTACAGGGGGCCAAGGCTTGGCTTCCTTCTACATGTTCTTAGTATACCACACCGTTACTGTTTATTTGCATCTGACAACGGTTGCTATTGAAGCTACGTGTCTCCCTTGTTCCCACACGTGGCCCGGTGGCTGGGCGGGGATTTTTCTCCCCTCCCGGGTGCCGGCTCTTTGACCTACCTGGCCGACTTACTGGCCGCCGGGGGTCGTTACCTCTAACCCTTCATTTTACTTTGACTTTTCTGTTTCTGTCCTTATTTCCTTCTCTGTAGCTCTTTCTTGCCTCTCTTGGCCGCTGTAAAATAGATATAGTAGGAGTGTCTCAACATAATAATCTTTGAGTCTTGCAGGTGGTGACTGTAGGCAAAGCCTACCATTTCTCTCTGTCCCTACAGATGGCTTACTCAGCTCTTGGCACGTCACCGACGTTAGTGTCTCACAACGTGAAAGGCTTGAATATACCGGAGAGGCGTTCTACCCTGCTCCGGGAACTGAAAAAAGGTAAACCGCACATTGTCTTCCTGCAGGAGACACATTTCAAAACTGGTCAGGTCCCTAAGCTCACCGACTCCTACTTCACAGATGCACACCACGCAACTAATGATACTTCTAAATCCAGGGGGGTCTCCATTTTACTAAGTAGAGGAGCCTCCTTTGAGCTCACAGACAAAAAGGTGGATCCAGAGGGGAGGTTTATTTTTCTTAAGGGTACCCTCGGAGGGGTCCCTACGACGCTTGCCAATGTATATTTCCCTAACGCCTCGCACTTGACGTTCTGTAGAACGCTGGTGCGACAGCTTGAAGAGTTTGGGACGGGCTGTCTGCTTTTAGGGGGTGACTTCAATATCCCGCTGGAACCTCTCTTGGATACGTCCACAGGGAGGACAGCGGTTTCCTTCCATACCCTGAAGGCCATTAAGCTTCTTCTCCACTCCCTGGATTTAGTGGACGCCTGGCGTTACTTACATCCATCCGACAAAGACTTTACGTTTTACTCGATTCCTCACGACCGTCACTCTAGGATTGACTATGTATTTATTACCCAAAGAGACTTACACAGGGTGCAACAATCACATATAGGAATTCAGTCTCTTTCCGATCACGCTCCAATTTCCATTAGCCTCAATCATTTTGATACTCCTAAAAAGACACCTATGTGGAGGCTGAATTCCTCCCTATTGACTGACCCATCTTCGTTTCCCAAAATTGAATCGACCCTGAAGGAATTTTTTGAGCACAATGTGACCCCAGGTATGGACCCCTTTTCGATCTGGGAGGCCCACAAATGTACGGTCAGGGGGTTGTTGATGTCGTTAGGGGCACAAAGGAAAAGAGATAGGGAGAAAGATATAAGCAGACTTACCCACACAATTCGACGTTTAGAAACTCTTCACAAACAATCTCTGTCGGAGAGGTCAGCGAAGGAGCTTCTTGAGGCCCGGTTGGCCCTCCGACAGACGTTGGACCTGCAGACCAGGAGACTTTTATTTCTGCGGAAGAAGACGTATTATGGACAGGGGGATAAAGCGGGCCGCCTACTTGCCAGGGCATTGAGAGACCTCACCACCAAGACAGACATCCCGGGAATTCGGAACCAGGAGGGACGTTTAGACAGAACGACTGATGCTATAGCCCAACATTTTCATGAGTTCTACACGAAACTCTATAACCTCCCGCCACAACATAGGCCCCCTGACATGGGTAATGGGAGACTTCAAAACATACGGGGCTACTTGGAGGGATCGGGTCTACCTTCACTTGCAAAGGAGGACTCGGAGATACTGGATGCCCCTATAGACCAGGGAGAAATCAGATTAGCTATTAAAGGACTTAAAACGGGTAAAAGCCCTGGGCCTGATGGCTACACAGCCATTTACTATAAGACATTTATGGACACCCTGACCCCACATTTACATTCGGCGCTAAACTCCTTGACGAAAGGTGGTAGGGTCCCTCCTGAATTTTTGTCTGCGCACATTGCAGTCATCCCAAAACCGGACAAGGACCCCACACACTGCGCAAGTTATAGACCGATTTCATTGTTGAACTTAGATGTTAAGATATTGGCGAAAATAATTGCAACGAGATTGTCCCCCTTCCTCAGTAAACTGATTGGACCGAGCCAGGTGGGCTTTATGCCAGGTAGAGAAGCTAGGGACAATGTCACCAAGGCCTTGGATTTGATACACGCTGCCCATGTGCGAAACATCGAGGGCCTTCTCCTGTCTACCGACGCGGAGAAGGCCTTCGATAGAGTAGCCTGGGACTATATGTTTGAGTCATGTAGACACATAGGACTGGGACCTTGTTTGATGAGCTGGATAACAGCCCTGTATCAGAATCCTTCAGCTAAACTTAAAATCAATGGTGCTTTATCGGACAGGGTAGACATAAGGAATGGCACGAGACAGGGGTGCCCCCTGTCTCCTCTGTTGTTTATTATCTCCCTGGAACCCTTTATTAGGAGAGTCTTGGCTAACAGCTCAGTGCGGGGCTTCAGGGTGGAAGGAAGGGAGTTCAAAGTGGGGGCTTATGCCGATGATCTCCTGTTTTTCATTACTGAGCCGCACATGTCTATACCATCACTTGTGAAGGAATTTTCGGTCTATGGGTACATCTCTAATCTCAAGATTAATTACTCTAAGTCGGAGGCGATGAACATTACTCTACCAGCTCCTATATTGCACAGATCAATGGAGAATAGCTCCTTCAAGTGGGTGTCCCATGCCATTAAATATTTAGGAGTGTGGCTAACACCCAAGATAGACTCTGTTTTCGCCCGTAACTTCACGCCTCTACTTAAGACCATTGACAGAGATTTACAACACTGGCATACTAAGCCTATTTCCTGGTTTGGAAGAACGGCCACATGCAAAATGAATGTCCTGCCTAGGGTATTATACCTAATTCGAGCCTTGCCCATTAGGATCCCGCAAAGTTTTTTTTAGATCCCTCCAGGCCATATTGCTGAGATTTATATGGGCCCATAAAACGCCCCGTATTAAATTCTCTTTACTAATGAAACCCAAGAGTTTGGGTGGACTGGGAATACCTAATTTTCGGAACTACTACCGAGCTTCCCATATTGCGAGAATTGTGGACTGGCATTGTCATGCTGCAATAAAGGACTGGGTGACGCTAGAGAGGGACTCAGTCCCAGTACCCCTGCCTTTCTCCCCGTGGATTCCGAAAGCCACATACCCCCCGACACTGACGAAACACCCTTTAATAGGGACCACCCTGGAAATCTTTCATCAACTGTCCAAGCTAAACATGCTCTCTTCCCCTGGAGGCCCGCTTACTCCGCTACAACATAACCCCGACTTTGCTCCAGGACTGGGGAATCAAACATTAAGGCCTACCGACAAACGACTTCCACTTTTAGCTATGCACTGCTTTGATAAAGGGGTGATGAAGGACTTCGCGAAGTTGAAGTCGGATAATGACATCCCCTCTCTGCCCCTATGGGCGTACTTTCAAATACGATCCTTCGTTAACAAACCACCACGCAGGGAACATTTTATTAGAGAACTTACAGAGTTGGAGTCGGTGTGCCTTAAAGGGGAACAGGTATCAAAAACTACCTCTACAGCATACGATTGGCTGCAACACCTGGCGACGGGGACGAGAGATAGGTTCAGAGAGAGGTGGTCGGCAGATTTAGAAATAGATTTCTCAGACGCTCAATGGGAGAAGGCCTGTATATTAGCCCACAAATGCTCTATCAGCACAAGACTGCAGGAAACCGCGTATAAAGTACTTACCCGTTGGTATGTCACACCTGACAAGACTCATAAATGGTACCCCCAATCCAGTGATATGTGTTGGCGTTGTCTGCAGGAAAGGGGTACTATGCTTCATGTATGGTGGAGTTGTGACAAAATAAGTACATTTTGGGATGATGTTAAGAGGCTGGTGCATCGAATCACGGAGACCGTCATTACCTTGGACGCTGCATGTTGTCTACTTAACATTTCTGACTTTTCTTTGAAAAAGCACGCAAATTCCTTATCAAGGCATCTACTAAATGCGGCTAGGTCGCTTATACCTCTATATTGGAAGACCACGCACACCCCTTCCTTGAAGGAATGGTTGTTAAAGGTTTCCCATATATGTGAATTGGAAGATACTAAGGCACAATCAGAGGAAACTGTAGCAAGATACCACAAAACCTGGTCTCCCTGGTTTGAGTACCGATACTCTCAAGAATATAAGTTTCTGGTTGGATGATTTGTTCGCCAGAAGAATGTATATGAATTGCCAAAAATTGACTGGTCGATGGAATCGACCTACATGCCACCTTTCATAGGTTACTAGATGATGCTCCTATGTAATGAACAATCTCACACTATGCATATGGTTCTCTTCTTTCCACTCTCTCTTTCTACCATTTATTTCTTTCTTCTTTACTCTCTGCATTTCCATTTTCCCAAGAAGTACAGTTGTTGCTCGCAGCTTGGTATTATCACTTTTCGAGTGCCGTTTGGCGTTGTTTTCTGTAACCAATCTGCGCATAGGTATGGCTCCGGGCCAAAAGATAGGGGCAGTTTTACACTTTACTATTGGTATTCTATGCGAATGTTTGGTCTCCTATGTCTATGTCCAATTTTTTCTTTTTGTGCATTTGATGTTGTACACGCCTGTACTTTCTCTTGTATTGACTAAATTTTTGAATAAAAACTTTTTCAAATGTGAAAAAAAAAAAAAAAAAAAAAAGAAATCTTCGATCTGATTTTTGACATCTACCAGCCATTCCTGGATATCAATACCAAGCTTAAAGTGACCCATCAGACTTAAAAGCTGGGGGTCGGCTGATTTGGTGAGTGGGGACACATGAATATCACTGAAGCATTTTGCATTTTCTTCACTTTGGATTGGAGCACCTTCAGTAACTTTTTTTGGACTTTGTTTTGTTTATTGTACATTGTTGTGTTTTTTCAAGTGAGTAGCACTTTGTGTATAGCTGCTGCTTTTATTAATTTTTTTTATATATATTTTTTTATATACAACATTAGCGTGAACATATATATTTAGCATATATTTTCACACTTATATTTTTTTAGGAAGCAATGTATAGCTGGCTTCTAGCCCCTAGAGAAACAGAGACCCAGAAAATATTGTTTGTAATGAAAACAGAAAGGCTTTATTTAAAAATGTCATAAGCATGATGTTGACGGATGAAAGGAAGAAGTAATGTTTAAACAAATTCAATTTAGGCTTTAAATATGCATATTGTGAAGGAATAACTATTGTTCTCTGTGTTATAATTAAAGAAGACTGTAAAAAAAATACTCTGTGCAATGCCTTAGTGAACCATAAGTGGAGGAGCATTGTTCTACACATTGCACATGCACATTGCATGCACAAATAGCAGTCCAAGCCACAGCCAGCTTATGAGATTTTATATGCTGATGCTTGGAATAAATATTCCATTAATAGAAACTCTTACATTTAGCTTTTGCAGATTTTTAGACCTGCCATTTAGCTTAGCACATTCACATTTTATTGCTTAGCCAGTCAGACATATTTATTATTGTTATTATTATTATTATTATTATTATGTTACAGTATATAAAATGTAGAATCTATTACCTATAAAAGCTGCTTGGGAAATGTAGTCTTCTTCATTCATGCAAATTCTCCTAATCCTGATCAATTGGCCTTTCGGAATGTTGAATAGCCAGGGTTTAAAATGGCATTTGTTCATCGATAAATAGCTGTTGGCATCAATATTTTTAAAGTGCATTTTTGTAATCATTTGGTTTCCCTCCAAAGTGATATATCAAGGTCCAAAAATGTACCTGTTTATCACTTATGTCCCAAACCAATTTAATGTTTTTGTCATTCTTGTTAAATTGGCATAAAAAAAACATTCCAATGTATCTCTGCTCCCATTCCTGCTCCCATTCCATACGATGATAAGATCATCTATAAATCTTTTGTAGAAGGTCAATTCCACTGGGGTATTGTCATAGACAGCTCTCTCCTCCTATTGTGCCATAAATGCATTTGCTATGCTGGGAGCAAATTTGGCTACTATCGCTATGCCTGTAGTTTGCTTGTAAAAAGCTTGGTTGTGTCAGAAATGGTTGTATTTGAGACAAAATTCAATACACTTCACTAAAAATTTCCTTTGTTTGCATATAAGGGTCATGTATTCTCTTAACAACCACTTTGTGGCACTACAGGCCTGATGATGCTGCATAATGGTGAAAAATGACGTCACATCCGCTGTTGCTAATAATGATCTTCCTTCAAGTACTGGTACTTATTTTAGGAGTTGTAAAACATGTTTTGTGTCTTTGAGGTATGCATTATTTGCACAGTGATTATATATTTATACCTCATGATTGTAATTTAGTTTAGTTTAATTAGTTGTGCTGATCACTTTTTATATAATATATACAGTATACCATAGTTTATGGACTCTATAACTTTCCTACTCACTAAATAATATACAATGATTTGGGTTATTTTCACCATAGAGTAGCAATATACATTCTAAATTTATGAAGAAAGATTATTTATTTGCAAAATAATAGAAACAAAGAAAACTGTGTTGTGTTTTTCAAAATGTTCATTTTTTTTTCATTTATTTAATAGAAAAAAAAAAACCCAGTGGAGATTAAATACCATCAAAATAAAGTTCTTTTTGTATGATAAAAATGTGGGTACAGTGTGTGCAACAATTGTCACTCAAAGTGCAAAAGCTGAAAATTGGCCTGGACAGGAAGGGGGTGAAAGTGTCCAGTATTGAAGTGGTTAATTGTAGCCCATTGCAATTATTATGTCTCTCTTTTAACAGCTGTAGAGATAAAACGTTACAGACATACAGTAGGTAAGTGCATTGTTTGCAATGAGTTGAATGAATTCTAAGCAGTGATTTATGGGAGCAGAAAATGTTCACTTAATTTAATAAATAAAGTATAATTGGGCTTCTGTTACATTTAGCTGTCTAGTAGGAACTCCCCCCTGACATTGGTTAGAAGCTCATTTGGCTGTAGGTTAGGGGTATTACAAGTACAACTGTACAAGCTTGAAGTACAAATAGTTATTTTCTGTCTCACTCCCTTGACAGCCTATGATTTCCTTTATTGTCCAATGCTTCTGAATGTGGTCAAACTCTCACCCACCCCCCATACGATGCAGAAATGTTGGTCATGCATTGTATGTGATGATGTCAGAGAACTGCAACTGGCTGAGCAGTTAGAGGAATTGGCTTTTGGGGGCTGGTCACGCAGAGAGGAGAAAGCTTATAGGAGCAAGGGTTAAGGGTAGGTAGTTCACTTAATTGTATCCACCCTAGACAAATCGGGATTTAACCAATGCAGTGCTGGGGGGGGGGGGGGGTGCGGGCACTGCATGGGTAGATTTAACAGCAGCCCAGAGTGGACTCTAACTAGACTTGCAATGTTATAATAAATAATAAAGGAAACCCTTTGTGCAGCAGTTTGAAGCAGTAAGCAGAGCCTGCACATGTTGAGCACACATAGCTGCTTCCCTGTACATGCGGTATATACAGTATGCACACATTATACGTATAAACAATAAAATATGAACTCATAGCAATATGATCTCATCACTTACCTGATCTTAAAATATCAACTAAACTGCTCTCTTCAGTCCTCCCAATGCCTCTAGCTCACTTGTCACCTCTTCCCATGCTTGCCTGCAGGACTTTTCCCGAACCTCTTCCATCCTTTGGAACTCCCTACCCCAGTCTGTCTGACTATCTCCTAATCTATCCATTTTTAGATGATCCCCGAAAACCCTTCTTTTTAAAGATGCCTATCCTGCTTCTAACTAATACACTGTGGGGGTTATTTATGAAAGTCAAATCCACTTTGCACTACAAGTGCAAAGTGCACTTGAAATTGCACTGAAAGTGCACATGGAAATGCAGTCACTGTAAATCTGAGGGGTAGATCTGAAATGAGGGGAAGCTCTGCTGATTTTATCATCCAATCATGTGCAAGCTAAAATGCTGTTTTTCTTTTCTTTACATGTCCCCTTTGGATCTACAGCGACTGCACTTCCAAGTGCACTTTCAGTGCAATTTCAAGTGCACTTTGCACTTGTAGTTTACACTTGTAGTGCAAAGTGGAGCTACCTTTCGTAAATAACCCCCTGCCTTTTTAATTTCTCCACAGCTCATCTCCCACAGTTATTACCTTTGTATAACTTGACCCTCCCTCTTAGATTGTAAACTCTAATGAGCAGGAACCTCTGATTCCTCTTGTACCAAATTGCATTGTAATTGCAATGTCTGCCTTAATTTTGTAAAACATTGTGCAAACTGTTAGCACTATATAAATCCTGTAGAATAATAATAATAATAATTATTTTAATCTTGTTATCATTTTTAGAATGTGTATTTATAATGAAAAAAAAAAATGAAGTCATACCTTCCCTTTGATAGACAGGGCTATTTACAATGTACATAAAAAAGTATTACCACTTCTTGGAAGTGCCTTAAGTGAACTATAGACCATTGAAAGCTACGGTACTTTTTGCTATTGTTTGTCTCTCTGCAGAATATCCAGATATAGTTTTCTTGTTAGTTCTGACTTACTGAAATCCAAAGGGACCATAGTATATCCGGGTGCATTTGGTACATAAGCTTTTTCCATCTGCAGAGAAGTGAAATTGTTTTCTAGCTATTTTCCTGTGGGTTTGAAATGAATTTAAAACACTTTTGCAAGCATCCAGTGTAAGGAGAAGTATCATTGGTATGTGCCTGCTTGTAGTGGGAATTAATGATTCTCATTAGACCTGTCATATGGACTTTTTAACACCGTGTATTGTATGACAATTCCTAAAATTTTAAAATGCTGAGGGACCTGATTGACAGAGAGATCTTTTAAAGTAGTTCTCAAACCATTTAATCTAGAGTTTTCTGATATGTTTTGCAAGAAAGATTACTACCAGTGTTTTCTATTGGGATGCCAACATCTAGGTAGATAACTATAAAATAAAGCAAGTTCAAATAATGCATGTTAGTAATATATTAAAATATAATGATACAAAAAAATAATATTCATATAAAACAAAAAGATAAAAGTTAAAACAATGTTTTTTCAATGAGGGTTTATGCAAAATGTTTGGCTGAGAAAGAATTAATACCTTTATCAGTAGAAATATATTCATTATAAAGAGGATATATAGATAATTCTATTTATTTTATTTTTTTTAAATACATTATACTCATAATATGAAGAGTTTTTAAATTGAACTCTTATATGGTTTTAAACAAAAAATGTAAAGTAGGCTTTAATTAAACTACAGACATCCCAAAATTAACATGTGTTAGATATAAAAGATTACACCCACTGTAATAATCACTATTGTGCAATGCCAGAGACAAAAAATACACTAAAAAATGCACAAAAATGCTGTGAAAAAATTGTTAATACCAGTGTTATATCAGTGATAACTTAGTGCTTATACACACACTTTGTGGTCCAGCGAACCTTATGGCTCTGGGGAGTAGGGATGAACCGGACATCCCCCTGTTTGGTTCGCAGCAGAACATGCAAACAAGCCAAAACCCGGAAAATTGTATACTTACCTTTCCGTAATTTTCCTTTCCTGTCGCATCTTCATGGCAGCATACACTCTGGGTTGTGACTCCGCCTCCACAACCTGATAGGACCACATAGCTATAAGATGAAGATACACCCCCCGCCCCGGTATTCTCTGTATATATGAATCACCTTTGTGGGTGGGATATTGTATGCTGCCATGACGATGCGACAGGAAAGGAAAATTACGGAAAGGTAAGTATACAATTTTCCGGTTTCCTGTCGCATCATAGCAGCATACACTCTGGGGATTAACTCGCAGACTGGGTGGGAGATGCAAAGGTAAATGTTTATTAGCAAGGAATAGAAGATTTGGCTTGAATAATGGACTTTCCCAATTCTACTGTTGATAGCTGAGCTGAGTCCAGCTTGTAGTGAGAGATAAAGGTGTTCCTGGAGGACCAAGTGGCCGCTCTGCAGATGGTTTCCGCTGAGACCCTACAATACGCTGCCCAGGAGGTGGCCACTGCTCTGGTGGAATGAGCCCTCAGGTCTTCAGGAATTTGCAACTCACTCAGCAAGTAGGCCTTCACCAACCAGGAGGCAATGGTTTGGGCCGACGCTGCTTGACCTCTCCTAAGGCCATAGGGAATGATGAAGAGGTTCTCCGATCTTTTAAAGGATTTGGACAGGGAAAGTTATTTTATGATGTTGCCCCTTACATCCAGAGGATGAGGGTCACCCTGGTCTGTGTTAAGAGCTGGCAAGTTGATTTCCTGGTTGAAGTGAAAAGAGGATGCCACCTTTGGGATAAAGTGATCCAAGGGTCTTAGAACTACCCTGTCCGGATGAATGATCAGATACGGCTCCTTAATCAGTAATGCTTGCATCTCTGAAACTCTCTTCGCTGATGTGATTGCGACCAGGAAGGTGACTTTTAGTGTCAGGTGCCAGAGGGAGATGTTTTCCAGCAGAAAACAGGGTTCTTTGGATAGTACCTCTAAGATGACTGATAGGTCCCATGTTGGAAAGGAAGGCTTCCTAGGTGGTCTTAGTTTAAGACAGGCCTTCTGAAATTGCATAACAAGGGGATCGTGAGCCCATTTAACCCCTGTCAGGGTGGATAGAGCTGACACCTGAACTTTCAGAGTACTAGAGCTAAGACCTTTGTCTAAGCCTGATTGCAGGAACTCTAGGATCAGAGGAGCCGAAAGGGAGGACAGATCCTGGCCAAGGTTCTGAGAGAAGGCAACAAACTTCTCCCAGACCCTGCGGTAGGTGCAGTTGGTGGTAGGTTTTCTGGCCTGGAGCAGGGTATAAGCTACCTTCTGGGAGCAGCTCTGACATAGATACCTAGCCCTCTCAGCCCCCAAGCCATCAAGTGCAGCTTCCCCGAATCTGGATGTAGTAGCTGGCCCTGGATGAGCAAGTCGGCTGACAGGGGAAGAGCAAGAGTGTCTGCTGTGCTCAGTTGTAGGAGGGTGGTGAACCATGGCCTCCTGGGCCAAAAAGGAATCACCGCTATCACCAATGACATTGATCTCTTGAGCCTTAAGAGAAATCTCGCTATCAGGGGAGTTGGAGGGAAGATATACCCAAGATGGAAGTTCCAGGGATGCTGGAGGCAATCTGTCCCCTCCGCTAAGTGAAAGGGAAACCTCGACAGGAACCTTCGGCATTTGGAGTTTGCCGGAGTTGCAGCAAGGTCTATGTCTGGTTGCCCCCGAGTCGGTCTGGCAGATGAGGGAGAAGGCCTGAGGGCTCAGGGACCACTCGTTGTTGGAGGCGAACTCCCTGCTGAGCGTGTCGGCTAAGATGTTCTCGACCCCCGGGATGTAGGTCGCCCTCAGGTCTGACAGGTTCAACTGTGCCCATTCAATCACAGGGAGAACTTCCTGCATCATGGAGGGACTCCTGCTTCCCCCGTCTGTTTATGTAGGCGACAGCAACCTTGTTGTCCATCCTTAAGAGGACCTGCTTCCCCCTTAAAAGGGAGCTGAAGGCCAGGAGAGCCTGGAGGGCCGCCCTCATCTCCAGCACGTTCGATACCGTGACCCGTACTTCGAAAGGCCAATGGCCCTGCGCTGCATGGGACTGGTAGTGGGCTCCCCAACCTTCTAGACTGGCGTCCGTGGTCACTACCTCCTGAGGAGGGATGACTATGTGTTTGCAATTGTTTAAGTTGTGGGGACGAGTCCACCAACGCAATGAGCGCCTGACTGTCTCCAAGATCCGGATCGTCTGGGTCATGGATGAACCATCCCACTGATGTAGAAAGGAGTTCTGCAGAGGTCTGGTGTGCCACTGAGCCCAACGGACCATAGGAATGGTCACTGATAGGGAGGCTAGAAGGCTGAGGCATACTCTGGCTGGCAGGGATCTTGCTAGAATGGCCTTCTTCACCTTCCGGACCAACAGGGAAGACTTCTCCGGAGGCAGCTGCACTGTATTCAACTGGGTATCTAGTTGGGCTCCTAAGAAGATCATTCTCTGGGTGGGCCGAGTCTGGCTCTTCCCCCAGTTTATGAGCCATCCCAGATTCTGCAGAGTGGAGACGAGGATCTTTCTATGCTGTAACAGGGACTCCCGGCTGTCTGAGAGGAGGAGAATATCGTCCAGATAATGGTGGACTCGCAGCCCCCTCTCCCTCAGATGCGTGATAACAGGAAGAAGGACCTTTGTAAAGGTCCTGGGAGCCGTAGAAATTCCAAACGGAAGACTTCAGAACTGAAAGTGTCTGTGGTTTAGCGAAAAACTGAGGAACTTTTAGAGTTCTGAATGGATAGGGATATGGAGGTAGGCATCCTGTAGACCTATGGAGAGCATCCAGTCCCCCAGATTTATGGCCTGGAGGATAGACTGGAGGCTCTCCATTTTGAATGCTTCTACCTGGATAGAGCGGTTTAAGTTTAGATCCAGGACCGGACGTAGGTCCCCTGATTTCTTTTTTACTAGAAATAGAGGGGAATAGAACCCCCGACCTCTTTGGGATAGGGGCACCTCAGTAATTGCTTTCTTTTGGAGCAGATCCTGAATGTATCGGGTCAAGGCTAACCTCTTTTGCCGGGATGACGGGAGGTTTGTTGTGGAAAAATGGTCCCCCGGGGGAAGTCACCTGAATGACCGTCTGTGCCCGACGCGAACGGTGGTTAACGTCCATGGGTCGCTTATTGTTTCCGCCCAGACCAGCGTGAACTTTGAGAGTCTGGCCCCCACCACTGCTGGCTGGGTGGACACACCTTCAAAAGGACTTCTGGTCAGTAGATGCCGGGGTCCTGGGCTTCTGGAACTTCAGGAAGGACGTTTGAGGGGCCTTCCAGTTCCTTCTGTACTCCCTACCAGGCCTGTAGGACTTGGCATCCCTGTACCTGCCCGGGAGGTTACGCTTAAAGGGAGGAGGCCTCTGAAGCTTTGGCTTTCTATCCGAGGGGATAAGCCCTAATTTTCCACCAGTGACCTTAGAAATAGCAGAGTCCAATTTTGCGCTGAAAAGGTTCTCGCCATCATACAGGATGCGGCACCAATTGGACTTGGAAGCAGGATCTGCCGCCCAGGGTTTGAGCCAGAGAGCCCGTCTGGCCATCACCGAGGACAACATAGCCCTAGATGCAGACTTAATAGCATCCACAGATGCCTCTGCCACAAAATCCCCTGCAAGGCTTAGTTCTTGCAGGGCCCTAACTATCTGGTCCTGATCAGCGCCTTGGATACAAGCTTTTCTGTGCTTGCTGACCAACTGGCAATAGCCTTACCCACAGCTGCAAAAACCACTGCTGGCATGCATACGCTTCCTGCTGCTAGGTAAGCTCTTTTGAGATCAGTATCGATCTTCCTATTCAGGACGTCCTTGAATGACACGGCATCCTCGATAGGGAGCGTAACCTGCCTGGCCAGGCGCATGAGGGATGCATCCACCACTGGGGGTGACACGAGAGATTTAATTTTAGCCTCCTTTAGAGGATATAGTTTGGCAAGCCGATTGTTGAGACTTGCTTTCTTCTTGGGTCTCTACCACTCGTCTCTGATAAGTTCCTCCAACTCATCAATGAAGGGGAAGGCTTTGGGTTCTCTCATCAGGTTCAGGAAATATTTTCTCCTTTTGGGTTGGGCCTCCTGGGGTTCCTCCCAGCTAATGGCCCCCTTCACTGACCTCACAAAAGGCTCTATTAGGGAGAAGTCAAAGCCCGCTGAAGCCTCTAGTTCTTCCTCATCTGAAGGAGAATCATGCTCTCTGGAAGTACTTGGGGGAGCCGGCGAAGCACCCCGTGGAGATAACTCCGTGTCCGGAGCGACACGTGGGGCAGAAGACTCTCTATGTTCTTGCCCTTTCTCTCTGGTGGCTTCTTCCAAGCACCTGCCGCATGCCAACATATCTGGAAGGGCTATGGCCCCGCATACCCAGCAGGTATTTTCAGAAGGATGGCAGTGGCGTGCTGGTGAATGGCGCCTCCGGTCAGGGGATCTTCTTCGGCGGGAATGGCTGCGCCTTGAACGAGACCTGGAGCGACTCCTTCTGCGACTCCCTTTCCCTGAGCGTCTTCCTCCACCCGAATGGCTCCGCCTATGGCCAGAGTGGCTTCTTCTATGCGAGGAATCTCTGCAAGATGAACTTGCGGACCTGATGGGGCTAACCATTTAGGTAGCGCTAGTGCGTCCTGCTCTCTTTTTCGATCTTCTCTACTTACCAAACTCCTACCCTCTTACCTATTATGCTGGTGGTGATCTGCTGGAGCAGTGGTCCCCATGGATAGGGAACAGAGGAAGCCTGAAGACACAGGTAACACAAAAAGGGTAAGGAAGATAAAGCCATAACAGAAACAAGAAAAAGAGACAAGAAAAATACAGGGGAGATACTTACCAAACAGAGAGGCAGAAAAAACAGAAATGCAGCAGTCATGAAATTCAGCTGAGCACAAAAAACAGGCAAAAAAGGCATCTGCGTTAAAAAAAAGGCATCTTCCCCTTTTAAAATTGGAGCCGGGGTCATGTCCCACCCGCACATGCTCAGTAGCGCTGTGCGGCCACCGGTGCCATCTTGGAAAAGGGAAAAGACATAGATAGACATACACAGGCTGACCAAAGTGCACAGTGAGCATGTGCAAAGCAGCAGAGTGACCAGGAAGAATGCTGATGCTTCTGTGAGACTACAGAGTTCAGCAAAAGGAAGTAAAATATGGCAGAGAGGCAACACTGGGGTAAAGGCACCAGGCAACCTAAGGTGACAAGAGATACTGACGGTAGAGAGTATGCTGTCAAGCTGCAGACAGAGTGACACCAGGGAGGAAGAGGAAACCGGAGACCACCGCAGGTACTAAGCCTGTTTAAGGCTTAAAGACCAATCTTTTTATTATATGCCTTCAGCCTGTTTAAGGCTTACTTCCAATGGCTATAGAGGCAATGCTCTGTTTGCAGAGAAAAAGTATTCATACCCCTGAGATCACCAGAGTGGGGTTCCTTCCATTTAGCTTCCTTTAGAGGCTGTACCGGTAAGGACTTCCACCCAGGAGAGGCTAGAACCTGGCTGGGGCGAAGCAGTAAGAGGGTGATGATCCGTGCGGTCCCAACAGGTGAGGAAAAATAAGAGAATACCGGGGCGGGGGGCGTATCTTCATCTTATAGCTATGTGGTCCTATCAAGTTGTGGGGGCGGAGTCACAACCCAGAGTGTATGCTGCCATGATGCGACAGGAAAATGTGTTCGTACATGCGAACACCATTAACCACTTAAGCCCCGGACCATTTTCCAGCCAAAGGACCAAGCCCCTTTTTGTGATTCAGCACTGCGTCATTTTAACTGACAATTGCGCGGTCGTGCGAAGTGGCTCCGAAACAATATTGACGTCCTTTTTTCCCACAAATTGAGCTTTCTTTTGGTGGTATTTGATCACCTCTGCAGGTTTTATTTTTTGCGCTATAAACAAAAAAGAGTGACAATTTTGAAAAAACACATTATTTTTTACATTTTGCTATAATAAATATCCCCCAAAATATATATATAACATTTTTTTTTTCCTCAGTTTAGGCCAATATGTATTCTTCTAAATATTTTTGGTAAAAAAAAAACGCAATAAGCATTTATTGATTGGTTTGCGCAAAAGTTATAGCGTCTATAAAATAGGGGATAGTTTTTTGCCATTTTTATTAATAATTTTTTTTTACTAGTAATGGCAGTGATCAGCAATTTTTATTATGACTGCGACATTATGGTGGAGACGTCGGACAATTTTGACAAATTTTTGGGACCAGCAGTGGTCTTAATAATGCATAAAATTAAACAATAAAAGTGTAATATTCCTTTAAATTTTGTACCTGGGGGGGGGTGTCTATAGTATGCCTGTAAAGTGGTGCGTGTTTCCCGTGTTTAGAACAGTCCGAGTGCAAAATGACATTTCTAAAGGAAAAAAAAAGCCATTTAAAAGTAGCGCTAGTGCCGGCTATAATGAATTGTCAGGTCTCCATCTGCAATACACATAAAAGTCATTGAAAAAAACAGCCTGGGCTTCCCCCACAGTGCATTACCAGGCCCCTTGCCTGGTGATTGTGGGGGTCTGTGGGTGGGGGGCCTATCTGAATCTGGAAGCCCACTTTAACAAGGGAACCCCCAGATCCCGCCCCCCTGTGTGAAATGGTAATGGGGTACAAATGTACCCCTACCATTTCACAAAAAAAGTGTCAAAAATGTTAAAAAAGTCAGTAGACGTTTTTTGACAATTCCTTTATTAATTTCTTCTTCATTCTCCGATTCTTCTTCTTCCATCTTCTTCTGGTCTTCATTCGGTTTTCTTCCTCCATCTTGTTCTTCCCCTGCTTCTTCCTCTTCTTCTTCCTCCGGACCTCTTCTTCTTCCTTCGGTCATCTCGTCCGCATCTTCCTTCTGTTTCTTCCCCAATTCGTACTCTGGAGTCTAGACGATCCGCCTCAGTGGGAGGCTCACGCTGTGTGACGTTCCTTGTCACTGACGCCTGGTAAACAGCCATTGGCTGGTGGCTGTTTACCACGTAATCGGCTGTGATCCTTTCACAGCCAATCACTAAATGTAAATACAGAGCAGTAACGAGATGTTACCGGGTTCTCCTCCTCACACAATGATCGCATGTAAGAAGGAGATTGTGTTAACATCTAGTTACTGCTTACAGTATACACCAACACACACTGATTTCCCTCCAATAAAGAGTACCTGTCACCACCCATTAAAGTACCTGTCACCACCCATCAAAGTACCTATCACAGTTCATACGAGTACCTGTCACAGTTCATCTGAGTACCCGAGTACCTATCACAGTCCATCTGAGTACCCAAGTACTTGTCACAGTTCATCTGAGTACCTGAGTACCTGTCACAATTCATATGAGTACCAGAGTACCTGAGTACCTGTCACAGTCCAACTGAGTACCCGAATACCTGTCATAGTTCACATGAGTGCCCGAGTACCTAAGTACTTGTCACAGTCCATATGAGTACCAGAGTACCTGAGTACCTGTCACAGTCCATCTGAGTACCTGAGTACCTGTCACAGTCCATCTGAGTACCCTGGTACCTGTCACAGTTCATCTGAGTACCGAGTACCTGTCACAGTCCATCTAAGTACCTGTCACAGTTCATATGACTACCGAATAACTGAGTACCTGTCACCGCCCTTCAAAGAACCAAAATACCAGTCACCAGCCCATCAGAATCCCTGAGCACCTATCTGTAGCCCATCAGAGTTTCTAAGTACCTGTCACCAGGCCATCAGAGTAAACAAGTACCTGCCACCAGCCCATCAGAGTACCTGAGTACCTGTGTGCAGCTCATCGAGTTACCCGAGTGCCTATCTGCAGCCCATCAGAGTACCCAAGTACCTATCTGCAGCCCATGCCTCATAGAATATACATTGGGGTGTTTGATTTCCAAAATGGGGTCATTTTGTGGGTAATTCCACTGTCCTGGTGCTCAAGGACCTTCAAAAGTGTGATGGGTAGGAATGAAATGAAATGTGTCATTTATGCACGTAGGTGCTACTTCAATGTTGGGCCTTTGTATGTGGCCAGGCTGTGTAAAAGTCTCACACATGTGGTATTGCCATACTCAGGACAAGTAGCAGAATGTATTTTTGGGTGTAATTTGTTGTATGCATATGTTGTGGGTGAGAAATAACCTGATAATATGACAACATTATTTTGCAAAGAATTGTGGGAAAAAATTCAACTTAAAAAAACTCACCATGTTACTTACTAAATACCTTGGAATGTGTGCTTTCTAAAAAGGCCTAATTTGTTTTTTTTTTGTACTTTCCTGACTTGTTAGTGTCTCAAGAATTGAGATACACCTGATGTACTGAAGGCCTGATGAGATGTGATCAATTTTCAGTGATTGATTCCATAGTTTGTAGACTTTAAAACTTTCACAAAGATCAAATAATATCAGCAAATTTGGGTTATTTTTTTACCAAAGCTATGTAGCAGTATAAATTTGGGCCAACATTTGTGAAGAAAAATTACTAATTTGCAAAATTTAATGACAGAAACAAAGAAAAGGGCATTTATTTCACAAAATGTACGGTCTCTTTTTATTTATAGCACACAAAATAGTAAAAAATCCACTAGAGATTAAATACCACCAAAAGAAAGCTTTATTTGTGCAAAAAAAAAAAGGATGCAAATTGCATATGGGTACAGTGTTGTATGACTGCATGAGTAATTGTCATTCAAAGTGTGAGAGCGCTGAAAGCTGAAAATTGGTCTGGGCAGGAAGAGGGTGTAAGTGCCCCTTGTATTGAGGTGGTTAAGTAAACTCAGATTTTGATGCAAAAAAATAAATAAATCAAATACACATCATCCTATATTCAACTTAACCTAGATAGTGATGTCACTCTACTTATTAATACAGTTTTGTTTTTATGATAATAACTTTATGTACTAGAGGAAACCCCAAATATAAATCTTTGTGGTTGTATATATTTTAAAACTGTTCAATGAAATATATACATAGCCTTCAGTGAGCAACATATTTCATGTATAATGTTGGAAACATTTTTCCTTCACTTTAATATATTTTAAGACATTAAAGCACATATTAACATTATCCCTCATTAATATTCATGATGTCAAAGTCAGACTGTAAGTATGTTCATGCGAATGCACAGGGCTGAACTCCCATGAGCTTGTAACTCAAAAAACAGAAATATTTCTTTATTTCTTTTTTGCAGCCAACGCAAAAGCATATGCCAAGTCTTGCTATGAATCTGCTCTGTATGCTTTCATGCACGATACTAGAATACTTAGCATAAATTATATACATTTTTTTGATGATTATGACAACATGTATGATACATGCTACCGGCTTTGACCTGTGTGATCTTGTATATGCTCAAAAGTTAGATAACAACTTATAAACATACATAGCTCATAGCTTTAGTTTTTCCCATACATATATATATATATATATATATATATATATATATATATATATATATATACATACATATATACATTCTATTGGGGAGCTATGCAGATGTCACCTTTCTTGCTGATAAATGGCCGCACTGACTCAGAATGTTTATCAGCATTCAATGTCCTCTTATTTTTTTAAATTTCTGACATAGGAGACAGTTGGTAGGCTGCTGCAAGGCAAACAAGGCATTTGCTTAGGGGGCAGTTTTCAGGTGCCAACACCTCCAGGCTACCTCCTCCTGTCACTTCACCCCACTTTAATGTCAGCTTCCCTCCTCTGCCATCCTGCCGACTTTGGGAGCTGCAGGACATCCATAGAGGGATTAGTTTGTCCAAATAGATCCCACCCTGCTCCTCCAACCCTCCATTTAGCACCCCCACCTCCCTGATTTCCAGGCGCCCTTTCCATGTAACTGTTGGCCAGTTTCCCACTTCCCCCTCCTGCAGCTGCTAATTCATTAAATGTGGATGGGCGGAGGGGTTGCTCCGTGCAGTGGCTGGCTGGCTCACGCACACTCTTCCCACCGACTGCAGCCTCTGCTAGTGCAGGAGGTCTGGATGGATGGATGGAGAGTTGGGGGTGGGTTGGTAAACATGTGTTTACCAGTCCCTTTCCTGAAAGAATACAGACAACGATCACAGTACTGATCGCTTCTGTATTCATTAATCACTAACACATAGTAAACTGTGTTTACTATTTAAAAATAGAAATTAATACATTTCATACCACGCTCAATAAACCAAATCATATGATATAAATTACTCATATAAACATATGCATGTGACAAATGGTATAAATGAACTTTGTAAATACAGGAGCAACAATACAACAATAAAATTATAATGGTAAAGTCTATGAACAGCCACCAAACTATTCTTCAATCCAGTGCACAGTGAAAAAACAATTCTGTGAATGGGAAAGATCCCGTCCTCCACCAATCTAGGCAAACATCCTACTCACCGGATGGATCTGATACTAGGCTTGTGCAATTCGTTTCGTAACGAATCTAAATTCGGCCGAATTTTGCATCTTTCGGACATTCGGATGCATCCGAATGTCCGAATAAAAAAATAACGAATAACAACGAATACGAAAGAAATATAATGAATGAATTCGAATGAATTTGGTAATTCTTTAAAGATCTAATGAAACAAAAGGTCAGCTCAAAGTAAATCTTATAGTCCAATCAGCTAATTAATTTTGTGTCAGAGGTTGGATTACTGGCAAAGTGCATTCCTGAGAACTGAGTTAGAAGGGTGTTGTATTGTATTTGAGCCGAGGAGAAGAGACGTTGTCATTGTGTGTGTTAAAAGATTCAATAAACAAACGACTTTCCAAACTATGAATCACTACGAAGGTCTATACATACATAAATATCGAATTTCAACGAATACGAACGAATGAATTCGACACTCTACGAATAATAACGAATTATCCGAAAACGTATTAACGTAACATAACTAATATAACAGAATGAAATTATGTATTTTACGAATGACAACGAACCGAAACTAAATGAAATTTTCCATTGTGCACAAGTCTATCTGATGCCTATGACAGGTGTCAAATAAGCAGAGAATGTATATCACAATGCCCGCACCGAATACTAGTTTATAACCACTGGTATAAAAAGTGATGTGTGTGTAAAACATTTACTAAGCTGTCAGCAAGTATCAAGCAGATTTATATATGATAATGAAATTGCTGTCTGTTTCTTTGGAGCTTACAAAGTGTTGAGAAATACATCTTGTTATTTTATCATGCTCATTCAATCTTGCTTTTAAAATCTTCCAATTGTTGATGTCACGGGTTCTCGCAGCAATGCCAAATTTTCATTCTATATTTTTTATTAAGTTACAGAGTACCACTTTTGTCAGCCATAGAAAAAAAAATACTGGGTTATGGCAGCTAGCTGCTGCCATAACACCAGTATTTAATGTCGAAGTATTGACATATTTTTACTATGGGCCGATAAAACGTAAGCTTCTCATTGTATATTTGACACACATATGCTACAGTCCTGTACCCATATAATATGCTTGTGCAGAAAAAAAGTGCAAGGAACTGCATCTGGTGTGAACTGGCCCTCAATCAATGTCCCAAGCGCAAGCTACACAGACAAATATATACTTCAGAACAATCATTTTTTTAAAGAAACTCTTCCATTATGTAGGCTTGCTGGGGTCAAGAGTTTGCAATGTGCAAAGCATAGATCTGTGTAACGCACAGAGTACAAGGTTCAGGGACATGTAACGCACAGAGTTCTGAGTTTAGGGGTGCTGGTAACACTCAGAGTGCAGGGATTAGGGATGTGTGTAATGCACAAGGTGTATGGATCAGGGGTGTATGATGCACTGAGACCAGGGCTCAGGAGTGTGTCTAATGTACAGACTGCGGAGGTCAGGGGTGTGTAACACACAGAATGTAGAGGTCAGGACTGTATGTAATGCATAGAGTGCAGAAAACATCCCATCCCCAGAACTCTATATACATATACAGTATATAAACTTTATTTCCAGAGAAGAAATCCGTTTAAATTACTGCTTTACGTAAAGATGTTGCACTATGGACAGAGATAGAAACAGCCTTACCACCTACCTCTGATTTGTACACCCTTTTAGAAGGTGACTTATGGAGGCCCTAGAATGTATTTGCCTTACCTTTACCCTCACAAGAAGCACTATTATGCCCTGTACACACGGTCGGACATTATCATCACGAAAATTGTGCGATTTGATCATGTTTTCCGAAAACCGATCGTGTGTGGGCTCCATCAGACTTTTTCCGTCGGAATTTCTGACACACAAAGTTTGAGAGCAGGATCTAAAATTTTCTGACAACAAAATCCGATCATTTAAATTCTGATCGTGTGTAGACAATTCCAGCGGACAAAGTGCAACACATGGTCAGAATAAATTACGGGACGAAAGCTATTGGCTACCGGCCTGTTTATAGTCCCGTCGTAGCGTGTTTTACATCACCGCGCTCAGAATGATCAGGTTTTCCGACAACTTTGTGTGACCATGTGTATGCTAGACAAGTTTGGGCCAAAATCTTGTAATCGGAAAGTCCGACCGTGTGTACAGGGCATTAGTGTTGAGAACCTTACACAACCTAACAGCTAACAGTACATGCATTGGGACTTTTGAATACACTATTCACATTCTGGAGACAGTGATATGTATGCCACTAGAATCCTCTCCCTGTATGACCTAAATACAACTTAATGCAAGGCTCCAAATCAAAAACAGCGGAGGCAATAGTGGAAGAGTTTGGTCTACCTAGAATAGCCCACTTCCTGTATGCTCACATTATACACTTTTTAGCTAGACACTCTATTCCAACACCCCAAAGCCTGGAAATGTTATACCTTACAGAAACCAATAGATAGCGGAATCTCTCTTTTTTTATAACATCCTACAAAACAAGGCTACTTTTCAGAAAACCAATACAATGTTAAAATGGGAAGTAGACTCTGTCTTTACGCCCTGCCAATGGCAGGCGGCCTTCCGAGCATTGTATAAAGCATCATACTGTGTTGCACACTGGGAGATGACACTTAAAATTGCACACAGATGGCATTACACCCCATCCACGCTGCCCAAGTTCTCTCCATCTTTGTCACCTAGGTGCTGGCATGACTGTGGCCAGGAAGGAGATTTATTGAATATTCTTTAGAAATGCCCCAACCTAATGAGTTTCTGGAAACAGGTTTTTAGCCTTATATCCTCAACAACGGGAATTATATCCCCTCCATATCCAAAACTGGCACTTCTCAACGTAAATAAAGATGCATTCCCATTTTCCTTCTGAACTGTGGTAACATACACTCATCTGCCACTTTATTAGGTACACCTGTTCAATTGCTTGGTAACACAAATTGCTAATCAGCCAATCACATGAAATACACTCAATGCATGTAGGCATCTAGACGCTGTGAAGTTAACTTGCTGAAGTTCCAACCTAGCATCAGAATGGGGAAGAAAGGGGATTTAAGTGATTTGAACGTGGCATGGTTGTTTTAACTTACTGTTAATTTACTGGGATTTTCATGCACAACCATCTCTAGAGTTTACAGAGAATGGTCACCGATTTTCAGCTTTTGGCGCTGATGCATTTTGAATGGCAATTAAGCGCTCATACAACACTGTACCCAAATACATTTTTTATCATTTTTTCCCCACAAATAGAGCTTTCTTTTGGTGGTACTTAATCACAGCTGGGTTTTAATTTTTTGCTAAACAAACAAAAAAATTGAACATTTTGAAAAAAAAATCATGTTTAATAGTTTGTTATAAAACTTTGCAAACAGGTAATTTTTCTGCTTCATTGATATGTGCTGATGAGGCGGCACTGGTGGGCACTGATAGGCTACACTGGTGGGCACTGATAGGCTGCACTGGTGGGCACTGATAGGCTGCACTGGTGGGCACTGATAGGCTGCACTGATGGGCACTAATAGGCACAGTTAAGGTGGCACTGATAGGCACAGATAAGGTGGCAATGATGGGAACAGATATGTCGGTACTGATGGGCACAGATAAGGTGGCACTGATGACCACTGATAAGATGGCACTGATGGGCCCTGATGGGTGGCATGGATGTGTGGCACAGATGGGCACTGATAAGTACCACTGATAGATGGCACTGATGGGCACTGATAGGTGGCACTGATAAGTGGCACTGATGGGCACTGGTAGGTGACACTGATGGGCACTGATAGATGGCACTGATGTGCAGCACTGTCCAGGCACTGATTGTGAGCACTGATAGGTGGTACTGTGGGTACTGACATATGGCACTGTGAGCACTGGCAGGTGGCACTGTTGGGTGCTGGCAGGTGGTGCTGGTGGGCACTGGTAGGCGGCACTTTTAGGGGGCACAGGTGGGCACTGAGGGTCTGGTCACATTGCAGTGATCGGGACTGCCGCCAGTGATTACCGGCTGTGTAGACATCACGTGATCAGCTGTCATTGGCTGACAGCTGATCACGTGGTAAGGGGTCGGGATCTGTGATCCAGCAAGTCTCATAGACATGCTGATCACAGAGCACGCCACGTGCGCTCTTCAGGGGGCACGCAGGCTGCTCGTGCATGGGATGACATCAATACACGTAGTCCTGGCAATGCAGGTCTGCACTATAGCCGAATGATGGCTAGCCGAATGATGGCTAGAGGTTAATCACCATTGGTTTTTTTTTTTTTTTTGCACTATTAATCAAAAAAGACTGAAATTTGGTAAAAAAAAATGTTTTTTCTTTTAAAATATATTGCAGAGTATTGGCAGAGTATTTGCAGAGTATTAGTGAGTATTGGTGAGCATTGGCAGAGTACTGGCGAGTATTGGGACTCTGGGAGAGTATTGGCAGATTATTGCAGAGTTTTGCAGTGTTGTAGAGTATTGTGAGAGTATTGCACAGTGTTGCAGAGTATTGGCAGAGTATTGCACAGTGTTGCAGAGTATTGGAAGAATATTGGCACTGGGCAGTGCTGTGGGCACTTCACATCCAGCCCACAACGCTGCTGCCCTCTCTCCCCCTCTCCCCTCGCACTGTACTGATCGGTACAGAGAGGGGAGGGAGGAACCGGCGTCACGTCCTTTGACGGAGTGATCACGCGGTGAATGGCCGCTATCACAGATGTTCCCGGGTGCACGCCCCAGGGGGCGCACGGAAGCTAGATTCTGGGAGGACGTCCATGGACGCCCTCCCAGAATAAGCCGACCGCGCTGTAGCAGTCTTTCGGCTATGGCCCGGTTGGCATGTGGTTAACTTAAAACAATAAAAAAAATTTTAGTCAATCACCCATGGTACATATAAAAATAGGTGTAAAGGCTCGTACACACAATGCGATTGTTGGCAGGGGATTGTCTGTTGACAGACTAAAATCCTACCATTAGTACACTCCTTTTGATAATTGTTGTCCAACTTTCGGCCAACAAATGTTGGATGGAAGGCTAGTAAATTTTCAGCAGATCTGTTGTCTGATTTTCATATGGTCTGTACACAAGTCCGTCACACAAAAGTCAAAAGTACAAACAAGCATGATCGGAAGCAAGGAACGAGCCGGAAGCGGTCGATCTTGTAAACTAGCTTTCTGAATGGAGAATTAACATTCATGACGGGGCAAATTATGAAATGTCAAAATGCAGCGCACTATTCTCTTCTTATTTAATGGGATAATAAAGAAGCTGCATTGCTGGTGATACTTATGGCAAACATTTTAAAAGGCTTTTGTTTTCTAGCAATATCAAGAATATTCTTATTATGTTTTTTTTTTTTTTGGGCAAGTTACCACAACACCATTATCCCATAGTTTTTAAAATCAAAGATACAACTACTGTATGTTGGTGTCCCTTGTTAATTTAACATTGCATCTTTTAAAATGTAACTGCCTACTCACAAACTGTCATTTGAAGTAAAACACATAGCCAAGTGTTATTCTTCACAATGTTTTTATTGTGCATAAAAAATAAATAAAACAAATTAAGTTATAGATGCTATCTGCCATCCAAATACAAAGAACTTAACAAAAAAGTACATTCTATGCATACAAAAATATAGAAAATATAACAAATAAAATCATAATTAGAAATAGGAATTAGTAAGTGGTGAAGGGGTGAAAATCCCCAGTCCAGGGGCCTTGTTGAGGGTCTTGTGGCTGGTACTGCCACTGACCGCCAAGCTGCTGTGATGGGTGGGGTGGCCGTAATATGTGGGTTGGCTGTGGAGGTGGTAGAGGTGGGGCCACAAAATCAGAAATGTGGGTTGTTTCTGAAATTTAGCCCCTCACCCCCTTATTGAGGAGCTGCCGGATGAGTTCCTCACCTGCTCCTTTGCTCACCGGCCATCTGCCTTAATTTATTGGCAGTCACAAATACCTCAGCCTCATCTGGGTCTCTACAGAGCGCAGTAGTGGCCTGGCTAAAGAAGGAAGCTATGGCCTCCTCCAGATTCCTGCTCTTCCTGGGTCTTTTAGCAGCAGGAGGGTGTAGGGGAGGGATCTGTGACTCCGTCTGGCTGCTGGCCACTGGCTCCTCCAGACTGACACTTTCCTGTGTATGAAAATGGGACATAATTAGAATCTTTTTTAGGGTTTGGTCATCAATCACACACAATTTTTATCTCCTCACTGTTGCAAATTGAATGTGGAGAAATAGAAAAGACTATCATTCTGACCTCAGGATTTTTCATTCTTGTTCAAATCATTTTTGGTCACTACTGTCTATTGATATGGAAACCACTTTTTTAAGGCAGAAATATTTTACCAATAACGTCTAGTTATCATCATTGTATTTTTGGATACAAATATGTTCAACAATGCTATACCTGGGTTAAAGCTGGGCTCCTCCACATCTTCATCCTGTGCATCAGAACCTGTGCGGACCTCAGGAGCTGTAGCCTGAGCAGATGACGAAGGGAGTGTAGACAGCGATGGTCAGGGTTCTGTCTGGTCGGTCAAAAACCGCAGGCTGTGGTAATACCCCAGCCTAGGGACATATATGTCATCCGCTGCTGCTCCTGACCTCTCAGATTCCAGGACCTTGTTCAGCTCCCTTTTAAATTTACTCCTCAGGTTAGCATTTTTTATGCTTTACATAGTTGATGTCTGCGCTGGGATACACTGGTGTGACCAACTCCACCATTTTCTCCAAAGCTGACTTCCTTAATATTTTATTGTAATAGTCTCTACGCTTGACCTTACAGAAACAGGGCAGCTCCCAGTACAGGTCAATGAATTGGGGTAGAAATTCCATCATGATAAATGATTAGATGCCTGCAAGAAAGAACACAAGACAAACCATAATGCCTGGCTTAACCCATAAGCTGGTCTCAATATAGGCCTCAATCTAAGCAGTATATGCCACTATCTACCTATACCCCAATTTACAATTGCACCTTCATTTTAAGCCTCCTTTCTATCATTGGCGATTGTTCGTCCTCCACTCCATGCGTTCTGGCTTTATATACACTGCGCATGCATCAAACTCCGCTCTCAGTGCATCATAACGCTGGAACATGACCAACTCTCTTCTGCATGCGACACAGACAGTGGAACAATTGGGAGAAACAACATAGTGGATTCGGAGGATTACAGCCAGCCCTACGGTGGTGGAGCTCATAGGAGGCACAAAGCAACCCCCATGAGCAAGGGTGAGATGGTGGCAATGGTGCGCATCCTAGAGAAGCACTATCACGACTGCAAGCTTTGCAATTATGAAAGGCCCAACAGCCAAAAGGACCTCATTTTGGAGAAGGTCATCGCTGTTTTGCAGTGCAAATTTTCGGTGGAACGATCCAAGGGAAAAAAATTGAAAACAATCTGATGTCAAACACCGTGAACAAGACCAGATGGAGTACATACAGTATCTCACAAAAGTGAGTACACCCCTCACATTTTTGTAAATATTTTATTATATCTTTTCATGTGGCAACACTAAAGAGATGACACTTTGCTACATTGTAAAATAATGAGTGTACTGCTTGTATAACAGTGTACATTTGCTGTCCCCTCAAAATTACTCAACACACGGCCATTCATTTCTAAACCACTGGCAAGAAAATTGAGTACACCCCTAAGTGAAAATGTCGGCTTGCGATGGATGGGGTGTCCTGTCCTGTCCTGTCCTCCTGAGCCGAGGTAATATGATGGGTGGGTTTAGCCGTTCAGAGTAGGTGGGATAAGAAGAGTTTGTGTCCAACTCTGGTGCCCTGTTCTGGTGTGTGTAGGAGGTGTGCTGGTGGCTTGATATATGAGACTCTATTGGACACTGATCACATTTGGATTTATTTGTTAAGCTGTATTTTGTAGGTTGGATATTTTGCACTTATTAGAAGTGGGCAGTGCTGTCCGTTTGCATATTATTGTATAGGGTCATAGAATCCTTGTAACAGTAGCAATCCTATTAGTTTGCCAGTTATTTTTTTTTTTATCACAATTTATTTGCATGAGTATTCATTTTTTTTTATATTCGTAGGGGTTTTTATATTCAGAGCGGTGGTAAATAGAAATTATTTTCATTTTTTATCTACATCATGGTTTCCAGTAAGAGCATTCAGTCTTAATGTATATGACCTCTGTGGTCCCTAACGAAACAAAGGGTGTAGCAAGGGCTGCTCTTGCAACTAGGTCCCTGATCCTTTAAATATGGCTTCCTTTTGAGCCCCCAAGCACCCTCTTCATCACCATCCCTTTTAATAAGTAAGTTTCAAACTGTTTTACCATGAAGAGAATCAATAAACTGCACAGCAGGAACACTTTAGGAGTCTTACTAGGTAACTTACTGTACTAAGTAAACATTTTACATTATAAAGTGGTCATCAATAACTTTGTATCATTAACCTATGAAAAAACAGATAATGCTTATTTCCATAGCATGTTTTAGCATACTCCTATCTCCTGGCATGCCCTTCTCTGTCAATGGGAGATTCCAAGCATCAAGTGCAGCTCCATCTACTGTCATTGCTATCTCCCCCACTGATTCTTTTGGGTCGCATGATCCTTTTTTTGGCCATCGGATACCGACTGATGAAATGACTGTGCATGTTCCCCAAGGAGTTACATAAATCCCAGCACCCAGCTCCATTCCTGGAATTTCAATAATGAGCTGAGTTGTTAACTGAATAGCACATGTACATGCAAAAAAAAAACTATTGCTAAGAGCAATTTTATATAGAAGACTTTGTACGTTTATTTTTTATTTTATAAAACACAACTTTTAGCAATTTTCCCTGCATGACTTTAGTTCCATTTTCAAGATGGTTGTATTTAGGCACTTCTAATACACAAGACCCAGGTATATCATTAAGAACACTGCTATGAAATCTTCATCAATATTCAGCCATATATTTCCAGTTAGTTAGAAAAGGTTATGCCCTCCTAAAAGCCCCTCAGGTGTTTTGTTGAGATAGAGATGGAAGAAAATGAATGTCCTACATAGATCCCGATCGAAACATAGCTGAACACCTCTGTAATGAATTAATGCTCACAGAAGCTAGGCCTGATGATTATCATTAATTCACATCTACAATGCTTCAGTATCTACTAGAAAATTATCAAACAAAAGTATCCATAACATATGACAAATAAGAAAATGAGTGGGTCTATTTTCAAACAGGTATAGAGGGTTATTTACTAACGGAAAGTCCACTTTGCACTGCAAGTGCACTTGGAAGTAAAGTCGCTGTAGATCCAAGGGGGACATACAAGGAAAATAAAAAAATAGCATTTTAGCTTGCACATGATTGGATGATAAAATCAGCAGAGCTTTCTCTCATTTCTGATCTACCCTTTAGATTTAGAGCGACTGGATTTTCAAATGCACTTGCAACGCAAAATGGATTTTACTTTCATAAATAATACCTATAGTGTCTATTTCTGCATTTGTACTGCTAAAATTGGTCCAGTTTTACAGCATCATTTTCAACACTATAATCTTTATTTTGCTTTTCTATTGCAGCTCCTCTTCCTTTTATTTATAAAGTAGTACATTATAATTAACCACTTCAATACAGGGCACTTAAACACCTTCCTGTCCAGACCAATTTTGAGCTTTCAGCGCTGTCGCATTTTGAATGACAATTGCGCGGTCATGCTACACTGTACCCAAATGAAATTTTTATCATTTTTTTCCCACAAATAGAGCTTTCTTTTGGTGGTATTTGATCACCTCTACGGTTTTTATTTTTTGCGCTACAAAAAAAAAATACCGAAAATTTTGAAAAAAAAAATGTTTTTTTTTGTTTCAGTTTCAAAACTTTGTAAATAGGTAAGTTTTCTCCTTCACTGATGGGCACTGATGGGGCTACACTGATGGGCACTGATAAGGCGGCACTGATGGGCACCAATGTGGCACCAATGAAGTGGCACTGATAGGCGGCACTGATGGGCGACACGGATGGGCGACACGGATGGGCGACACGGACGGACACTGATAGGTGGCACAAATTGGCACTGATAGCTGGCACGGATGGGCGGCACGGATGGGCGGCACGGATGGGCACGGATGGGCATGGATAGGCGGCACAGGTGGGCATGGATAGGCGGCACAGGTGGGCACGGATAGGCGGCACAGGTGGGCACTCATAGGCAGCACAGGTGGGCACTCATAGGCGGCACAGGTGGGCACTCAGGTGGCACAGGTGGGCACTCATAGGCGGCACAGGTGGGCACTCATAGGCGGCATCAGTGTTATACTATAGTAATGGATGCCAATCAGTGCCAAACAATAATGCATGCCAATCAGTGATGCCCATTGTGGGCACTGATTGGCATCCATTATGGGCACTTATTGGCACCCATTGTGCTGACTGGCATCCCTGGTGGTCTAGGGAGGATTATGACCTTTATTACCTTTTCCCTGGTGGTCTGGTGGCGTCCCTGGTGGTCCAGTGTGGGCATCCTCGGGGGGGCTGTGCTGATAATCGATCAGCACAGACCCCCCCTGTCAGAGGAGCAGCCGATCGGCTCTCCTCTACTCGCGTCTGACAGACGCGAGTGAGGGAAAGCCGATCACCGGCTCTTCCCATTTACACTGTGATCAGCCGTGATTGGACACGGCTGATCACATGGTAAAGAGTCTCCGTCGGAGACTCTTTACCGAGATCGTAGTTGCCGGGTGTCAGACTGACACCCCGCAACAACGATCGCCGCGATGCGCGCCCCCAGCGGCTCATAATCCTGATCACGTCATATGACGTCCGGTCAGGATTATGAAACCCCTTTGCCGCCGTCAATTGCCTATAGGGCGGGCGGCAAGTGGTTAAAAAAGGTACTGCTCTCTCTGGTGGTTAAAGCACGTAGGACCCCTTCACACTTTTATGCAGCCAATTTATTTTGAATTTTTGCAGCAATGCACACTGCAGGTGCATTGACAACTACCTTATAAGTACATTGTGGTGCATTTGTGGCACCATGAGAGATATAGCACTTTGGGGTTGATTTACTAAAAAGTGCAAAGTCTGGTGCAGCTCTGCATAGAAACCAATCAGCTTCCATGTTTTTTTGTCAAAGCTCAATTGAACAAGCTGAAGTTAGAAGTTGATTGACTACCAAGCACAGTTGCACCAGATTTTGCACTTTCCAGTTTTAGTAAATCAACCTCATTGCATTAACTTTCATTATATTAGTTAGCTAATGAAATATTTGTATTAACACATGCATTAAGGACATTTATGAATGTGAAGCCAAATTGTTAGGGCCTATTCAAACCTGTGCACCCTATGTGCAGTGCATTGAGGTCCTATTCATTGTGAATAGTACCCCAATTAATTGTACAGTATATGCCAATGCCCAATTCACCAAAACACCAATACCAGACATTGTGAAGTACTGCATTGTAGGGTCATGCACTGGGCAGCCTTGCAATGCTTAGGTGTGTGTTAGTGCATGTGTGTTAATACACCACATCAGAATTTTTGTGTGTAAATTGGCCCTTAAGTTTTAAGTGTTGTGGTAAGAGCAGGTAAAACACATGTTATATTATGTGGTGTCACTCATTTTGAACAACACACTTACATTGTAATGCAGATTTGAACCATTTATGAATTGTGTTGCACTGCAGTGGAAAAAAATGCTATTGGTCTATAAAAAACCTGCTTTTTGGTGTATTAGTATCCAATTTAAAATTAATAGACTGCCATACTGCAAAACATGTTGATGTTAATAATCATAATCAAAGTTATTTTAGCTGGAATATCTACATACTGTATGAGCAGTGCTGTGAGTTACAACACAGTAAGAAGCCAGGCCAAACCACCAGAGATGAGCGTCTGGGACAGCAAATTGCAGGGGAGTTGCTGAGCCAGTCTGTGTCCAGGCTGTGTTTGTGTGTGTTTTTTGTAAATTTGCTAAGGTTTGAAATGCATTACTTCTGTGTCAAATACACAATTTGTTACAATGAATCAGTAATATTGCATGATCACGGTCTGTATTTTGTTACTATATTATCTCTGGTAGAATTTTGAAGTGGTTAATTTGTGTTTTTTTATATTGCAAACTGCTGTAGTGAAAGTGACAATTTATGCTTGTGAGCAAAGTTCTTTTTCCCTATAGCATCACTCTTTCTGCTGTCACATTGTATACTTTATTTTAAAGCACTGTGTATACAGTGAAGTACTTTACAATATAGTGCGTTATCTAAGCCTGTAAATTAAAATTTATTTATTTGTCCTTTTAAAAAGAGACAGGATAGACAGAGCAGGTGGCAGGGCAGCATTGGGCGATGCTTTGGAGGCAGGGCAGGAAAGTATTAGCAATTCTACTGAGAAAAAAGATTTGCTTGTAATTCACTACAGCAGAAATTTAAAAGAAACATTTGCTCATTTGAAGATACTGTATTATTATGTCATGTGCCATGATCTCCTGGGGCATTTCTGTGTATTTGATATATTAAAATTGTCATTTAAAACCACCAAGGATGTCTCCGCTCTTCTCAGGACCTCCTACTCTCAAGCTCTCTCGTCTCCTCCTCCCATGCTTGTCTCCAGGATTTCTCCAGAGCCTCTCCCATCCTCTGGAACTCGCTACCTCCACCTGTCCAGCTATCCCCTAATCTTGCTACCTTCAGGCGATCCCTGAAAACTCATCTCTTCAACTAGTCTGCTACCACTTCCATCAGCTTATTCCCCATAGTTGCAATCTTTTGTACCACCTTCCCCACCCTACTAGATTGTAAGCTCTTCTGAGCAGGGCCCTCTTAATCCTTGTATTTTATTGTACTATAACTGTATTGTCTTCTTGTTATATCGTAAATAACTGCGTAAACTGTTGGCACTATAGAAATCCTGTATTATAATAATAATAATAATAATAATTGTAAAGGCTCGTTTTTTTGTTTTTTTTTAAATAACAAACATTTCATACTTACCTCCACTGTGCAGTTTGATTTGCACAGAGTGGTCCCAAATCTCCTCTTCTGGGGTTCCCCAGTGGCTCTTGCTCCTCCCTGCATCAGATAACCCCTAGCAGAAGAGCTCTCCCTGGGGGGATTACCTAGTGGGTGTGCTCCCGAGTCCAGCATTGGCGTCCATAGACACAAATTCCGGACTAAGGTCCGTCCCCCAGTGCAAGTCCATTGGATTTGATTTAAAAGCAGCAGGAACCAATGGATGTGCTGTTATCAATTTATCCAATCAAGAGCCAGGATCCCATGGAGAGAGGGAGAGTGTGTCTCTGCTGACAGAAATTCGGGCCTCAGGTAAGTAAAACAGGGGGCTAGGGGGCCGGTCACTGCCAGGTATTTTTTAATATTAATGCATATGATGCAATAAGGTGAAAAAACACAAGGATTTGCAACCCTTTTAATATTGATTGGCTCCTGGGCAAACACTTTTTTGCTCTCCCACTAGCCTCCACTCTGAGACATACAATAATTCACAGCTAGACTAAAAATGTTTACTGCAGCAGATTGGTTGCTAGAGGTTACTGCACATCATTACTACTAAAATTATTTTGATCTACACATACCTCAATTGGGATCCCAACAAAGGAAATACAAAATTCAGTTTAGGGAGTGTAAGAGGACACAGGGCTACACAATAAGGCTGGAGAAGTGATTTAACCTGTCAGGTCAATGAAGATGTGGAACTCTCTTCTACAATTGGTGGTGGCTGTGGGGAGTATGGATATTTAACAAATCTTGGATGTAGATCTTAAAGAGCACAACATACAGGAATATGAGAAATAATTATAGACACTGACACACGTACACCAGCTCAGGTTGAAATGAATGGACTATTGTCTTTTTTCAGACTTACTCACAATGTAACTATATGATTGGTTGCTAGAATTTACTGCAAGCTATTGTTTGTCACCTATTGGTTGCTATAGGTTACTGCACATCATTACAGCTCACTTATTGATTTCTATGGGTTACAGCACACCATTACAATCACTGATTGATTTCTTAAGGTTGCAGCACATCATATCCCCACTGCCTGCACACCATAGTCTGTGGAGATGGCAGGATCCAACAATAGACAAAAATGCTAGAACTTGTTATTAGCAATGAGGGTTGTGGGTTGAGGGGTGTGCTGTGATTGAATTGCAAGGTTGAGGGGTGTGCTGTGCTTGAAGTGCAAGGTCGAGGGGGTTTGCTGTGATTTAAGTGCAAGGTTGAGGGGTGTGCTGTGCTTGAAGTGCAAGGTTGAGGGGGTGCTGTAAAGGGTTGAGGGGTGTGCTATGTAAGGAGCGCAGGGTTGAGAGGTGCGCTGTGTACAGAGTGCAGGGTTGAGGGTTGCACTGTCTACAGAGTACAGGGTTGAAGGGTGCACTGTATAGAAAATGCAGGATTGGTGGGTGCACTGTGCACCGAGGGCAGGGTTGAGGGGTGTGCTCTGGACGGAGTGCAGGGTTACAGGGTGCACTGTGTACAGAGGGCAGGGTTGAGGAATGTGCTGTGTACAGAGTGCAGGTTTTAGGGGTGTGCTGTGTACAGAGTGCATGGTTGAGAGGTGAACTATGTACAGGGTGTAGGGTTGAGGGGTGTGCTGTGTGCAGAGTGAAGTGTTGAGGGGTGCGCTGTGTACAGAGTGCAGAGTTGAGGGGTGCACTGTGTACAGAGTTCAGGGTTGAGGGGTGCGCTGTGTACAGAGTTCAGGGTTGAGGGGTGTGTTGTGTACAGAGTGTAGGGTTGAGGGATGTGCTGTGTATGAAGTGCAGGGTCGAGCGTGTACCGTGTATGTAGTGCAGGGTTGAGGGGTGCACTGTGTACAGAGTTTAGGGTTGAGGGATGCACTATGTACAGGGTGCAGGGAAAGAAACGTAATTCTTAGTTTTGCACTGGCATCTGTATCTACATTTAAAACTTCTCTCTCATTGCATCAGTCACTGGAACAGGATATTGTCCCACAAGGACAAAAAAAAAGAATATAAATGTAAATATGCCATATAACTTAACTTGTATTTACTTATCTTTCTGCCTGTGGTCCTACTAGGGAGATTTCTCATAATTTTCTACAGAGATTTTTATCTACACTCATATAAAAACATCACATTACATAGTGTCCAAACAATTGAATTAGATTGAACCGGATTACTAACCAATAACTGCAAATAACCTGTTAGTTAAAATAATAAATGTGCTTTCCAAACTAATTTTCAATTTATTCCAACAAAAATGTGTTGTTTCTGTGTAATGCACCATAGATTATGGTGGTTATCTATTAAGGAAAGAGAATAAATTAACATTGTAAATCTTTATTGGAAAATGTGAACAGCATAGAACATATACTACATTGCTTTACTGCAGTCTAATGGAGGGAAGAGACTTATGTCAAACTCAAAACAACCAACATCTTACAATGCCCCCTTTACACATTTAATCTGGTAATTAACATCTGCAGGGCGCTCTCCAGTGGTAATTTGTTGTGTTTGTATTTTTTGTTTGTTTGTATTATTATTATTGTTTTTTTGCTTTTTAATATATTTTCTGAATGCTCACAGTATTTCAGTTTTCACCTGGCAGTAGGAAGTCCTGTATGATGTGATCAATGCTGGTACATTTTACTGTAAGGTGGGCACGGTGCTGCTTTAACATTCACCTCTATAGTTAATTGATCCACTTAGCAACTGCTTCATTATTTCATTTTTTGACACGTTGCTTTGCTAGTGCATTGCAATATTCATTATGTTTGGGCTGCCAATGCATTAGAATATACAACAAATTGTAGTGTTGCCGCATGTCGTAATGCGCTACAGGTGTATTGGTAAGGTGCATAGGGTTGCCATTCAGAATTGCATCTTCCTTATCAACAAATAAACTAAAATCCATCAGGATAAATAATTACATTTTTTTTCAATAATAATCAGCAAGTAAGTCAGTGCATCAAAAATAATAGGCTCATGGAGAGCAATAAGAAAACATACATACATAAAATGTTTTCGTTTTTTTCCATTCTTCGCTCTACCCCCACTTTCCCTGCCCTTACTCACTATAACTCTAGACCACACCAAGCTAGCTTGGAAAAAACACCTTGCATATTCCATATAAGACCCTCTTCCCATACTCCACATACACTCTGACCTTCACAAGAACATGTCCTTCTAGCTTAACCCACTTCATACTTCATTAGATTCTTAATCTTTCAAAGTCAAGTGACTAGTCTATCCAATTGCAATTAAAGTGGAAGTAAACCCATCGATTTAAACAGTTAAAAAAAAAGGCATGCCGGGAATGCTAACTGCACATTAGCTGTAGTCTCAGCCAAACTATCAAACCATCCAATGGCTGGCGTCATAACAAACACATGTGTAGCACCATAGCAGTTGAAGATTAAACAGAGGCAAAGATGTCAGCTTCCTTGGCTGAAAACGATAGGGGAGTTTACTTCCACTTTAAGTAAGACACAATCTCTGAACCTCCCAATATACGTACCTCAAATGTTGCCCTCTAGGCATGAGCCATTTCATCTAGGGCAGGACTTGAGAATAGATTTATTGAGATAAGTTTTATGCATTGTCAATTGGATTATAACTTTTACCTTATTATACCTATTACCATTGTACAATCTCCTTTCCAACTACATGTACAGTACATTACTTCTTGTTATTTTATTTCATAAATAAAAACATTTGTGGAGAAAAAAAAACAATTCATGACATTGTAGTAAGAAGCTATCTACCTTCCTGTTATTGTATTGCATTTATCTGATGTAATCATCTTTGTTCCACCTATTATGTTGGTGGACTTGTCCGTCCTCTGTATCTGTGTAAACTTTAAATACTTTTTTTTTTTTTAACAGAAAAGTTTTTATTTGTCTGCAAAAGGAGATAAAATGTGCATACAAAATACAGTGTAGCTCTACAATGCATATAGAGAATATCAGTGAACTTTAACCACTTGCTTACTGGGCACTTAAACACCATTCTGCCCAGACCAATTTTCAGCTTTCGGTGCTCTCACAATTTGAATGACAATTACTCAGTCATGCAACACTGTACCCAAATGAATTTTTTGTCCTTTTTTTCCCACAAATAGAGCTTTCTTTTGGTGGTATTTGATCACCTCTGGGGTTTTTATTTTTTGCGCTATAAATGAAAAAAGACCGAAAATTTTGAAAAAAAACGCATATTTCTTTGTTTCTGTGACAAAATTATGCAAATTATTAATTTTTCTTCATAAATTTTGGTCACAATTTATACTGCTACATATCTTTGGTAAAAATAACCCAAATTAGTGGATATTATTTGGTCTTTGTGAAAGTTAGAGCGTCTACAAGCTGTGGTGCGAATCGCACAAAATTGATCACATCTGATGTACTGGTGGCCTATCTCGCTTCTTGTGACCCGAACAAGTCAGAAAAGTACAAATACCCCCCAAATGACCCCTTTTTGGAAAGTAGACATTCCAAGGTATTTAGTAAGAGGCATGGTGAGCTTTTTGATGTTGTCATTTTTTTCCCACAATTCTTTGCAAAATGAAGATTTTTCATTTTTTTTATTTTTCTCCACAAAATTGTCATTGTAATAGGTTATTTCTCTCACGTGGCATGTGTATACCACAAATGACACCCCCCAAAAAATTCTGCTACTCCTCCTGAATATTACAATACCACATGTGTGGGACTTTTTCACAGCCTGGCCACATAGAGAGGCCCAACATGCAGGGAGCGCCATCACGTGTTCTAGAAGCATAAATTACACATCTAACTTGTTGACTATTTATTACACTTTTGAAATACCAGGACAATGACACGTGACACTGATGACAGATGGCACTGATACGTGGCAATGATGACACTTATACGTGGCACTGATGACACGTGGCACTGATGACAGATGGCACTAATATGTGGCACTGATGGCAGATGACACTAATATGTGGCACTGATGACACGTGGCACTAATACGTGGCACTGATGACACGTGGCACTAATACGTGGCACTGATGGCACGTGGCACTAATACGTGGCACTGATGACACGTGGCACTAATACGTGGCACTAATACGTGCCACCGGTGACAGATGGCACTAATACGTGGCACCAATGACGCGTGACACTGATGACAGATGGCACTGATAAGTGGCATTGATGACACGTGACACTGACAACAGATGGCACGTGACACTGACAGGTGGCACTGATGACAAATGGCACTGATACATGGCACTGATGACAGATGGCACTATGTGGCACTGACACGTGGCACTGACGACACGTGGCACTGACGACACGTGGCACTGGGGGCAGGTGGCACTGGGGGCAGGTGGCACTGGGGTGGATGGCACTGGGGGCAGGTAGCACTGGGGTGGATGGCACTGGGGGCAGGTAGCACTGGGGTGGATGGCACTGGGGGCAGGTAGCACTGGGGTGGATGGCACTGGGGGCAGGTAGCACTGGGGTGGATGGCACTGGGGGCAGGTAGCACTGGAGTGGATGGCACTGGGGGCAGGTGGCACTGGGGTGGATGGCACTGGGGCGGATGGCACTGGGGCAGATGGCACTGGGGCAGATGGCACTGGGGCGGATGGCACTGCTGGGGGTGGATGGCACTGCTAGGGGAGGATGGCACTGCTAGGGGAGGATGGCACTTTATTTTATTTTTTTACTTTTTTTTCTTTCACAGTCAGAACGGCTGCCGCTGCAGCCGTTCATCTCTCCCCTCTCGCACTGTCTGTGCGAGGAAGGAGAGCGGCGCTGAGAGATGATCTCATATGTAAACATATGAGATCATCTCCCATTGGATACGCCGATCACGCTGTAAACGGCCGCTGTGATTGGCCGTTTACAGCGATCTGTGTTTGCCTGTCCCCGGGGGACACGGCGAACACAGAACTTCCGCGATGCGCGCCCGCGGCGGCGCGCATTGCGGAAGTAAACATCACGCCGTCCAGGGACGACAACCCGGACGAAGGCGCCTGCTCTACTGCCGTCATTCGGCCATAGGGCGGGCGCGAGGAGGTTAAATACCTTTTATACGTTCAAAAAAACATTAATAAAATACATTATAAAACATTTTGGCTATATTTTTGATAAAGGCAGAATAGCAGTATAAATATTGTGTTCATTGAATAAGAATGAATGCTTGGTTAGGCTTTTGGCCAATTACCCATTAAAGATTTATCATTTAGACAATTTCACCAATATGTGAGATTTCCCTTGATCTGTTTTACTAAACCTTGTCCATAGATCCAGAGAAATATGAATAAAAACCTAGAGAAAATTTGACTGAATATGACTGAAAAAAGAAAAACAAATCATTACTTACTCCAGATATGCCAATTGGTTCAAGCCTTGGATTACATGTATTTAATTTCAGGCTGCATTTTTAAATTTTGTTATCATCATGCATTTTACATACTAAATAAACATATAGGAAATAACCTATATAAAAATTTAGTATTTACTACATACAAGCACACAGTGGCTCATTCAGAGAATTCTGGGGATGTTGTTTTGTGCAGTGTATAGTGAATAGATTTGGTACTTGTTTAGAATGCAAAACAGGAGTCTTTATTTGTACTTCAATTTGCCTTTCCCTTTGATTCTAATGTTTGTTTTTACATGGAGACATTTTGCTTAAACAGTCATTTTTTACCCAGCTTTAAAGAAACAAAAACTCAAAATTTTGTGAATCCCTAAGGCATGCAAGAGATTATGGAATTTTCATTCCTTTCACCATGGGGGGAAGGTAAATTGATTGGTCCCCCATTAGCACTTACAGTGCTATTGTGTTCTGCCAGTGTTGAGTGTTGGGAGCCTTCCCTGTGAGCAGAACACAATGATTAGTGTAGTCAGCTATAGCCGGTGGCACTAATTGTTCAGGAAAAACTCAACAAACTGGTTGTACACAAGTACAACTGGGGTGCCCATACATGGATTGAAATCTCTCTAGTCCCCGGCCGAATTTGGATCCATGTATGCTTAAGGATTACACGTTACCAAAATAAACACCTAGTGAGGAAAATCAGTGATCTGCTGATCTACCTGTAAACAGAAAGTGTAGTGATCCTCAGTTGTGCTGCTCTTCTTTCTACAAGGTGTGCTTAGTCAATGGTAATGACAAAAGCACAATTTTAATAGGGTTACATTAAAGTTAAAATTTACTAACATCATGTTATATGATATAGCATTGTGATGGTCTTTATTATCGCTGCTAATATTCTTTAATTATTTTCTTTACTGACTGCACCACATCTTTCAGTACTTGCTTGGTGTGATTGTAGAGTGGCTTAGAATTTACATTAAGGTGCTAAGGTCTAAGATGATGAAACAGATTGGTGAGCTACAAAGGATAGAGTGGTTATCTGTAAAATGATTGTTAAAAGTTAATTCCCTGCACTTATGGCCCTCTTTTCCCTGGCTGCTACTCTCCACAGCCCTGGACCCTAATAATGTTCTAACTTTTTAGATAGCTCTACCCTGATTTAGATATACTATGTCAAGATCAGTGACAGTAGGAAGGTTCCTGGAGGGAGGGGGGTGCATCAACTGTTTGCCATGATCTGTAGTTATGACCTCGTATGGCTGGAACACATATCTGTTTTGCACATTTGCTTGGATAATTGTTTCAGCCATATGATGAAAAGATATTTCCAACTAGAAATGGCTATAAACAATTAATTTGAAATTATCTACTCTGATTTAACAGCATGGAATTTTAAATCTAACGGGTTGCTGTGCGTTATTGCTCATTAACTACCGCCAATGCTTGTAGGGCTTTACTAAATAAGCCAGAAGGGTTTCACAATTAGGATACATATTTACTCATTTATCCTTGGCAATTGTAAATTATAAATATACATTTGTTTATATATATGTATGCCTTAACTTTACAGTCAAAAAGAGTCAGTTGATCTAGGTGGAATAAACCAGTCCTCTCAGCACACACTCTGTTAAATGGTAGTGCCTTCTGCAGTTCATTTGGGATGAAAATTGGATGTAGCTCTGCATTTTAAATACTTGCAGAAATATAGAGATGTGATTATGAGACAACAGCGTTCATTCTTGAGTCTTAGAGTAACCATGGAAACAAGTCATTCATTTCATTTTAAAATAGAAAAAAGGCACTGAGTGAAAGACAAAATAATATGACCAATTATTGATTTATGCAAGTTCCAAGCTGTGAAAATGATTTATATATGTCTTTTGTCTGGAGTACATTTGTAAAATATCTTGCTTTTTATTGAAAGAACACTTTAGAATTTATTCACTGGTGCAGATAATTGTATGATAGTGCCATTTAAGACTATTTGCTGTATTTACTTTCACTTTTTGTTGATTATAAATCCAGCTAAAAATAAGGCTATTATTATTTGTAAAAACAGAAGAAGAAAAAAGAAAAAAAAAAGGAAATTAATTGTATGGTCAATATGACCCAGGCACAACAACAGCAAACAAAGGTTTACATTGAATTACTTACTTCTCAGCCAAATCAAAACAACATTAAAAACATATAGTTTTGTTGGTAATAAAATAAGATAAATTACTCTCATTTATTGATAGTAACATTGCCTCCAGCAGAAGCATGTGGTAGGAAGCTTTTACTTTCAAAATTCTTATTCTAGGTTTCACTGAGCCAATAAAGATTTTCTGATTTTATTTTTTATTTTTTTTTATCAGAGACAATATTATACATAAGGAAATAAAAATACATTTCACATTTTCTGTAGCACTATGCCACCAATAAGCATTGCTTTCTTGAATTGTCAAAATGCAGGTCCTGTATATTCAAGCTTTTGCCCTATACTTGTGAGTGTTTCATACTAGCATAGCTAAACCCAAAAACAAGCAAACAAACAAAATAATATGTTGAAGCTTATAGGTCCTTAGATATGTTTTTAAGGTTGTTTGCCCTTTATTTTAATTTCATGATCCTGCAGGTAGCACACTTCTTAACATAGATGCAGTATACTCATTCACTGTATTGTATTAATGGAAATGCAGCATTGTCATCTTATACTGTTCTCCTGATTTGGACTACAAACACCTTCTTCTCTACTCATCCCCATTACACAGAGAGAAGGGTTTGTGTGTAGCTTAGAAGGCTGATAACACTGTTTAAGACTTAATTTCAAACTTCAGTTCAATACACAACACGTTGCAAAGACACTGGATTTCTATTACGATCAACGTGTACTTTTTTGTATGTGCATTAAATGTAATTAGCCCAAACAAAAATGCTGTAACTAATATAGCCAATACATCTATGGTATGATAAGTTGCAATATATAAAACCATTGTTCTTTTGTTTAGATGTACTGTAATAATTTTCACATCGTCAAAATGTATAATATACAAATAGCTACATATACTGTAGAATAAATGTAGCTGTAAATCACTATTCACTCACATGTAAAAAAATGTGCTTACATACATAATGTAAACTCCATCTGCTTCAGCATTCTATCTATCTATCTATCTATCTATCTATCTATCTATCTATCTATCTATCTATCTATCTATCTATATCTATCTATATATATATATATATATATATATATATATATATATATATATATATATATATATATATATATATACCATGTACCTTAAAATGGACAAAACTGTGCTATATTTGTACCCACCAGCTTGGCACGAAATCTAATGTCATTTAATATCCTCTGGGCTACCAAGCCAATTGAGGTCACTTATTTCAGATAAAATGAACCACATCTTTACTAGACTCTAAATAGCTTTTCCCACAGTAACCCTAACGCTTGATGATCCACAAGTTCAAAGCCTAAGGGGTTCTTCTCTTATTACTGGACATTGAGGAAAATACCCTTTACTAGATGCAGGTCCTCTGGGCTGCTTCATTAAATTGGATCACTTGAATTGCTCTAATGTGTACCCCAAGGAATGTGTTTTAAAAGGTCTAAAGTCACTAAGTCAGCACCTATATATCTATATTGATGAATTTTAATGTCACATTGATAAACTATTGTAAACTGGCCAAAAGTTATAGAAAGTCATTTAACCCATGCTGTATACTGAACTTAAAAACAACGTATTGTTCCTCTATTTAAAGGGTGTCAGATTTATCAATAACTTATATTAGGAAATATGTAAGCAACTGTACAAGTAATATACTGGAGGTAAAACAGTATACTGCAAATGTACATTACAGTATCACTAGTATTTTGTAGCTTTACCCACCTTTACTATATCCTGGCAAGTTGGTATGTAGTAGGTATCATCATGGAACATCAATGAGGATATCTTAACTAAGGATGAATTAAAGTTCAGCCAAAATCCATAGGAAACTGTCACATACAGTAACAGCAGGCTGATAGCCCTATCAGCTGCAGCTATAAATTCTGTACCCTGCAGCTGCATGTAACAAAAGAGTGGGGAAGATAGTGACCTCATTGACCGAATATAGCCATGTGACCTTATTTTATCAATGACATTGACTAAATAGTAATATTATCACATTACCTTAGCTCATCCTTAATCATAACAGATCAATAGTTTGCGATAATGTCAAAGTATTTGATTTTGTTAATAAGGCTGAGCAGAGTGATTTCACCAAACCATAGTTTACTGTAAAACAATCACACTTGTCTATGCAGATATTTCATCCAAATAAGCCTCAAATTCAACCACTTGCTTAGGGGAAACTTGCTTAACCACATTTCTACCAGAGTACAAACAGTGGATTTGTTGACTGTTATTTTTCACTGCCATTTATAAATATACTCTTAAAAAAAACTGGGGTGGCCATTCTGCCTGAAGATCTCTGTGTACCGAGCTATCATTAGATGTCTCAGTACACAAACACAATGTACTGGGATGCTGTGAGCAACTCTGTACCATGTGATCTCTGTTATATCACAGTGGTCACAATGCAACAAAAAAAAATCTGTTTACACAGTAGATCCCACCCCTTCCTCTTACAACAGAGAAAAGAGAGACACCTATAATTGGGAAATGAATAAATGGGTTTATAACAGGAGCTGCTAATCCATTCATGTATTACCACTGAAACTCAGATCATTTTTAAGTTCACGTAAGAGGCCAAAACTGTTGGGTAAGCTGGCATCTTTTTACCTTTGGTGGTGTCTCACACGGAGGACTCGGGAAGCTGTTTTTTTTTCCAATGCACATCTACATTTTCCATTTCCACCCATCACCTGCTGGATCTGTTTGAGACACTGGATTTCATCTCTAATCCCTTTTTTTACATTGACTTTTTATTTTATTTTTTTCCCTGAATTTTTGTTTTTTGTTTTTTCATGATCTTTATGTGCCTTGATGGTTGTGTTTATTTATCATGTTCATTTGCTTTGAATAAGGTTCATATGTGTTTGATGGTGCTGTATTTTTTATATAATAAAAACACAGTCTTACATGAACACAGTGTTGTATGAATGAGTGACTGTCAGCCAAATCATCACAGCACAGAAAACTGAAAATTTGCCAGTCAGGGGTTGACACTTATGCAAATTGCATTACCAGCTCTCAATGGAATCTGTTCACACATCTCAGGGGCGGCCACGGAGTGCACTGCAGAAGGGTCCTGTGTGTCTTTGACTCTGTTTCAGGCCCAAATGTAGGCAAAAATTCAGACCTTATTTGCCCCTGAAATGGAGAATGAGGTTGCAACAGACCCCCTGCTGGAAGCCCCCCCCACAAATCTGGTAAACAATTAGTCCAAAATAATATGTTTTTTTTTTTACAAATCCATTTAAACACTTTGTCATTACAGACACGATGATCAAGTGTTTTGTTGATAAACAAAGCTGACACTCAAGCTAGGTAAGCACGTACTGAAAGTTGGCTGATTTAGTATGAAACTGAAACTGTGTATCGCTGTTTGTTCAAACGAAGCTGGTCTAATGACTGGCTTCTGTCAAATGGTCAGGCTGGAAATCCAGTATTCTGATGGAGAGAGGTCACAACTAGCTGAATACTACAATACAGCTGGAGATACCCCTGCATCAACATCACTTTTTTTTTGCAAAAAGGGTTGTGATAGGGCTGGCTTTGCTTATCCCACAAAACCAATGATCAAAAAATCAACACTGACATGGAGATCACATGATGATAAAGCTGTATCTATAACAGCTTTCTTTGTGTTTCTTTCTAGGTACACTTACTGTACAGCTAGAAAGAAATACATATTTTAAAAGTAAAAAAAAAAAAAAAGTTTTCAGAAAGTATCTTTCATCACAGTTAGACATTTAAAGCCCATTGCACACCTTTTATAGACTCTAAAACATTCCACAAAAATGGTTATGTTTTAAGGCTCAGATAGGTCTTTGCACTGGGTTTGTGCATATAAGCATTTTTTTCATGTCTGCATCCACACTGGGCTGCATGCAAGTGCCCTATAGAAGTGGATGCAGAAGCAGCAGCTGCACGGACACAGCCTCATGTCCAAATTTGACAGGTGTGCAGGAGCGGATGCATGAACTGAATACACACTGTCTACACTTGGGTCCATGCACCCATGTATCCATGTACCCATGTTTTCTATAGGCTGTCTGCATGCATTTTAGCATGGATGCAGATGCAAAAAAATGGTTCATGCATGTAGGTGAGCCACTAGTGAAATTACCTGAAAAAACTACTTTACTACTACCCTAAGTCAGCAGTGTTGATGATAAAAATAATATTTACGGCTTACTAAAAAATCTGTTATGACCCTAATCTGTATTTAGTATGAATATCTACACAATAGCTGTAAAGAAATTGCCCCTTTTAAAAATCACCCCCGATAGCATTAATTATGTTTGATTTTACATGACTCTCCCCACTGTCCTGAAATGAGGGATAATCTTTTTAATTTTTGGTATATGTGATGGAATGAGACATGTGAATACGTTATGTTTTAAGAAGGCATCACTGTGTTGTGCGTTGATTAGACTGAGGGCTTGTTGATTGCTTTAATACCGTCTCACTATATTCTGTATGGTTATACTGTCTCGAAGGGCAAAGTTGAAGAAAAATATCAGGTCCCTTCAATTTCACGTATATGTGTGTGTTTATGTCACTACCACTTTACATATCCCTGTGTATTGCAAGAAACACATATAAAAGGTTTGTAACCACATGTCCTGTGTGGTTGAAGCATCCTTAGGACTATGGAAGGGAGTTACAAATCCTTACCTCTTAGGGTTCAGGGTTTTAGGCTAGGGTTGCATTTTTTGTGTGCTGTGATTTTACAGTTTAATTTTTGTTCACAAGCTTTCAACAAACACCACACTGTGGAGCTTCAAATTCAAAGAACAATATTGGGTGATATTTGCACTATACTCCAGTGGCTTTGGGTGTGCATTTGGCCAGAGGAGCAAAAACAAAACAAAAAAAAACATGATTTTCATGGCTATCCACACTGTCCTGAAATAGGAGGTATACTCCTTTTATTTTTACGATATGTGATGAAATGAGACGTGTGAATATTGTTTTTTGCTTTTTTTCCTTTTCATACAAAATATAAGCCACGATGTCTTGTATGACAAAGTTACCTTTTAACTCAAGCCACCATGTTAGCTGCTCATACTCCCTTCCCTCCATGATTAGTGTAATGATAATGTTTTGGTATCTTCTTGAATAAAATAGACCAGTCTTCAACTTCTCTTATTTAGTACGGCAACTTACAGTTTGAAGTGAAATCATTGTTTAACAAATTCTGATATTAATTACATTTAAAAGTGCATGTTGAAGCAGAATTTTTTGCTTTAACTTTAGATAGATTTGGAAAGAGTAAAAAAACTTTTTTTTCAGTCTGTATCCTGCTGGAGTAATTTGCCTCTATGGTCTATCCTGGAAATGCAGCAGAAAATCAAGAAAATCTCTTCAAACTGAATGAAATTCCAGGTTAAAGATCTGTCACAGGAACAGAAGCCTTGATATTTCTTGCCAATCCCCTTTCCCCTGTGGATGCTATTGAGTGAAACACATCAGCATGGAACCTTCAGCAGTGATGTCATCGTGCACGGGCACAATCTGGAGCGGCATGCAAATCTGTTTGTCTGATGCTCAATTGTTTTGTGTGGTAATTGCATTTATTTTAATAACAAATGGATTTTTACTGAGTAATGCATGATCGTGAGTTTTCTCTTTTCCATCTATGAATCTAGCTCACATTTTCCACTGAGTGGTGAGCAGCCAATGCATATTGCTATTCAGTTGTGGGATTAAGGTACAGTTATTGTGAAAGAATTGTCTAGTCTGTGCTGGTGGATAATTTACAAGTGTATTTAGCCTTAATGTGAGGCTCCTGGCTCTGGTAAGCAGCCTGTGTGTTCACTTGCTGGGTGGAGGTGTATCAAAGTAGTGGCTTATAGGTGGTAGTAGGTTCACTTCTATGGATGAATTTATGGACTTACTTCACTTTGTCATTTTCGCATGGACACTTTATATGATTGCACCCAGCACTGTTTCTTCCTTTTTGCACATTTAGGCATTTGTTGTGTTCATGATTTTTATCTATTATATTCATGTATTAGGATCATTTTGCACCTTATGAAGCATCCTTAGGATTTTTAAGTTTGTAATTTTAAGGGTTAGCACACCTAACTAAGATTGTTGTCCCTATTGAAGGATTTCCCTTCACCTTGCTCTGGTGACAACTTACATTTTTAGATTTCCACTTTCTGTCTCTGTGACAATGGTTACCAACAAAAATACAGGAGTTAATCTCCCCAGGGGGGACATAGACTAGAATAAAAACATGACAAAGGGTCTAACCCTACCCTACTCTATCTAAAAGTAATCCAAAAAATACCTATTCACTTTAATGTACAAATATACTATATGTTTCCATATGTTGTAAGTCTGTGTATTATTATTTATTGCCTTTTTAATACACTCATTGAGTATTAAATAAAGGCTTAAGAGGATACATTTAGTAATCAATTTGTGTTATTCAATGTTATTGTTCAGCTGCATTTGCCGCATAATTATTCTTCTGTAGTTTGTTGTATAAAATAATTGGGCCATTGCCCATTTTTTCTTATACAAATATTTTAAATTCTGGCAATTTACATGCACCTTTACTGAAAATAAAATAAATATTGCATTTGATAGGTCAAAATTTATTTTTTCTTTAAAATATTAGTTTCCATATGGTATGTGGCAGAAAACAGCAAACGATATAATAGTAAGAGACAACATGCCACGCTTAATAGTGGAAATTCTATAATACCAATGAAGAATGATGATTTTGTTTTTTGCTTTTTGCAGATACATGAAAGATTGCACACCAGTTCATCTTGCCTTGGGCTTTCTTGAACTATGAATCTTTGGCTTTCAAGATAGAGACATAAAAGGAACCTTTTTCAGGTGACATATTTTTATTTGTTGAATGGCACAACCCTGCAGTTATTCCTTTCATTTTGTGCTATGAGCCTTTAAATTCAGAAACATCTTTCTCATAGAAAAGTGATCCCGAGCTACAGATATTTAAAACCTAACATTTCTATTTTCCACCTTTTTCTAAATCAAAATGGACAAGAACTGTAGACAGAGATATATATATATATATATATATATATATATATATATATATATATATATATATATATTCAAGAAATATATTTATTGAAAGGTATTAACAGTACAGAGGAAAAGTACAGACTCAGAGTTGAATCATACAAAAATAAGGCAGAAGGTTACAAACTGCATGTTAGTAAGTGCAACAGGTTATATCTAGAGAAACAATTATCTTCCAGCTCAAATCTGTTCAGGATTGCAAACCAGGTTTGTCAGCACAGCTAATTGGTCGCACAGATTGAAGCTAACAATAAATTGCGAAAGATATCCGTACTTCGTGAGATAAAAGGAGATTAGGAAGAAACAGAGAAAAAGGGGACGAAGAAGAAAAAGGAAAGTAAAGGCAGCAGGAAAGGCGGTGGGAGGTCTGGTGGACTAAGGACACTTTATACAGCAAGTAGTATACATCACATAGTGGTGGGTCATCTAGCTAGCCAACGGTGATTTTGTAGTGCCACTTAAACAAACTCTGGGTCACAGGACCAACGTTTTGAATTCTGGCGAGAGCCGGTACGCGAACCAGGGAGACCAGGTATTGTGATAGCGTTCAATGTTCTCCTCCGATTGTGCTCTAGTGTCCTCCATTTCACAAATGGAGGAGATCCTGAGTAGCCATTCTTTCAAGGAGGGAGAGCGAGTGGTCTTCCAATGCAGAGGAATAAGCGACCGAGCCGCATTAAGCAAGTGCCTAGATAAGGAGTTTGTGTACTTCTTCACAGAGAAGTTGGAAATATTGAGCAGACAACACGCTGCATCTAAAGTAAGTCTGGTCTCCGTGATTCGACGCACCAACCCAATCACGCCACTCCAGTATGGCCTTATCTTTTCACACGTCCACCAAATAGGTAACATAGTACCCTTATCTTTGTGACAGCGCCAACATAGGTCACTCGACAGAGGATATCAATTGTGAATTTTGGCGGGTGTAGCATACCAGCGGGTAAGTACCTTGTATGCTGTCTCTTGCATTCTTGTACTGATGGAGCACTTATGAGCCAGTGAGCAAGCTCTCTCCCATTGGACATTAGTGATATCTATATTCAGGTCCTCCGACCATCTCTCTCTGAACCGGTCGCTCGTTACTGCTTTTAGGTGCTGTAACCACTCATAGGCTGTAGAGGTTGTTTTTAGAACCCTGTCCCCTTTGAGGCACACCAACTCCAACTCCATGAGATCTCTGGTAAAGAGATGTTTGCTAGGCCGTCGATTAACGAATGAACGTATCTGGAAATATGTCCACAGGGGCAGGTCGGGTATGTCGTTGTCAGCCTTCAGGTCGGAGAAGTCCTTCATGACTCCCCTATCAAAGCAATGAAGTGCAAGGAGAGGGAGTTGTTTGTTACTGGGTCGTAACAATTGGTTCCCCAGTCCTGGGGTAAATTCTGGGTTATTTTGTAAGGGCGTGAGGGGACCCATGGGTGTGGTGAGTCTGTCCTGTTTAGATAGTAAATGGAAGATGTCCAGCGTTGTCCCTATCAAGGGGTGTTTTTTTAGTTGCGAAGGGTACATGGATTTCGAGATCCAGGGGGAAAAAAGTAGAGGTATTGGGGCAGACTCCCTTTCCAACACTACCCACTCCTTCGTATTGGCATGACAGTGCCAATCAATAATGCGTGCGATGTGGGAGGCATGATAGTAATTCCTGAAATTCGGTACCCCCAACCCTCCCAAATTTTTGGGCCTCATTAATAGGGCGAACTTGATACGAGGCGTTTTACGTGCCCATAAAAATTTCAGCAGTATGGCCTGCATGGACCTAAAGAAACTTTGGGGAATTCTGACAGGTAGGACACGGATTAGATATAATACCTTAGGCAGGACATTCATTTTACAGATTGCAGCCCTACCAAACCATGAGAAGAGCTTGGCATGCCAGTGTTGTAGGTCTTTCTCAATTGACCGGAGGAGGGGCACAAAGTTATGGGTGAAAATGGAATCTACCTTGGGGGTTAGCCAAACCCCCAGATATTTGATGGCATGCGTGACCCATCTAAAAGTACTATTTTCCATAATATGTTTCAATTTCGGCGCCGGCAATGATACGTTCATCGCTTCTGACTTGGAGTAATTTATTTTAAGGTTAGATATGTAACCGTATGTCGTGAACTCCTTTAAAAGAGATGGCACTGTTATGTGTGGTTCGGTGACAAAAAATAGGAGATCGTCGGCGTAACCGGCCACCTTGAACTCCCTCCCCTCGACCTCAAAACCCCTCACTGACTTGTTGGCCGTGATCTTTCTGATGAAGGGTTCAAGCGTAATGATGAATAATAAGGGGGACAGGGGACAACCCTGTCGAGTGCCATTCCTTATGCTTACTCTGCTAGACAACATGCCGTTTATCTTAAGTCTAGCCGAGGGGTGTTGGTACAGGGACGCTATCAGGTTTAACATGCCAGGCCCCAGTCCCACATGTCTGCAAGTCTCAAACATGTAATCCCAGGCTACTCTATCGAAGGCCTTCTCCGCATCGGTTGACAGGAGAAGGCCCTCGATTTTTCGCTCATGGGCAGCATGTATCAGGTCCAGGGCCTTAGTAACATTGTCTCTGGCCTCTTTTCCAGGCATAGAACCCGCCTGGCTCAGGCCAATCAGTTTAGGGAGAAAAGGTAACAGTCTCGTAGCTACAATTTTCGCTAGTATTTTGATATCTAAATTTAACAGCGAGATTGGCCTATAACTAGAGCAGTTTACTGGGTCTTTGTCCGGTTTTAGAATAACTGCAATATATGCGGACAGAAAGTCAGGTGGGACCCTCCCTCCCTCCGTTAAAGAATTCAAAGCGGCATGAAGGTGTGGGGCCAGTATGTCCTGGAATGTTTTGTAGTATATGGCTGTGTATCCGTCCGGACCCGGGCTTTTGCTTGTTTTAAGTTCCTTGATCGCCAATCTGATTTCTGCCTGACTTATGGGGACATCAAGAGCAATAGAGTCCTCCTGTGTAAGTGTAGGGAGTCCCGAGTCACGCAGGTATTCCCGTATCGCTTGTATTCTATCGCTCCGTATGTCTGGGGGTTTATGCTGTGGCGGGAGATTGTAAAGTTTAGTATAAAAGTCGTGAAAGTGTTGGGCTATTTTGTCAGTCGTCATGTCAACATGGCCGTCGTTGTTACGGATACCCGGTATGTTGGTGTTATTTGTAAGGTCTCTCAGGGCTCTAGCGAGCATGCGTCCCTCTTTGTCCCCCTGTTCATAATACACCTTTTTCCGTAGGAACAGGAGACGCTTGGTTTTTGAGTCAAAGAGCTGTTTAAGGGTCATCCGAGCCTCTAACAGTGTTGTAGCTGAGTGTTCGGACAGAGACTGCTTATGGAGGGTTTCTAAACGACGGATGGTGTGGGTCAGTTGTCGAATTTCCTCCTCCCTTTCCCTCTTCCGCTGAGCCCCCAGTGCCATCAGCACCCCCCTAATGGTACATTTATGGGCTTCCCAGACCAATAGAGGGTCAATACCAGGAGTCACGTTATGCTCAAAGAATTCCTTTATTGCCGCGTCGATTTTTGGGAACAGTGAAGGATCTGTCAGGAGTGAGGAGTTCAGTCTCCACATGGGGGTCGTTTTGGTGTTAGACCCCAAATCAAGACTGAGCGACACCGGGGCATGGTCAGAAATAGATTGGATTCCTATATGGGCCGCAAGTACCATGTGTAGGTCCCTTTGGGAGACAAACAGGTAGTTGATCCGCGAGTGTCTGTCGTGAGGGATCGAGTAAAATGAAAAGTCTTTGTCAGCTGGGTGTAGGTAACGCCATGCGTCTACCAAGTCTAAAGTGTGGAGGAGAGTTTTTATTGTTTTCAGGGTCTGGAAGGAGACAAAAGTTTTCCCGGTAGAAGTGTCCAGTAAGGGGTCAAGCGGGATATTAAAATCCCCTCCTTGGATTAAGCACCCCGACCCAAAGCTCTCAAGTTCCTTCATCACCCTTCTGCAGAAGGCTAGATGGGAGGTATTGGGGAAATATACGTTCGCCAACGTGGTAGGCACCCCTGCCAAGGTCCCTTTTAGGAAGATAAATCTCCCGTCTGGGTCCACTAGTTTGTCAGAGAGCTCAAAGTTAGCCCCCTTACTTAGAAGGATAGAGACTCCTTTCGACTTAGAGGCATCATTAGTGGAGTGGTGTGCTTCTATGAAGTAGGAGTCGGTGAGCCTAGGGACCTGGTTTGTTCTAAAATGAGTCTCCTGTAGGAAGACTATCTTTGGCTTACCTTTTTTCAGCTCCCTCATTAGGGTCGAGCGCTTCTCTGGGAAGTTTAACCCTTTTACATTGTGGGACACCAGCGTAGGCGCTGTGCCCAGTGCCAAGTAAGCCATCGGTCTAGGTCAGAGAGAGATGGTGGGCCGTGTCCGAAATCTCAACCTGTGGAGAGCAGAGAAGACAAACTTATATATTAACACACCCCCACCGATTCCACTGTAAAGGAGGCCAAGAGAGGCAAACAAGGTATGGGAAAGGAAATAAAGAAAGAAAAAGGCAAAAGAGAGTCAGAAGTAGAGGGGGAGTCAATGTTAACGACCCACCTGGGCTACTAAGTCGTCCAAGTAGGTCAAAAATCCGGAGCCTGGGCGGGAACAGAAGTACCGCCCAGACCCCTAACTGTTTGTGAGGACAAGGGAGGCACCCAATCGGAGTTGCGGTCACAACCCTGTACGTAATGACAGACAAAATGCTGTAAATGCCAGAACGCAAAAGGTATACCAACAAAGGGAAATAACAATAAACAGGAGGGAGCCAAGCCTTAGCCCTTGTAGCGTACACAACTAGCTATAAAATCCTCTCTGCCACAAGAGGAGACGTATAAAACATAACTGTTAAACGGGTGAACATATTAAACCAGATCTGGGCAAAATAACTGAAAATCAGACCTGCGAAACATAAAAGTTAGTCACCAGAGAGCACCACCGGCAGAGGTGCGGGCAGAAAGAACGGGCAAGCCCACCCCTCCACCACCACACACCTCCCCCGGTCAGTGCCCCCCGTTCAGGCACCTTGTGAAATACCCCACATCCCATCCAAAGCCAACTCAGGCCCCGTTGCGGTTTAAGCAATAGAGACGTTTCCAGGGTCCAGCGGTGGTAGAGCAATAAACCGCCTCAAACCTAACAGCGCCCCGAGGCAGACCATGTCAGTGGTCCGGGCCCACCCAAAATCCAGCAGGCGGTGGCCCAGTTCCGCAAACCGAGTCCATATTGCTGGGCGGAACCAGAGCTTGGTCAACGGGGTCGGGTGTGTGACCAACAAACCCGGGGGGCCAAATGTCGAATCATCACTTCAGATTAGTCTAGTGAAAGGCGTAGGTTGTTGGGGTCTAAGTATGCCCTAGAGCGTTCACAGTAATACTGATATCGCAGGAGTAATAGAAATTGTTTGCCCAGGAAATATGTGGTGAGGGCAGACCACAGAAACCAGGAACTTGTACTCTGGGATCCAACATAGCAATCTCTAGTCTTCAGGCTGGGACCGCGAGGAGTGCGCACTTCTGCGTGGTGTGCCCACACCAGGGCTCTCCCCCAGGCCTGACGTTGCTTTTTGGTGTGGCGCTTGTCGGGCGTCGACACGGGGGAATGGGGTGGACTCCTCTCCCTGGGTGGTAGTGCATACTCCTGGTACCATTCCGGTAAATCCACAGGATCTAGGTGCAGGGCGTTGCAAAATTCCGGGAGATCATTCGGTGTGCGGAGCGTGTATTGCTTGCCATTGTGTGACACCAGGAGGGCAAAGGGGAAGCGCCATGTGTAACGGAGGTCCTTGGCCCGTAGTATCTCCAACAAAGGGCGCAGGGCTCTGCGATTTTTAAGTGTTATTTGCGAGAGATCTTGAAAAAGCTTAATGTTTTCGCCGTTAAACACAATCAGGTCGTTTCTACGTGCCTTAAGCATAATTTCTTCCTTCAGGGAGAAGTTCTGTAAGCAGCATATTATGTCACGCGGAGGCAAGGTATCAGGGCCTCTAGCTCGGAGAGCCCTGTGGGCCCGAACGAAGTCAATGGCAGAATCCTCCGGTCTCTCCAAGACACTATTGAAGACTCTCTGGAGAGCTGGTACTATCTGCTTGGCGGTCACTGACTCCGGCACTCCCCTGACTCTTATATTATTCCTCCTCCCCCTGTTGTCGAGATCCTCCATGTGCCTGTTTAGCTCAATAAAGTGCTGAGCATGTGTGGAGGTGACACTGTCCAACCGGAGTATTGCTTTGTCTCTAAGCTTCCCTGCCGTTTCAGCGGTAGCCATCTTTTCAGTGAGCACAAGCAGGTTGGTTTTCAAATCTGTGATGGCCGCTGAAAATGATGCCTTGATGTCAGCTGCAAAGCCTGACATGTCTGCATATGTGAGGGGGTGGTCGGGTCGTGCCATTCTCCTACCGTTATCCTCTGTAGCGGATTGGGAGTCCTCGCTGAGATCACCGTCTGTGTGGACCGGCGCCATCTTGCCTCTCTCCGGGGCCCGCTGTGCCATCGCCTGTTTCTGGAATATGTCGGAGATATTCCTGCTCGCGGACACCGCGGTGGATCGGCGGGATCGTGAGTGCTGTGAGCCGCGAAACTGCTTGTTCATCCTCGCAGGGTGCTTGGCAGAGAGGTGCTTAGGGCTTCAGGCTGCACGGAGCTCCTCTTTCAAGCCGCCATCTCCGTTGCGCGCCAAGCCACGCCCCCATATATATATATATATATATATATATATATATATATATATATAAAAAAATTTTTTATGTAATCTAAATTATTTGAGATGTTTTTGATAAATAACACAAAGAAATAATCTTGATTGTGTATTGGTTGTATATTTTTGTTATTGATGCCAACTTAAGTTTTATTAAGATGACTTACTAATTGACGAAAGTGGCTGTTATTTTGGATAAACATTATTAAGAATTGCAGAATAGGACAGATTACAGAGAGGTTTTTAAGCTTCTTAGTGCTTTCAGTGCTTATTTTCAGTAGCACTAAAATATTAAATAGACCTATCCCTTGCATTCACTTTCCTACTTCTCATGCTACTGTTAAGCAGCATAACCGAGGCTGTATTAATGTTGATCCTATGTCGTCTATAATAGGCATGTTTTCTCTCCCCAAGGTCAGTGTCTAAAGAATTGAATCTTGCTTAGTGATAATTTCAGATCACAGTCCTCATGCTTGCCCAGTGATAGCTTTAAACTAGCTGAAAACCAATTTAATAAAAGTACCAGTCATCAGGCAAAATGGAATCAAGGCAGATGGTGTTTTCATGGTGGCTGAAGCAAGTTGCAGTGTAAAACTGCAGGAAGCAAAAGACAAGCTGGGGTGCTAACCAGAGAGCAACAGATTTTTAGTAGCAGTACTGAAGCTCACAAACCGATGGGACAGGAATTTCTGAGGTCCTGACACCTATTATCTAAACTTTTTTTGGAGCTTGAATTGTGGTTTCCATTTGGTAAATTACAGGCATGCCAGAGCATAACTTAGCTGTGGTTATCTATGCAGGCTAGCAGAATATATGGGTACAAACCTAAAAAAAAGTGTTCTCGGAAAAGACAGCAACATTCAATGGAGGTAAGTGGGAGCTATCAGCTTCTTCACAATTGGTATAGACAAATCAATCAAGATTTAACTTGGCTACAGAAGTTATTTATTGGTTAAATCTCAAAAAAAAAGAAACAATTATTAAAATTATATGGCAGCATCATGACTGTAAAGGGCAAAATCTGCATACAATATCTTTGAGTCTTGTGGGAAAAACCTTTGCAAACCAAGCTATATGTGCATCTGAGCAGATTAATAGTTAAAAATCAACAATTACTTTCACACAATGCCTCCAAAAAGAGAACATTATAAAATGATATACCTATTCTGATTATAGATCTACAAATCTTTAATGCCACCTTTACAGCCCCCCCCCCCAAAAAAAAAAGAAGATCTACTCTGCATATATGAACTTAAAGTGACATCAAAAGTTATATGTTTCTACAGTAGTTCCTCTTTGCTTCCTCCTCTGGAGCCTTACAGGATTAACCATTTGAGTAGCAATCTGTAATACCCCTTTATTATCTGGCCATTTTCAGTTTTCAGTGCTGTGACTGACAAGTACTCCATTTGTAGCCAATATAGTTTATACATACATTTTTAGGCAGACAGAGCTTTCTTTTGGTGGTATTTAACCACTTAAGGACTGCCTCACGCCGATATACGTCTGCAGAATGGCACAGCTTTAAGAGCCCAGCCGTGGGTCGCACGCGCGCCAACGGCGGTGCACTCATGACCCGGTCTTGAGCTCCGGGACCGCGCCTGTGGGACCCACAGACCCGATTGCCTTAGGTGTCCTGCGATCGGGTTACAGAGTTGAAGAATGGGGAGAGGTAAGTGTAAACAAACCTCTCTCCGTGCTTCCTAGTGAGCCTGTCACTGATCGTCTGTTCCTTGTCATAGGGAATGACGATTAGGGACGTCACACGCCAAGCCACACCCCCCTACAGTAAGAAACACACATTAGGTCACACTTAACCCCTTCACTGCCCCCTAGTGTTAACCCCTTCACTGCCAGTGATATTTTTAGAGTAATCAATGCATTTTAATCGCACTGATCACTGAATTAATACCAATGATCCCAAAAATGTTTCAAAATTGTCTGAAGTGTCCGCCATAATGTTGCAGTCACAACAAAAATCGCTGATCACCGCCATCACTAGTAGAAAAAAAAATTATTAATAAAAATACCATAAACCTATCCCCTATTTTGTAGACGTTATAACTTTTGCACAAACCAATCAATAAACGCTTATTGTGATTTTTTTTTACAAAAACATGTAGAAGAATATGTATTGGCCTAAACCGAGGAAAAAAAAACATTTATATATTCTTTGGGGATATTTATTATAGCAAAAAGTAAAAAATATAAAAAAAATGGCAAAATTGTCACTCAATTTTTGTTTATAGCGCAAAAAATGGAAAACGCAGAGGTGATCAAATACCCCCAAAAGAAAGCTCTATTTGTGGGAAAAAAAGGACGCCAATTTTGTTTTGGAGCCACATGGCACGACCGCGCAAGTGTCAGTTAAAGCGACGCAGTGCCAAATCGCAAAAAGGGCCTGGTCCTTTAGCTGCAAAATGGTCCGGGGCTTTAGTGATTAATAACAACTGGGACTTTTAGTTTTACTATAAAATAAATCAAAATTACCAAAAATGTTGAAAGAATAGTGTGAATATGTTGAATTTGGCATTTAAATGTATTTTTTGAGGCGGACATATTTGTTTACATTGTGAAGAAATTTGACCCATGACACATCCATCATGGGGTACAGGACAGCCAATTGAGACATTTCAGCACATGGACATACCCCCTAACTTATAAATAGACCTGATCTGGCGGCCATTTTACATTCTGTCTTTTGTCAGTGTAGGGAAAGGACGCTGTGTGGAGCAGGGACAGTCAGTCTAATCACTAGCTATTACTATTAGGTCCACAAAAGTCCTTTTAAGGACTGGTATAGGTGTACAGTATATAGGGTTGTAATACACGTATAATATACTTTCTTTCAAATATAGAAAGCATATTATAGTGCACTGCATGCCGTGCTAACCGATTCTGCAGCAGTCGTTTCTCAGTGTAGGGAGGGAAAGTTTGGTTTTTGAATCAGGGACAGTCTGCAATTCACTAGCTACCAGGTCCACAAAGGTAATTTTAAGGACTGGTATAGGTGTACAGTATATAGGGTTGTAATACAAGTATAATATACTTTCTTTCAAATATAGAAAACATATTATAGTGCACTGCATGCAGTGCTAACCGATTCTGCAGCTGTTGTTTCTCAGTTTAGGGAGGAACAGTTTGGTTTTTGGAGCAGGGACAGTTTGCAATTCACTAGCTACTAGGTCCACAAAGGTCCTTTTAAGGACTGGCATAGGTGTACAGTATATAGGGTTGTAATAAACGTATAATATACTTTCTTTCAAATATAGAAATCATATTATAGTGCACTGCATGCAGTGCTGACCGATTCTGCAGCTGTCATTTCTCAGTGTAGGGACAGTTTGGTTTTTGAAGCAGGGACAGTCTGCAATTCACTAGCTACTAGCTAGCTACTATTAGGTCCACAAAGGTCCTTTTAAGAACTGGTATAGGTGTACAGTATATAGGGTTGTAATACACGTATAATATACTTTCTTTCAAATAGAGAAAGCATATTATAATGCACTACATGCAGTGCTGACCGATTCTGCAGCTGTCGATTCTCAGTGTAGGGAGGGACAGTTTGGTTTTTGGAGCAGGGACAGTCTGCAATTCACTAGTTACTAACTAGCTACTATTAGGTCCACAAAGGTCCTTTTAAGGACTGGTATAGGTGTACTATTTGGTGTGCAGTATATAGGGGTGCAATACATGTATAAAATGCTTTCAAATATAGAAAGCATAGTATAGAGCATTTCCATTGTACAGTATTGTGACTGCTGAGTGGTTCTGCAGTGATACTACAAAGAGTGACAAACGCAATTAGAAAAAAGTATTATAACTGGTGTGATAGACCAGTGGTCCCCCAAAATGACAGATTGAAGCGGGGTGCTATATACCTTCTTCTACATATACTGCACTTCTCTAGAAATTTTGTCACAGGGTCATTTAAATAATGACAGGCAGAGGAAGAGGTAGGCCTTTCCGCAGGGGCAGTAGGGGTAGGGCAGGAGCAACAGGCTTGAGCCAAAGTGGGAAATTGCAGAAGGTGCGTTTGATTACGTCAAAGGATGCACCAGACTTGGTTGAGTGGTTCACTCAGCCTTACTCTTCTGCACCCTCCTCATCCTCTCGATCTGCACCCTCTTCACTCTCTGCTGTGTGCACCCTCAAAGACACTACCACCAACACCACCACCACCATATACCCTCCGCTTGAGTCACAGGAATTATTTTCCGATCTATCACAAGACATTGATTTTGGAGAAATGAACAATTGTGTATCTATCACAGGGTGGTGTCTGTGGATACACTGATAGAAAAAATGCCGCGTCCTAATTATCACTTTGTGAATATAAATATTGACAGGGAAAAAGGGAAATGAGGGAACAAAAAAATAAAAAAAGAAATGAAAGAACCTTCACACAAAAAGACCTCAAAAAAATGTGGGTTCAGTTGGACTTTTTAGGCATAAAGAAAGTTGTAAACACAACCGGTATGAAAAATAATTATTTCTATTTATTTAAAATAAAAAAAGACAATTTAAAAAGAACAGGAAAAAGTTCAATTTCCCTTTTACACAAAAAAAGGGAAAAAGTTTCCTCCTTAAAATTGCACAATTAAGACCTAATTGACATCCTATCAAACATAATAACAACCTTTTCAAATTTCCAAAAAGGAAAAGAAAAAAACAAAGTATATATCTATACAAATGAGGGATCAAGGATATCAATCATACAGTCAACGGTTACATATATTTTTGGTGCTCTACATGTTTCGTGTCTACAATGACACTTCTTCAGGAGCTGATAATAATGTTCTGAATTCTAAGGAGAGAATATAAATGAGTAAAAGAAAAACAGATATATGTATAAAATACTAGAAAGAAAAAACATACATCTATAAACATTCGTATAAATAACATACATATATCCAACAAATTTCGTTAGATCACCCATCAAGATACTAAGGTGTAAAAAAAAAAAAAAAAAAAAAAAAAAAGGGGGGGGGGGGGGAAAGAGAGGGGGATTTTTCCTGAGACCACAATGTGGGGGCGGGTATAACATTCCTATTTAATGCCATATAGTATCAGCCACTCGATACTTACATTCCTTCGTAAAAGGGTGTCCTAAATAGGGAGATCACCGTTTCCAAAGGAGGAAATTGGTACGATTTTCACTAAGTTCAAAAAATATATTTCTTTATTTAACTTTTGTTTATATACTTGCTCAACAATTGTTTTTCTTTTTTCTTCCTCTCCCCCTCTTTTCTCTTCCCTTTCTTGTTTCCCTCTGTGGAGAAAAGTTTTGTGTAATCAATCGTACCAATTTCCTCCTTTGGAAACGGTGATCTCCCTATTTAGGACACCCTTTTACGAAGGAATGTAAGTATCGAGTGGCTGATACTATATGGCATTAAATAGGAATGTTATACCCGCCCCCACATTGTGGTCTCAGGAAAAATCCCCCTCTCTTTCCCCCCCCCCCCCCTTTTTTTTTTTTTTTTTACACCTTAGTATCTTGATGGGTGATCTAACGAAATTTGTTGGATATATGTATGTTATTTATACGAATGTTTATAGATGTATGTTTTTTCTTTCTAGTATTTTATACATATATCTGTTTTTCTTTTACTCATTTATATTCTCTCCTTAGAATTCAGAACATTATTATCAGCTCCTGAAGAAGTGTCATTGTAGACACGAAACATGTAGAGCACCAAAAATATATGTAACCGTTGACTGTATGATTGATATCCTTGATCCCTCATTTGTATAGATATATACTTTGTTTTTTTCTTTTCCTTTTTGGAAATTTGAAAAGGTTGTTATTATGTTTGATAGGATGTCAATTAGGTCTTAATTGTGCAATTTTAAGGAGGAAACTTTTTCCCTTTTTTTGTGTAAAAGGGAAATTGAACTTTTTCCTGTTCTTTTTAAATTGTCTTTTTTTATTTTAAATAAATAGAAATAATTATTTTTCATACCGGTTGTGTTTACAACTTTCTTTATGCCTAAAAAGTCCAACTGAACCCACATTTTTTTGAGGTCTTTTTGTGTGAAGGTTCTTTCATTTCTTTTTTTATTTTTTTGTTCCCTCATTTCCCTTTTTCCCTGTCAATATTTATATCACAAGACATTGCTGATGCGCAGCCATTCTTGGCATTTGATCAGGAAGAGGAGGTAGCAACAACCGCCACTCAGCAGTCTGATGACAGTACCCAGATCAGCCCAAGGAGGTCGGTCCCCGGTGTTGCTGCCTACTCCGAGATCTCTAATTATAGCGGTGGGGAAGGTGACGTCGATGATGACATGTCTAGTGATGTCACGTGGGTGCCCACAAGAGAGGACGAGGAGGGGAGTTCAGAGGGAGATATGGACCAGCAGATAGGGAGGAGAAGCAGGCAAAACTTACATTGCACAGGAGGCACAAACCAGACTGCTAATGTATCAGGAGCGAGGCATCAACCATGTATGGTCACATCTGGTGCTCCCAGGACGCCGGAACATGGCTTCGCAGTGTGGGCTTTTTTTAACGTGTCTGCTGCTGACAATGGTGTTGCCATCTGCAGCCTTTGCAGTCAACGCATAAGTCGCAGTAAGCCCAACGCTCACCTAGGGACGACCACCTTAAGAAGGCACATGAGCTGCCATCACCGAGCCCAGTGGGAGCAACGGAACCCACAAAGCCAAACTCCAGCCTCTTCTACTTCTCCTTCTCCTCTCTCCTCAGAATTGTCCTCCACTCCACCTTCCATCATGCCGTCCTCGCGTTTTTCTGGAAAAAGGCAGGCTTCCGTGGGCCAAATGTTCGAGAGTAAAAAAATGATGACGCCGGATAACCCTCTTGCCCAACGGTTGACGGCTGGCTTGTCAGAACTGATAGCCCGCCAACTACTGCCATATAAACTGGTGGACTTGGAGGCCTTTTGAAAATGTGTGGCCATTGGAACACCACAATGGAAGGTCCCAGGAAGGAAGTATTTCTCACAGAAGGGCATCCCAGAGCTATATGGCCATGTTCAGTGGCAAGTGAATGTATCTCTGGCACACAGTGTCAGTGCCAAGATACATTTGACCACAGACACATGGTCTAGCAAACATGGGCAGGGAAGGTATATAACTTTTACTGCCCACTGGGTGAACCTTCTGACGGCCCTCAAGCATGTAACCCATGGCACCCATGTAGATTTGGTTTTACCGCCATGGATTGCATGCAGGCCTGGCTCTTCTTCTCCTCCTCCTACTCCATCCTCCCTCTCCTCCTCGGCTGACTCCTCCTTTTCTGCTGCTAGCGTCTATTCCGCTGCACCACCCATGATCCCCAGAACCTATTTGACATGCCAGGTGAGACGTTGTCATGCTGTGCTGCGTCTGTTTTGCCTGGAAGCCAAGAGCCACACTGGCCCTGCACTCATTTCAGCTTTGTGTTCACAGGCAGATCAGTGGCTAACACCGCTCAATTTGACAGTTGGTAAAGTGGTGTGTGACAATGGTGCCAATCTGCTTAGCGCATTGAAAAATTACACACATGCCATGCATGGCACACGTCTTAAACTTGGTCGTGCAGTGATTTGTTGTCAAATACCCTGGGGTCCAGGACATCTTGCGGCAGGCAAGGAAAATCTCGGCCCATTTCAGAAGATCTTACACGGCCATGGCTGGCCTTGCTGACATTTATCGGCGACACAATCTGCCGGTCAGACGTCTTATTTGCAATTGCCCGACACGATGGAACTCAAGAGCCTGTTCGTGATGACCTTGGCGTATAATTTAGCATCTATATTTAGAAGAGAAATAAGGCGGTAGCTCTCGCATAAACTAAGATCCTTCCCCAGATTGAGAATCACCTAAATGTGTCCCCATCGAACTCGCAGTGGCGTAAGAGGTGAGGCGAGGCAGTAAGGTATCAGCAAAGGTTTTATAGTAAAGAGCTGTAAAGCCATCAGGTCTAGGTGCCTTGCCACAAGCCATGGCCTTCAGCACTATGCAAAACTCTTCAACAGAAAACTCCCCTTCCAATGTAGCGGGAGCCTCTGAGGTCAGTTTGGGTAGGTTGACCTGCTGAAGGTAGTCTCGGATCAGGGTCCTCTTAGTCTCTGAGTCTGTCATGGATTGAGAAACGTGGTATAGACATTGATAAAATGCTGTGTCGGACATTGTCTTCATTTTGTCTATAAAAGCTATAGTTTTTTTCTGTTGTAGGGAATGCGCCAGAAGCCTACCTGGTTTGTTTCCCCATTCATGGAACCGTTGTGCCACCAATCTGGCACCATGCTTCCACTGCTCATGAAAGAGTGCCTTCAGCTCTTCCCGTCTTACTGTTATGCAGTGTCGCCTGCGCCTGACTTGCCTTGTGTTGCAACTTGAGAGCACTAATTTCTCGTAACAGCTTTGTTTGTAACTGTGCAGATTCTTTCTTTTGTCTGGCCCCAAGTTCAATGAATTTTTCTCTCATATGGGCCTTATGGGCCTCCCAGAGTATGCCTGGCGATATTTCAGGGTGGGTATTGTCTATAAAATAGTGATTTAATTCCTCGCCCATGTGTAGCCAGTCTACCTCTTTGCTAATAAGATTCTCATTAAGTTTCCAATTAGTACATTTTTGGGGCATAGAGGAAATATTAAGGGTAAGGAAAATGGGGGTGTGATCCGAGATGGGTGACGTAGCAATTTCGAACCTCTTCAATAGGGATAAGTGGTGATGATCTATGACAAAAAAATCAATCCTAGAGTATATGGGCCCCGGAGTAGTAGGTGTAGTCTCTTGTCTGCGGGTGCCTTATCCTCCACACGTCCATCAACTGGGCGTCAAATAAGAGTTTACAAATTAATGACAGCCGCTTATGAGGAATAGAAGACTTCCCTAGGGACGTGTCAAGACACGGTTCCAATGGGATATTAAGATCTCCTGCAAGGATAACACATCCGCAGGCAAAATCCCTCAATTTCCCAAGAGTAGCTGCGATAAAAGTAGCTTGGTCGTGGTTTGGGGCATATAAAGTCGCCAACGTGCAAGGCAGTCCACCAAGGCTGCCCTTAAGGAACAGAAAACGTCCATGAGGGTCGCTCAACATATCTACCATGTTAAATGGGGTTCCCCTGCGGAGCCCAATGCCCACACCTTTCGCTTTATGTACATCTGATAGACTATAGTACCAAGTTGTGTACTGCGGGGACAATATTTTCACCGAGGTGGCGTGAGTGAGATGGGTCTCCTGTAGGAAGACAACATACCCCCGCAGGCGGCCCAGTTCGCGATATAAATTGTGCCGCATACCCGGCGCGTAAAGGCCCCTCGTATTTAGTGATATTAGGTCTACAGTGACCATGGGGGTCTGCTAGAGGGTTCAGCATATAATAAAACACCAGTGAGTAGGACCAGAGGCAGGAGGGATAAGGAACGGGGTGAGAAGGAACAGTAGGGGAAGGAAAGGAAGAAGGTGATATAAAGAGAGAAAATACATCGTTTACAAGCAGTATCCTGTAGCATGTTTTGTCACAGACCATTCTGGGTCTAGGGCAGCATGTGCGCGCATCTGTCTGCGGTGCAGCAAGGGGTCAGCCACGCGGGCCCCCACCCCCGGACCCCCCGCCACCAAAACGGCAGGAGCCTGCGTGCAGAGGCCCACCAGACGCCCCCCAGGACGAGCGAGGGGAGCCAGCCATCAATGGACTATTGCCAACTATGGTAGAAACCACAGGCCGCAGCCCCAGCGCTCACCCCGAATAACAAGGATCATAAATTCAACAGAAAAACATAGCACAAAGTATTTATATCAAGTGAACTGAGAACACCACACAAATTATTCAAAACAACAGAACCTTATGCCAGGGGCCGTGAGATATTAGCTCTGAGGAGTATCCCCAGTGAACTGTCAATGAGATCCTTTCCGTAGATATAAAGTAAAACCGATCTGCCGAAAATGGCCCCCAGTAGGCACATTAGGGAACTTGACGCAAAGAAAATAAAAGTTTATACTTGCGAGTCCAGGGAAGCAGGAATAGCAGACTGGGAAGACGGACATGTTGGTGCCGCTGATGTGCTATCTAAGCTTGCGTGGTTGGTAGGCTGGTAGACGGGATGCTGTGTTTGCGGCTCACCTTCTGCCAGCTCGTTTCAGAATTATTAGGGAGAGGTGGGATGCCTTCTTGCCAGCCAGGCAGTTCCGGTGGAGAGATGTTGACGTCCATGCAGAATATTTCCAGGTCCTCTGGAAACCGAAGGACCGCCGTCTTCTCATCTCTGTGTGCAATCAGGACAGCAGGGAAGCCCCAACGGTAATTAATGGAGGCTGAGCGCAGTTTTTCAGTCAAAGGTCGCAGAGCCCTGCGACGCTCCAGAGTCTCCCTGGCCAGATCTGGAGAGAAGGTGATCGAAGCACCATCAAAGTCCAAAATGGGTGCCTCCTTGATTTTTTTCATGGTGCGCTCCTTCTCCTCGAAATAGTGCACCCTGCATATCACATCACGCAGGGCTTCCACTGTGAGGTTGCGCGGGGGCGGAGAGCCCTGTGTACTCAATCAATTTTTAAGGGATGATCCGCCGCCATACCCAAAAGTCCATTAAAAATGCCCCTTACCATTGGGAGGAGGTCTTCATCACCCGTCGCCTCCGGGAGCCACCGGATTCGGATGTTGTTCCGTCTGTTACGATTTTCTTGGTCCTCGATGTTATAGAGGGCCGTCCTGTGCACGATGGCGAGTGAGCGGGTGGTCGCTTGCAGTGACCTAATTGCTGTTGCGTGCCTGTCCAGCCTCTGCTCTGTCTCCTCCACCCGGTCCAGCACCTGTGCAAGGTCCAATCGGACCACAGAGACTTCCTTTTTAATATACTTCTCAAGCCCCAGCAGCATTGATGCCAGTTCTGTCTTGTTGGGGAGTCCGCTTACCAGGCACCCACTCCCGTCTCCCTCAGAGCCCGCCGACTAGGCCGGGGAACGCGATCTGCGCTCCGGCCTGTGGCGGGGGGCAGAGCTTGTGCCTGCGCTAGTATAATGCGGAGAGCGACCTAGGCCATCCATGTCTCCCACATCCTCTGGATCAGCCAGGAATCTTTTAATAGAGCCCTCGGGTGCGCCTTTCTTCGGCAGGGACTTGCCAGTTCTCCTGCCCATCTTCCCCGGGAAGTTGAAGGTGCTCATGCAGCTAGTAAGTGCTATTCTTGCCGGGTCAGCACTGGAGCTCAGGGAAGAAGCGTCCTCACCGTCGCATGCCGAAAACACACCCGTGCAGCAGGGGTTTTATCCACAATAGAGATGCACAGCAAGCTAGTGGGGACTGCAGCATATACTTTCTCTCCGGCAACAGTTCCGACAAAGGAAAAATAACAGCCTCCAACAATAAAATACTGTATAATTTAATGTATAAAACTGTACATTTACTCACAAATCATCACAAACAGAGCACTTATCACATCAAGTTTACAATACCGCCACTACTAAGGGGATGACATCAGTACAGGCACCGCCTTGTCATACGTTCTCCATATATAAATATATATATATTTTTTTTTTAATTTACTGTTTTATTGGGCAGTGCACACTTTTTTCATTTTTTTCCAATATTATTTAGATACTTTGACATCTGTCATGTATCAAGTTCTTTTTACTGTGTTTTAATTTGTGTTCTTTCAACTGTATTTGCTTCATACTGTATATGAAAGTACTCCTTGATTCCTCCTTCAAGAAATGTATAAATTATTATCAAGGTTAATGTGCAACTTCTAACATTTATCTATGTGGTTATAATGATTTGTTATGCACAGTGCTAATTGAACATCTAATTTATACAGTCATTTTGTGTTTCAGATGATGTCCCATACTAACACTCTATGTGCAACTTCCAGTATATATTATGTTATAGTACTATACTAGCTTTTTCTTATGCTTTTACTACTTCACTTACTGAAAGCCAATGATAAAAAATATCATATATTGTCTTTACAATTAAAAAATGCATTTTAAAGCCCAATTAAGTCATGCCAATATGTTAATATATTAGAAGCTTTCTAAGCTCCACTGAGAGCTGCTGATATGTATAGTGGGGGGCCACACTTCTGCCTCCCAATTGCATCAGAATGGTGTGTATTATTGACCAACTCCAGTTTTGTGCCTCCACTCTCTCACTCTGCTGTACCGTTCACAAAATACAGCACAAATGTGTTCATTGTGTTGTGCTTTTTAAATGGCATAGCAGAGTAAGGAGGGCAGAGTTACTACAGAGGAACTTGTGTCAATCATACACACCACTTCGATGCAGTAGGTCTGTTCTCATGACCCAGTGACCCAGTGTATCATCAACTGGAAAGCTCTCCATGTCTGTTTTTGCGCCCTAGATAATTTCCCACCATATGATGCAGATGCTGCTGATGGGATGTGGAAGCTGAAAGCCCTGGGTGGCAAGGACTAAAATTTTTTTGAAATGCAGTTTTACGGCCCTTTCTCCACTGCTCCTCTCTTGACCAACAGAAGCTTCAAAACCAGCCTTTCCATGAGACTGTAACCTAGCAGAGTTTGGAAAGGCATTACATAAACTCCTCTTTAAGGTGTCCTCAAGATATTTCATTCTTTGATCCCTCTGTGTAGACAGGATTGATACGAATGTAGATAGTCTAGGGGTGAGTTAACCCTTGATATCTTTGGTAAGATGTAACTTTCTATCCCCATAGGCCTGTGAGATTAGCTCATTGAGACAATGACACAAGGCAACAAAGTCTCTCCGAGCAAATCTAATCTTTATTCTTTGGTGTTAATATTAAATAATAAAGGGGCTTTCAGAAATGACCACTCTTTGAATGTGTCATACAGATTGTCCAATAAAATACAAGTACAGTCTATGACAAAAGTGTAACTCAGTGTTTTTTCTCATTTATAAAATGTCACATGATGTCACATGATTTCAAGTAAATAGAAACTATATTCTGAGAAACAAAACTAAATTAGCAATACTTGAGCATATCTATTCGTGAAGTGGATGTTAGAGAGATACAAAATGGAAACTGATTATTATAAGAATGGAAGCAGTTATGCTAAATATTCCTTCAATCCCCCTCTTAGGGCTCCATCTGATCTAGGTGTCATGCTTCACAGGACCTCTTTGTTGGTGCCTCCAACTAGGGATCCTAACAAACAGGGTATTTCCTGGGGGCCATATTTGTGGTTCAGATCCATGTTGGTGGGGAGTTTTATTTTACTCCCTACAATTGACTAGGAGGTGGTAGATTCTTAACTTAGAATTCACATCAGCCTGTATACTTTATGGAGGGGCACATTAACGTTCACATTAGGGACCTTGTCCTTGGGAAGATGGCATTTCAAATGCCCACATCCTATTGAGGATTGGCTCTATCGTGAGCTTTAATTACACTGCATCTCATCTTACTCTCTACCCCTGATGAAAGTTTTCAAGCAAAACTGGAAACGCATCAGGCTTTGGGGTGTCCTACCTTCATGAGAGCACAAGTGTTGTTGTGATGTCCCATTAACATATTTTTTCTTGCATTGTACTGTGCATTTGTTCAGATGCTAGTCATTTGTTTCTACTTTTTTGTATAAATAAAACATTATATTTTAACAGTTTCATTGCATGTGTCGGTGGTCTGCTAAAGTCCCACATAGGGTGTTTTTCTTGTTCCATATTCAGGTATGGGACCACCACACTGCTGTTTCTGACACAGTAGGAGACGCTTTTTCTTGTCTTCAATCCCCTCTTAGATCATATAAGATGATCTCTACATTCTCTGTTGTGTTTTAATACGTCTTTGGGGTTGTGGCATAGATTGCCTGATGACTCTTCATGTATGTCATGTAGGACAGAACCTTATCATCAGGAGATTGAAGGCATGCAATTATGAAAGTGCAAAACTTAAAACAGAGGTAAAGAATCAGAGCAAGGATAAATATCATAACAACAACAAGAACAATGTCTTTTAACCATGAAAATATACCTCCAAGCCCAAATCCTGCATTGACAAATGGGCTCCATGTATTATCAATGTCCATAGCTTCCTACTGGAGCTGGCCTACCTCTTTTTGGTGTTGTGCAATAATATCATAGTAGTCAGGCACCTTGGCACTTGTGGTAGAGATCCAAGTACAGCATTCGTAGTCCTTAGTCATTTCACATAGACCTGTAAGAGCTGCAATCATGCTTTTTATAGCCAACTCATGTAGTTATAGCTGTTTTCTAATTGCTCTAGTTTCTATGTTTAACATGGCAATGTCATCTGAATGGCAATGTCATCTGAATTCCTCTCCATTATCTCATCCAAAATACTTAAATAATTATTCAACCTTTTCATTGTATCTATACCCCATCCTGTCCAAGAAGGGAACCATGGCTAACCTATATCTTGTTTATAGAACAATTCCCTTTTGTTTCGTGTTTGAAGGGTATCTGGGGTGTATACTGGCCTCTAGAGCATGTCCCCTTTTATCATCCCCTACCACTCCCATGACAGGTACCAAGGATGCAAGGCAACACCATCCCTTAACGTGGAGAGTCAACCAGGGATAACACACTTTCCCACAACATACATAGATACTTTGTCCAAGTGCAAAAGGTCTCTTAGTTACAATCTCATGAGTGTACCTGTCCTGTGTTGAAAATATAAATTGGTGCTGTTTCCTGACACCATTGCAATTTTTTCTTTGACACTTTGTGACCACTTTCAAAAAGACATTTCAAAAGATCCCTCCCATCCACCTGATTAGAACTGCAGATGAGGAGCCACATCCACATACTGCAGCAGGGATGAACAGTGTCCTGGTATCCAAGCTTTGAAAATATTTTGGAGGACAATGGAATAGACTGCAGAGGAGTCTATATAGCCTGGGGGCATGCTACACCATGATAGTTGGCGTTTAAAAAAAAAACAGAAAGCAAAGATTGGCAGTGTCTCCTCATCCACAGGGACGGAAATAAAAAACAATGCATTCAATAAATCAATCACAGTAAAATACTCTGCACTGGATGGTATGGCGGTAAATAAGCGGTAAATATTGATGGCACATTAGGCACCATTGGGGAAATCGGTAACACTACTTGCTGTAGTAACAATGCCACAAACAATTCCCCATTATGGTCAGTGAGATATTAGCACTTGAACCCTGTTGGCAAAAAGCCAAATATCCAAATTTTGCGCCTGCCTTTCCCTGCGCAAGAGATGTCAGTAGCGAAAAGAATTATTCAAATAGCATGTTTTGATCAAAAGTTAGCCTCAGAGTAATCTACTGACTATGCCAATTTATGTATCACCTTAAGAAAGTGTTATTAACACTGCTACTATGCTCACTATCTTACACTTTAGAGTCAAAGCATTCATATGTAAATCATTAAGAGTAAACATCAATACATCACCGGATACTGTAGCATCACTCTAATGCCGCGTACACACGATCAAACAATCGGGTGGAAAAGTCCGTCAAACTCAAGTCCGCCGGACAATCCCCCCGTGTGTAGCCTCCGGCGTACTTTTTTTACCCGAAAGTACGGCGGACTTAGAAAGTAGTTTTGCACTCCAATCTTCCCGCCAGACTTGCATTTCGGCGGACAATCCGGCCGTGCGTGTGCCAGTCCGCCATACTTTTGGAATGAACGGACTTTTCCCGCCCGGAGAAAAGTCCGCTCATTTTGAGCACGTCTCCAGGTAGGCGGGGCCCGCGATGCGACGAGGCAACATCTGAAGAGAAGAACAGAAGGCGGCGATGACAGCGACGACAGCGGCGACAGAAGACTGGGCCACCGCCTGTAGAAGAGCTATATGAAGGCGCGGTGTCCCGGCAGAAGAACCGAAGAGGGGGGACAAGACCCCCCAAGTCAGAAGAAGAGGGCGGCGGCAAGTAAGAAAGCCAGGGCTCCTTCGCTAGTAAAAGAGCTAGAAGAAGATAGCGGAGGAGTCCGGCGAGAAGACCCCCGAAGACGGAAGACCCCCGGAGCTGTGCAATAAACTTTTATCTTGTGTGTTGTGGTTTTTTTTTACTTTATTTTACAGGTGAATGGGTAGGGGTACATTGTACCCCATATTTATTCACATAGGGTGGGGGGCTGGTATCCGGGGGCCCCCTTATTAAAGGGGGCTCCCGGATTCCGATAAGCACCCCGCCCGCCGACCCCGACAACCAATGGCCAGGGTTGTCAGGAAGAGGCCCTTGTCCTCATCAACATGGGGACAAGGTGCTTTGGGGTGGGGGGACGTGCGGCCCCCCTTCCCCAAAGCCCCCCCCATGTTGAGGGCACGCTGCCTGGTACTGCTCAGGAGGGGGGGAGCTCGCTCGTCCCCCCCTTTCCTGGCCGGCCGGGTAGCGTGCTCGGACAAGGGTCTGATGTGGACCTGGGGGGGACCCCCACGCCGATTTTTTCGGCGTTGGGGTTCCCCTTTAAGTCCATACCAGGTGGCGGGGCCAGCGACGGGCCCCGCCTACCTGGAGACGTGCTCAAAATGAGCGGACTTTCCTCCGCGTGTGTGAGCAAGTCCATTTATTTCAAAAGTACGGCGGATAGTACGGCGGACTTAGTATGCCGTATTAGTCTGCTGAAATAGTGCCGTGTGTGGGCAAGTAGCCCGTTCGGAAAGTCCAGCGGACAGTTCGGTGGGAAGTCCGTCAGACTAAGTCCGCCGGATAGTCGGCTACGTGTGTACGCGGCATAAGTTTCGATTGGGGAACTTCCAACAGTCACAAAAACGAGTCGGGAGTTCACCGCAAGACACGTCTGTCGCCTTTTATTTAAGTCCCATTATAACACATTGCAGTGGAAGGGGTCGTCTTAACTTACAAAGCTGACAAATTCCACACAGACAGTTTACAAATTATCTTGTGACTTCTATGGGCAATAGGAAGATATGCAAAGAGATCGAGTTTTGTCCGGCACACCTTATCAGTCTTATAATTGCAGTACTGTATAAATAATTTTTCTATGGAGTTCTCCTTGAAAGCTCCCCCAGAGCTTTTTCACTGTTCACCCAGAACAAATGCTGCTTCTTAAAGCAGTCTTATTCTATGGGCTTCTCAGAGTCCTTTAAAAGCTCCCCAGAGCTTTTGAAGCCCTCCCAGGGCTTTATCTCACTGCTACTCAGAACAGTTAACTTATTATCGAGGTCTGAAAACAACTTCAACATAAATTTCAGGTCCCTTTAAAGGAAACAATTTCTAAATTTGTGTCACAGTGAGAGAAGATTTGCATACTAATAGTCTGCAGGAGATCTGCAAAAAAAATTAAATAGATGCTAATAGTCTGCAGGAAATCTTATTAAAACAAATGGTAATCTGCAAAAAAATGTAAAATTAAATAGATAGTATCTATATTCTATTCTGTTCTATTGTTCTAGTCTATTCTCTATTTCTATTCTAATATTTTCTATTCAAATTCGAATTCATTTTATACGAAATTCAAATGTCGGAAATATATATATATATATAACCATCTTCCAAAATTTGAATTTAGTATATAATGATTTAGATTTTAATAGAAAAGATTTTAATAGAATATAAAAGAATAGACTAGAAAAACAATAGAACAGAATAACACATGTCTAGAGGATTACAGTATCTGGAACTGCCTCCTCCCAGCCAAGTACTACTCCCAAAGGTTCTGGGTAGGGATGAGCTGAACTCCCCTGGTTCATTTTGCAGCAGAACATGTGAACAGGCAAAATATTTGTTCGAACACGCGGACGCTGTTATAGTCTATGGGACAGGAACATGAAAAATCAAAAGTGCTAACCCTGTTTTAAGGGTTAATATGCAAGTTATTTTCAAGTGTTTGGGGACCTGGGTCCTGCCCCAGGGGATATGTATTAATGCAAAAAAAGTTTTAAAAATGTCAGTTTTTTCAGGAGCAGTGATTTTAATAATGATTAAAGTGAAACAATAAAAGTGAAATATTCCTTTAAATTTCACACCTGGGGGGTGTCTATAGTATGCCTGTAAAGTGGCACATTTTTCCCATGTTTAGAACAGTCCCTGCACAAAATGACATTTCTAAAGGAATGAATTGTCGGGTCTCGTCAATACAGATAAAAGTCATTGAAAAAAATGGCATGGGTGTCCCCCCAAAAATCCATACCAGACCCTTATCTGAGCACGCAACCTGGTAGGCCATAGGAAAAGAGGGGGGATGAGAGAGCGCCTCCCTCCTGAACTGTACCAGGCCACATGCCCTCAACATGGGGGGGTGCTTTGGGATAGCCCCCCAAAGCACCTTGTCCTCATGTTGATGGGGACAGGGGCCTCATCCCCACAACCCTTGCCCAGTGGTTGTGGGGGTCTGCGGGCAGGGGGCTTATCGGAATCTGTAAGCCCCCTTTAACAAGGGGACCACAGATCCCGCCCCCCTGTTTTAAATGGTAACAGGTACATTGTACCCCTACCATTTCACAAAAAAGTGTCACAATTAAAAAAAAACACAAGACACAGCTTCGGACAAGTCCTTTATTAAAAAAAAGTAAAAAAATAAATATGTCCTACGAAGTCCATTCACCTTCTTCTCTTGCTCCGTTGATGGACTGGAAAAAAAATAAAAAAGATATGCCTCCATGGGTTATGACGCTTCAGGTGCAGGTAATAGTTCTTTTATAACTGAGGGCAGGGCCAAGCGGTGACACACAGGGACTTCCCAATGGCTTCCCTGTGGCATCAGAGGGGGGCAGGGCCACCCGTTTACATACCTGGGTGACCTTGCCCCCTTTGATGCACTGGGACTTCACAGTGGCTTCCCCCTGCCGTAAGAGGGGGCAGGGCCAACCGGGTATGTAAACGGGTGGCCCTGCCCCCTCTGAATCCACTGGGAAGCCATTGGGATGTCTCCATGTGCCAGAGGGGGTGGGGGTCACCTGGGTATGTCACTGTGTGGCCCCGCCCTCAGTTATAAAAGAACTGTCATCAAGCTGAAGCATCATAAGGCGGGTGCCTCCCATGGAGGCGGATCTTTTTTATTTTTTTTCTGGTCCGTCAGCAGAGCGAGAGAAGATGAATGGACTTCGTGGGACATTTTTATTTTTTTAATAAAAGACTTGTCCCAAGATGTGTCTTGCATTTTTTTTTAACATTTTGACACTTTTTTTGTGAAATGGTAGGAGTACAATGTACCTGTTACCATTTTAAACAGAGGGGGCGGGATCTGGGGTCCCATTGCTAAAGGGGGCTTCCCGATTCCGCCCAGACCCCCATAACCACCGGCATGGGTTGTGAAAATGAGGCCCTTGTTTCATGTTGCTACCCCAAAGCGACCTCCCCATGTTGAGGGCATGTGGCCTGGTAAGGTTCAGGAAGGGGGGCACTCTCTCTTGTCCCTCTCTTTTCCTGTGGCCTGCTACTTGGATAAGGGTATGTTATGGATTTTTGGGGGGAACCCCACTCCATTTGTTTTAAATTTTGGCACAGGGTTCCCCTAAAAACCTGAAGGGTCTCGTATGGATTTTGAGGGGGACCCCTACACATTTTTTTAAAAGAAATTGGCACAGGGTTCCCCTTAATATCTATACCAGACATGAAGGGCCTGGTATGGAATTTTGGGGGACCCCTATGCATTTTTTTACATTTTGGTTCGGGGTTCCGCTTAATATTCATACCAGATCCAAAGGGCCTGGTATGGATTTTTGGGGGCCCCCATGCTGTTTTTTCAATGACATTTAAAGGAATATTTCACTTTTATTGTTTCACTTTAAGCATTATTAAAATCACTGCTCCCAAAAAAGGCAGTTTTTAAAACTTTTTTTGCATTGATATATGTCCCCTGGGGCAGGACCCAGGTCCCCAAACACTTTTTATGACAATACCATGCATATAAGCCTTTAAAATTATCACTATTCGGCGAACAGGCGCGTACCAGATGTTCGTGTCAAATTTACGTTCGAATCGAACATCAGGCTCACCCCTAGTTCTGGGGATGAGAACCCTCTCTTAAGGTTTGATGTATGTCTTCCTCTGCTTCAATGCCTCCAAAACTGCCAAAATTCTCCTCCTCCTCTTGTGTCGTCAGTGGTGTTGCAAGAATGATGTCTACATAAAGCGGACCTTGAGAGGAAAGGAAATCCTCCTCTTGCTCCCGCTGTTCTACCGCAAGTGCCCTGTCCATAATGCCATACAGAGTCTGGAACTCAATTGTTTCACTGATGCATGCATTGTCGTGGTTCACCAGCCTTGTTGCTTCCTCAAATTGTGACAGTGTAGTGCTTTCAGGCTCTTTCAGCAGCCATTGCTGTGGGGAAAAAAAGTCAAGCTAGCCTGAGCCTGTCATTTTGCCATACTGACACAGGTACCCATTAATGGCCCTCTGCTGCATGTGCAGCCTCTGAAGCATTGCCACAGTTGAGTTACGTCTGGTAGGCATGTCAATAATCAGGCAGTTTATAAACAGGTGGAATTCCTGCTGAATTTCAGCCAACTGAGCACTGGCTGTGTATGAAATGGATACTGACTCTTCTGACCTGCTTTAGCAGATCTTCCAACCCTGGATGTCTGTTTAACCACTTCCAGCTCAAGCAAATTCTGGCACTCTTCTCTTACACATAAAAATCATATTTTTTTGCTAGAAAATAATGCAGAACTCCAAACATTATATATTTTTTATACATTATATATTTTTACATGAAATTAAAAAAATACTAAAGTTAGCCTGTTTTTTTGTATAATGTGAAAAATGATGTTTCACTGAGTAAAAAGATACCTAACATGTCATGTTTTAGAATTATGGACACTTGCGGAATGGCACCAAACTCCGGTACTTAAAAATCCCCATAGGCGACATTTAAAAATGTTTACATGTTACCTGTTTAGAGTTACAGAGGAGGTTTTGAGCTAGAATTATTACTCTCTCTAACGTTTGCGGTGATTGTTTATTTTGTTTCTTATTTTTACACTTTCCTTTTACATTTTTCTTGATCACATTCCTATTACAAGAAATGTAAATATCCATTGTAATTGGAATAGTGATTGACAGGTCCTCTTTACAGAGAGATCTGGGGTTTATAAGACCCCATATCTCTTCAGGAAATCCTGAGATAAAAAAAAAAAAGATTTCAGCCTTTCCAGCTAAAAACATGACAGCTGCAGGTGTCATTCAGATATCTCCACTCAAAGTTTGCAATGTCAAATGACAGCCTTGGGCAGGAATTGGTTAAGAAATGCTGCACCACCAAACTGAGATCCTGTGCCAGGCATAGCACATGTGCTAACTTTCTCTGCCTAAGGGTGGACAGGAGGTTAGTGCCATTATTGCACACCACCATTCCTGGCTCCAGCTGGATCTGGTGTGAACCACCCCTGGGTCTGACCCTGCAGAATTGAAAGAATCTCTGCTCCGGTGTGACTTCTGTCTCCTATAGCAACAGCAGGGGAAGAGACATTTGCCTGCTATAGACTAAAGCTGGTGGTGGAAGAAGAAGAGAAGGCGACGGCAACGGCGGAAGACCAGATGAAGGAAGCGGAGGCCTGGCAAGAAGAACCGAAGGGGGGATAAGACCCCCGAAGTCAGAAGAAGAGGCGGCGGTGACAGAAGACTGGGCCACCACTAGTAAAAGAGCTATAGGAAGAAAGCGGAGGCCCGGCAAGAAGTACCGAGGAGGGGGGCAAGACCCCCGAAGTTGGAAGAAGACCCCCAGACGGCATTGGTGAAGAAGAAATCTGGGCTCCTCTACTAGTAAAAGAGCTAGTAGAAGATAGCGGAGGAGTCCGGCGAGAAGACCTCCAAGACGGAAGACCACCGGAGCTGTGCAATAAATTATTTGAAAACATTGTGTTGTGTTTTATTTACACTTTTTTCACAAGGTGAATGGGTAGGGGTACATTGTACCCCATGCTCATTTACATAGGGTGGGGGGCCGGTATCTGGGGGCCCCCTTATTAAAGGGGCTCCCAGATTCTGATAAGCCCCCTGCCCGCTGACCCCGACAACCAATGGCCAGGGTTGTCGGGAAGAGGCCCTTGTACTCATCAACATGGGGACAAGGTGCTTTGGGGTGGGGGGCAGCAGGACACCCCCTTACTCAAAGCACCCCCCCATGTTGAGGGCACGCGGCCTGGTACGGCCCAGGAGGGGGGGCGCTCGCTCGTCCCCATCCCCTTTCCTGACCAGCCGGATTGCGTGATCAGATAAGGGTCTGAGATGGACCTTGGGGGGACCCCCGCACCATTTTTTGGCATAGGGCTTCCCCTTTAAGTCCATACCAGTTGACGGGGCCAGCGACGTGGGGCTTCAGCTTAGGGCTTCCCCTTTAAGTTTTTTTGGCGTAGGGCTTCCCCTTTAAGGCCATACCAGGTGACAGGGCCAGCGACGTGTCAATCTCGCCGATGGAGGTGGTGACATTGACCTCCTTCGCTAGTCCCGTCTACCTGGAGTCACGTTCAAAATGAACGGACTTTGCTCAGTGTGCGGGCAAGCCCGTTCATTTCAAAAGTCCAGCAGATTAGCACACAGATGGTCGTATTGTCCACCAGACTGCCGAGTCCGGTGGACAATTTTGAGTCAAAGCTTCTTTCTAAGTCCGTCGGACTTTTGGGAAAAAAAAGTCTGCCGGAGCCCGCACACGGGCGGATTGTCTGGCGGACTCTGGTCCGCCGGACCAAGTCCGGCGTATAGTCCAATCGTGTGTACGGTGCATTAGATGGACATTTTATCCCTTGCATTTGTATGTCAAAAGAAAAGACAATACCTTTTACAAAAAGTGAATTAACACACTAAGATACTTAAATTTATGTTAATATAGATTCTAAAATTCCAGTTAAAAATAGTAGATTTTTGAAAGCATATAGTCTACTGCTTGATTAACCACTTCAGCTCCGGACCAATAAACACCTTAAGGACCAGAGGTCTTTTTGCAATTTCGCACTGCGCTGCTTTAACTGGTAATTGCGCGGTCATGCAATATTGCACCCAAACGAAATTTGCGTCCTTTTCTTCCCACAAATAGAGCTTTCTTTTGATGGTATTTGATTGCCTCTGCGATTTTTTTTTTTTGCGATATAAATGGAAAAAGAGCGAAAATTTTGAAAAAAAAAGATATTTTCTTCTTTTTGTTATAAGAAAAATCGAATAAACTAAATTTTAGTCATACATTGAGGGCAAAATTTATTCAGCCACATGTCTTTAGTAAAAAAAATGTCAATAAGCGTATATTTTTTGGTTTGCGCAAAAGTTATAGCGTCTACAAACTAGAGTACATTTTCTGGAATTTACACAGCTTTTAATTTATGACTGCCGATCTCATTTCTTGAGGTGCTAAAATGGCAGGGCAGTACAAATCCCCCCCAAATGACCCCATTTTGGAAAGTAGACACCCCAAGGAAATTGCTGATGGGTATGTTGAGCCCATTGAATATTTATTTTTTTTGTCCTAAGGGATTGAATAATGACAAAAAAAAAAAAAAAAAAATTTTTTTACAAAAAGTTGTCACTAAATGATATATTGCTCACACATGCCATGGTTATATGTGAAATGACACCCCAAAATACATTCTGCTGCTTCTCCCGAGTACGGGGATACCACATGTGTGGGACTTTTTGGGAGTCTAGTCGCGTACGGCACCCCGAAAACCAATCACCACCTTCAGGATTTCTAAGGGTGCAAATTTTTGATTTAACTCCTCACTACCTATCACAGTTTCGAAGGCCATAAAATGCCAAAATAGCACAAAACCCCCCCAAATGACCCCATTTTGGAAAGTAGACACCCCAAGCTATTTACTGAGAGGCATGTTGAGTCCATGGAATATTTTATATTTTGCCAAAAGTTGCGGGAATATTACAAACTTTTTTTTTTTTGCACAAAGTTGTCACTAAATGATATATTGCTCACACATGCTATGGGCAGAAGTCAAATTACACCCCAAAATAAATTCTGCTGCTTCTCCCGAGTACGGGGATACCACATGTGGGGGACTTTTTGGGAGCCTAGTTAACTAGCTACCTAGCGACACTAGCGACACTGATGCAGCGTTCAGAAAAATTATCGCTTAGTGACACTGGCAAAAGGGGGTGAGAGGGTTAACTAGCGGAAATCAGGGGGTTAAAACCATTATTGGGTAGTATATCGGGGTACCTAGCGCTATAAAAACCTGGCGGTGAACCTAAAAAAATAACTAGCTACCTAGCGACTGTAGCGACACTAATGCAGCGATCAGAAAAATGATCGCTTAGTGACACTGGCAAAAGGGGGTGAAAGGGTTAACTAGCGGCAATCAGGGGGTTAAAAACATTATTGGGTAGTATATCGGGGTACCTAGCGATATAAAAACCTGGCGGTGAACCTAAAAAAATAACTAGCTACCTAGCGACACATGCAGCGATCAGAAAAATGATCGCTTAGTGACACTGGCAAAAGGGGGTGAAAGGGTTAACTAGTGGCAATCAGGGGGTTAAAAACATTATTGGGTAGTATATCGGGGTACCTAGCGCTATAAAAACCTGGCGGTGAACCTAAAAAAATAACTAGCTACCTAGCGACTGTAGCGACACTAATGCAGCGATCAGAAAAACGATTGCTTATTGACACTGGCAAAAGGGGGTGAAAGGGTTAACTAGCGGCAATCAGGGGGTTAAAAACATTATTGGGTAGTATATCGGGGTACCTAGCGATATAAAAACCTGGCGGTGAACCTAAAAAAATAACTAGCTACCTAGCGACACTAGCGACACATGCAGCGATCAGAAAAATGATCGCTTAGTGACACTGGCAAAAGGGGGTGAAAGGGTTAACTCTAGGGGCAATCAGGGGGTTAAATCTTTATTGGGGGGTGATAGGGGGCTACCCTGGACCTAACACTAACTGTCCTGACAGTTTTTACTGTCACAACTGACACTGAATGCATTGATCAGTAAAGAAATGATCAATGCAATCAGTGACACTGTGACTGGGGGGGGGATCGGGGGGCGATCGGGGGGGGGGATCGGGGGGGGTTTGTGTGCCTGTGTGTACCTACATGTCAGTGTAGTGTTCGTGCAGACTTACTTTTACTCTTCTCCTCGTAGTCCGGTCAAAAAGACCGCCCCGAGGAGAATGACATCACTTCCTCCTTCCTGTGTAAACAATACACAGGGGAGGAAGCTTCTCATTGGCCAGGAGCGATCCAGAGGGGGTGGCCGAAAACGAACGGCCATCCCCTCATCACGGAGCGCTCCTGGACCGAATCGGACCGCCGTAACCAGCGGGAGGGGGTCCGATGGGACCCCCCACCCGCTGGAAGGCAATCACGTAGATGTACGTGATTATGCCTGCCTGTGCCATTGTGCTGACGTACAATGGCAATACGGCGGTCCTCAAGTGGTTAAGCACACAAAGTCACTAAAACATATGTTACCCCAACACTTTATATTCCTGATATGTGCCTGTTGTACCATGTACCGTGTACTTGTAAACCATTGTACACACGGTTGGAGATTCAGACGGAATGTGTCCTATCGGACCGTTTTGTCGGATATTCCGACTGTGTGTGGTCTGCATCGGACTGTTCCGTTGGAATATCCGACGGACCAACTTTTCTAACTTGCCGGTAAAATTTTCAGACAAAATGCTCCGATCGGACATACTCCGATCATTTGTAGCCTACTCCGATGGACAAAGTGCCACGCATGCTCAGATCAAATTCCTAGACCAAAGCTATTGGCTACTAGCCTGAACGTAGTCCCGTCGTAACGAAATAACGTCAACACATTATGTACAATCAGATTTTCCGACAACTTAGTACGACCGTGTGTATGCAACATCACTTCCGGACCTCTTCCGGAATTAATCCGTCGGAATTACTCCGACGGATTTGGTTGTTGGAATCTCCAACCCTGTGTACAAGGGCTAAGAGAAAGTATCCTTCTCTTGTTATATTGCTTTATTTGTGCAAAGTCCCTGGTATTCATGTCAGTCCCTCTGCTTTCCTATTAAAAACTGACACTATCCAGAAGAGCACAGTGTGGTCAGTTCTCTAGCTATGCTGTGAACTCAGCTTGCTCTCCTCCAATGATCAGACTTGCCCTGATTTACCCCCACTGCATAGCCATTTACTAGCAAGCTCAGTGTGCTGCTGCTTCTCCTCCCTCAGCTCTTATGCAGCTAAGAACAGAGGGAATGTGATCACTTATAAAAATTGGAAAAAACTAAAAATTGTTTCATACTTACCTGTGATAAGCTCTGTCCCCGGAGTCCTCCCCTCAGGAAAGTTAATAGTTTATAAAATGACAGCCATATCCACCCCCTAGCTTTCTCCAATTATATTGAATACCAAGGGAGGGCTTTTATGCTGCCATAGATAGCCACCAGGAAAGGAAAATTACGGTAAGTATGAAACAATTTTCAGTTTTCCTGGTGCCTCCATGGCAGCATACCTGTGATACAATAAATAGCTAAGACCAGGGTGGCTAATGCTTCAAATGAAAATAGCTATAGCCGAATGCCGGGATATAGCCGAATTGACGTCGTCCCGTGCATGAGCAGTCTGCGTGCCCCCTGAGGGGCGCGCGCGGCGCGCTCTGTGATCAGCGAGTCTATGAGACTCGCCTGAACACAGATTGGAGCAAGGGGTCGATCCCAACCCCTTACCACATGATCAGCTGTCAGCCAATGACAGCTGATCACGTGATCACAACAGAGCTGGTAATCGGCTATTTTTCCTCCTCGTGCTGACAGAGCGAGCAGAAAAAAAAAGCCGATCACCGGCCAGCTGGAGCCAGCTAATCAGTGCCCACCTGCCCCCTGCCAGTGCCACCTAAAGTATGGGAAAAAGTGCCACCCATCAGTGCAACCTATTAGTGCCCATAGTGCCACCCATCAGTGCCCATAGTGTCACCCATCAGTGCCCACAGTGCCACCCATCAATGCCCACAGTGCCACCTATCAGTGCCCACAATCTGCCTCAACAACAGTGCTCCATATCAGTGCCACATATCCGTGCCCATCAGTGTCATCTACCAGTGCCCATCAGTGCCCATCAGTGCCCAGCAGTGCCACATATCAGTGCCACCTATCAGTGCCCATCAGTCCCATCTTTCAGTGGTACCTATCAGTGCCCATTAGTGCCACCCATCCGTGCCACCCATCAGTGCCACCCATCAGTGCCCATCTTTGCCCATCAGTGCGGCCTTATCTGTGCCCATCAGTACTGCCTTATCTGTGCCTATCGGTGCCACCTTAACTGTGCCTATCAGTGCCCACCAGTGCAGCTTATCAGTGCCCATCAGTGCAGCCTATCAGTGCCCACCAGTGCCGCCTCATCAGCACATTTCAATGAAGGAGAAAAATTACCTGTTTGCAAAATTTTATAACAAACTATTAAACATGATTTTTTTTGTTTGTTTAGCAAAAAATAAAACTCCCAGCTGTAATTAAATACCACCAAAAGAAAGCTCTATTTGTGGGAAAAAAATGATAAAAATGTAATTTGGGTACAGTGTTGTATGTCCGCGCAATTGTCATTCAAAGTGCATCAGTGCTGAAAGCTGAAAATTGGTCTGGGCAGGAGGGGGGTTTAAGTGCCCAGTAAGCAAGTGGTTAAGGAAATGCGAGCGTTGACTCAATCACCCTTCTTCCAAACTCCACTCAAGTATGACGCATGAATGTATTTGGAGACGTCCATGTGGCTGCTTTGCAAATAGTTTCCAAAGATACACTTGCCCTTGCCGCCCATGAAGATGATACTGCTCTCGTAGAATGGGCTCTAACCGCCGGTGGGTCCAACCCTCTCACCCAATACACTTTTTGAAATAGTTTACAAAGCCAAGAAGTGATAGTCCTTGATGTGGCTTCCTTCCCCTTATTCCTACTTCAAGGTAGTATGAATAGTCTATTTGATGCTCTAAAGGGGCTTGTGAGCTGCAAGTAGCGTGTTAATACTTTGGAAATGTCCAACTCTTGTAGTGTCCCCAAAAGTGGATCTGTAAAAGTAGGCAGTGCCCAGGCTTCAGAGAGAGTGGCACGGGATTAAACTTTTGGGACAAATCCTTGCACTGTCCGTAACTCTACCCTGTCTGGAAAAAAAGGCTACGTGTTCCTTTTCTACTGCTAAAGCTTGCAATTCTGAGGCTCTCCTTCCTGAAGTTATTGCAACTAGGAAAACCATTTTGAGAGTCAGGTTCCAAAGTGAAGCGGCTTCTAACAGGATAAACGGCTGAGCCATTAGACAGTCTAGAACAAAAGGCAGATCCCAGGCCGGAAAGGAATGCTTTACCGGTGGACGAATCTTCTTGACTGCCTTAAAAAACTGTGTGATGAGCTGGATGAACAAACTTCCCTTGTGAGAGCAGCTGTGGGAATACCAGAATCTTGAATGGAGGACAAATGCTGAGGCTCATTGCCCAAGGGAACCACGGCCTCCTCGGCCAGTAGGGAAGAATCGCCACCACCCTGACTGGTTCCCTCATCAACCAGAGCAGAAACTTTGCAATCAAGGGTCTGGGAGGAAAAACATATGCTGTCTTGCAATGCCATGGGCTCGTGAGGGAATCTACTGCTTCTGCTCTGAGATGAGGTAGGCGGGATAGGAATCTTGGCAACTTTGTGTTCATTGGGGAGGTGAACAGGTTTATTTCTGGAGGCTTCTGCAAATTCATGATCCAACTGAACACTGCTGGGTGTAGAGGCCACTCGTTTTTGTTTTGAAAACAGCGAGATAGATGATCCACTTGCTGATTCAAATGGCCCGGAAGGTAGAGTGCCTTCAAATCCACCAGATTCCTCTCTGCCCACAACATAATAGGCTCCACTTCTCTTAACAACGTGAGGCTGTGGGTTCCCCCCTGCCGTTGAATATACGCCACTGCTGCTCTATAACCTGTTTCTGAAGCAGATGCTCTTTCAGATTCACCAGCGCCAAATAGACTGCTCGTAGCTCCAAGACATTGGAGAGTACTCCCTCCACAGGGACATCCCATCTTCCTTGCACCGCCAGGTGTCCGCAGTGTGCTCCCTTCCCATTAGAGCTTGCGTCGGAGGTAAGAATGGTCCAGGAAGGACACTTCAGGAGACAAGGCTTTGAAATTATGTCTTCTTTCGACCACCAAAGGAGACCCCTCCTCATGGACGTCAAGATCATTATTCTTTGATATAGTGACTTCCTCCTCCATTGTGTCAAAAAGCCCCATTGAAAAGTCTTCAAATGCCAATGGGCCCAGGGTACCATCGGTATACAAGCTGACATGGTCCCTATTAGACTTGAGCAATTTGACACTGATAGGTGAGAGAGTGTTCTTACATGGCACATCTTCTGAGTAATCACCATCACCTTCTGGGGGGGAGGCGCACTGTACCGGCTTTGGTGTTGAAAAGGGCACCGAGGTAAACCATTACTTGATTCAGGGTTAGAAAAATCTTCTCTGTGTTTATCAACCACCCAAACTCTCTCAGGGTGGACAGCAGAATCTCCCTGTGTACCACCAATTGGTCTGGACTGGACACTAACAATAGAATGTCATCCAAAAAGTGGAAAACTCAAAGTCCCTTTTCCCTGAGAGGTGCCAGAACTGCGATTAACAATTTCGAGAATATCCTTGGTGTTGTGCACAGGCCGAAAGGAAAGCACTGAAACTGGAGGTGTGTTGAGCCTACTGCCACTCTTCAAAAACTTTAGAAGGCTGGTAGAACAGGCACATGGAAATAAGCATCTTGCAAATCTACCGAGATCATCCAGTCTCCTGGTTGGACCGTCTAGATGATCGTCTGTAAGGATTCCATCTTGAAAGAGTCCAGATGAAAAAAACGATTTAACCTCTTCAGATCCACTACCGGTCTCCACTCTCCACTCTTTTTGGGGATAAGAAAGAGAGGAGAGTAGAATCCTGTGAATCATTCAGAGGGAGGGACAGGTATTACTGCTTGCTGCACTAATAGAAGTTGAAGATATCTTTGCAGAGCTTACGCTTTTTGAGGCGAAGTTGGAATTCTTGTTAGAATGAACGAGTCTTGTGGGGGTGTCAGGAACCATGAAACAGACAGAGACAGAAGTACAATCTAATCACACTTGTTTATTAATACAAATAAAAAGATAAATAGGAAAAAGCGTAGTCAAGCAAGTCAGAGTCCAGTAGCCAGATCGGGTAGTCAGCCAGTCCAAAGTTCATAAGCCAGATCGGATAATCAGCCAGTCCAGACGTCAGGGATCCACGGAGAGCAACTGCAAGCAGGATGGAAGCCAGGAGGGATGTTAGCAAGCCAGTCTTGAAACAACAGCAGAAGATGGTTCCTAGAGATGTGACCAAACGTGAAGGCAAAGGAGAAATGAGCTGGAAGACTTATGTATAGGCAGGCCAGACGAGCATCATCGGAAACAGCTGGTAACTGAATAGAGAGAAGAGAGCTGGCAATTAGCCGACAGCTGAGCAGCCAGCCCAGAGGAGGAAGGGCTAAGCCAGCCCTGACAGTACCCTCCCCTCAATGACCCCTCTCCCTCAGAGGGCCACCAGGCTTGAGGGGAAACTGTCTATGAAACTCACGGAGGAGGACAGGGGCATGTACGTCAGAGGATGAAACCCAGGAGTGTTCCTCTGCACTGTACCCCTTCCAATGCACCAGGTACTGTATGCGCCCAGAGAATCTACGGGAGTCAACAATGGATTGTACCTCATACTCCTCATGGTTCTCAACCTGAATAGGGTGAGGATGTGGCACCGAGGTGGTAAATTGGTTACAGACCAGGAAGGTTGGAAACCATAATTCGCCATAAATGCAGACAATCGGGAGGCAGAATTCAAGGCACTATTGTGAGCAAACTCTGACCAAGGTAATAGGTCAGACCAGTTGTTTTGATGTTCAGAAATATAGCAACATAGGAATTGCTCCAAGGACTGGTTGGCTCGTTCTGCAGCCCCATTAGACTGCGGGTGATACACAGAAGAGAACGCAAGCTGGATTCCCAACTGTGCACAAAAGGCTCACCAGAACCGGTAGACAAACTGACTACCTCTATCTGAGACAATCACCTTGGGTAGCCCATGTAAGTGAAAGATCTCCCGAGCAAAAATGGAAGCCAGTTCCTTAGAGGTGGGCAACTTCTTAAGTGGAATACAATGACATATCTTTGAGAACCGGTCCACCACCATAAGGATAACAGTGTTGCCTTTGGAGTTGGGCAATTCCACAATGAAATCCATAGACAGGTGAGTCCAGGGCCTCTCTCCATTGGGAATGGGTTGTAGGAGGCCCACTGGCAGGTGTCGTGGAGTCTTACTCTGAGCACACACGGGACAGGCAGCTACGAAAGCAGTAACATCAGCCCATAGACTAGGCCACCAGAATTGTTGGGAGATGGCCCAAATGAGTTGATTCTTCCCAGGATGGCCAGCTGCCTTGTGAGAATGATAAGTCTGGAGTACTGCAGTACGGAGACTCTCTGGGACAAAGCAGCGGTCACAAGGTTTATCAGGAGGAGCATGGACCTGAGCAGCAAGAATATTGTCACCCAAAAGAGAAGTAAGACTGGTGTGAACCATAGCTAAGATACGATCAGGAGGAATCATAGGAACCAGAACTGACTCAGACTTGGAAGTGGAGGAAAATTGTCATGACAAGGCATCCGCCCTTACATTCTTAGTACAGGGAAAGAATGAGACAATGTAATTAAAGCTCAACAAGAAAAGAGCCCATCGCGCCCTTCTGGGAGAGAGTCACTTAGCCTCAGACAAGAATCTAAGATTCTTATGGTCAATAAGAATAAGAACGGGCATAGTGGTACCTTCAAGGAGATGTCTCCATTCTTTCAGGGCCAAAATGGTCGCCAACAGCTCTCTGTCACCAATCTCATAATTGCACTCAGCGGGTGACAATTTCTTGGAAAAGTAGCCACATGGATGCATAGCGCTCTCAGAGTTAGGACGTTGAGACAGAAGGGCGCCAACTCCAGTCTCAGAAGCATCAACTTCTAGGATAAAAGGCAATGTAGGATCAGGATGTGCCAACACAGGAGCAGAAACAAAGGCAGCCTTGAGAGTCTCAAAGGCCTTAATGGACTCCGGAGATCAACTCTGTGGGTTACCGTTCTTTCTGGTCATATCAGTCAGAGGCTTGACCAGAGACGAGAAGTTACGAATAAACTTCCGATAGTAATTGGCAGAGCCCAGGAAATGCTGCAGAGGAAGTAAACCCATGGGTCGAGGAAACTGCAGGACTGCTGAAAGTTTCTCTGGGTCCATTGAAAAACCAGCAGTGGAAATGACATAGCCCAGGAATGTAACCTGTTCACGATGGAACTCACACTTCTCCAGTTTACAATAGAGATTGTTCTCTCTTAGTTTCTGAAGTACACGACAGACATCTGTGTAGTGGCTCTCCAGGGACTTGGAAAATATGAGTATATCTTTAAGATAAACCACAACACACAACTGCAACAAATCTCAGAGGACATCGTTAATAAATTCCTGGAAAACTGCCGGGGCGTTACAAAGGCCAAAAGGCATTACCAGGTACTCATAATGGCCTGTTCTGTTATTAAACGCAGTTTTCCACTCGACACCCTCCTTAATGCGCACAAGATTGTATGCCCCTCTCAGGTCAAGCTTCGTGAAAACCGTTGCTCCCTTGAGGCGGTCAAATAACTCAGTAATCAATGGAATCGGGTAGGCATTCCTAATCGTGACATGATTGAGACCCCTATAATCTATACAAGGTCTCAGTTCACCGCTCTTCTTTTTCACAAAGAAGAAACCAGCACCAGCAGGAGACAAGGATTTGCGGATGAAAACTTGAGAAAGTGTGTCAGCAACATACTCCTCCATGGCCTTATCCTCCAAGACCGACAAAGGGTAAACCCGGCCATGAGGAGGTATGGCACCAGGTTGAAGGTCAATTGCGCAATCATAAGGGCGGTGTTAGGACCTGGGCTTGAACCTGGGACCTCTGGTGTGTCTGGCAGTGACTCTGCATGCTGAGCCACCTGGAATGCTGGACAGCTCATTGGACAGCTCATTGGACAGCTCATTGGACAGCTCCTTGGACAATTCCTTTAGTGATCTTGTCTTGAATCTTGTTTGCCTTGAACCTTGAACCCTTTGCTCCTCCCATGAACTTCCTGATATAAGCCATGTCTCTGCACTTCCTCCTTGCCAGAATATTGTGCCTTTACCAGCCAATATCTTGCTTCTATCTCTCCTGCTGCCGACCGTATCCTCGCTACCTTTCGTTACCGACATTTGGCTTGCTCCTGGACTACGCTTCTGCTGAATCCCAACCTGCAACTATTGGTTACCGACTTTTGGCTTGTTTCTCGACTACGCTTCTGCTTGATCTCTACCTGCTATATCTGCTACCAGACCCCCGGCTTGCTCACCTCCTGGTGGGGCTATCCTGAGGACCGCGACCTGGCACTAACACGCAGCCAAGCCCATCTCCACCTTTGGGAGCTCTGGTGAATACCAGTTAGTGCTTAGACCCCGCACCTCAGGTGAACCCGTGCCATCAGCCAGGGTGACCTGTGTGAATATCTGCTCTGCTGCTATAGCTACTGGTCTCTGAGCCTGACTCCAGATCATGACAGGCGGTGTGGAGGCAAACTACCGGCTTGACCTTTATCAAAGACATCGCCAAAATCACGGAGGGGAGTGAAGCGGTGCACAGGACCTTGGATACCTTCACAAAGCATGTCTCACTGCATTGTGGTGACCAGTAGAGAACCTCAGCATGGAGCCAATCAAGAGGGGTTGTGCCTCTGTAACCAAGGATAACCAATAACCAGCGGAAATCTGGGAGAGGAAATAACTTGGAATTGGATTATCTCATGGTGAAGAGCCCCTATGGCCATGGACAACGGAACTGTCCCATGAGTCACATGGGCAGGCTGTAGAGGTCTCCCGTCAAGAGCCTCAATGGCAAGGGGAGTGTCACGCAGCGGCAGTGGAATCGAGTGCTGCGAAACAAATGCAGCATCAATGAACAGGCCTGCAGCTCCAGAGTCGATTAGAGCCTGTATCTCGATGGATGGCTCAGCCCAAGAAAGAGTGAGCAAAACCAGGGGCTTATCCTTCTGGATAACTGGAACGAAACAACGCCACCTAAGGTCTGTCCATGACAGGACCTCAAGGTTCGGGCGTTCCCTGGACAGGTAGGACAAGACTCCAAAAAGTGACCTGCCTGGCCACAATAAAGGCACAATCTCTCCCTCCTCCTAAAGGCTCTCTCATCCGCAGAGAGACGCGTGAAGCCCAGGTGCATGGGTTTATCTTCACTGACCAACTCGGTACCAGGAGGCATGGGAGGGGAGGGAGGCATGGGAGGTGAGGGAGGTATGGGTGGGACTACAAAGCTCGGAGGCAAACATACAGGAGGCTTCCGCAAGCGCTCCTTAAGAGAAAGTCTTTCTCTGAGTCTGGAGTCAATGAGGATGGCAAATGAGATCAAGCTCTCCAGCTCAGTGGGTATATCTCGAGCTGCTATCTCATCCTTGATGGAATCCGAGAGACCCTGAGAAAAAGCAGCCACAGGGGCCTCATTGTTCCAAGCAACCTCTGCTGCCAGAGTATGGAATTCAGTGGCTTAGTCGGCAACAGTTCTCATACTCTGTTTGATGGACATGAGGCACTCTGCAGCAGAAGCAGAGCATGCGGAAACGTCAAAAACCCTTTTAAAGGAGGCCACAAATGGAGGGTAACTTAAGACAACAGGTTTTTGCGTCTCCCATAGAGGGTTAGCCCAGGCCAAGGCTCTCTCAGAAAGCAAAGATATCACAAAACCTACTTTGCTTCTGTCCGTGGGAAACGCCTGGGGCAGCATTTCAAAGTATATCTCAACCTGATTGAGAAATCCTCTGCATTGAACTGGATCTCCCCCAAATCGCTGGGGAAGTGGAGCAGAACCAGACATCCCTCTTATAGAGGTAATACTTGAGGCGGGTGCCTGCACAGAGACTGGCGCAGCAGCAGGGACAGCCTGCGACTCAGGTTGTACCGGAGCAGCCACCGTGGGGGATTCCAGGTGAGCCGTGCGATTCAGGAGTGTTTGTAACGCCAAGGCAAACTGATCCATGCGGTGATCTTGCTCATCCAATCTGGAAAAAATATTACCAACAAGTGGATTGACTGTATTCTCTGAATTCATGGCCTTCACGTACTGTCAGGAACCATGAAACAGACAGAGATAGAAGTACAATCTAATCACACTTGTTTATTAATAAAAATAAAAAGATAAATAGGAAAAAGCGTAGTCAAGCAAGCCAGTGTCCAGTAGCCAGATCTGGTAGTCAGCCAGTCCAAAGTTCATAAGCCAGATCGGATAATCAGCCAGTCCAGACGTCAGGGATCCACGGAGAGCAACTGCAAGCAGGGTGGAAGCCAGGAGGGATGTTAGCAAGCCAGTCTTGGAACGACAGCAGGAGAGGGTTCCTAGAGATATGACCAAACGTGAAGGCAAAGGAGAAATGAGCTGGAAGACTTAAATATAGGCAGGCCAGATGAGCATCATCGGAAACAGCTAGTAACTGAAGAGAGAGAAGAGAGCTGGCAATTAGCCGACAGCTGAGTGGCCAGGCCAGAGGAGGAAGGGCTAAGCCAGCCCTGACAGGGGGCCACTCTTGGAATGTCCAAAAATGTCCGAACCGGACAGTAGATACCACCCACGGTTATTTCCCCCAGCGGGTCTTTAAAGGATGCCGAATCCTCCATAGGTAGGGTGATATTTTTTACTAGATGCACCACTGCAGCGTCGACTACCGGAGGAGTGTCCAGGAGGGCTGCGTCTGAATCCGCCAGAGGGTATAACTTCTGAAGCCTATTTAAGGAGAAACAATTGTCTGTCCTTCTCCATTCCCTCGCTATTAGGTCTTTCAATTATTCCAGAAAGGGAAAAAAATATTTTTTTTCTTTACAAACGGAAAGAAAGACTTTGCTTTCTTGGGCGGATCTTCCGCTTCCTTCCATCCAATAGCTTGTTTGACCACTGAGACAAACGGTTGCACTAGCGAAAAGTTAAAGCCAGACGGCACCGATTCATCAATGGAATCCTCTGAGTCACCCCTGTCTCCTGTTAGGGGAGGAGGGCTTGCTGCGGTGCCTGCAAGGCCTGTAGAAGACGGGCCTGGGGTAGCTTCATCTGAAGTCTGCAACTGGACACTAGAAGTATCTTGCAGAGAGGGGTTTGAATGCATTAGCTCGGCTAAAGAGCCCTTGACTACTCTTTTAATTAGATCTGTGACTTGCTCTACTTCTGCTCTTTCCTGGTCTACATACCCCTGTAAACAGTCTTTGCAGTTCCATTTATCTGGCAAAGGAGTTGCACCGCATGCTCTGCATTCTTTGACTTCTCATCTGAACAGGCTGACCGAACAGTGCCTTTTGGAAGACAACTTTCTCTTAGAATGATGTTGGGAGCTAGTCGAATGACTTTGTCTCGAGCTAGGGTGAGAGTGTCCACTGTGATGGGCAGAAGTCTAATTAGACGTACTCTGGTGTATGGGGCTGAAACGAGAGTAACAGCGCAAGGCACTCTTTTAGTCCAGTTCCTTCTTTTTTTTATATAAATGTACGTGCCCTTACCTAAGAAAGTGAGGGTCTTGGTCAAACGGCGGCTGGCTCATAATTGTAAAGGCAAGAAAGGGCAGGAAGGTGACTGGATAGGATTCTAAAAAGAACGAACAGAGAAAACAGATAAAGGCTCTTCTTTTTCTCTTTTGTTTGGACTAAGCAAAGTCTAAGTCTAAGCAAAACTAATATTCCCTAATAACTTTCCTATTTTCCCCTATATTATATATATATATATATATATATATATATTTTTTTTAAACATATATATATATATATATATATATATATATATATATATATATATATATATATATATATATTGTGACAGAGCGAGGCTCTGTCCCTATGAAATTGGAGGAAAACGAGACGCAGACACAGAGTTTGCATATCTCCAGCCCTGTGTCTGGGTCTTGATGTTAACGAGCAGGGTGTGTGCCCAGCTGCATATAAGCCATATAAATGAAGGGCTGTTGGTGTGGAAGGTGGAGGAGTGTGAACAGCTTGCTGCTGGCTGAAGAGTGGTTTGCCCTGTGGGAGACTGTAGTCCGTGTAAGGGACTGGGAAAGGCTGACAACCTTGAGAGTCAGGAAGACTAAGGAAGTCGGTGAGTCCAGGGGGCTGGAAAGAGTTGACAAATCTGTTGGGAGCAAGCAGAGGAACTGTTGACAATTGAGAGCCAGGTGGCTTGGTATGTTCATTTGTGTGCTGAATGAATTTAAACCCCTGCGTGGGATTACTGGATGAACTAAATATTTTTGTTTTCTTATAATAAACGTGGGCTACCAGGCCCTTAACCATAAAACGCCTGCCTGATGTAGACTAAAACGTGCATCTACCAATTGTGCTTAATCACCCCAACATTACAAGTGGTGTTCGAATGCGGGCATGTAGACGGTGGAATCCGGGTCCTTGCTCCACAGTGAGTCGCATCAGGAACTGCTGCTAGCTGTGTGTGGCAGCCAGGCGAACAGCATTGTGTATACGTTTATTTGATGGACTGTGTTGCATGCAGGTTGTGTACCTGTGAAGGAAGAATTAAACATCAGATTTTTTTTTTTTTCCTTTCTCTGCTGAGAACTGTTACAAGCTGCTGTGTGCATGTGATTGCAAGGATGAGGCAGTCAAAAAGCAAGAAGTTCATGTTTAATCAAGTTAAAGAGGATGTTGTTCCTGGCAGCCTGAGCCCAAAGGTGCCACAGCATGACGCAAGGAGGCCTCTGCGCTGCATCCGTTGTAGTGAGTGGGGACATGCTGTTGCCCATTGCCCCTTGTCACAGGAATGTTTGTGGAATAACCAAGCTGGATGGGAGGTTGATGAATTCTGGAGCTCATCTACTAATGATTGTGATCAGCTGTGTCCTCAGAAGTGGTATCCAATGGCAACGAGTGAGAGCCAGTCATGGAGGAGATGCCAAGAAGTGAGCTCAGCATGGTCTGAGAAGATGTCTCCACCTTGTAGGACCAGTAAAAAGGGGCCAGTGACATGTGAGACAGCGAATGAATGGTTCAAGCGGAATCGCAAAGAGTCGGGTGCACTGCAAGGGGCTGAGATCTTGGCCTCTGACTATATGCAACCCATGCTGCCTACAGAGGAGGTGGGAGACTTCCTTGTAAGATTTGAAAAAGTTGCTGTAAAGAGAAAATGGCCTAGGGACCGGTGGCCAAAACTGCTGCAAACCTTATTGCGGATAGAGTTCCGGTCGGTTTACCATTTGATGGATGGGGGCCAGGATGACTATCGCAAGTTTAAAGAGGAAATCCTTCTTAGAGGAGAGTTCCATCGTATCATGGGCCGCCAGCAATGCTCCAGGATGGGAGAAGTGTCGCCGGAAGTCCTAGGAATTGGAAATCCAGAGAAACGTAAGGTTTTCTGTCATGGCCGCTTAGGCAAAGGGGTCAGTCCAGAAAGGAGAGTATATCAGCCTGAATCCTGCATGAGGTATAGCCAACCAGCTTTGGAGTGCAAGTCTGCAGTTACCCCTAGCAACAAGGATCTTGTGTTACCTACAGGGGGCGTCAGTGGGTCCAGAAAGGCTGCAGTTTTGCTCCATGGCCACATGGGGGAGTCAGCCTATGGAGACACCACACCAGTGAGACAACGCACTCAAGTGAAGGCTATGACATCAGCTGCAGGAACTGGTAAGACTGTTTCAGTTTATGATGCTGAACCCAGTGAAGTGGGAGTATGTCCAGTGGGGAGATCCGCAGTACAAATGGACATAGACTTTCTGCATTGTGCTACCCAGAGCAGTGGGAAGGCGCAGCGTAAAGCCCAACTAGACGCAGGGCTAAAGACTGAAAAGGACATGGGGACTCTGCATATGCCTGCTATGATCCAGCAGATGGCTGGGAAAATTGAGCTAGGGGTGACCAAAACAGTGCTGGTACCATGTTCCCTAGTGACAGCTGCTGCAGGGTTGCCCAGGGAAACTTCCAAGGAGCTTGCAGTGTTGGAGCAGAGAGTTTCCCAGGTCAGCTATGGAGCTGCCCAAATAGGCAAAAGTGCCCCTTTACAGAGAGCAGGTGCTGTGAAGAGTCGCTCAGAGGTTATGGTGGCTCATAAACAAACCACAAAAACAGCAGTTGTGTCTACATGTAATGAGAATGCTAATGATCGTACTAACAAAAGTGATACTATTGCTAAACGTGATGAGTGTAATGACATTGAAGCATGTGTTTCTTGTAATGTCATATCTGAGAGTGAGGTTGGTAATGTGTTCACTACCAGTGATGAGAGTAGGAGATCTCCCATGACAGGCAGAGGCACAGGATTGTCCATGGAAGTCTCATGGGGTCTCCATGTGTTGGAGTCAGAGGCTGCCCAGGATGGCTCTGGTGCTATGCTGGTGGAACAAGGGGGGACTAATTCACACCGTGAGAGCGTGTGGGCGCAGCCCCACAACCCTACATGTAGCCCAGTGGGCAAGGGGTTAATTCAGCCTGCAAAAGTTGAGTGTACAAAGCTGAATGTGTCTGTAATGCCACCAGAAAAAGGTGTTCAAAATGGTGTGCTGCACCAAGCTTTAGGTGATGAAGCATCACCCCAATGCAACGTTGATAAAAGTATGGTGTTACAAAATGATGTATATAGAAGTGAGGAATGTGCAGTTAAAGCTAATGAATCCCATGTTTCTGTGCGGCTTTCTACAGCAGGTGATGCAACACTGTGGAACGCCCATGGTGGAACCACAATGGACTGGGACAGCTGGGCCAAACAATTGCTAGCCATGCTGGATAGGGCTAGCTTAAGTAACAAGGGTGTGGACACAACTGCTATGCCAGACAGGGGGATCGCAGAGCCGCTGGTGGTTGAGGGCGTCCTGGTCCCTGCAAAGGTTGCTGCCCTCCCCTCTGAAGAAACAGTTCAGGGCACTGGCATCGCAGATGTGTTGTCCACAGCCCCACAGCTAAATGATATGGAGTATCAAAGTGATAGTGTGACTTATAATGACCTGCAGAGGCTCACCAACACTGGTGCAGAAGGGATAAGTGTGAGACATGTGTCTGACAGCTCTCCAGGGGAGCAACAGGCCGTGATGAGTACCTCCAAGGAGGATGAGGTCTCTTCAAATGTCTCACCCTCTCAACCTGCAGTCGCTGAGCCCCTCCATGTCTTGGACAGGGTAAAGGACCCTAGAAAGTTCTGGTGTTTAGACATGGGATGTTTAGAGATGACAGAAACTTTACTGGAAATGCTAGAGTTGGTAAAAATGAACTTGCTGTATACTTGGGTATCTCCACCGCAGTTGGACCAGGTGGTGCTGCGTAGCACCAATGGGTGGAGCCAAGTGGTACAGGCAGTGCTGGGAAACCTTGACCAACAGTGGAATTGGTGGGACCAATGGTTACCCATTTGGCACAGGATCTCCAGATTCTCTGTGAGCGTACTTCTAGTTATTGATTGGTATGGAAGGCACGCAAGAGAACTGCTTGAGATATCAGAGGTCTCTCCGTCTGATGCGGTGACTAGAAACATCTCTGCTGGTGTGGTCCGAGGTGTGGCGGAGCAGTTGTCAGTAGAGGGCGCAGATACTGCCTTACCCGCTAGGCCTCATGAGAAAGAACGGCCCAGAATGGACTCGGCAGTAGCAGAGATGCTTTCTGTCACTGGCCCAGAGGTACAAGTTAAGGTGCCTGGAGACACTGTGGAAGAAAGTGTTAATATTGGTTGCCATAACAATGTAATGTGTATACCGGAAAAAAATGGTTTATGCTTGGGTCAGGGTAGTTTGTTAGAACAGGTACCCATGGAGTGTTGGACAACGGGTGAGATGGAGCTGTGCTATGGTCCCGTCGGATGTAGTCCCTCCTCAGGTCTTCTTCTAACAAACACTGAATTGGAAAGCTGTGATCTGTTAAGAGTTCGTTCTGTAAACAATGATTTGGTTGCAGTGGGTACCAAGAGAAACTGTTTTAAACCTGAAATACCGATGGTGAAGGGTAAAATGGGTATTTGTAAGGTGAAAGGAGGGCTCAAGGAAGGCAGAGTTCCCCCAAGAAAAGTGAATAAGCCCAGGGACCCCAAAAGAAGAGGAAGGCTGAGTATAGGAAAATATAGGAACCTGTTAAGATCCAGGGGGGAATGTTCCTGGAAGCGCACCCGGAAAAAAGGTTGGGCCTACGTGGCTGACAGCCAGCACAGAGGTGTCCCAACCATCATGATGGGTGCTGGTGTTCCTCCCTCCGGATCGAAACAAAGGGGGGGGATATGTGACAGAGCGAGGCTCTGTCCCTATGAAATTGGAGGAAAACGAGACGCAGACACAGAGTTTGCATATCTCCAGCCCTGTGTCTGGGTCTTGATGTTAACGAGCAGGGTGTGTGCCCAGCTGCATATAAGCCATATAAATGAAGGGCTGTTGGTGTGGAAGGTGGAGGAGTGTGAACAGCTTGCTGCTGGCTGAAGAGTGGTTTGCCCTGTGGGAGACTGTAGTCCGTGTAAGGGACTGGGAAAGGCTGACAACCTTGAGAGTCAGGAAGACTAAGGAAGTCGGTGAGTCCAGGGGGCTGGAAAGAGTTGACAAATCTGTTGGGAGCAAGCAGAGGAACTGTTGACAATTGAGAGCCAGGTGGCTTGGTATGTTCATTTGTGTGCTGAATGAATTTAAACCCCTGCGTGGGATTACTGGATGAACTAAATATTTTTGTTTTCTTATAATAAACGTGGGCTACCAGGCCCTTAACCATAAAACGCCTGCCTGATGTAGACTAAAACGTGCATCTACCAATTGTGCTTAATCACCCCAACATTACAATATATATACGGTATATATATACACACATATCCAAAAAAGAAACAATCATTCCCCTTTGAACAACCAAAAAATACCACTGGTTAATTAACTCTCCCCCTTTATTTAATTAAATAATTATTTATCTATTTATTTATTTATTTTGTTTTACTTACTGTAGAAGAAATGCAGGGCTGCGCAGGAGCACTCTTTAGGCAGGACCTGTCTTCATCAGAGCCTGCTGTCTACTAAGCCTTCTAGAGTTTAAATACGAAAGGGGGAGGAGAATCCTCACTTCCCCCTCCCCAGGACCGCCCCCCCCGCCGTCAAAGGGCAAAAATACCCACAACCAAGATGGCGCCGCCCACGTCACATGACCGTGCATGCACTGAACGGCTGCACCACCCCTCCGCCTATCCGAGACAGACCACAGCAATAAGCCCTGCAGTAACACGGCGCTCTGTGCTCTGGCACTCGCCAAACAAATTAAATCCAGGGAAAATTCAAACTTATGCAGCACTAAATGCAGGACAGTTCATACAGCCAAACTGAAAGAAAAGGGAAACAAAAAAAGAATCAACAGTGAGCCCCTACCTGCCCTCACAGAGACCAGCTTAGCCTGCCTGCAGAACTGTTGCCCCATATTAGGAAGCTGCTGCCCCAAAAGACCCTCAGAACGGGCTCCCCTTTTATCAGCGCTGTTATCAACCCAAGACAGGGTACTGCATCTGGGAGAGGCCTGAACCCAGATGGAAGCTGCACCAGGCAGAAGTAAGACCACGTACTGACACTATCCATCAGGTATGAGGAAAAAAATAGAATGCTAGGGGGGGTATGGTTGTCATTTTTATAAGCTATTAACTATCCTGAGGGGAGGACTCCGGGGGTGGAGCTTATCACAGGTATGCTGCCATGGAGCCACCAGGAAAAGGTATTTATAATGTTGTTTGTTTTTTTTTTAATCTACAGTATACAAACATATTTTGCCTTTCATTTCTATTTTAAACTGTGTTGTTTTACAAGGTGATCATTTACAATAACTTTTAACAGTTTAGTTCTATTTCTATATTTTTTTACCTGCTGAAAAATACAGATTCAATAGCTTGGTGCAAGGACAAATACAGCTGTCCTTTCAGGCACCATCTACAACAGTAACGTAGCTTAGATTTATTAATATTGCTGGTGATAAGTTTCTTCCTCTGTGTTGCTTCTCCGAGACTATGCTTGCCATCATATGCTCATCTCAAGGGTGTCCAATCAAATAATTATGCCATGCTTCCTCCTTTAATGACAGTGGGTGCATGTGAAATGTCCTCCTCCTCCTTAATGCCTTCCCCTGGGCCTGGGTTGCACAGGAATGAGGAATGTAGAAATGTAGTGCCCTCAGAAGGATTTATTTTACATAAGCTTGTGCAGTGTGTGATGGCCAGACTTGATGCAAAGTAAATAATTAAAAGCAGCACTCTACCGTTTTAGTAAATAACCCCACAGTTTTTTTTTTGTAAACTTTTAATCAATTTGAAACAAGTTGATAATATTGATAACTCTGAAAATTACTATTTGAAGTTCAATTAACCTGGTTTAGAATCACAATCGGTATCATGAATGTATTGTTGAATGTATCACTGTTTTTAAACCACAGGAAAGATGGGTAAAAATACAAATCAAAAGATGTCTGAGATATGCCTGTGACAATAGTAATGAAAAAAGAGACTTTGACATTGTCATGTGTTTGTTAGATGAAGCAGTTATTTGTGTGGTGTTCACTAATGTCAAGAAAAGGTTTATGAAGATGCACCTACTGCAATAAAAGATAGCCGTCAATGTGTCACTATCTTTCTGTACATATCAGGTTACAAATCGTGTTGCCAAAACATTAGAATCTAAGGGCAAAGAGACGAATGAATTTGACATAGAGTGAAGACTGTTTTCATAGCTCTTACGACAGGAATAGATATTGAAGCAAAGCAACAACATAAAGATAATATCTGAAGCTTTCAAAAATTAAAGTACACATCTTTCAAAAATTCAATCACAGACAAATCCAGTGATCAATACAAATGCAAGTAAAAAGGACCATATTATAAATTTATGTTATATCCAAAATACAGTACTTTTATGAGACACGGGAGATTTACATATAGCAACACCCTAAACAGAATGTTGTGTGATAATATCAGATTGCTAATATGTGTTACTAAATGATTCTATGGGCTATAAAGTATTATGGAAATGACAATTTTTAAAATGAATTTGTTGTGAGATGAGATTACAGTGTTCGAGTAACTACTAATGTGATTATTTATTTAATGCATTTATTTGCATTGCTGACATTTTTCTACAATGGTTTATAAAACATCCAACCATTCACATCAGTAAAATGTAAACATTGCTTTTACTTTGTAATTCATAAATTTACTGAAGTTAATTATTCAGAAGAGATAGGTCGAAAGACCCTCTGTAGGGTCACGCCAGAACTCTCGAACATCGCAAACAGTTGGAGACGGATAACGAATAACGATAAATTCTAAGGGGCCTGAACTGGAAAAAAATCAAAAAGGGGCCATTTTGAGGGCTTAGATGCAAGTTATTGGCCATATAAAGGGTATGGAGGTCTGGATACCACCCTTGGTGACATGTACAGTAGATAGGTTTGTGCAAAAGTTATAGTGTCTACAAAATAGGGGATGGATTTATAGAATTATTATTATAATTTTGTTTGTTTTACTAGTAATGACAGCGATCTGCAATTTTTATCTTGACTGCGACATTATGGCAGACATATTGGATAATTTTGACACATTTTTGGGACCATTTGCATTAATACAGCGAACAGTGCGATTAAAAATGCATTTATTACTGTAAAAATGTCACTGGCAGTGAAGGGCTTAACACTGGGGGGCAGTGAAGGGGTTAATGTGTTCCCTAGTGTGTGTTCTAACTGATGGAGACTGTCCAGGGCAGATAACAGATCGCTGTTTATACTCTGTATGAACAGACGGTCTGTCACTTCTCCCCTCAGAGACCCGGAAACTGTGTGTTTACACACACAGTTCTGGGTTCTCCGTGTCTCTGCATTGATCGAGACCGCCGGCACTCGCATCAGCTCGGTGGGCACTGTGGCAGTTGGTCGGCAACACATCCTGTGCTTACACAAACAAGTGTTTAAGATGTCTCAAAGAGAAAATAATTTTATGTAACCATAAAATGTCCATCCAGAAATGGAAGCCTCTGCAAGGGGATTAGAGCAAATCCAGCAGGAACTATAGAGTATAAAAGAGAAGATAGGTGCCTCTAAGTGTAGCAATATGATTACATTTAACCTCCCTGACGGTATGATTATTTCAGGTTTTAGGTGCTGAAAGCGGTACCATTATTTTGCATGGAAATTTGGCGTTTTATATTGTAGGCCTGTAATTCTTAGAAATAATTCACTTAACTCTGTCCAAACAAGAGTCTAATAGACATCCCGGGTATTTGAAAAATTTGAAATATGAAATCATAAATTATAATATAATAATAATAATATATATATATATATATATATATATATATATATATATATATATATATATATATATATATGTATATATATATATAAAATAAATAACTGTTAAAATATTATAACAAATAATAATATAATAATATTAAAAATTATTCAATAATGTAATCAAATCAAAAATACTGAAATATGCTGAGTTGCAGAGTTGTCACTGTCATTACTTTTAGTGGTTGATGATGAATTTCCCCACAAATTACTATCGTTCAATTCTGCGAGTGATTCTAAGCTATTATTGCTGTTTTCTAGCTGGTCTATAACCACTTTTTTACAAAACTGCATGCAGGACACTGGAGAAACCACTAGGGACAAAGGGGATGTGTAATTATTTGATAGAGTACTGTAATCTGTAAGATTACAGTATACTGTATCTATACTGTGTTTTTAACTTTCTGAATTTTGCGCCGAACTCCATCCCTGTGCGTCGCAACGCACCTAGGGAACGGAGCTCGGCACTGTCACAGATTGAGCGAGACATGGCGGCTCAGTGATCACAGTGGGGAGACATCGCTGGATCCAGGGGACAAGGTAAGTAACCCTTACATGGATCCAGCGATGTGATCCCGAGTCTGGGCTCGGGAATACCACTTATGGTAATTAAATCTCACCCCTAGCTAGACTCAAGAATACTGCCAGGGAGGCTACTAAAGGTACAACATTTAGCAACTCACATGGTTGATGATTAAAAGAGGCACATCTAAGTATGCAGGCATCTGGGGTAAAGCTATCCACACAGACCATCCCCCGCAATGCCAGATTTCCCTGCTATCAGTCTGCAATCATAACCAGAAAGACTACCCTGCAGTAGAGTGATCTGAAAGCGAGGCTTGAACCGCTCATGGAGCGCAGTGTGGATGGGATGATGTTGATGGCAGTGAGGAGGATGGCCTATGTGAACAGCTTTACCCCAGATGTCTGCATACTTAGATGTGCCTGTTTTAATCATCAACCATGTGAGTTGCTAAATGTTGTACCTTCATTAAATGTAACCATATTGCTACACTTAGAGGCGCCTCTCTTCTCTTTTATACTCAGTTGTGACATGACACTACTTGTATATCAAGATATCACTTGTATATCATATACTTGTATATAGTTGTATATATTGTCTTGCAAAACGCTCTCAAACCAAGTTACTCTCAAATCAAGGTTTTATGTAATGGACTACACAAAATTAAAAACAATATCAAACAAAGGCTTATCATTTATCTTGGTCTAGAAGAAGTTCCCCCTGAAGAGAAAAAATAAATAAATACAAAGCTGCTGTTTACCACCACATTGTGATAATTTTGGTAATTTATCTTTTTTTTTTTTTTTTTTTTTTTTTTAGCTTGGAGATCAGTGAATGATACAGGTATTTCTGAAGTTAATATAGTTTGCCCTCTGACCAGGCTAACAAATTAATATAGTGCCCAATATATCCTGAAGATTCAGTAGAGGGTATAGAGGTTAATTGGATATGAAGGGACTGAAATCATTGTAGAATGAGCACAGTGTATGAGGGAAAGTGATACACTGTCTTAGAGAGAGTAGTTGACTGACACAAAGGTAGAATCTATAACAATTTTAAATGTTTTTGTTGTTTATTTTTCTAATTTGGTAAATTAATACCACTTTGTGTACATATATTCTATTTTTTCACCCAATGAATCAGTGAACTCTTTTAATTTAGGTTTAGAAATACAAGAAAAGGTCATAGATACATCATTCACTTTCATTTAACACTGGACTCCAATAATTGGATTTAAGAAAGGCTATGAACTCAAAGGTCCAGATCCAGTGGATAGTTATTCAACACGATGCCTGAAAAAAGCTCTTTCATGATACATTTTTAGTGCCTGGCATTATCATTATATATATATATATATATATATATATATATATATATATATATATATATATATACATATACATTTTCTCTTGAAAGAAAGATACTTAATAAATAATGATGAATCATTTTGTATTTAAAGTAAATGTGGGTACTGTTGTAATAATTTGTTGGTACTCATCAGCTTACTTGAGACTTTTGCTTAAAATAAAATATTAGTATAGCTAGCAAGATCAAGTTACAGGTAAGTGACAAGCAGTCATGCATCCTAATTAGGTAAAGCACAGGATCATTTATGTTATAAATGTGTGCTGTCTGATTACATGACCTTATCTGCTGTCATATTAAAAAAATAGTTTAATAGGAAATCGTTAGCAATGTGTTAATTAGTCAGTTTTTGACGGATACAAAGATTAAGGCAGTGACAGCTATAGTTCTACGGTTAGGTATGCTTTAAATGTTCACTGATCACCTAACTTATTACCCGTAAGAAGTAAGCAGAGGCTACTGAAAGTTTAAACATATAAAGTATTTTCTGCATATTTTACCTATCAAAGTATACTAAATTGTTTAATCTCATGTTTCTCATGTTTTTCCCATAGTTTCTCATTTGCCAAATGGAATAGTTTGCTAAAATGTGCCTTTATTTTTTAAACAATATCTGTTTCAGCCATGAGATAATAAGCATATCTCTATTTTCTTTTCAATATATTTTTTTTTAGAAATTTCACTGTAAGGACAAAACAGAACTGCTAATCACAAACAAGAAACAAGGTCTCCATGTTCCATTTGAATTATGTAAGGCTTAGAAAGGTTGATTTAATAAAACTGGAGAGTGCAAAATCTGTGGTAGCTCTGCATAGAAACCAACCAGCTTCCAGGGTTTATTGTCAAAGCTCAATTGAACAAGCTGAAGTTAGAAGCTCATTAACTACCATACACCGCTGCACCAGATTGTGCAGTCTCCAGTTTTAGTAAATCAACCCCATAGTGTTATAAGATAGCAGATCAAAACAATCCAAGTTCACACATTTCAATCTTGTGCTAAGTACAAGAGAACAAACTGACATATTTATAAATATTAAGGACTTGGAAGTATAAAATGTTGTACATAAAAAAAAAAAAATGCTAATTATCTTTCATACTGTATGTTAGGGTCAACTATGTGCAGTAATTGCATAGTTTTTTTTTTTCCATAAAATACTTTTTTATTTTAACAATAGGAAATGAGTATACATAAAATAAATTATACATGTGTTTGGAAGAGTCACCTTGTTTACAGCCAAACAGGCTTCCAATACAGGTTACAAATTAGTACATCAACCTAGGGAATAACTACCCAGAATTAATGTTTTGTGAAAACTCTGGCATCTGAAGGCGGGGGATCTCTATTTCAATTTCACTCCCCCTCCCACTGTAAGATAACTAATATAAGAGGTGGCGCGAGCCTTCGATCCGGGTCCGAAGAACGGGCTTCTTGTAACCTGGTAGAGTGTATTTGGTGACAGCCGAGTGTGCCTAGGGAGGATAACAGAAAACAATGGTGTGAAGAGTTCAGTCGATTCTGGGGTATTCGACCCTAGGCACAACGAAACTAAAAAGAAAACAAAGAAAGGGGAGAGGGGAAAGAAGACAGTGGGGAAGGAGGGGGAAAAGGGAGGAAGGTATGGCAGGGTGAGAGACTAGGGAACACAGGTGGGATGGGGGTGTCGGCAGGGTGTTAAAACAAGAGATTAAGGCGGTGGAACAATCCAGTGTGGCTCCACCCCCCATCCCCTCAAGCACTACGCACCCATTAAGGGAGTTTGAAATTTCTTCTGGGTGATTATTTTATGACATGTATTGGCCGTATCTGTCCGAAGTGGTAAAATGATTCCAGCAAGCCCAAGTGACCAAGAATTTGTGCACTCTATCATGTGAGATGTGGATTAGTTCTTCTATATTTTTAACATCAGAGATCCTCATCAACCATTCTTTAATCGTGGGGGCACTTTTTGAACGCCAGTGGGTCGGTATGCAGAGCTTAGCTGCATTCACCATGAGCATGGCTAGCGATTTGTAGTAGTCATTTTTTGGTAGAGATGTATGGTGTAGTAGGAACTGTGCAGGTGAGTAGTCTAGGATGAAGGTGGTTACCTGGGTTATCAGGTCATGGACCTCTTTCCAGAAGGGTTGCAGTTTATCACAAGTCCACCAAATGTGGGTCATGGTGCCCTCCACTTTTTCGCATCTCCAGCATGTATTAGGGATAGTTGGGGAGAATTTATGAAGGCGGGATGAGGTCTTATACCAGGGGTGTCCAAATTTTTTTCAAAGAGGGCCAGATTTGATGAAGTGAACATGCGTGAGGGCCGACAAATTTTGCCTGACATTCTTTGAACCATTGAAAATTCGGTCTAAGTGTGTCCATCCAAGCACTAATACACGGCCCAACAAGAATTCTCTTGCCTTTGCCGCGCTCGTTCCCAACACACAGACAAATGCTCTACACTTTAGGGGGTACTGTTAATTCTTAATGGTATCCCACACATTGGAAAATGTGGGGTGCTTTTGGTGCAGTGCAATTTAAAAAAAAAAAAGCTCGGGAACTTCTTTCCCTGCATTTTTGTGAGTAGGGAAGTCCATTGAAATTAATGGGCTGCCCTACACACAGTACGCAGCCACACAGATGTTGCATTTACGGGCTTAAAAACAGGTGGTGAGGAGGCAACATAATGCCTCTTTACCGCCATTCAAATGCCTCTGAAAAGAGATCTGTGCATGGATTGCTTTTCAGAGGAGCAGCAGTCCTGGCTAATATCACACACAAGCCCTACAAAAGCAGTTTTTATGGTATAAGAATGGGGGGGGGGTTTCCGGATTAAAAGTAACATACACACAGACACATGCACACACATGCAGACACACATACAGACAAATGCACCCAGCACACACATACAGACACATGCATACACATACATACATACAGACATGCATGCACACACATACAGACATACATTCAGACACATGTGCACACATACATACATACATACATACATACATACAGACACATGTGCACACATACATACATACATACATACAGACAGACACATGTGCACACATACATACATACAGACACATGCATACACATACACACAGACACATACAGACGTACATGCAGACACATGTGCGCACACACGCACACACACATACAGACACATGCATACAGACATACATACTGACACATGTGCACACGCAGATATAGATATACAGACACATGTGCACACACACACACACATACATACAGACAAGCATACCCATACATGCACACACACACAGACATACATACAGAAACATGTGCACACACACATACATACATAAATGCACATACATACAGACACATGTGCACACACACACACACACACACATACAGACACATGTGCACACACACACACATACAGACACATGTGCACACACACACACACATACAGACACATGTGCACGCACACACACACATACAGACACATGTGCACACATACAGACACATGTGCACACACACATACAGACACATGTGCACACACACACATGCAGACACATGTGCACACACACACATGCATACACACACACACACACACACACATATGAATAAAGCCCTTTTTAACACTAATTTAGCTGGTAGCATAGTACAGTACCTTTGCAGCTTCCTCATTCAGCCGGGTACTGCACTGTAGGGGGAAGCAGAGAGCACAGCACACTCCTCTGCACTTTACTTTCACTTTTGAAGCTCACGGAGCTTCTCACAGTGCCGGGGATCGGCTCATCTGACAGCCCTGATCCCGCGGCACATTAAATTGAGAAAGACCAGGCGGGCCGTTCAAAACCGGACCGCGGGCCGCAATTGGCCCGCGGGCCGGACTTTGGACATGCCTGTCTTATACCATCTAGTAATCACTTTGTAACAGTTCTCTTGGGTGGCAATGTTCAGTGAGCATTTGTTGTTTGTGAACGTGTTTTTGATATCCATCGCTATTTTCTCCAGATCGAGGAGGCTGGGAGGGAGAGCGCGATCATCCTGCCTGTGGCCAATTATGGCTCTCCTCGCTGCCGGCGCTGTGATTGGCCAAACATGCGGAGTCACAGTGCATGATTGGCCAATCATGAGCCAGCAATGCACTGCGATGGCGTAGTGCATTATGGGCCATTCAAGCCACACGAATTTGGTACAAACGGTCCACAAAGTTCTGAATTCGCCAAACAGGCGAACGCCCCGTGTTCGAGTCAAACACCGAGCTCATCCCTATTCTAGACTCTAAACTCTCTTTTCAGCCCAATATCCAATCACTTTCCAAGGCTTGCCGCCTCAACTTCTGCAACATCACTAAAATATGTCCCTTCTTACCCAATGAAACTACAAAGCTTCTGATTCACTTCCTGGTTATCTCTTGCCTTGACTACTGCAACTCCCTCCTCCTTGGTTAACCTTTAATTAGGATATCCTCCTTTCAAACCATCAAGAATGCTGCTGCCAGACTCATTCACCTTACAAACCACTCAGTGTCTGTTACCCCTCTCTGCCAATCCCTCCATTGGCTCCCATTCACCTCCACCACTTAAAATACCAAAGAAATCATCCTCTCAATTCCTCCCAAGACCTCCAGCTCTAGCTCCCTTGCCACCTCCTCCCATACTTGCCTCCAGGACTTCTCCTGAGCCTCTCCCTTCCTTTGGAATTCCCTACCCCAATATGTTTGACTATCTTCAACTCCATCCACTTTTAGGTGATCCCTAAAAACGTTTCTCTTCAGAGAAGCCTATCCTGCCCTCACCTAACAACTGTTCTTTTATTTTCTTCATCAGCTCACCCCCCAAATGTATTATTGTATCACTTGATCCCCCACTTAGATTGTAAGCTCTATTTAGCAGGGCCCTCTGATTCATCCTGCATTGAATTCTATTGTATTGTACTGTCTGTCCTAATGCTCCCTTGTCACCTCCTCCCATACTCACCTCCAGGACTTCTCCCGAGCCTCTCCCATCCTTTGGAATTCCCTACTGTAATCTGTTCGACTATGTCCAACCTCATCTACTTTTGGGCGATACCTGAAAACTTTTCTCTTCAGAGAAGCCTATCCTGCCCTCACCTAACAACTGTTCTGTTATTGTCTTCCTCAACATACCCCCCAAAGGTATTATTGTATCACTTGACCCCCCCTCTTAGATTGTAAGCTCTAATGAGCAGGGCCCTCTGTTTTCTCCTGTATTAAATTGTATTGTAACTGTACTGTCTGCCCTAATGTTGTTAAGCACCTAGGCACTAAGGCCCCCAATTACACAAACACTTTTCCTGTACTTTTAAAATAAGCCTAAACACTAACACACTCAAAAGGAGACATTGTAGGATGTCTGTTACGATTAAATGAAGAAATGAACAAATTATATTGCAGGAACTGTAACATGGCAATCCTGCGCTTGTTATTTAATGCAATTTGTAGGTAGCCTCAAGGAAAAGATAACTCTAGATGTTTACCCTTATGAATTATTTTTACAATTCAGATGTGTATTTTGTACATTTGTTTATTAAGTCTGCGCTTGGTGAATGTTAGACCACTTTACCACTTCCAAAGATTTGATTTATCCAGCCTGTATCTCTTGTTAACATTGTCCAGGAAAGTGGGGTTACACTAAAAGGAAACCTGTTATATAACAAAGCTGCTATTGATGACTTATTTTTCAAGTTGCCATCTCCATTGGCTATCATCCTCATTTTTTCTTCACACCTTTATGAGTCACTAGCCTGTATGTAATTACAGAACTTTGATGAAGCAAATAGGTATATTTTATAATTTCAATTGTGGATATGAGGCAGATTCAAAATGAGCAGAGACCAATATCTTCATGTAAGTTTCTCACCATAAGACATTTTGTTTTTCTCAGCTGGAACTGCTGAGGTCTGTAAACAAGCCTGCTTACAGAACTCATGAGAAGAACAATGGGTTTATGATATGCTTACACACCTGGGACCAAAAACAAACTGACTGATATTTACAAGGATGCAAGGGGTTGGTTTACTAAAGCACTAAAGGACTTAAAGGATTTACAAAATCACTCAGTCAACAAATAGTCACAATTGCAAATTTACTAAGACCCCTTTCACACCAGGGCGTTTTTCAGGCGCTATAGCGTTAGAAATAGCGCCTGAAAAACGCCCTAAAGAAGCTGCACCATTGTCTGTAGTGTGAAAGCCCTGAGGGCTTTCACACTACAGCGGTGCGCTGGCAGGACGTCAGAAAAAAGTCCTGCCAGCAGCTTCTTTGGAGCGGGGAAGGAGCGGTGTGTTTACCGCTCCTCCACCGCTGCTGCCCATTGAAATCAATGGGGCAGCGCTGTAATGCCGCCGGCAAAACGCCGCTATTGCGGCGTATTGCCGGCGGTTTTAACCCTTTCGCGGCCGCTAGCAGGGGGTAAAAGCGCCCCGCTAGCGGCCGAAATGCGCCGCAAATCCGGCGGTAAAACGCCGCTAAACATAGCGGCGTTTTACCGCCGCCGCTATCAGCGGTGTGGTGTGAAAGCAGTCTAATGGTCACAAAACTTAGCGACCATCTAAATGAACTCTCCTCCCAGAACCAGGTGTACAGCAGAGAAAAATCTTGTTTCTTTTTTTTTTTTTTCTAATTTAAACTTTATTTGGTTTTATTTATAACAAACCAAGATATATCAAATATTTAGACATATTTAGACACATATTTATATATAATGGATATGTGTATAGTATTAACCTCCCACTCCCCCCCCCCACCCTCCCCTCTCATTGTCGGTCTCCTCTTCCCTTTCCCTCCTCTTCTTAATCTATCCATTTTTCCTATATGCTATTGAATCTTTCTACCGTCCCTCCTCCCTACTACTAAGGTAGGTACATTTTAAATATTTGAGCTATTCTTTTGAATCATTCTTTTATGGTAGTTTTTTCTAGATCTAGCCATTCTTTAGGGATTATCCATTTCGCTGCGTTCAATAGGTATGGTGTCAGGGTTCTCTTATATTGTTTTTTTGTACTAATTGTGTTATGGAATAAGCAAACCCATGGGTCATTTGGAGTTTCCTCTCCTGTAATTTCCCTTATATAACATTCTATATCCTGCCAATACGGCTTTATTTTTTTTACATTACCACCAAATATGGGTCATAGTACCTTTCTGATTACAACCTCTCCAATATAAAGGAGATTTACTTTACTGATATTTTTGAGCTTTTGTGGGACTTATTTGCCATCTCGCTAAGCATTTATAATGACTTTATTTTGTATTTTTATCAGTCGCCTAATCATGTACCGCTCCCAGCACTTTGGTCACTTATTGTTCTTCCAGTCATATGCCTGTCTTGTTTAAAACATGATCTCAAGCAATTTATACTTCCTATACACATGTTGAACATTTTAAATAATAAATTCATTAAAATAATTCTAAATGTGTCTGTATAAAGTGTTATTTAAAAAAAATCCAAACAGGCATTGACTTCTCCTAGTTCAAACACAGAAGTGAAAGTAGTGGCATAACTGAGCATGCGCAAACAAAAAACTAGAAACTACCTTCCCTCTGTTGTTTATTTTATTTTTTTAATACAGCTCCAGGATGCATACCGCTGTGACAGATGTGAGCAGGTTGCCCTTCTGGAAGCTCACATTAGAGATCTGGAGGAGCAAGTTGCAACACTGGGCAGAAAGGACAACCTTGAAAGGGGTCCTCTGCTCGCTGAGCAGGTGGTCAGTAGGGTTGATGTGGAGGGTGGAGGGGCAAGTCAGGATTATCACATAGGAAGATGGGTTAATGTAGTTAGAGGGAGTGGAAGGGGCTTGCAGAAAAGGAAGGCCAGTCCTGTGTTTGTGCATCAAAACAAATTTGCAGAGTTGGGTGAAAATGTGGAGGTAGCAAACACAGAGGTGGCAGCCCTAGATGTCACTGCTCCCCCTAACAGCCGGGAGAGCAGCCCATCTAGTAGAGGAGGTGAGGAGAGTGCAGATAGGCCTAGACAGTTAGTGGTTATAGGGGATTCTATAATCAGAAGGACTGATAGAATAATTTGTCGCCAGGATCGCCTCAACCGAATAGTTTGCTGTCTCCCTGGTGCTAGGGTTCGGCATGTGGTGGTCCGGGTGGATAAATTACTGGGAGGGGCTGGGTATGACCCAGCAGTCTTGGTCCACGTTGGAACCAATGACCATATACATGGAAGGTGGAGGCTCCTTAAGAATCAATTTAGAGAACTAGGCTGCAAGTTGAAGGGAAGGACCTCCAAGGTGATATTCTCTGAAATATTGCCTGTGCCATGCGCAACACAGGAAAGGCAGGGGGTGATTAGAGAGCTGAATGCATGGCTAAAGACCTGGTGTAGGGAGGAGGGATTTGGGTTTCTAGAGCACTGGGCTGACTTTTCATTGGGGTGCAACCTATATGCTAACGATGGCTTGCACTTGAATGGAAGGGGGTCTGCTGTTCTGGGGGAGAGGTTTATGGGAAGGCTGGAGGAGTATTTAAACTGGGTTTGAGGGGGGAGGGTGAACCAGAATTACATTGGGCAGACAGGTCATTTAGGGGTCAGACATTAATGGAGGGTGGAATGGGGATAGATGGGGGGTGGGATATGGCAGGTGAAAAGAAATTTCCCATGTTGCAAACAGCCATTGAAAACTATAGTGCAATTTGTACTACTAAAAATAATATGAAAAACACCAGAGCAAAATGTAATAATGCATTAAAGTGTTTGTACACCAATGCCAGAAGTCTGCCAAGCAAAATAGGTGAGTTGGAAGCTGTGGTGCATGAGGAGAGCTATGATGTAATCGGTATTGCTGAAACTTGGCTTCAATCCTCACATGACTGGGCTATTAATATTCCTGGCTATGCACTCTTTCGGAGAGACAGGGTAAAACGGAAAGGTGGCGGGGTCTGTCTCTATGTGAGAAGTGATCTCGAAGCAAGTGTGAAAGAGGACCTGGTGGATGCAGAGTGTGATGAGTCTGAAGCATTATGGGTGGAACTGCATTTAGATGGATGTAGTTCAAAGTTAGTCGTTGGAGTTTGTTATAGACCACCCAATGTGAATGAGGAGGTGGAGACTCAGCTCCTTGCACAGATGGAAAGGGCTGCAAGGGCTGGGACAGTGATAATAATGGGGGATTTTAACTACCCAGAAATTGACTGGAGTAATGGCACTGCTGGGACAGTTAAAGGGCAAAAAATGATAAACCATTTACAGGTGGTCCAGTTTATTGAGGCCCCAACTAGGAATGAAGCTCTGTTGGACCTGGTAATCTCAAACCATGCAGAGCTTATTACTAATGTCCAGATAAAGGAACACCTGGGTAGCAGTGATCATAACATGATTTCCTTTGATGTTAGCGCTAAACAAGAAATACATACGGGTAAGATAAAATCACTTAACTTCAAGAGAGCAAATTTTCCAAGGATGAGGGCTACTCTCCAGGACTTAGACTGGGAGAGAATATTCGCTTCAATGGGCACAGAACAGAAATGGGAATTCTTCAAAAAGACTGTTTGGGACCTCACTGCAAAGTATATTCCCATGGGCAATAAGTTTAAAAGGCTAAAAACGAAACCTATGTGGCTCACGGCCAAAGTTAAAAAAGCTATAAACTATATGAGAAGAGCTTTTAAAAAATATAAAAATGAAGGATCACTAGTGTCATTTAAATGTTACAAAGAAATTAACAGAATATGTAAAAAGGAAATCAAGGATGCAAAAATTCAAAACAAACGACAGATTGCAAAAGATAGTAGGACAAACCCCAAAAAATTCTTCAAATATATTAATAGTAAAAAGGTCAAGTCTGAGCATGTGGGCCCTTTACAAAATAATCTAGAGTTGGTGACTGGGGACAAAGAGAAGGCTAATTTATTAAACACTTTCTTCAGCTCTGTGTACACAAAAGAGCATGGGGGAGCACATGTCCATACTGGGGGTGATAGTGACACAGCCCCAAATGATCCACAATGGCTCAAAAGTGATATGGTCCAGAAATATTTAGACAGAATAAAGGTGGATAAAGCACCTGGCCCTGATGGCATCCACCCACGGATCCTAAAAGAATTGAGCTCTGTAATTTCAGAGCCATTGTATCTAATTTTTAGGGACTCATTAATGACGGGAATAGTCCCACTGGATTGGCGCAGGGCGAACATGGTGCCTATATTTAAAAAGGGATCAAAGTCTTTACCAAGTAACTATAGACCTGTTAGCCTAACTTCTATAGCTGGGAAGATACTGGAGCATTTAATAAAAGACCACATAGATGAGTTCTTGCTGAACAAAAACACGTTAAGCAACAGACAGCATGGATTCATGAAAGATAGAAGTTTGTCAGACAAATCTGATTTCTTTTTATGAGGAGGTAAGTAAAACCTTGGACAGAGGGGTGGCGGTGGACATGGTATACTTGGATTTTGCAAAAGCGTTCGATACAGTTCCGCACACACGGCTCATGTGTAAGATAACGTCTACAGGTTTGGAAATATCAGTTTGTAAATGGATAGAAAATTGGCTAAAAGACAGAATTCAGAGAGTAGTGGTTAATGATTCTTACTCTGAATGGTCTAAGGTTATCAGTGGTGTACCCCAAGGTTCAGTGCTGGGACCCTTACTTTTTAACATCTTTATAAATGATATTGGGTCTGGGATCAAAAGTAACATTTCTGTCTTAGCAGATGACACCAAGATATGCAGTGGCATAACGTCCTTACAGGATGTCTCCAATTTACAAGCCAACCTCAATACACTGTCTACTTGGGCGACTATGTGGCAGATGAGGTTTAATGTTGATAAATGTAAAGTTATGCACTTGGGGGCTAAGAATATGCATGCATCATACATGCTAGTGGGAGTACAACTGGGGGAATCCATAGTGGAGAAGGATCTGGGGGTTTTGGTAGACCATAAGCTCAATAACAACATGCAATGCCAAGCTGCTGTTTCCAAAGCGAGCAAAGTCCTTTCTTGTATTAAGAGAGGTATGGACTCCAGAGAGAGAGATATAATTTTGCCCCTGTTCAAATCATTAGTAAGACCTCACCTGGAATATGCAGTTCAGTTTTGGGCACCAGTTCTCAAAAAAGGATATCAGGGAACTGGAGAAAGTGCAGAGAAGGGCAACCAAACTGATAAGAGGCATGGAGGAGCTCAGCTATGAGGAGAGATTAGAGGAACTAAATGTATTCACTCTTGAGAAGAGGAGAATAAGGGGGGATATGATCAACATGTTCAAATATATTAGGGGTCCATATAGTGAACTTGGTGTTGAGTTGTTCTCTGTACGGTCAACCCAGAGGACACGGGGGCACTCTTTACTTCTAGAAGAAAAGAGATTTCATCTTCAAGTACGGAAAGGTTTCTTCACAGTTAGAGCTGTGAAAATGTGGAATAGACTCCTGCCAGAGGTGGTTCAGGCCAGCTCAGTAGATTGCTTTAAGAAAGGCCTGGATACTTTCCTGATGGTACATAATATAACTAGGTACTAACATAGGTAAAGTTGATCCAGAGAAAATCCGATCGCCTCTTGGGGGATCAGGAAGGAATTTTTTTCCCCTGCTGTAGCAAATTGGAGCATGCTCTGCTGGGGTTTTTTTTCGCCTTCCTCTGGATCAATTGTGGGCATAAAATTGGGTATTTGGATTGTACGATTCCTTTTTTATTTTATTTATTTGTTTTTAAGGTTGAACTGGATGGACGTGTGTCTTTTTTTCAGCCTGACTAACTATGTAACTATGTAACTATGTAAAGTGCTATAGTAAATACCAGTGTTTGCAAGCCTATAAATGTTGATTGATATGCGGGAACCTGTTTTTTTTACAAAGGCCTAATTAATAAGCAGCCTAACATTTTTATATATATTAGATTTTTTTTAGGAGCATACATTTTCTGCAGTGTTGATATACTTAAGTATGTACTGCCATTTGCATTAACCACAATTGCGTGGTCGTGCAGCGCTGTACCACTTTTGGTTGTATTTGATCACCTCTGCGGTTTACATTTTTTGCTCTATAAACCAAAAATTTAAGGGCAATAGCACGCACATGCCTGCTATCTCCCTTAAAGGTGCCTCTGTACACCTACGACAATTTGCGGGAGGATGGCAAGTGGTTAAGCATACCTTTTAACTTTTTAGACTTTTGATATATATCACCTAAATGGTAGAAAAACTGCACTTGGTGCTCAGCATCTAACAAAAATCAAAATCAAAACTCCCAATGCTGCCTTCATGAACCGCACATAATACCAGTGCTGAAGTAAAATTAAAAGAAACACAAATATTGTGCTGTATTACTAAATTTGATGTCTGTTGATATGTGTTCCAATACAAAGGATCATAATATTATTACAAAAAAATATGATGTGTCCCAACATCATAAATACACATAAAAAAAAACAGAGGGTGACACCACTAATCCACAGTGACACACCAATAAAGAAAAAATATCAATTAATAATTCAATAAACATAAATCCTGGTGTAGGTCCACCACCTTAATGTAAATGTCCAAATTAAATAAGTATTTATGTGTAGGAGGGCTCTACCATCATTGCAAATCTGGCCATATGTTTTCACTAATGAATGACAATAAGCAGCCTTGTGAATTCCACATCAACACCAATTGCAGCCTCTTTCCAAGCGCTAAGACCCAACATATAGGTGGTGTTATAGCATGTTGTCTGTAATCATCTACCCACAGCCTTGCATATGGCATATCACAGTAACAGGTTGTCCAATGGCACTCAAGAACTCTAGAGTACATCAGTAGGGATTTACTGTCTGCATCTCCACTGCGATAAGCAAGCATTCCATATATTACACTCAGATTTTGTGCAGTAAATATTGTGCATCTACTCGCGAAAGTACAAGGATAAAACACTTAGTGTACATGGTGGAGTGGAGGTGAAAACAGTGAATACCTGCTTTATATTTTTTTCTTGTGTGTGTCATTTTGGAATGAAGGTGTTACCCTCTGAACTTAGGTCTGGTTCACACCACAGAGATGCAGTGTACCTGCCTGGAGTTTGCATGGTCTCCCTGTTCCTGCGTGGGTTTTCTCCCACACTCCAAAGACATGCTGGTAGTTGATTTGGCTCATGTCTAAATTGTCCCTACTCTGTGTATGAATGTGAGTTAGGAAACTTTAGATTGTAAGCTCCTTGAAGGACAGACCCGATGTGAATATACATATATAAGTAAAGTGCTGTGTAACTTGACAGTGCTATATAAGTACCTGAACTAAAAATAATGAATGTTTTATGTGTGTTTTTTGCAATCTGGTACATTGTAGATTTCACATAATGGAAACAAAAGGGCTGACATTACAGATAAAAAGTGTTCATGTGTGTGCTGGCTCGCTCTTTCACCCCCTTTCATAGCCTGCAGGATTGTATTCTCAGATAAGGGCGTATTAGTGATTTTGGGGGAGGCCACACATTTTTATTTTTATTTGGGCATGGGGTTCCCCCTCAAATCCATGACAGACTGAAGGGTAGGCATGTGCAAAAAAAAAAATATTTGTTTTTGTTTCATTTGTTTTTGTTCATTTTTTGGGTCATTCATTATGATCGCAATTCGTAAATTCAAAAATTCAAAAATTTGTAAATTTAAAAATTCTCAAACTCATAAATTCGTAAATTCAAAAATGTGTAAATTAGAAAATTTGAAAATCCAAAAATAAGAAAAAAAGTCCAAAAATTCAAAAGAATAACAAATTAATTTATAGTAACTAACTATTAAATTATAGGCATTGGAATTTTTCCTTTCAAATTTGACTGTTAGTGAACATAATGAATACCAATTTATATAAAGTTCCAAATTATCCAAAAATATTAATGCCGCATCTAAACAAATAGTACTGAACAAATTAATAAATAATAATAATAATAATAATATGGTTTTATTTTTATTGTTATTTATTATTATTAATTTGTTACATTCCATTTATTTAGAAATGCATTCATTATTGCAGATAATTTGTAATTTCAGATAAATTCATATTCGTTACCTTCATTAAAAGCCAAATTTGAAAGGAAATTCCAATACCTATAATTTAATAGTTAATAATAGTTAAATTATTATTTTAGATTTTCGAATTTATGAGTTTTCAGATTTTCAAATTTCAAAATGTCAAATTTTCAAATTTACGAATCTATGAATTTCTGAATTTATGGATTTTAGAATTTACGAATTTTTGAATATTCAAATATTTGAATTTAGGAATATTTGGAATTTTTTTTTAAAGGTTTTCATTAATTTGAATATTTCTGAATTAACTAATTTGTCCAAATTCTTTTAAAAAAAATTTGTAGCGAAACTAATTGCACATGTATACTGAAGGGCCGTGCTCTTTTGTAACTTGTTGGCTATGTTGTTTCCATTATGCCGCTATTGGGGAATCACAGTAGGCATGAGTCACTTGCTTGTTTTTTTTTAGCACTGAACATGCTCAGAGACATTTCACACTAACTTATAACTTATAGTATAACACTATGCTTATATAACTGTGGCTTTCTTTCTGTGCATGCAATTAGATCTTTGACCTGTAGTGTGTGAATTGATGCACATAGTTAAGGGCTAACACAGTTGGAGAGATATTTTAGGCATAATGAATGAACAGACTGGATGACACTGGTGATGTCCTTTATTAGGTAAAATAAACATCTGAAAAGTGTAGCATGCATTTGTATTCAGCCCCCTTTACCCTTTTACTCTAATACCCCTAACTAAAATCTAATGGAACCAATTGCCTGCAGAAGTCACCTAATTAGTAAATAGAGTTACCTGTGTGTAATTTAATCTCAGTATAAATACAACTGTTCTGTGAAGCCCTCTCAATAAAATTGTTAAAGAACCTTAGTGAACAAGCAGCATCATGAAGTCCAAGAAAGGGCCAAGTAGGGTTAGGTTATACAAATATCCCCAGCTTTAAACATCTGATGGAGCACTGTTCAATCCATCGTCTGAGAATAGAAAAATTATGGCACAACTGCAAACCTACCAAGACATGGTCGTCCATCTAAACTGACAGGCCGGGCAAGGAGAGCAGTAATCAGGGAAGCAGCAAAGAGGCCCATGATAGCTCTGGAGGAGCTGCAGAGATCGGTAGCCATGGTAGCAGAAGAGTGGCAAGAAGAAAGCCATTGTTGAAAGAAAGCCATAAGAGGTCCCATTTGTAGTTTGGGAGAAGCCATGTGGGGGCACAGCAAACATGTAGAAGGTACTTTGGTCAGATGAGACAAAAACGTAACTTTTTAGCCTCAAAGCAAAATGATATGGGGTTTATTTACTAAAGGCAAATCCACTTTGCACTACAAGTGCACTTAGAAGTGCAATCACTTTAGATCTAAGGGAAAGATCTGAAATGAGGGGAAGCTCTGATGATTTTATCATCCAATCATATACAAGCAAAAATGCTATTTTTTATTTTCCTTGCATGTTCCCCTGGGATCTACAGCAACTTCACCTATAGTGCAAAGTAGATGTGCCTTTAGTAAATAAACCCCACTGTGTGATGTAAAACGAAAGCCTCATACACACGATTGGATTTTACGCAGACAAAGCGTCAGACTTTTGTCCAAAGGGCATTGGCCATGAACTTATCTTGCATACAAATGGCACACAAATGTCAGCCAACAAACACGAACGTAGTGACATACTATGTGACTTTTCAGCTCTTTAGCGCCACCCTTTGGGCACCTTCTTCTAATGTTGTGTTTGGTGAGCATTGATTCCGAGCATGTGTGTTTGTACTTTGGACTTTTGTCTGACGGACTTGTGTACACATGATCGTAAAATCTGACAACAGACTGTTGTCCACAGAAAAATTATAAGCCTGCCATCCAACATTTGTCAACCGGAAATCTGACAATTGTCGAATGGAGCATACCAATGATCAGATTTTAGGCCAACAGTCTGTCAACACAGAATTCCCTTCAGAAAATCGTGTGTACGAGGATATACACTGCACATCAGGCTGAATACACCATTCCCACCATAAAACAGCATCATGCTGTGGAGATGCTTTTCTCCTGCAGGGACAGGGAATCTGGTCAGAGTTGATGGGAAGATGGATGGAGTTAAATACAGGGCAATCTTAGAAGAAAACCTGTTAGAGTCTGCAAAAGACTTGGCTGGGGTGGAGGTAGACCTTCCAACAGAATAATGACTCTAAACATACAGCCAGAGCTACAATGGAATGGTTTAGATCAGACACTCTCCATCCAATCTGACATAGCTTGAGCTATTTTGCAAAGAAGAATGGATAGAATGTCACTCTCTAGATGTGCAAAGCTTGTAGAAACATCCCCAAAAAGTCTTGCAGCTGTAATTGCAGGAAAAGGTGGTTCTACAAAGTATTGACTCGGGGGGGATGAATACAAATATGTGCCACACTTTTCACATATTCATTTGTAATAAAATTGGAAAAATGCGTGCCACTCTGTGTTGGTCTATCACATAAAATCTCAATAAAATACATTTACATTTTTCATTGTAACATGATGAAATGTCTAAAATTTCAAGGGGCATGAATACTTTTTCCAGGCACTGTGCACTGTCACCAGGTGGCCCCGCTCTCAGCTATATAACAGCTGTCATCACTAAGAGAATTCAGCCAGCAGGAGCCTTCCATGAAGGCAGAGTTTTTGCAGGTCTTTTTTTTTTCTTGAGACGTCGGCGCTTTGTTTGAAGATGAATAGACATCGCGGGACAGGATTTTTTTTCATAAAGCACTTGTCCCAAGCTGTCTCTTGTCATTTTTAACATTTTGACACTTTTTGTGGTGAATGGGTAGGGGTACAATATAACCCATACTTGTTCACATAGGGGGGAGGCTGTGATCTGGGGGCCTCCTTGTTTAAGGGGGCTTCCAGATTCCAATAAGCCCCCCCCCACTTGCAGACCCCCACCAGGCAAGGGTTGTGGAGATGAAGCCCTTGTCCCCATCAACATGGGGACAAGTTGCTTTGGGACAACCCCAAAGCATCCTCCTGATGTTGAGGGCATGTGGCCTGGTACGGTTCAGGAGGGCGCTTTTTCGTACCCTCACTTTTCCTACGGCCTGCCAGTTTGCGTACTTGGATAAGGATCTGGTATGGATTTTGGGGGGACCCACACCATTTTTTTTTACATTTTGGTGAGGGGTTCCTCTTAATATTCATCCATGCCTTTTTTTCAATGATTTTTATCTGTATTGCCGGGATCCGACAATTCATTAGAGCCGTGAGCAGTTTTAAATTACTTTTTTTCCTTTAGAATGTTATTTTTCTGTGATATTGTTCTAAACACTGGAAAAATTTGCTACTTTATAGGCATACTAAGGACACGCCCCAGGCACAATATTTAAAGCAATATTTCATTTTATTGTTTCACTTTAAGCATTATTAAAATCAGGGCTCCTTTTAAAACTTTTGTTTGTATTGATACATGTCCCCGGGACCCCGGTTCCGAATATGCTTTTTATGACAAAAACTTTCATATAAGCCTTTAAAATGAGCAACGTAAGTTAGACTCTAACATCAGGTGTTTGCCTTTTTGCCGAACACTGAACATTATGTGGTATTCACAGCAAATTCGAAAGGCGGCGGAACACCCTTAAAGTCTATGGGACACTAATATGAAAAATAAAAAGTCTGGCTCATTCCAAGTAAATATTCTGACTTTACATTTACTAATAGGCGTTCACCTACACTATCTCACAAAAGTGAGTACACCCCTCACATTTTTGTAAATATTTTATTATATCTTTTTATGAGACAACGCTGAAGAAACTACAGCTTGTGTAACAGTGTAAATTTGTTGTCCCTGCAAAATAACTAAATGAACAGCCATTAATGTCTAAACTACTGGCGATAAAAGTGAGTTGGAAAGAAGAAAGAAATGGCTGCACGTTGCCTTTTATTTGCTTCACAAAGATAACAGCAGACACCAAACTGTGGGCACGTAGATGCGTTTCACACATACATCTTGTGCATAATCATTGCCGTAATGATTAAGCCCAAGATGTATATGTGAAACTTGTCTACGTGACCACAGTTTGGTCTTTCGTGTTATCTTTGTGAAGCAAATAAAAGGCAATCGGAAGTTCGGGATGTGCAGCCATTTCTTTCTTCTTTCCACGTTTCCCACGGAGGCGGGCCGGGGCTAGCACTCTGCAAGATACTCAATCAGCCTTATCTTTATACACCTGGAGCAGCGTTTCTTTTTCTTGTTGAACAAAAGTGAGTACACCCCTAAGTCAAAATGTGCAGATTGGGCCCAAATAGCCATTTTCCCTCCCCGGTGTCATGTGATTTGTTAGTGTTACAAGATCTCAGGTGTGAATGGAGAGCAGGTGTGTTATATTTGATGTTATCACTTTCACTCTCTCATACTGGTCACTGGAAATTCAACATGGCACCTCATGGCAAAGAACTCTCTGAGCATCTGAAAAAAAGAATTGTTGCTCTACATGGAGATGGCCTAGGCTATAAGAAGATTGTCAAGACCCTGAAACTGAGCTGCATCACGGTGGCCAAGACCCTACAGTGGTTTACCAGGACAGGTGCCACTCAGAACAGTTAACCAAAGAAGTTGAGTGCAAATGCTCAGCATCATATCCAGAGGTTGTCTTTGGGAAACAGATGCATGAGTGCTGCCATCATTGTTGAAGGAGTGGGGGATTAGCCTGTCAGAGCTCAGACCACACGCTGCGCAGGGCATCAGATTGGTCTGCATTACTGTTTTCCCAGAAGGAAGCTTCTTCTAAAGATGATGCACAAGAAAGCCAGCAAACAGTTTGCTGAAAACAAGCAGACTAAGGCTGCGTAAACACGGGCGGATTGTCTGCCCAACTTAGTCCGCTGAACCGTGTTTCAGCGGACAATCCACTCGTGTGTGGGCTTCAGCGGACTTTTTCAGCGGACAGTCTGACGGACTTAGTCTTTCGGAATTTCCGTAATTTTGTCCATCCAAACTTGGTTTTGTCCGTCCAAACTTAGTTTCAGCGGACAGTCCGCTCGTGTGTAGGCAAGTTTGACGGACTAAGTATGGCGCATGCTCAGAAAGGATTTACACGGCCGAAGGTTGCATTGCAGTGTATTGGACGTCGTTTTTCTAGTCCCGTCGTAAGTGCTGTACACGTCATCGCGCAAGTTTTCAGTGGACTGTCTGTTCATCGTGTGTGGTCAAGTCCGTTCTTTCAAAAGTTGAACGGACTGTCTTTTTTTTTTATTATTCTTTATTTTTGAAATTTTCCAAAATTTACACACAACCATAGTATATATAAACCATTTCACATAGTAATAAATACAACATCATTTCTTATAAGAGTAATCTTCCTTCCCCCCTTCCCACCCCTCTCTCACTCGATCCTTCCCCATGGGTTTCTTTTTAACTAACATTCCAGCATCTTCAAATAATTTTCAGTTTTACCATATTGTACCCAGAGGCGCCACTTATTCTGGTACCTCCCCTCCATATTATCCAATTTGTACATTGTCTCTTCAATAATTCGTGTCCTTTCTAGTCTTTCTACCCACTCCCTCATCGAGGGAGGATCGGATCTTTTCCATCTTATCGGTATCAATGATTTAGCAGCGTTCAATAAACAGGGGATCAAGGAATACCCATACTCCCTCTCCTCTTTTTTCATGTCGTGAAATAGGCATACCCATGGATCCCTCCTAATTCTTTCACCTGTTATTTCAAAAATAGTTTCTATTATTTTATCCCAAAATGTCTGTATCTTGGGGCACTGCCACCATATATGAGCGAATGACCCCACCCCCAAGCAACCTCTCCAGCACGACCGGGGGGTCGCACTGCATATTTTATTTCCTTGTTGTGGGGTTATATACCATCTTGTTAAAAGTTTATACGACATCTCTCGTGTTTGTGAGTCTATAGCAACCGAGTAGGTTCGTCTAATTATCCTATTTCTCTGATGATCGTTACTTAAAGACCCAATTTCACTTTCCCACTTTTCTAGGTAGGGGGGGTAGTTTTGCTCTATTATTTCTATTAGGATTTTATAAAGTTTTGAGATCCTTTTTTCTAGGCACTGGCGGTTCACTAATAGTTTCTCCAATGGTCTAAATTGTTCCTTACCCCGTAATGGCTGTGATAGAGACTGAATGAAATAATATAATTGATTATATCTCCATTTATCTAATGGTTTGTGACCCCATTTCCCTATAATTTCCTCATATGTGCATATCCTATTTCCTTCCATCACCTCCTGTAGTTTAATGTTATCTTTCTTAACCCATCTACTATAATATAAATATTCCTCTTGACCTGGAATAAAAAATGTTGTGTCCAATAGTGGCATTAATGGTGAGTTGTGCTCCCAGTTATGTCTCTTATTTATTGTGTCCCATATCTGAAGTAGGTTTTTTGTCAGTGTACTTGTGCTATGGCCTAATTCTCTATATTTTGCAGGTATCCATATTATTTCCCCTAACTCCCTTCTACTTAACTTAATTTCTAATTCCACCCAGTCCTTTCCCTTTTTATTGTGTATCCAATCCGGGATTCGTGAGATTGCTATGGCCTCATAATACTTTTTAAAATCAGGCATTGCCAACCCTCCCCTATCTTTACTTCTTATCAAAGTATTCAGTGCCACCCTCGCCGCTTTTTTTTTCCATATAAATCTATTAATCATAGTTTTAAGTTTGTTTAGATAGACCTGTGGTAACGCTATTGGGATCATTTGGCATGTATAAGTAAAAATTGGTAAGATAAACATTTTAACTACGTTTATTCTACCTGCCCATGATAGAGCTTTATATTGACACCTTTCCAAATGTTGTTTAATTTTATTTAATATGGGGATAAAGTTGGCCTCAAACAGATCACCCATCTCTGCTGTCAACCTTATTCCCAAATAGGCCAATTCCCTCCCACACCATCTAAAGGGGAATTTAGATTGGAGGATGCTCTGCTCTGCTATTGACGTATTTAAATTCAAAATTTCGGATTTAGTTATATTCACCTTAAAGTTAGAAACCTTCCCAAATTTTGATAATTCTTCCATTATGGCTGGTATGGAAGACCCAGGGTTGGAAATATAGAGCAAAAGGTCGTCCGCAAACGCCGCGACCTTGAACTCCCTCTCAACAGCCCGTATCCCATGAATGTTTTGATTCTTCCTAATGGCCATCAGCAGGGGTTCTAGCGACAATATAAATAATAATGGGGATAACGGGCAACCCTGTCTTGTCCCATTGAACAACTCAAGGGGACAGGACAGGGCCCCATTTATTCTTATTTTAGCTTTAGGGTGGGTGTATAGGGCTTCAATCCAGCGCCTCATCCGCTACCCTAATCCATACCGTTCCAGCACTTCGAACAGGAACCCCCACCCTACTATGTCAAATGCCTTTTCCGCATCTATCGACATGAGCACCGTGGGGGCACCCTGTCTTACAGCTTCTTGGCATAACATAATGGTCTTTAGTGTGTTATCCCGTCCTTCTCTCCCTTGAATAAATCCAACCTGATCCTGCTGTATCCACTCCAACACGTGGGGTCCTAATCGTTCAGCGATAATTTTTGCAAACAGTTTAATGTCTGAGTTTAGTAAGGATATTGGCCTATAGCTTTCTACTGCAGTTGGGTCCTTTCCCTCTTTCAAGATCAGGACCACATGCGTTAAGAGTGTTTCTTCTCGGAATTTTTCGCCCTTCCCCACTGAGTTAAAATAGTCGCATAATTTTGGGACTAGCTGTTTTTGGAATTGCTTGTAATATGAAATCGGGAAACCGTCAGGCCCCGGGCAACCTCCCTTAGCTGTATTTTTAATCGCCCTCTCAACCTCCCCCATTGATATTGGAGCTTCTAGTGCTTCCATTTCTATTTGCTTAGCCCTGGGGATATCTATCCGATTTAAATAATCCTTTATTTCCTCCCGTCCTCTATTCTCTACCTTATCCTGTTGACCGATATTATAGAGGCCCCTATAATATGTATAAAATGTGTTCACAATATCATCTGGCATATATTGTATATCCCCCTCAGCATTTCTCACTTTTGGGATAAAAGTTCTACTTTTCTTTTCCTTCACCCTCCTAGCCAGCCATTTACCTGGTTTATTCCCCCACTGATACCTTTCTCTTTCCAAGATATGGTAGGCAGTTCTCCTATCCTGCTCCAAGCAATCATCTAGCTCTCGTTTTTTTATTATTAAATCTTGGGTGTCCCGAAGTCCCCTTGGTCTCCTCATCTGCTCTCTGGATTTCCTCATATAGTAGAGTTTTCCTCCTCTCTCTCTCTCTCTTTTTCCCTGCACCGATCCCTATTAATACCCCTCTTATAACTGCTTTGTGCGCTTCCCATAATACAGGACTGGAGGTTTCCGGTATGTCGTTCAGACTAAAAAATTGTTCAATCTCATGCTCGATCCTTCCTACTGTATCTTTATCCTGTAGTAGAGATTCATTCAGTCTCCAATTCGTCCTCGGTCCATGATCCTTCCCAATCTCCAACTGGATCAACACAGGTGCATGATCTGAAACTGTTCTTATTTTTATTTCGGCCTTCTTAAGTGCCCTTAGAAATGAATGTTCCAAAAAAATATAATCTATTCGGGAGAAGGAACCATGGACCGAAGAGAAACATGTATAATCCCTATCTTTTGGATGCAGTGTTCTCCAGGTATCCTGTAATTGGTATGAGGTTAACACCCTTAAAAACATTCTCTGTTTATGTTCAGATATCCTGGGGCCCGCCCCTGTAGTATCTATTTTAGGGTTCATACTCCAATTGAAATCCCCTGCCAGGATTAATTTCCCTTCTTTGAAATCTTCTATTTTATTCAATACTTTCTTCAAGAATCTACCCATATTCTTGTTTGGGGCATAAATGTTGACAATTGTACATTTAAAATTAAACAACCTGCCTTTTAGACACAGGTATCGACCCTCCGGATCCACTAGTCGCTCTTCTAGATTAAACCCCGTTGTTCTGCTGAAGCCTATCGCAACCCCTCTAGAGTAAGGGGATGGGGAATCCCCATAAAACCAAACTGGAAAATTAGCCGAATTCAATCTAACCCCAGAAGTGCATGTTATTTGCGTCTCTTGAAGACATACAATATTTGCTTCCATGTATTGCAATTCGTCATTTATCCTATATCTTTTCCTTTTTGTATTTAAACCCCTTACATTATAAGTAATAACATTAAGTACTACCATACCTCCCTACCCGGGGTAATTCCCCCTCTTTTTTTTTGAAGTGTCCAGTGGATCCAGTGGTACCTGTCCCTACTAACCCTATGGGAGGACCGAGTGAGAGCCCCAAGAAGCAACCAAAAACACCCCCCCTCCCTCTCCCTCCCTCCCCCCCTCTCCCCTCCCTCCTCCCCCCTTGTCCTATAACGGAACTTCTTTTGAGACTGGGTAGGACTCCCCCCTTCCCGTTAGGCCTATGGCACTGGTGGACCGATATTTGTATTTGCCTCACCCCCATAGTGTCCCTGGGGCTCGCACCCTTATCCGTCTGAGACTCCCCCAGCCTTCCCTCCCACCCTCCCCCATCTCCCCTCCCCCCCGCACTCCTCAGCTCCCAGCGCGGCCCATTAACTCAACTCAACTTCAAGTAATCGGATTCTTTCGTCTCCAAATACTCGATCCATCCTGCCTCTTCCTCCCCTGGGTGCCATTCCCCTCACCCCCTAATGCATCTTCACTACCCCATTCTATCTGTGGGATAGGCTGTATTCCTAACTGCTCACAAAATTCTGGGAGGTCTTCTGGGAAGCGTAGAACTGCAGATCGTCCCTCTTTCTTCCCTATGAGGCATGCTGGAAATCCCCATTGATATGGGATGTCAGCCGCTCTCAATAATTCCGTGAGTGGTTTTAAACATCTCCTTCTTCCCAGTGTCTCTTCCGCTAAGTCAGAGTAAATCTGCAGTTCCGTGCCCTCATGAATCACCCCAGACTGTGTTCTAACTCTTCTCATTACCTGCATTTTTTCTGCTACGTGATGAAATCTCACTATGACATCTCGAGGTGCTTCTGATCTAATTCCCCGAGGTCGTGTCATTCTGTGTATTCTATCAATTTTCAGTGGGACTGTGACTTCCTTGTCCAATAGGGGGTTAAAAATCTGTTGAGCTATCCCTCCAAGGGCGGAACCGCTATATGTCTCAGGGAGACCTTTTATCCGTATGTTCTTCCTCCTACTTCTATTTTCTTGGTCCTCCAACTTATATCTAATTGTTCTATTTGCCCTCCGAAGGGCTGTTATCTGCTCTAAAATTCCATCCATCTTATGCTCTTGAATCTCAACTCTGTTTTCTATCTCCTCCACTCTCCCTAAGACCAAACCTATATCACTTCTTATCGTTGCGATATCCGCCCTTAGAGAGACCTCCATTCTCGAGAACATCTCAGAGAGCATCTCCCTAATTTGTGGGGGCTGGGGGGTTTCCCTATGAGTATCCAAAGCCATTTTTTCTGCCTCTCTGTTCACCACCTCCACCTCTCCCCGGGAATTATTCTGACCTACATCTTCATTCTGTGGGTTTACTCCACTTTTTTTTTTTACCTCACTTGACTTTATGGCAGGATTTTTTACCCCCCTACACTCTTCCCCCTTCTGTCTACTTGGGCCCAAGCGGGATGGCTTTTCTGTCCTGGGGCTACCGGTCACTTCATCCTCTCTTATACTAGAATTTGCGGCCATGTATTTTTGGATTCCGACCGGACTTGCAGCCGGGGTGATCGTCTTATTTGCTTTACCTGTCTTTCCCCTCATTTTGGCAGGACCGAGACTCTCCTCCCACTATCTAACTATCACCGGGTTATTCTCTTTCCTATTTTCCCCCTCCCTTTATTCCCCCCTACCTCCACCCTAATCTAATATACCTCCCTCCCAAACCACTGAAAATCTCCTAAAAATCCAATACCACCCACAATGAGGTTCAATTAAATCAGAAATATCAACAACATCCGTTAGCTTAATTTTCACAAAAAAAAAAAAAGAAGGGGGGAAATAATTCAATTGCTTTCCACGTTACGAATGAATCCTCTGTCCAAGTCCATACCGTATAACTCCACGGTTTACTTATAGCGTAGTAGACTAGGTAAAGGAAAATTATTGATATTAATATTGTTATAGCTATTATGATAAATTCGTCTTTCACTGGTAATAAATTATAACGACCTAAAATCAGAAATCAGAAAGCGATATCAAATATGTCCAGTCCTTTAACTGCCAGGTGGAGGAGAGAAAAATAATCACACAGCAAAGGAAGGGCTTAAATCCATTTTTCCAGTGAGAGAAACTCTTGCGTCAACATCAAGATACATCCAGTGCCCACTGTTCAAAGCGGCACAGACTTCACCCTTTGGTTATAGACATATATATTAAACTGTTCTTTTATGTTCAAAGGGGGGTTCAAAAGATGGAGCAGGTTCCAGCAGCAAAAAGTTTATTACTTTTCTTTTCTTATCTCTTCCCCTTCTCCTCTCCAAAAGCACTTAAAACAACGCAGCAGCAGGTATGGGACATGCAGGGGTAATACTGTCCTTCGGGGGTCCACATTCAAAACCAGCCTACTTTATTCCATAGAGGAGCGGGGGGAGGGGTACACTCCCAATAAGCCCGAGATATAGCCAGGGGGATATCTTCCTGTCTGATATACTGTCCGTGCCCACCTCCAATCAACCTTAGGCTGCCCCCGTCCCCATCTGACCGCTTGCCTTACCGCTGTCCCAGCACCATGGATCGACCGCCGAGCACAGCTCCTTAGATCAGCAGCTCCCCTCCAAGCGCCAGGTTCAGATGTCTCTGGACAGGGATCTTCCTCGCTGAGAGGTGGGCATCCGCCGGACCCTCCACCGATTCACGGCACCGAACAGAAGCAGGCTGTGAGCGTTTTACTGCATGTTAGAGCTCAGGCTGCGCCGGCCAGCCGACTAGCGTGCGCGCTGGGACCACGAGAACCGCCGCAGCCGGTTCGAATCGGCGCGGCGTTGCTGGAACTCTCCGTGGGCCAATGGAGTGGCATGTAGCGCAGCATCGAGAGCATGGCGGGGGGGAGACAGAGCGAGGCCCTCAGGAGATCCGGCGAGCGGCTGCTCCTACGTCATGGCGCTCCGCCCCGAAATGACCGAACGGACTGTCTGTCGGATTGTCTGACGAACTTAGTTGGGCAGACAATCCGCCCGTGTGTACGTGGCCTTAGGACCAAGATAACCATATTTGGTTCAGATAGTTTCAAGCGTGTGGGGTGGCAATGAGTTAAGGAGTACAAAGACAAGTGTGTCTTGCCTACAGTCAAGCATGGTGGTGGGAGTGTCATGGTCTGGGGCTGCATGAGTGCTGCCGATTCTGGGGAGCTGCAGTTCATTGAGGGAATCATGAATGCCAACATGTACTGTGACTTACTAAACCAGAGCATGATCCCCTCCCTTCGGAGACTGGGCCGCATTGCAGTATCCCAACATAACGACCCCAAACACACCTCCAAGACAATCACTGCCTTGCTAAAGAAGCTGAGGATAAAGGTGATGGACTGACCAAGCATGTCTTCAGACCTAAACTCTATTGAGCATCTGTGGGGCATCCTCGAATGGAAGGTGGAGGAGCGCAAGGTCTCTAACATCCACCAGCTTCGTGACAGGACTCCAGACTATTGTGAAGCACTGGTGAACTCCATGTCCAGTAGGGTTAAGACACTGCTGGAAAATAATGGTGGCCACACAAAATATTGACACTTTTTGCCCAATTTGGAAATTTTCACTTGGGGATGTACTGACTTTTGTTGCCAGCAGTTTAGACATTAATGGCTGTATGTTGAGTTGTTTTGAGGGGACAGCAAATTTATACTGTTATACAAGCTGTACACTCACTACTTTACATTGTAGCAAAGTGTAATTTCTTCAGTGTTGTCACATAAAAAAAAATTACAAAAATATGAGGGGTGTACTCATTTTTGTGAGATACTGTCATTTATGGTGCTTCTCTGTTCTCCACATTGAAGTCTTGGTTGTTTCAATTAGGTGCAATTAGGAGTCTAAGCCCTTGTACACACGGTCGGAGATACCGACGGAATGTTTCCGATCAGAGAGTTTTGTCAGATATTCCGACTACGTGTGGTCTGCAGCGGACTGTTTCTGTCGGAGTATCCGATGGACCAACTTTTCCAACTTGCCGGTAAAATTTTCCGACAAAATGCTCAGATCGGACATACTCTGATCATGTGTAGCCTACTCCGACGGACAAGGTGCCACGCATGCTCACAATCAAATTCGGATACGGAAGCGCTCGTTCAGGTAAAACTACTGCTCGTAATCAATATAGCACATTCGTCAGGTTGCAATGCTAAACATTCTTTCATGAAGCGCATTCTCTTGTTCTTTACAATGCTGCAAGAATTAACTTCTTTTGATGCTCATAGTCACACACTTCTCCCGAATGTATTTCCTGAGTCTTTTTTACTCATTTCAGCAATACAATTTTTTAAATCGTCACATCTACACAAATTTTTTTCTTTTTTTTGGGTGAATTGTGTGTTTGTTTTTTTTCATAAACATATCCATTTTTGACAGTTTGCTCATCTTTGCATTTTTTGGGGTGTATTTTGTGTGTCAACTTACCACAACAACATTATTATCTTTTATATATTTTCTTTTTTTTCTTTTTCTTTTTTAAGCTAGAGGAGGTTGTTTAGTGTTGGTGCCCCTTGTTATTCATTTCACTTTGTATTTTTGAAATGTACCTGCCTGCTCACAAATAAACTGGCCTTTTTGAAGTAAAACACATACACAAGTATTTCTTCAAACAAAAAAAAACTTTATTTAGGTGTCACACAACTAAAAAGAGGAAGGCAGCGTTGGATAAACTTGTCAATTTGGCAAAGCCTTTGGCCCCCCAAGGCAGGCATGAACTAATTAGAAAAAGAAAATTTGGTGGCCTGAAGAGTACATATCTCAGGGAGAGAAGTCTGGTCCAGAATTCCTAAAGATCAGGAAAAGCAGATGCCATCTATGTCCCCAGGATGTGGTTCTTCAAGAGGCTGCATCTTCTGTCAGACCAGACTGAACCCAGGCCATCACTCTCTCATCTTCCTTAGGCACTTCCCGCCAGGCATCCTTCGAGGCTGTGGCTGTGCTCCTGTAGTTGTGGCAGGAGGTGGAGAAGGAGGGCGTTGGTCGACCTCCTGGCTGCCACTTGCCACAGCCTCCCCCCGGCTGAGGTCTTCCTGTGTATGAAAATGGGACATAATTTTAGTTTTTTGATCATCAATTACACCATTTTTAGCTCATGACTGTTGCAAATTGAATGTTACCAAATAGAACAGACTATCATTCTGAGCCCAGCATTTTTCATTCTTGTCCCAATCAGTTTTGGTCACTACTGTCTATTGATATGTAAACCACTTTGTTAACCACTTGCTGACCGCCGCACGACGATGTACGTCGACAGAATGGCACGGGCAGGCATATGGGCGTACCTGTACGTCCCTGCCTTCCCGCGGGTGGGGGGCCCAATCGGGCCCCCCCCGGTGCCAGCGGCGGTCGGTATCCGTGCAGGAGCGATCCGGGATGAGGGGGCGGCCATTCATTCATGGCCACCCCCTCGCGATCGCTCCTGACGAATGGGAGTGAAGCATTGCATCACTTCCTCTCCTGTAATGTAAACACAGGAGAGGAAGTGATGTAATCTCTCCTCCGTGTCGGTATTTTTCGTTCCGGCACCGAGGAGAGAGGATCGGTGAGTTGCACCAACACGACACTTCACAGTAGAACATGCCAGGCACACTCACACCACCCCTTTACCCCCCGATCACCCCCCAATTACCCCTGCCCCCCCCAGTCACAGTGACACCAATTGCATTTTTTTATTTTTTTTGCATTGGTGTCATTTGTGACTGTAATAACTGTTAGGGCAGTTAGGGTTAGCCCCCTTTAGTTCTAATGTACCCCCCTAACCCCCCCAATAAAGGTTTAACCCCGTGATCACCCCCCGTCGCCAGTGTCACTAAGGCTGGGTTCACATTGCAGCGGTTTATGAGAACGGATGTGATTCGCACCGCACTGCAGTGCAAATCACATCCGATCTCTGTGCGATTCGAGTTCAGCCATCCGCCGCACCCGCCGCAAATTCACACGGGACCCTTTTTTTGGTCCGCAGCAGAATCGGATCGCATGGGTGTTCACACCATGCGATCCGAGTTTGCAGATCGCACTGCGATATGCGAACTGATCTGGGGGTGTCATTAACATTTCACTGACACTCCCAGCAGTTCGCATAGGGCAGTGTGAACTGCCGCCGGGAGGCATGCGATGCGGGAACCCGCCGCGGATTCGTGGCGTTCCTGCATCGCTCCAGTGTGAACCCAGCCTAATAAGCGATCATTTTTCTGATTGCTGTATTAGTGTCACAGGTGACGCTAGTTAGGCAGGTAGGTATTTAGGTTAGCCGCAGCTTTTTATAGCGCCAGGGACCCCCATATACTACCGCATAAAGCCCCCTGATTGCCCCCTAGTTAACCCTTTCACCAGTGATCACCATATAACTGTTACAGGTGACGCTGGTTGGTTAGTTATTTTTTTATAGTTTCAGGGCACCCGCCATTTATTACCTAATAAAGGTTTAACCCCCTGATCACCCGGAGGGTGTCATTTGTGACTGTAATAACTGTTAGGGCAGTTAGGGTTAGCCCCCTTTAGTTCTGAGGTACCCCCTAACCCCCCCAATAAAGGTTTAACCCCCGTGATCACCCCCCGTCGCCAGTGTCACTAAGGCTGGGTTCACATTGCAGCGGTTTATGAGAACGGATGTGATTCGCACCGCACTGCAGTGCAAATCACATCCGATCTCTGTGCGATTCGAGTTCAGCCATACAGATAGTATGGCTGAATTTGCGTCGCACCCGCCGCACCCGCCGCACCCGCCGCAAATTCGCATGGGACCCTTTTTTTGGTCCGCAGCAGAATCGGATCGCATGGGTGTTCATACCATGCGATCCGAGTTTGCAGATCGCACTGCGATATGCGAACTGATCTGGGGGTGTCATTAACATTTCACTGACACTCCCAGCAGTTCGCATAGGGCAGTGTGAACTGCCGCCGGGAGGCATGCGATGCGGGAATTCGTGGCGTTCCCGCATCGCTCCAGTGTGAACCCAGCCTAATAAGCGATCGTTTTTCTGATCGCTGTATTAGTGTCACAGGTGACGCTAGTTAGGCAGGTAGGTATTTAGGTTCGCCGCAGCTTTTTATAGCGCCAGGGACCCCCATATACTACCGCATAAAGCCCCCTGATTGCCCCCTAGTTAACCCTTTCACCAGTGATCACCATATAACTGTTACAGGTGACGCTGGTTGGTTAGTTATTTTTTTTATAGTTTCAGGGCACCCGCCATTTATTACCTAGTCTCACTAGTGTACCCCTAAATTTAGGGGTGTCTACTTTCCAAAATGGGGTCATTTGGGGGGGTTTGTGCCATCTTGGCATTTTATGGCCTTCAAAACTGTAACGCCCTTAGAAAGCCTGAAGGCGGTGCTTGGTTTTCGGGGCCCCGTACGCGGCTAGGCTCCCAAAAAGTCCCACATATGTGGTATCCCCGTACTCAGGAGAAGCAGCAGAATTTATTTTGGGGTGTCATTTCACAAATGCCCATGGCGTGAGCAATATATCATTTAGTGACAACTTTGTGAAAAAATAAAATAAAATAAAAAAGTTTGTAATTTTCCCGCAACTTGTGGCAAAATCTAAAATATTCCATGGACTCAACATGCCTCTCAGCAAATAGATTGGGGTGTCTACTTTCTAAAATGGGGTCATTTGTGGGGGTTTTGTGTCATCTTGGCATTTTATGGCCTTCAAAACTGTAATAGGTAGTGAGAAGTGAAATCAAAAATTTACGCCCTTAGAAAGCCTGATGGCGGTGCTTGGTTTTCGGGGCCCCGTACGCGGCTAGGCTCCCAAAAAGTCCCACATATGTGGTATCCCCATACTCAGGAGAAGCAGCAGAATTTATTTTGGGGTGTCATTTCACATATGCCCATAGCATGTGTGAGCAATATATCATTTAGTGACAACTTTGTGTAAAAAAAAAAAAAAAAAAAAAAGTTTGTAATTTTCCCGCAACTTGTGGCAAAATATAAAATATTCCATGGACTCAACATGCCTCTCAGCAAATAGCTTTGGGTGTCTACTTTCTAAAATGGGGTCATTTGTGGGGGTTTTGTGCCATCTTGGCATTTTATGGCCTTCAAAACTGTAATAGGTAGTGAGAAGTGAAATCAAAAATTTACGCCCTTAGAAAGCCTGAAGGCGGTGCTTGGTTTTCGGGGCGGCTAGGCTCCCAAAAAGTACCACATATGTGGTATCCCCGTACTCAGGAGAAGCAACAGAATTTATTTTGGGGTGTCATTTCACATATGCCCATAGCATGTGTGAGCAATATATCATTTAGTGACAACTTTGTGTAAAAAAAATAATAATAATTTTGTCACTATTCAATCGCTTGAGGCAAAAAAATAAAATATTCAATGGGCTCAACATGCCACTTATCAATTTCCTTGGGGGGTCTACTTTCCAAAATGGGGTCATTTGGGGGGGTTTTGTACTGCCCTGCCATTTTAGCACCTCAAGAAATGAGATAGGCAGTCGTAAACTAAAGCTGCGTAAATTTCAGAAAACGTACCTTAGTTTGTAGATGTGACAACTTTTGCGCAAACCAATAAATATACAGTTATTGACTTTTTTTTTACCAAAGACATGTGGCTGAATACATTTTGGCCTAAATGTATGACTAAAATTGAGTTTATTGGATTTTTCTAATAACAAAAAGTAGAAAATATCATTTTTTTTCAAAATTTGCGGTCTTTTTACGTTTATATCGCAAAAAATAAAAATCGCAGAGGCAATCAAATACCATCAAAAGAAAGCTCTATTTGTGGGAAGAAAAGGACGCAAATTTTGTTTGGGTACAACATTGCATGACCGCGCAATTACCAGTTAAAGCAGCGCAGTGCCAAATTGTAAAAAGACCTCTGGTCATTGACCAGCAAAATGGTCCGGTCTGAAAGTGGTTAAATCACAACTTACTGATCAATAATAACATCTAGTTAACATCATTAAATGACAAGAAATATGTTCAACAATGCAATACCTGTCTCCAGCTGGGCGCCACTACATGTTGCTGCCTGGAAGGCTCAGGTTGGATGTTGAAAGCCTCAGCTGGGGGTGAAGGAAGCCTTGAAGGAAGACGGTGGAGTGGTGGCGTGGGTTCCTCCTGGTCTACCAGAAAATGCAGCCTCTCAAAGTAAACCATCCTGGGGTAATAAATGGCATCTGGATCTCCTGATCTTAAGGACTCCAGGTGCTTCTTTCTCTCCCTGAGATATGTAATCTTCATGGCACCAATTTTCATCTTCACATAGGCCATGTTTGCCATGGGGACCATGATCCGTACCAAAGAAAGAAGTTTCTCCAGCGCTGCCTTCCTCTTTCTTCGGTCATGATAAAAGAGGTTGTTGATCTGCCACAGGCAGGGCAGCTCCCTGAACACTTCAAGGAATAGCCCCATAAAATTGGCGTTTTTGAAGGGATCCATCTTGTCTGCAAGACACAACACAAGACAAACCCTAAAATACTAATAATGCCATGATAAACCCTCCTAATCTTGTCCCAACATAGGCCTAGATAAAAGCAGTCTAGTCTAGTGATGTACCAAGTTCAAAATTTTACCTTAGTTTGCACGATCGCCACGTCATCTCCTCACTCTGTTCACAGATCGTATGGACGACACACGCGTGTTACGTTTTATATACAGTGCGCATGCGTGAAACTCCGCCCGCCTGACGTTCTTTCTAGACTATTGCCCGCCCCTTTGCTTTGGGCGCAGTGGGGAGAGCACATGGCGGAGAGAACGCAGGTGCGCAATCAGAGTTCCACTAACGAGGAGGAGGGTAAGGAAAGCCCGGAGCCTGAAACATCCCGATCCAGGAAGAGAAGATTTAAGGCCTCAAATATGTCTTTTGTAGAGATGTTGGAGATGGTGGACATATTGAACAGGACCGACTATGATGGGAAGTATGGACCTTACCCAAACCCAAATATCAGAAAGGCCAAGATCATGACTAAAGTTGTGAAGAGTCTTCAGAAGGATTTTGGGGTACGCCGATCCAAGGATCAACTGAGAAAACGCTGGTCAGACCTGAAACTGAGGGAGCACGATCAGTACAGAAGGATCAAGCGTGTTCTTCAAAAAAGTAAGTAGTTGTCGTGTTTTCATATGATTATTCTTGCTTGAATACTTCTCCATGTGCTTTGATTTCATGTTGTGCAGTTTAAAATGGCCACTTTCAAGTTCATGGTTTAATTCGTTCGTCAGAAACATTGTTCTGCAGGTAAGTATTCCAGCTTAACAAAGTGTCCACAATAATGTTCTCACCTTTGATCTCGGCCAAAAAACACAATTGTACAACACTTCCAAGCAATGTTTCATATTCCTATTTCTGCCCTCTGTGTGCTAATTATTCCTTTTTTACATTCTCATAGGGGAGAGAAGACTCCGGAAGTCTGAGGACACCAGGGACCCCACCCCTCCCAAAGAAGGCAAAATTCCAAAACCAGAAGCAGAGGAGCAGGAGGAGGAGGAGGAAGGAGAGTTGAAGTTGGACAAATTGTCGCCACAACAGGTGAGTGTCGGATAACACAGCTTCCGGTAAGCTCATCAATGTATGTCGTCATATTTATAATACATGGTGTTGTTTTTGCATTGTTTTGTAGGTGATGTGGAAGAAGAATCACATTTTACCAGTGAAAGTGCCCAGATCTTGATTGGGGAGATAATGGGGTGCAATTGGGATTTAGAAAATATACAGCAAAACATCAAGGATGTTAAAAATAAAATGAAGAACATCATTGATGTTTTGGGGAGAGTGTGAAACACCCCAAACTAGCTAGGTTTTTATTTTTTGGATTCTAAACAACAACTTTTGTATTTTTATAAAAATCTAAATTTGGAAGATACACAGAGTGTGTCAACATGCGCTATCTCCCATCATGGGGATCAATGTACGTGTTTTGTGGAAAGTGGCTGAGATGAAGGGGTTGCAGCCCCAAAACATGTACATTGATCCCCCATGATGGGAGATAGCACATGTTGACACACTGTGTGCATTTTCCAAATTTGGCTTTTCCAGGGGTGACACCCCATGTGATGAAGGCAATATCAGCCCAGTTTGTACATACTCATGTCTGATATTGTCTTCACTTTTCAAAGTTGAACTTTGTAAGTTCCTGTGTTCTGTATGTTACGCTTTGATACATGCCTAGTGTTTACACAAAAACACCAAGTTACAAAACAATGACCTGAAATAATGTTTTTGATACACCCAATATGTTGGTTTGTTGTAAAACCCTTTTCTAAACGCACATGTGAATGTGCTTGGATTAAAAAGTTAAATTATCAACAATGTGTGGCTTCCTTTTTCAATGCGCAAAAGCAGTATTTGTAGTAAAATTGTTGTTTTCGGTGACAATGGGTGTTATTTACTAAAGGCAACTCCACTTTGCACTCCAAGTGCAGTTTCAGGTGTACTTTTGCAGTGCACTTGTAGTGCATAGTGGATGTGCCTTTAGTAAATAACACCCACAGTGATGTGTTAATTTTCACAATCATGGCATTTTCCTGAGCCAACATATTTCTGTCATGGTGCTGAAAATGAGCAAGATTTTGGTCAGTCATGCACTACATACATTAGTTAACAAAAACAAGGTGTGTGTAGCAGACCCACAACATAATAAGATTATCTGAAGAAGAGACTGTCCCCTCATCTCGCTCAGAAATTGGGTTTGCACTGTTGTAGAAAAAGGCACAACAAGAAAAAAACATAAATTTACCTAGGAGACACCTAAAACCAAGCCAAGCAGTAAATGAAAACAAATATTGGTGTTTCAAAGAAAAATGTATTGCAAAAATGCCGCTCAGACATTGTCTGGCATATCAATGGCCCCCCTACCCACAAAGTACTCCATGTATTGATTTCTAAACTCACAGTCGCTTTGGGGGGGCAAGCCAGGACGAGCAGCTTCAAGGCCCGTGAGGTTCTCATTTTCAAGCAAGCCTGCTTCTTGGACAACTGAGACCGCATAGTTTGCAGAATGTCTTTTTAGGAAATTGTGAAGAACACAGCAGGCCAGCACAATGTGATTTATTTTGTATTCCGCCATGTGGATAGGCGTTAAAAAAAGGTGGAACCGGCTGGCCAGTATTCCAAAAGTGTTCTCCACCACTCTTCTGGCTTTGGACAGCCGGAAATGAAAAATCCTCTGGTCCGGGGTGAGGGTCCTCATCGGGAAAGGCCGCATCAGATGGTTTGCCAGGGCAAACGCCTCATCCGCGACGAAGACAAACGGGAGTCTTTCCTGATTCTCTTCTGGGGGTGGCAAGCCCAGACTGCCACTCTGGAGACGCCAGTAGAACTCCGTCCATGCGAACACTCCACCATCCGACATCTGGCCATTTTGCCCCACGTCCACATACAAGAAGTCATAGGTCGCAGACACCACCACCAACATCACAATACTATTAAACCCCTTGTAGTTAAAATAGTACGACCCCAAGTTGGGTGGTGGGACGATGCGGACGTGTTTCCTATAAATTGCACCTCCACAATTGGGAAAGTCCCAACGACTGGCAAAGTGGGAGGCCACAGTCTGCCATTCCTTTGGCGTTGAAGGACACTGTGGAGTGAAACAAGACAAAAAATTCGTAATTTTGCAAATCAACATTACAAGCAGATTAGACACCAACATTTTTGGCCAAGATCAGTATAACATTTTGGGAAAAGAATATTTAAAGCCTGAAGTATAAGGTCCCCTTATCAGAGTCATCACCACCCCCACCCCCCCCATCTAATGGGCCCTTGCTAAAAATGAGGTGAGAGGATGTTTTGGACAGGTAACCCTCTCCACTTGATTGAGAGCTGAATGCCTAAAAAATGTGTGATACTTTGGGAAGCCCCTCCTTACTTACACTATTGGCAGCCCACCGGACAGGTAAGAAGTGTCATAATACCAAAAAGAAAACAAAATGGAAGCACATTTTCACATTCTGCTATTACATATCAAGACAATAATAAGGGAAAACAAAAAAAATGATAGCATTTGAAAGTATTCAGGCGGGCCCTTGCACTACATGCTTTGGTGAATTCGTCCATAAATGTGACCATAAAAAAGGTAGGTAGAGTGTGTATTGGGTTTGGTAAAGTCAGCAGATTGACCTAGCAGTTGGGGGGATTGGGGTTCCTAATGAGTTTGGCACAACCAAAAAAAAAAAAAAAAGTCACTCTGCATGAATTGAAGCACACACATCACATTTGTAGACATTTTAGGGGGTGTTTAGGGGAAAGCAATACTATGGAGCTGACAAAAGACATTGGTAAGTGACTAGACTATAGTTTGATGGGCCAAGAAGAGCATGGTGGGGAAGTTAGTGAGGCAAATATGCATGAGGACAAAGGGGCAGAGCATATGAATTAGAGCATATTGCAATGATGATAATTAGGGAATGAGGAAAGAAATGCAAGACATTAGCAATCATGAAATACATAGAATGTGATGTTTAAGGATAAAACTTACCTTCATATAGTCCTTCTGCAGGACTTGAATGATGGCAGGAATAATGATCCCCAGAGCCTGGGGGGAGATGCCTGTAGAGAACTTGAGGTCCTGAAGGCTTCTCCCTGTCGCCAAGTAACACAACGTGGCGATGAGCCTCTGCTCTGGAGTGATGGCTTGCCGCATGCAGATATCCTGCCTGGTGATATAAGGGGTCAGCAAAGCCAGCAGAAGGTGAAAAACGGGATCCATCATCCGGAGATAATTCCTTAAATCATCAGGATTATTCTCCCAGATCTCATGGAGCAAAGGCATGTGCGAGAACTGGTCCCGCTGGCGCAACCAATTCTTGGTCCACAAACGCCTCCCCTCCCTGTTCATGGCTGAGCTTGTGTCAAAGTAAGAACCCCAACACGAAGCCCCTGCACAGCACAAACTCTACGACAAGTACATAGACGAAACATGGTTTCAAAACGGTCGGCTGGTCAGAACGAACAACAGAAAGCACTGATAAACAGCAATGCCTGAAAGAACGACCTGAATAGCAGAATCAAGCAGACAATAAGCAATGAAAATCAAAGCGTACTATACCAAGATATAGTCCACAATGAGAAACAAATACTTACTGACTACACGCACTGATTATTAGATACGCAAAGATAAGCAGAAACTGAAGAGCAGTAGCGAACTGAATCACAAATCTGAAAAGCGCGAATCGTCTCTCACCAAACTTCTACTAACACGCGATGCACACGAGATCAGCAGAAGGAGCCCAAAGGGTGCCAGACGTGGTGCTGAACTTCCCTTTTCTAGGCCCACCGTACGCGGCTTAAGTCACTGCGTTCTTGGCAACCGGAAATTCCAACAACTTAGTCCGACCGTGTGTATGCAACATCACTTCCGGATCTCGTCCGGAATTAATCCGTCGGAATAACTCAGACGAATTTGGTTGTCGGAATCTCCGACCGTGTGTACAAGGGCTAAGATCTATTGCTTCTCCTTATTCTTAGTAAATTAACCCCAAAGTGTGTTCAGGTAGACTTGTGGATACAACGGATGAACAAGCCTTGTTATCCAGTGACCAACCATTGTCTCAGCTCTGAGAAAGACCCATTTCACAGAATTTAGCTGGTTATATCTATTGCATTAACTCAGATAGTTATATATGTCAGTTCATAAGCTTTATATTGCAAGTTATAAAGGTCAAGACTTTCCTGACACTGCGTTCATCTATATATATCTAGCTGTGCCTGCTTACAACCAATTGATTATATGCTATTTTACCTGACAAATTACTATAACTATCATGAACATCTTTATGAGTATACAGTATGACTTTAACCACTTCCTATCTGGGCAATTCTGGCACTTCACTCCTACATATAAAAAGCATATTTTTTTTCATGAAAATTACTCAGAACCCTTAAACATTATATTTGTTTTTTTTGTTTTGTTTTTTTAGCAGAGACCCTAGGGAAGAAAATAGTGATCATTGCAACTTTTTATGTCACAGAGTACTTGCTCATCGATTTTTCAAACTCGTTTAAAAAAAAAAAACAAAAAAAAAAACTGTTTCATGAATTAAAAAAACAAACAAACAATGAAGTACATCTCTTCTTCAGGCTGGAAAGGCTGATATAAAAAAAAACGCTCAGCCTTTCCAGCCACGTCCCCAGAATTGTTTACTTCCGCCGGCCCAGACGTGACATTATAACATCACGCATGGGCCTCCAAGGGTCATAGAGAGGACTGAGGACCATCTGGTCACTGGAAACCTCTATGCCCAACTTCCAGAGGCAACCAATTCATTCTCCAGCTCGCTGATCACAGGGGCGAGCTGGGAGAAGCCCTGGAGGGTGGTGGGAGGTGTCCCCCCTCCCACCGCCCTCTGGGGCTTCTCCCAGCTTGCTCCTGCTATCGTCGCGAAGATCGATCAAGCGGTTGAACTGCTGCTATGATTGTTCTAAGCCCTTGTACACACGGTCGGAGATTCCAACGGAATGTGTCCAATTGGACCGTTTTGTCGGATATTCTGACTGTGTGTGGTCTACATCAGACTGTTTCCGTCGGAATATCCGATGGACCAAGTTTTCCAACATGTTGGTAAAATTTTCCGACAAAATGCTCCGATCAAATTCCTACACCAAAGCTATTGGCTACTAACGTGAACATAGTCCTGTTGTAATGAAATAACGTCATCACGTCGGATTTTCCGACAACTTTGTCTGACCGTGTGTATACAACAGTTTTGGACAAAATCCGACGGATTTGGTTGTCGGAATCTCCGACCGTGTGTACAAGGGCTTACAGTGCACAGAATCGCCAGCTGAAAAAAATGATATCTGGATAATGCCTGTAGCTGTAGGCATCGTTTAGATATCCCCACTCAAAGTCCAGGATGTCATATGACAGCCTACATGCGGGAAGTGGTTAAATGATAACACCATGTTGCAAGGTATCTATAAAAGGTGTATCCTGATCCAATATTTCATTGCCATAAAAAGGATTTCTAAATCATCATAATATGAGTTTTTTTTTTTATGTGTAATCACTATTGTTAAACATGTGTGTCATAGGGAGTAGGGATGGGCCGAACACCCCCCCTTCAGGTCTGGTATGGATTTTAACCACTTCAGCCACGGACCATTTTGCTGGCTTAAGACCAGACCGCTTTTTGCGATTCAGCACTGCGTCACTTTAACCGACAATTGTGTGGTCGTGCGACGTGGCTCCCAAACAAAATTGACGTCCTTTTTTCCCCACAAATCGAGCTTTCTTTTGGTGGTATTTGATCACCCCTGCAGTTTTTATTTTATTAAACAAAAATAGAGTGACAATTTTGAAAAATTATTATTTTTTACTTTTTGTTATAATAAATATCCCCCAAAAATGTCTAAAAACATTTTTTTCCCCTCAGTTTAAGCTGATACGTATTCTTCTACATATTTTTGGTAAAAAAATCGCAATAAGCGATTATTGATTGGTTTGCGCAAAAGTTATAGCGTTTACAAAATAGGGGATAGATGTATGGCATTTTTATTAATATTTTTTTTTTTTACTAGTAATGGCGGCGATCAGCGATTTTTATTGTGACTGCGACATTATGGCAGACCCATCGGACATTTTTGACACATTTTTGGGACCATTGTCATTTATACAGCAATCACTGCTATACAAATGCAGTGATTCCTGTGTAAATGACACTCGCAGTGAAGGGGTTAACCAGTGGGTGGCAGTGTAGGGGTTAAGTGTTCCTAGGGGCATGTTATTAACTGTTGGGGGCTGGGCTTTCTTTTAGTGAACACTGATCTCTGCTTCAATCACATGGAGCAGAGAACAGCGTCACTTGTTGCTAGGCAGAACTGGGAGATGCTGTTTACAACGGCATCTCCTAGTTCAGCCGCCCCGTGAGATGATCGTGGGTATGCCCGCGGCGATCGAGTCCGCGGGACCCGCGATCGGACTCACAGGGGGCCCGACCGGCATGATGGCAGGGCGGCAAATTTAAAGGGATGTACAGGTATGCTCATTTACCTGCCCATGCCATTCTGCCGATGTAAATCGGCGTGCGCTGGCCGGGAAGTGGCATATTTGCCTTCACTAACCTCCCCAGCATGCTATCCTGGGCCCAAAAACACCTAGCCTAGTAACTTAACAATATATTTAGTCAGCTCCATTGTAGTAATTTACCTTAAACACCCCCTAAAATATGTACGAATGTCATTTGTGTCCTTTAAGAAACAATGCAAATTATGTTGCAACAGCTGGGCCCGAGACCGGACATATTAGTAATGAAACACTGACGGACCTGGAAGTGGGCCGTGCTGGCTTGCTCCCCAAAAGGAGGTGCGGCAAAAATATTAATAATATTTTATGGGTAGGGGACCATTGCTTTGCCACCCAATTTAGAATACATTTTATTTTTTATCAGATCAAATCTGGATTTTCATTTACTGCTTGGGTTTATTTTTGCTGTCTCCTAGGTTCTCCTATTGCACTTGTAGTGCCAAGTGGTTTTTCCATTATTAAATAACACCCATTGTCAACTTAATGCAAAAACTGGTATTGATCATTGAAAGAAGAAGCCACACATTGTTGAGTATAAAATCTTTTATTTTTATTCTGTGCAAATGTACATGTGCGTTATAAAACTTATTTTTGGTAAAAAATCAATTCTTGTTTTCTTTTTTTTTTCTAACTTTGAATTTTAGGGTACATAAACAGGCATGCTTCAAAACATAACATACACTACTGTGGAACTTACAATGTTCAACATTTAAACACTGAACGCAATATCAAGCATTATAGTATCCAAAATTTCTTGATATTGCCTTCATCAGATGGGGGGAAGTCACCCCTGTAAAAAAAAATGTTGAACATGCACACAATTTGGGAGCCAAACTGGGGATTTCCCTCCTGATCCCATGCCTAATGTCAACATGTGTTATCTTCCATCATTGGGGATCAATGGACATGTTTTGGGGGTGCAACCACTTCCACTCTCCTACTTGAGTTTCGAGGAAGGGGTTGCAGCCACAAAACGCATACATTGAGATCCCCTGATGGCAAATAGCACATGTTGACACACTGTGTGCATCTTCAAAATTTGGCTTTTAAAATGTTCAAAAAATTAATGGTATAAAAAAATGGTGAAATTTTTGGGGTATTTAGATTCTTCCTTGGACATCAATCACGTTCTTCAGTTTTTGTTCAATCTCAATTTTTTTTTGCCATGAATAAGCTATTGATGTGGCTTTGGTAAGTGGAGTGCCATCATGACACACCAATTCCAGGTCAGTTAGGAGTCTGTGGAAGTCCAGTGAGTGTTTTGTGCAGTTAGCTTCTTAGCTGGAAGTAGGACCACAAAGATGTGGGAGGTTGCTTTCTAGTTTTAGTGTGGACCAGTCTTTGATTTTGCCCCCCAGTTTAGCAGTCACCTGCCAGTAGTGGAGTGGTTTGGTGCACGGGTTGGAATATTGCATTGTGAGTACCTGGAGGGAAAGCAGGGTTACCTTTTAGTGGTGTCAGAGGGCTAAGAGAAGTGGTGGTGGTCTTGCATTTGGCAATGGAGTGTAAAATCTCCAGGGTGTTACCCTTGATGGGGTGCTTGCCTAGGCTAGTGGGATTGCAAGGCCATGGGATCCATGGGGAAAATTTTAGCGGGGTCAGGCTAAGGGTCTCCTCAAATGATACCCAGTCCTTCATATGGTCAGCCAGGTAAGCTTAATTCTAGGCTTGTGTCTGTCCCAGAGAAACTGCAGTAGGATGGAGTTAAGTGTCTTGAAGAAATGTGGGGGGATTTATATAGCACCAGCAATTTACACAGCGCTTTACAATATAAAAAGGAGACAATACAGTTACAATAAAATAAAATACAAGAGGATTAAGAGGGCCCTGCTCAGAAGAGCTTACAATCTAATAGGGCAGGGCAGGTGGTACAAAAGGTTATAACTGTCGGGAATGAGCTGATGGAAGTGGTAGGAAATTAGTTGGAGACATGATAGGCTTCCCTGAAGAGATGAGTTTTCAGTGATCGCCTGAAGGTAGCAAGAGTAGGGGATAGCCAGACCAGTGGAGGTAGCGAGTTCCAGAGGATGGGAGATGCTCTGAAGAAATCCTGGAGACGAGCATGGGAGGAGGAGACGAGAGAGCTTGAGAGTAGGAGGTCTTGAGAAGAGAGGAGGGGACTATTTGGGTGATATTTGGAGACAAGATTGGTGATATAGCTTGGGGCAGAGTTGTGAATGTTTTTTTATGTTGTGGTTAGTATTTTGAATTTAATTCGCTGGGTGATTGGAAGCCAGTATAGGGACTGGAGGATAGGGTTGGCAGACACTGAGCGGTTGGTAAGGTGGATAAGTCTGGCAGCAGCATTCATGATAGACTGAAGAGGAGATAGCCTATGGAGAGGCAGGCCAATAAGAAGGGAGTTGCAATAGTCACGGCGAGAGATAACAAGGGAGTGAATGAGAAGCTTGGTGGTTTCATTAGTTAAAAAGGGGCAAATTTTAGAGATGTTACGGAAGTGATTTCTACAAACTTTTGACAACGATTGGACTTGGGGCTGAAATGACAAGTCAGAGTTGAGGATTACACCTAGTACCCTGGCGTGAAGGGAGGGTCTGATGGTTGCATTGTTGATTTTGATGGAAAAGTCATGGAGGGGGGCATGTGCAGGGGGGAATATTAATAGCTCAGTTTTTGAGAGATTTAGTTTAAGAAGTGGTGTGACATCCATGCTGATATGTCAGTTAGCAGGTTAGCAATGCAAGAGGAGACTGAAGGAGTGAGGTGAGGAGTAGACAGATAGATTTGGGCGTCATTGCGTATAAGTGGTATTGGAAGCCGTGGGCGGTTATCAAGTGACCAAGAGAGGAGGTGTAGATAGAGAAGAGAAGGGGTCCAAGAACAGAGCCTTGGGGGACCCCTACAGAAAGAGGCAATGGAGAGGGGGAGACAGAGTTGTAGGTGACACTGAAGGAGCGCTGTGATAGATAGGCAGAGAACCAGGAAAGAGCAATGTCTTCTGCACAGCTTTTGAGGAAGGGTAGGAAGTTATGTTCAAATATGGTTTTTGTTTGTGGGGTCAGCGTGTTGCCTAGATATTTGATAACTCTAGGGTCCCATCTAAAGGATGAGTTGGATTTTGTGTAGTTTATCTTCAGGTTTGAAATGTAGCCATAGTGGGCAAATTATTTTAGTAAGTTGGGGAGATTGGTCGTTGGATTTGTTAAGAAAAATAAGAGGTCATCTGCATATGCTACTAATTTGAACCCCCTGTTCTTGACCCTGAGGCCCGTGATAGTGGTGTTCATTTTAACCAGTTTTATAAAAGGTTCAAGGGACAGGATGAACAGCAGTGGGGACAAAGGGTATCCCTGTATAGGTTTTTCTAGTGTAAAGTAGTTTTTTGGACGACTGAACTGAGTGTGACTGTTTATGGAGGGTTTCTAAGGAGCTTATTTGTGTTATCAAGTTTCGTATGTTGTGTTCCCTTTCTTTTTTGCATCTAGAGCCCATCTTTTTTTTTTTAACAACAAGGTTGGTTTTATTGAGAAGACATCATATAACAGTAAGGCATACAGACAGTACAAACAGGCTTGTATAATACAGGAGTCGCTTAAAAGAAATACAATATGTCCAGGGAACTATTGAAGCAGCAGTTACGTGAGAGTGCACGTGGCTGGGCACGCAGTTACCACAACAACAGGGAGGGAAGGAAGGGGGGGAAGAGGAAGGGAAGGGAGGAAAGGTAGGGGGGGCAGAACTCCCACATCCAATACATCAAGTTCTCAGAACTGTTCCAACCAAGGTAACCACACTTGGTCAAACTTCTGCGGGCACCCTCTAACCATGTAGGTCAGTTTATATAAGGGGAGGACTGCATTAACCGTGGCATCCCACGACTCCACCGTGGGGGGTGAAGGCAATATCCAATGCCGAAGGATTTCCTTCCTGGCGTAAAACACCAGGAGTGAAAGTAACAGCTTAGTGTATCTCGGTCGCTGGTCATCGTCCTGAATCCCCAAAAGGGCCAACTCGGGTGACATAGGCACTCATAATTGGAGACGAATATTGATACATTCAAAGACGGCCAACCAGAATCTTTCAATGTGGGGGCATTCCCAGAACATATGTAGGAAAGTACCATTAGGGTAGTGACACCTGGGGCACTCCGGAGACCTATGGGGATAAATTCTGTGCAGTCTCTGCGGCATATAGTACACTCGGTGCAAAAATTTAGTACGGACCAACCTATCTCTGGAGGAAATCAACAACCTAGTCCCATCCTCAAAACATTCCTCCCAAGTTTGCCTATCCAGATTAGGGATGTCCGCGTGCCACTTGGCCCAGAGGGTGTTCATCCTAGGAGAATCAGATCTCAACAGGACCTGGTACAGTGTAGTAAAGGTCTTTTTAAGGGACTCCTGCGCCAGGGTGGCCTCAACTGGGTCTGCCTGCAGAGTAATAGGTCTAGGAAACTGAGCCCTGGCCTCATGCCTCAATCTGAAAAGCCTGCCTCCAGGAAGACCCAACCCTTCCACCAGGCTCCTAAAGGGGAGCAATAAACCTTCCCTATAGATATCCTGGAGAATCCTAATACCATAGCGGGCCCACAACTGTGGGTCCGGTATTGTCTGGAAGTGAGGAACACAGGGATTTCCCCATAGCGGGCTAAAGGGTGAATGCTGGTCTCCCTGGATAAATCTCTTCCTGGCCACCGCCCATACCCGCAAGGTAGTTTTAGTAGGGGAAGGAAGGGACCGGTACGCCCTGGGTCCCCTGTACACCAAGTTACCAAGCTCCCTCAAGGAACCCAGAACCGCCGCCTCCAGGCCCACCGCTGCGTTGGTCCTAGATTGCTCAAACCACCATCTCACTGTAACTAATATTGCCGCCCAATAATAAATCTGCAGATTTGGCATAGCCAGACCCCCGCACCGAACCGGCAGCTGAAGGGTAGCCCTGGCCAGTCTGGGGGATCAGCCGCCCCATAGAAATGTGCCCATGTGCCCCTCCAGCTCCCTAAAGAAGGAGCCAGGGAGCCATACCAGCAATTGTGGAACAGGTAGAGGAACCGCGGAAGAAACATCATTTTGAGCATGTTAATCCGCCCCAGCAGGGATAGTGGTAGATCCCTCCAATGAGTGCAGTGCTCCCTAAGCTTCCCAACCATGGTCTGGAGATTGAGATGACCGAAGGCCCGGAGATCCCTCGTTATCACCACCCCCAGATATTTAAACTCCACCCAAATCAGTGGAGTTGGTGTCTGTGACGCACGGGCCTGGGGATCCAACGGGAAGAGGACAGATTTAGCCCAATTAATTTGAATTCCTGAGTATTTACCAAATTCAGTAAAGATATTTAAAGCTGCTTGCAACGAGGCTCCTGCATCATGCAAGTACAGCAGGGCATCGTCTGCATACAGCCGACCCCCGAATCAAAATCGCAAATCCCCGGCATGAACCCCGTCTGGTCCTGGTGTACCAGGTCCTCAATCACCTTCGCCAAGCGGAGTGCCAAGACCTTCGCTATTAATTTAGCGTCCGCATTAAGCAGCAAAATAGGCCTATAAGCGGCACAGTCCTCAGGGGCCTTGCCAGGTTTGGGCACCAGCACCACCACGGCCTCAGTCATAGAATCCAGAAGCGAATCTAAGTTGACAAATTGGTACAGGAGGGAGACCACCCTAGGGGCCAGCAGCTCCTGATGGGTCAAGTAGAACTCGATTGGGATACCATCAGGTCCCGGGGCCTTGCCTGCCTGCATACAACCCAGGGCCACCTGCACTTCCTCAAGAGAAATATCTCTATCCAGGTCCTCCCGCTGAGCCGGTTCTAAACACGGGAAATTCACCCGATCCAGGACCCCAGATAAGTCCATACCTGTGTAGTCAGCCCTGGAGGAGTACAGCTCCTGGTAATACTGCAGAAACCTAGTATTAATCGCAGCGGGGGTAGTCAAAGGGAAACCATTAGCGTCTCTCAGCCTCCCGATATGAGTCGTAGCATATTGCCCCCTGGCTAGCCAGGCCAGAAGCCTCCCATTTTTATCTCCGAATTTGAACACCCTCTGGGCACTGGACAGCATAGACTTTTTGGTCAGGTCGATCCTAAGCAGCGATAACTCCCGAAGAGTACACTGCCATGTAACATAATTAGTAGAGCTCGGGCTGTCAACAAGCCTCCTCTCCTGATCCTGCGCACAATCCTCTAATTGCCGCAGAGACTGCACATACTCTCTTCTCCGTTTGCTTATCCTTCTCATGTACTCGCCCCTGACCCAGGCCTTGAACGCATCCCAGGTGCACAAGGGGTCAGCAGAACCCGCATTTTGCAACCAGAAGTCACAAAGCGCCTCCGGCATTTCGTCCCGGATCCCCACCTCTGCAATCCAATATTTAGACAGTCTCCACAACCCCCGACCCGTAGACTTCCCCACCCCAACCGACACCAGCAAGGAAGCATGATCCAATATAGAATCTCAGCAGAGACCGTCTCCCGAAGCATATCAGAGGATGCAAAAGCCATATCCAACCTGGACAATGTCCTGTGTGTCGCGGACAGGCAAGTGAACTGTGCATCAGAGGGGTGGAAGTGTCGCCACAAGTCAGTCAAACCAAATGTGGAGGCCCAACTGGGCAACCCAGCAATGGGAGAGGGAGAGGGGTGGAGCCTATCCAAAGTATTCGACATGACCAGATTAAAATCCCCAACAAGTAGCACCCGATCCACACCAAGCTGAACTACAGTCCGCAATAAATTGTACAACAGGGCAGTATCCGCAGGGGGGGTAAATATATGCCCACAGTAACATAGGGGATATCGGTGATCAACGCATGGATCAGAACATATCGCCCCTCCGGGTCCGTTCTGATCAGCATGGGCCGAAAAACCAGCGACTTATGCACCAGCACACTGACCCCCCTCACGTAACTAGAGTAGGAGGTATGGTAGTGTGCCCTCACCCAGGCCCGCTTTAAACCTAGGATCCTGGAACCTATGAAGTGTGTCTCTTGAAAAATACATATCTTGGGATTATACCGTTGCACATATTTGAGTACCAGGGACCGTTTTATGGCAGAGTTGAGACCACGAACATTCCAAGATAAGACTGTAAAATCAGCCATAATCTTCACTCCACCATAAAAGAAGGATCCTTCTATAGGGATACCAGCCCCACGCAACCTGAGGCACACAGACCTCCAGCCGCTCCAGCCCCTTCGGGCCCCCTACACACTCGCGGCTCAAGCTCTGCATGCCCCCGGATGGGCAGCCCGCGTACACAGGTAACAAAAACCCTCTCAAACCAACCAATTCTACGAAGAAAAAATGAACAAACCACATAACAAATAACCCATGGGTCGCAACAAGCACCCAACCCCCACCCCGTGCTCCTCCTAACAATGGAGGGCACATAATTCCCCAAAACAGGTATGAACAACGTTCAGAGGGGGAGAATGGCAGCGGACTCGCAACCACTCGGGACCTCCCCTACACTCTCACCCGCAGAATAGTGGGGTACAATAAGGCAAACAGTCAATGTCTCTGCAATGAGATGCTGGATCATCGTCTAATAAAAAAAAAAAAATTTGCAAGAAAAAGCCCAGGGAAACATAGACAAGAATATCCCATTAGCATCAGGGAAAAATAAAAAAGTCACGGGCTGATAAAATGAGGAGGGCCCTGACGGCCGAGTCTGCACGGATGGCACATCATCACAGCAACAAGGGGTGGCTACTTGGCCACAACGCTGGCTCCACAGGAGAGGGAAGGCAGGGCACCCCGTGGCATAGGTCGGGGAAAAGAGGGCTCAAGTCAGAACCAAAGTGCCCCACCAGGTAACCCCCCACACAGCCGCCCCCAAAGCAGAAACACACACAATTAGGAGCACCTCCAGGTCTGCAGAAGCCAGATCTTATCCGTGGGGCAGTGATTCTAACCAGGCGCTGGCATCCTTGGGGCTGGAAAAGATCCACACAGTCTCCCCGTCCACCACTCACAGCTTGGCCGGGAACAGGATGCTGTAGCGTATGTTCTTGACCCGAAGTGCGGCCTTGACCGCGTAAAACGACCTACGCTGCCGCGGTGTCTCCAGGGTGTAGTCGGGGAACAGCATCAGTTTAGAGTTGCAATAGGGAATGTCCCACGCCACTTTGGCTGCACGGAGGAGTTCATCCCGGTCGCGGAAATTCAGCAACCAGAGGATCAGCGTGCGCGGGAGTGCACCCTATATATATATATAGAGAGAGAGAGAGAGAGAGAGATGTGTATTATCCATTGTTACCGATAATTTGTAAGTTTCATTCAAAATTATATTGTCTGTGTCCACCTATTAATAAAACTATTTATAGTGTATATTTGACTTATTGAATAAATGTTAATTTGTTATCAAAAGCCCAGTCGGTATTCACATTGAGCTGTTGTGCTATTTTAGAGGATACTGTACTGGCGAAAGGTTAACTCAAATGAATTAATTGTTCAGGCATTCCATGACAGAAAGCATAACAGTAACCTATATCTATCAGGTATCAGAACATCTGTTTAGTTTGGGTAATGTAAGTGAAAAGTAAGTACAAGTATAACAGCCCTTGAATATTCATATTTATTGTACCTGTATATCTAAAGCCAAAAGCTTTTTCAGATTTTGATACAATAATGAAAGATTAGACCACCGGTCTTTTTTTTTTGCTGTCCATGTCCCCATTGTGAGGTTAAAACTATTAATTTGTTCTGTGGATTACTGTTACCATGGGAGAAAGTGAGAAAATATGCTATAATTTGAGTATAATTTGAGTTCCCCCTGAACAGGAATAGAGGATATCATCCAATGGGGACACGTGTTCCAGTGACATCTGTTAAAAGGATTTGCCCTCTATTTGGAGGGGTTTGCTTTCCCTTGCTGTTGTTTGTGAAGGTACTCATTTATCTAATTATGATATATCTAGTAGTAGCCATATTCAAATGGGCTTATTCTACAAAATTAAAGATATTTCGTAGCTTGTCCAAGCCACTTCTGTTCCAATGAGTGTCAGGAAAATGCCTCAGCACTTTTATCCAAACAAGTAGCACAGACACCTTTAGCTAATCATCATGGAAAGGCAGATGTTACTGTCTAAGGACAGGATGAGAGGTGTGCACTCTGTTCTAGTTATACAATCTCAACCTTGGTATCAGGAAGGCTTCATAAATATTAATCTTTCTATTTACATGGCCAAAGATTAAAATTTTTGTCAAATTGAGTAAAAATGTTAAAACAGCATGTTATGTGTAAGACAAACAATGTCAAAGGCTGCCACCCCATTCAGCAATGTTTTTTTTTTCAATTTTGAGTTGTCCTCTCTGTCCAAAATGTACAACTCACTGTCCTTAAATGAATGTTCTTTTCCGTAAGGTGTAAGGAAATTGCTATGTCCTGACTTTGTAAAATCCTATTTTGGGCTATTTGCTTGTTAAGAGTTTCCTTCCATAACTTCTTCCCTCCTGGCCACTGCACATAAATGGCCGGGTGGGCCTTTCATCATTCTGAATGGACGTACAGGAATGTCCCTCAGAATGGGTGCCTGCTCACAGACGCGTAATCCTGTGATGGCTGTAATCACAGGACACAGCCAAGACAGGATTGGTATATGGGCCCTGTGACTGGCCCTCCCAATAATGTCGTGTCCAATCACAGCCTTCACAGTGTAAGCAGAGACACGTGTCTGTGAGAATTTTTTTCCACTGAGCTCAGTGTGGGGGGGGGGGGGGGGGGTGGGGGAATCTGCAACATCTGTGAAAGCTGTATGTGTAAGAAATTATTTTACACACAGAACTGTCCCAGATCCCCACACACAGTACACCAATCACCACTATCCGTGTCCCTATAAACAGCTGTACCAGTGCACAAAGCACCTGTCAGTGTCCCATTATATCTGTACCAGTGCAAAAAACATCTGTCAGTGTCCCCATGAACATTTGTACCAGTGCGTAAAAACTCCTGCCAATGTCCCATCACATCTGTACCAGTGCACAAAACATACTGTATGTTGCAGTGCCCCATCACATCTGTACCAGTGCACAAAACATCTGTCAGTGTCCCATCACATCTATACCAGTGCACAAAACATCTGTCACAGTAGCCCATCACATCTGTACAAATGCACAAAACATCTGTCACAGTGCCCCATCACATCTGTACCAGTGCACAATATATCTGTCACAGTGCCCCATCACATCTGTAGCAGTGCACAAAACACATGTCAGTGTCCCATCACATCTGTACCCGTGCACAAAACATCTGTCAGTGTCCCATCACATCTATACCAGTGCACAAAACATCTGTCAGTGTCCCATCACATCTGTACCAATGCACAAAACATCTGTCACAGTGCCCCATCACATCTGTACCAGTGCACAATACATCTATCACAGTGCCCCATCACATCTGTACCAGTGCACAAAACACATGTCGGTGTCCCATCACATCTGTACCAGTGCACAAAACATCTGTCAGTGTCCCCATGAACATCTTTACCAAAAAACATCTGTGCAAAAACATTTGCAATAGTGCAATACTCTTCCATTGTGACATCAACATCTCTCAGTGTTTGTCGATGAACGATCAACATCTATCAATGTACAATCAATATGTCAGTGTACAAGTGCACAAAAACATCTGTCAGTGTACCAGTGTCCCACCGATAATTAAATAAAACATTTAAAGTGCCCCTGTCCCCCTGTGCAAAGGCACACGCACACATTGGTCCTGTATGCATGCATAAACAGTGATCGCACCACACATGTGAGGTATTGCCACGACCATCAGAGCAAGAGAAATAATTCTAGCACTAGTCCTCCTGTGTAACTCTAAATCCCCTTTCACGCTGGGGAGTTTTCATACGTTTTTCAGGTGCTTTAGCATTAAAAAAGCGTCTGTAAAGCACCTGAAAGAAGCCTCACCTGCAATCCCAATGTGAAAGCCTGAGTGCTTTCACACTGAGACCCCTTTCACACTATGGCTTTTTTCAGGTGCTTTAGCATTAAAATAAGCACCTGTAAAGCACTTGAAAGAAGCCCTTCTGTGATGATCCGTGCAGGTGATGCTAATAATATGCAATTACCTCACCGCTGTAAGGTAAACAGCGGAATTAATACAGGGCAACCAGGTAACCAGGGATAATCACGGGGATGGCTGTGCAGCAGGTTCTTAGAGACTCCTCCAACTTCCTCATGTGTGGTAGATGGTACACTCAAAAGGATAAATCAGAGAGGACTGCCATAGTGTAGTATTTAAAAACTTATAGTGTTTATTAAAAATATAAATACTACTCACAAACGAAGTTTAGGAAAAAACACAATGATACAGCAGCAGACCGGATATGGACGTCACTTCCGGGTTCCTACGCGTTACGTCGTCACAACTTCGACTGGGATACTTTCAGAGGGTACAGGAAGTGACTTATGAGTGTACTGGGCGGATCGACGCCGCCCTCTATCAGCAAACTGACGCTGCATGTGACCACTAACTCTGGCGGGGGCGGGCCAATCGGGACGGCCGGGTGTGTCCCCGACTGAGTGCACCTCCCACCCTGAACACATACAACATACAGCAGCTATTAGGGGAAAGGGGGAGGACAAAAACGAACAGAAACAGATCGTAATAATAAGACCGGTATCAAAATACTAATTACGCCCGCTGCGAGTATGCAGACATATGGGCAGACGAAAAACACACAACAAAAACCCATACGGCGAGGAAAAGAGACAGAGACGATCGAGACTATAGAGCTCTATCGGCGGCCATTTTCTCGAAGCTTTTCTCTGGCTATGTAGGCAGCCATTATTCTGGTGGTAAACCTAACAAAAAATCAGCCATTGTATGGTCAAGGCAGAAAATAAATGCAGAGAAAAGGGATGGATAGGTGGTGGACATAAAAATAGAGCAAATTAATTATTTAAAACGGTATAAAGGCTGAAATAACCATAGGGGAAGAAAAAAATTCTAGAATTAAATAATTATCAACCGCGTGTGCATATTAATGTATAAATGCATATATATGTATAGCCCAAACAGAGGATACATATATATGTATAGCAAATCTCCAAAGTCAAACTTTGACTAGGAAATAGAGTTGCGAGGCATATTCAAGTGACTAGGATATTGGAATATTAAATATTAAGGATTGTTTTGCGTGATGGGGGCCGCCGATAGAGCTCTATAGTCTCGATCGTCTCTGTCTCTTTTCCTCGCCGTACGGGTTTTTCTTGTGTGTTTTTCCTCTGCCCATATGTCTGCATACTCGCAGCGGGCGTAATTAGTATTTTGATACCGGTCTTATTATTACGATCTGTTTCTGTTCGTTTTTGTCCTCCCCCTTTCCCCTAATAGCTGCTGTATGTTGTATGTGTTCAGGGTGGGAGGTGCACTCAGTCGGGGACACACCCGGCCGTCCCGATTGGCCCGCCCCCGCCAGCGTTAGTGGTCACATGCAGCGTCAGTTTGCTGATAGAGGGCGGCGTCGATCCGCCCAGTACACTCATAAGTCACTTCCTGTACCCTCTGAAAGTATCCCAGTCGAAGTCGTGATGACGTAACGCAGGGGTCTCAAACTGGTGGCCCTCCAGCTGTTGCAGAACTACAAGTCCCATCAGGCCTCTGCCTGAGGGAATCATGCTTGTAACTGTCATCCTTGCAATGCCTTATGGGACTTGTAGTTTTGCAACAGCTGGAGGGCCACCAGTTTGAGACCCCTGACGTAACGCGTAGGAACCCGGAAGTGACGTCCATATCCGGTCTGCTGCTGTATCATTGTGTTTTTTCCTAAACTTCGTTTGTGAGTAGTATTTATATTTTTAATAAACACTATACGTTTTTAAATACTACACTATGGCAGTCCTCTCTAATTTATCCTTTTGAGTGTACCATCTACCACACATGAGGAAGTTGGAGGAGTCTCTAAGAACCTGCTGCACAGCCATCCCCGTGATTATCCCTGGTTACCTGGTTGCCCTGTATTAATTCTGCTGTTTACCCTACAGCGGTGAGGTAATTGCATATTATTAGCATCACCTGCACGGATCATCACAGAAGGATTGTTGGCTCAGCACGTTGCACTTTTATTTAGTGTGTTTATCAAGTTACACTATCTGATCATGTATGGGGCACTTTAATGTGCTTCACTGCGATCACGTGGATTTAGTTCTGTTTTATCGCTGTATATTATCATCCGTCACTCCTTGTTATAATTTTTGGTATATAATTAATCACCTTTTCATGTTTATACATTTTGGTGTTTGCAGTAAAATATATGCATCAGTCACTTTGTGAGCTATTTTAATTTGCTGTATAAATATTATACACTGAGTCACCTTTAGATATATTAATGCACGTTTGCACTCTCAAAAATAATTGCTTGCCATTCTATATTTGCACTTTATTTTTTACCTTATTTTTAGGTGCTTTGTGGGCGCTTTTAACCCTTTATTTGGCCACTAGCGGGGGTTAAAAGCGACCTACTAGTGCTCGATAAACGCTGGTAAAGCACCGCTAGTTTAAGTGGCGTTTTACAATCTCATTCGAGCGCTTTACAGGTGCTTTTTTAATGCTAAAGCGCCTGAAAAACGCCCCAGTGTGAAAGGGGTCTAAACTTAACCAAAAAAGGCTTATAAAGTGTTGCCTATGGAGATTTTTAAGCACTGACGTTTGGCGCCATTTCACAAGCATACACAATTTTAAAGTGTGATGTGTTTGGTATATATTTACATGGTGCAACACCATATTTTATCTTTTACCAAAATATTGGGTATTATAGTGTCTGTGTGCACTAAAATTCATTAAAATGTATTTATGCATTAGTGTGTAATATTGTGTTAGAAAAATTGCCTAAACGTCTAACAGAGAGCCTGCTCACAGTGTGTACCCAGTTGGGGTGACAGGCCAAGCCTGAGGAAATGTAGTAATGTTTCTACAGTGAGTTTGCTTTTTGGTACCCACTTTGTATGTTTCTTATGCTGTAAGACCTGGTTTCTATTTTAAATGTACGTTATGGAATGCAATAAAAATCTATGGTTTAAAAAATAAATTAATAAAATAAAACCCCTACATTGCTACACGCAAGACCTTTGTAAAAAAAAATAGCATTCTTAATACCTCTTTATAGCTGTCTTCAGGCTGGTCACATAACTTGCGGCCACTTTACAGCTCCAATAAATTGCTTCTGCGGGAGTTTATGTGATCTCCCCGGCTGACGTCAGAGGGAGATTACGGCCCCTCCCGCATAAGCAATGTATCGGAGCTGTAAAGCAGCCACGAGTTATGTGACCAGCCTGAAGACAGCTCTAATGAGGTATTTAGAGTGCTTGTTTTTACAAAGGACTTGCATAGTGTGGTATGCCAGCCTCTAATAGAGAGGCTGGCAGGGAATAAACTGTTAGCCCTTGTACACACGGTCGGAGATTCCGACAACCAAATCCGTCTGAGTAATTCCAATGGATTAATTCCGGAAGAGGTACGGAAGTGATGTTGCATACACATGGTCGGACTAAGTTGTCGGAAAATCCGATTGTACATAACGTGATGACGTTATTTTGTTACGACGGGACTACGTTCAAGCTAGTAGCCAATAGCTTTGGTCTACGAATTAGATCTGAGCATGTCTGGCACTTTGTCCGTCGGAGTAGGCTACATATGATCGGAGTATGTCCGATAGGAGCATTTTGTCTGAAAATTTTACCGGCAAGTTGGAAAAATTGGTCCGTCGGATCTTCCGACGCAAACAGTCTGATGCAGACCACACACAGTTGGAATATCCGACAAAACGGTCCGATAGGAAACATTCCGATGGAATCTCCGACCGTGTGTAGAAGGGTTTAGACTGAACTAACACTTTAAATATTACCAAAAGAAAGCTCTATTTGTGTGACAACAATGATAAAAATGTAATTTGGGTACAGTGTTGCATGACTGAGTAATTCTCATTCAAAGTGTGAGAGCACTGAAAGCTGAAAACTGGTCTTGGTAGGAAGGGGGTGAAAGTGCTCAGTATTGAGGAGGTTAATATACAGGTCTGTGTATTCCTCACTATACTGAACTAGATGTACTTGGGTCTTTTGAATAGATAAGCTTCTTCTTCAGTGTATTGTCCAGCTTGAGACCCACAGGAATGCAATATTCCTCAAAGGTTCTGAGTTTTCCCACACTCCAGCTACATATATTACATCAGAGTGATGTCTGTGTACTCTGTGTTTTGACTCTGTGTCTGTTGTTACAATCTTAACCCTTTGCAGAGTTCTAACAAATACCAGTTCATGTTCCAGTGGGTGGTGGAATTAAAAAACAGTGATTTGCATGGGTGGGTTTCCTGTAAATCTCACTGTTTAAGTCTTTCTCCTTTTTTGACATGTGCCTCTTCCCAAATAAACATTATGTTTATGTCCAGTGAGTTAATTTATTCACGTATAGTAGCTATATTTCTAAAGTTCTAATCTTTACTTCCGTATCATCCACATACTTAAATCAATGGCTTGGTGTTATTTCCCTATAAGAGTTCAAGGATCTCCTCTCCACCTCCTCTATGTATAGGTTAGCTACAATGGGAAATACAGATGATATACAGATAATTCCATAGCACAGCAATATTGCTGTCTGTAGATATTATCTTTGTACTTGAAATAGGTTGCTTAGATCCAGCAATAAACATATTTTGTCTGGCTTGGGTTCTGTTCTACGGTCATTTCTGATGTTTTATTACAATACGTCTCAATAGTCTCTGCAGGTGGTATTTAAGTAAATAGCAAAATTACACCATAAGACTCCATTGTCTCCTCTGGCTCTAACTCTAATGCACATCCCTTGTTGACAATTTTTTTTGTAGTTCTTAATATAGTGTACAATGTTGCCAACTAAGGGTAACAGCATAGTAGCCAGATACTTAAGCCAGCTATAGACAAAATTAAATGTGGCTGTTTCAGCAGGGACTGGTACACTTCAACTTCAGTACAACAAGCCTGTCATATTTTCCTATGATCACTGCCGCTGGCTATAGCCGGCAGAAGTGATCATTGTATTCTGACAGTGGAGAAGACTCCCACTGTCAGAATGCAATAGCGTGGCAGAAGGGATTTTCCCATAAACCCTGAATCCAGCAATTTTCTTTCCCTCTTAACAATCTTATATGTGACAGAGTTGATGTTGCTAACAATTGGTCTTTGTGGGGCAATCTTTTGCTCCTGAGAGATTTAACTATTTTTTGGCAATATTCTCATTACCCACTTATAAGACATTGAAATCAAGGTCTTGATAATGAGATGAAAGGCAGCAATATTTACCTTTGAGTGTAGCCCTACGGTACTTGTGCAGTGCCAATTACCAAATTACCAAATTTCTACCCAGACAGATTCCCAGCTGTGAATCGTTGTAATCCTCACCAGATCTCAAACCTGGGGATTGCTTATCTCTAATATATAGAAAAACAATAGAGAAAATAAGTGAAGGAAATGGCCAATGCTTTAGCAAGCTTAGCATTCTGTAGATGACCTGTATATATATGAGGGGCACAAATCTCACCAGAAAGTGTAATGTGTTTGTAGGAATCCAGCACCTAAATGAAGAAATAATGAGTATGAAATAGGGACCCATGTTGTTTCTTTATTGTTAATGGCCTGTATCACATGCTCCCCCCCTCTGTGATCTTAAATCTAACCTATTTTAAAGAATGTAGAGAATCATTAATTGTTATGTATTTTTCTGATTGAGACACTAAACATAAAAATTAACTCTGCATATGTAGGAACGGATTCAAAGGATGCAATCTCTGTGTTTAAAATATCCATTCTAACAAAATGTATTATTACATTCTATTTAATAAAAAACAATAAGAAAGGGGGTGGTGTGAGATGTTATTAAAAACTAGCAAATAGAATAATATCACATTTCAGATGTCATCAGCTATGCTTAATAGTTGCAAAACTTAAACCTTGAGCAGTGTGTGGGGTGGAGATAAAATATTTTATTAAAGCGTAGTCTGTGTTATGTAAAGGGCACTGAAACATTGCAAGAAAGTCTTCGTCATTTCCAGCCTTCAGTTTATTTAACAGCATTCCTCTCCATGTTTTGTTCAGATGACTGCTAGCAGCTTCTGATACATTGGCACAGAGAGACAGCGGGGTTGATTTACTAAAACTGGTGCACACAGAATCTGATGCAGCTCTGCATGGTAGCCAATCAACTTCTAACTTCAGCTTGTTCAGTTAAGCTTTGACAAAAAAAACGTGGAAGCTGATTGGTTTCTATGCAGAGTTGCACCAGATTTTGCACTCTCCAATTTTAGTAAATCACTCCCAATGCCCTTTTAAGCTCTCTCCTAGCTTTCTCAGAATGATAGGTTCTTTGAGGGAAGATGGACCATCTGCTTGTACAGTTGGTAATTGCACAGAAACATAGTCTGATGAGGAAGTAAATAAAAGTATGAGAAACAGAAGTATCAAAATGCAAGGAGCGAATTTACATACCCATCTTGCATTGCCATACACTCAATCACCAAAACCTCCTAATGCCCTAAAGGGGTGTCATCCATCTTAAGCAATATCTCCTGCCTTATTCTGTAATTATCTTATCCTAATAACATGTCCATTAACAATGTCCTCATTATCAGAAATGTATATACAACAGTCAGCATGAATAACCTTACACATCCCAACTTGATCTGCAGTGAGATATTTTAGTGTTAATTTATGTTCTAATACTTCTTTTCTAATCTGAATTATGTCTTCATTTAATAAACCTGCAGTACATCAATGGTAGTAAGGTTAATATCCTCATCTTATGCCGCGTACACACAACCAGACTTTTCATTAGAATAAACTCTGACGGCCTTTTCAATGGAGTTTCCGGCATAGTTCCAAACAAACAGACTTGCCTACACACGATCACACCAAAGTCCATTAATTTCAAATGCAATAACGTACGACGGGACTGGAAAAGGAAGTTCTATAGCCAGTAGCCAATAGCTGCCCTTGCATTGTATTTGTTCCATCGGACTAGCATACAGACGAATGGTTTGCCCGATAGGAATTGATTCCGTTGTAAAGATTTAAAACATGTTTTATATCTAGATCCGTCAGACTTTTTGAAAATAAAAAGTCCGCTGAAGCCCACACACAATTGGAATATCCGATGACATGATTCTGTCTGACCTTTTCTGCCGGAAAGTCCGGTCATGTGTATGCAGCATAAGATTCTAGCATTTTTTTTATCCTTTTCATTGCTTCAATTCCCCGTCCTTTCCAGGGAGGCAACCATGACCACATCATGTAGCCCTCAGTTAAATAGCTCTTTTGAACACTGTGGGGTATTCTGAATTTTGACCTGGTCACACTGGGGTTGATTTACTAAAGCACCTAGTCGGAAAATGGGCTCACTACCATGTACTAGTGACTACTTTTAGTTGGAGAAAAGATTTACTAAAGCACTCAACAAATAATAAATGTCACAAACCTTAGCAACCATCTAAAGGAGTTCCCCTCCTAAAACCAGGTGCACAGCAGAAAAAAATCTTGTTCAAAACATAATCTCAAGCAATTTATACTTCCTATACATATGTTGAACATTTTAAAGAATAACTGCTACAACATAATTCTAAATGTGTCTGTATAATGTGATCTATTTAAAAAAATCTAAACAGGCATTGTATTGTATTATTATTATATATATTTTTTAACATTCTATCATTATATATCAATACTTGGAACTATAGAACGTTTACTATGCACAGAAACACCAACATAGACATTCTAAGAACTTTTACATTTCCTTTGTAATTGTATTTAGCTGCATTTTTTGCTTCTTATGCAATATTTATCTTTTCTCATTCTTTGAATAATGGCAGTACCGTGTTTTAATTTTTTTTTTTTTTTTTTTTGGGAGCATATAGTATACCGTATATACTCGAGTATAAGCCGAGATTTTCAGCCTCTTTTTTGAGGCTGAAAGTGCCCCCTCGGCTTATACTCGAGTCACCGCTGTCTGACTGCTCGATCAGCGTATCGAGCAGACAGACGGCGGACATTAAAATTCAAAAGCCGCGCCTCCTTCTCCGCCTCCGCCTGTGATAGGCGGAACACTGAATTTCCCAGCAGTCAGTGTTCCGCCTATCACGGACATCCGCTCATTCTCATACTACGGACGAGTATGAGAGGATGTCCGTGATAGGCGGAACACAGGCTGCTGGGAAATTGAGTGTTCCGCCTATCACAGGCGGAGGCGGAATTTTGAATTGTAGAATGGCCGCCGAGAAGAGCGGCGATCCATCGGCACGGCACGGGACGGAGGAGGCACGGGACGGAGGAGGCACGGCACGGGACGGAGGAGGCACGGCACGGGACGGAGGAGGCACGGCACGGGACGGAGGAGGCTCGGGACGACGGCGGCTCGGGACGGAGGCTTGGGACACAGGTAGGCTGGACACACACACAAGGCTGCACGGACACACACACACACACACACACACACACACACACACACACACACACACACACACAGGGATGGATGGATGGATGGATGGATACACACACACACACACACACACACACACACACAGGGATGGATGGATGGATGGATACACACACACACACACACACACACACACACACACACACAGGGATGGATGGATGGATGAATACACACACACACACACACACACACACACACACAGGGATGGATGGATGGATGGATACACACACAGGGATGGATGGACGGACACACACACAGGGATGGATGGATGGATGGACACACACACAGGGATGGATGGACGGACACACACACAGGGATGGACGGACACACAGGGATGGACAGCCATGTCTCACCCTCGGCTTATACACGAGTCAATAAGTTTTCCAGTTTTTTGGGGGTAAATTGGGGGCCTCGGCTTATATTCGGGTCGGCCTATACTCGAGTATATACGGTACTTATTTATTTACTGCCATGTGCATTGAGCATGCCTTTTGACTTTTAGACTTTAGAGATATATTACTTAAATGTTAGAAAAATAGCACTTGGTGCTCAGCATCTAACAAAAAACTAAATCAAAACTCCCACAGCTGTCTTCACGAACTGCACATAATACCAGTGCTGAAGCAAAATTAAAACGAATACAAATGTTGTGCCGTATTATTAAATTTGATGTTTATTGGTTATATGTATTCCAATAAAATTACTATAATATTCCAAAAAATGCCATCATAAATACACATAAAAAAATGTTTTAAATCAGAGAGTGATACTGCTAATCCAGTGACACACCAATAAAGAAGAAATATCAATAAACATAAATTCTGGTGTAAGTTCATCACCTATATTCATATAGGCAAGGGTTTTCACAGGCTGGGATTGCATTGGCAACTATCATCTTGGATAAAGTATTCATATTGGATTAGGTATTGCACATTTCCGCTCAGCACTTCAGCGAATGCACAAAGCGGAAATACACAACAGACTTCTGCAAAACACTAAACAGACTACAGGTCACCTGATTCTCCATCAAACTTTTTTAATCTCTCATTCAGGCTTCCTCTCAATTTCACCACTCTGTATCATGCACTCTACTTTTCCTTCTCACAGTTGCATCCTCCCTCTTTTAATTCTCACTCCTTCACCCATCTTCTCCACCCCACAGCTTATATATATCATCCTCACTCCTGTCTTAACCTTATTACTGCACGTATCAGCTCCTGCTAATTCTGAACCCATATACCAATAAAACCTGCAGGACACTGGGGCGTGTCCCCACACACAAGTCACACTCCTATTTCACCTCTCACCCTTCTGCTTCTTTTATCTTCTGGAGATATTTCCCAAAATCCTGGACCACCATCATTTACCTTCGGCCAACATACCCAGCACCCCCCATCCTCTGATAGCAGCCACAATCCACACAATCCCATTTCTATTTCTCTTCAGCCTAGAACCAGCCTCCGCTTCTCCTGTGCACTTTGGAATGCCTGCTCTGTTTGTTACAAACTCACCACTGTCCATGACCTATTTATCACAAACTCCCTGAATCTACGTGCAATTACTGAGACCTGGATTCAAGAATCTGACCTTCCTTCTGCTTCTCTCTAATATGGTGGCCTCCTGTGGAATCACTCTCCCAGACCTAGTGGAAGCAAAGAAGGTGGTGTTGGCATCCTCCTATCCCCTCAAAGCACTTTTCAGGTTCTTCATCCACCCCCCTCTCTGTCCCTCTCCTTATTTGAAGCTCACTGTGTTCATCTATTTTCTACAGTTAAATTGAGAATTGCTGTGATCTATCGGCCCCCTGGACTGGTATCAAACTTCCTTGATGACTTCTCTGCCTGGCTACCCTACTTTCTCTCTTCTGAAATTCCAACAATCTTTCTTGCTGACATCAACATACCTGTTAATCTTAACACTCCCGCTGCTTCTAAGCTGCTGAACCTAACCTCCTCTTTTGACCTAATTCAATGGACAATCGCTTCTACTCACTCTGTTGGTAACTGCCTTAACCTCATATTCTCTTACCTATGCACTCAGCACTTCCTCTCCAATAATCCTTTTCCTCTCTCTGTTCACAACCCTATTAGTTTCACTCTCTCCTTGTCTGCCTCCTCCTTGCCTTCCGAGTCCCGACTACCAAACTATTACCTGTAGAAACCTCCGCCATCTTAACCCTTCACTTCTTTTTTATGCTACAGATTGTCTCTATGACAAAATTTCATCCTTGTCCTGTCCCAACTTAGCCACTTCTGTCTACAGCAGTTCACTGTCATCCACCCTGGATGCCTTCACCCCCCTCACTATGCACAGATTCAGACCCAACCGCTACAACCCAGCATACAGACAATACCAGAAGCCTCAAAAACATATCCGCACTCTTGAGCGTCTGTGGCATAAAACGATGTCGCAGCAAGATTTCAGCCAATATAAATCTACCCTCCAAAAATACCATTCCTGCCTGTACACTGCCAAACAGACCTACTTCACTCTCATTAACACTCTCTCACTCAGTCCCCGTCAACTCTTTTCTACCTTTACCACTCTACTTCATCCTCCATTACCCCCACTCAGTAACTTACTCACTGCCCAGGAAATTGCTCATCACTTAAGATAAAAATAAGATTGAGACAATTCATATAGAGATCTCCTGTCAGGGAAATGACCATGTTGTGGGCAACTCCGCCAGTAACCGTCATGGTTGTGCCAGACGGGTTTCCGTGCACTTGCACGCACACAGATGCGCAACAGCAAGGACACGGCAGCCTGCAGGCACCGATGTGCATAAACACCAGTGCGCACACATGCGCACACAAGTGCGCACACACCATGACAAATGTAGGCTCACCCCCCTGGCCTATTTAAACCGATCAGTGACACTTGCAGTTTGCTGGATTATCAACAGCTTCCTGTGTTCCTGTGCTTGTTACTCTGAAGATCTCCAACTTGATCCCTGCTTGGCTTGACCTGTGATCCTGTTATCTCCTCGCTCTGACCCCGGCTTGTTGACTACTCTTTGATCCTCTGCCCTCGGTGTACGACCTGGCTTGTTCCTGTATTCTTCTCGGACTGTCTCCTGGTATCTGACCCCTGGCCTGGCTACTTCTAACTTCAGACTTCTCTCCGCACAGCTGCCCAGATTGCTACTCAGCACGTTCCAGCCATCTACAGCCTATCAGCCAGCCTGAAGCATCCCTGGCAACCCGTGCACCGCATTCCTTGTATCACTTCCAGGGGAGCGCTGCACTCAGCTGCAAGGGACATCCTCTCAGCAACCCGGCCTCACATCAGAGACTTGACATCTCCGCTCTACAGATATCTCCCTCACTTTACACTCCTTTTCCTTCTGCACAATCAATACTTCCCTCTTTTAACCCAGCTACTATAGAGGAAGTCACTAAACTTTATTCTAATGCCCACCTAACCTCCTGCCCCCTGGACCCTGTTCGTTCTCAAATACTACGGTCACAAGCTGACTCAATCCTAAACTCCTTAGCTCATATCTTCAACCTCTCACACTCTACTGGCATCTCCTCCAACCCTATAAAACATGCGCTAGTCACTCCCATACCAAAAAAGGCCTCAGACCCCACCAATCTTAACCTAAGACCCATTTCTTTACTCCCTTTTGCCTCCAAACTCCTTGAATGTTTAGTCTACAACTGACTGAGCGACCACCTCATTGACTCCTGATTGACAATAACCTTCAGTTTGGATTTCGCCCATAGCACTCCACAGAAACTGCCCTCCTAAAACTCACAAACGACTTACTAACAGTCCAAACCAAGGGTCATTATTCCGTACTCTTACACTTGGACCTTTCCGCTGCCTTTGATACAGTTGACCACCCCCTCCTCCTCAAAAAACTCAATTTGCTTGGTCTCCATGGCTGCACTCTCCGTTGGTTCGAATCTTACCTATCTCATCGCACCTTCAGTGTCACTTACAGCTCCACTTCCTCTTCTCCAACTCCTCTTACCATTGGGGTCCTCCAAGGTTCTGTCCTTGCACCTCTACTATTCTTTATCTACACATCCTCCCTGGGTCAGCTGATAGCCTCCCATGGCTTTTACTACCATGTATATGCTGATGACACCCAAATCTATCTCTCTGCCCCTCAGCTCACCCCATAAATCTCCTCACGCATCACTGATTTACTAACAGACATATCAGCCTGGATGTCAAACCACTTCCTCAAACTGAATCTATCTAAAACTGAGCTCTTAATATTACCTCCCCCACGTGCCCCTTCCCCTGACTTCTCTGTCAAGATCAATGGCACATCTATCAGTCCGTCCCCACATGCCAGAGTGCTAGGGATAACCTTTGACTCTGAATTGTCCTTTCAGGCCCACATACAATCCCTGTCCAAATCATGACACCTTAGCCTCCACAACATTTCCAGAATACGCCCCTTTTTAACTAATGACACACCAAGCTTCTAATTCACTCCCTGGTTATCTCTCACCTCGACTACTGCAACTACTTCCTCATTGGATTACCTTTACATAGACTATCCCCCCTTCAATCCTTAATGAATGTCGCTGCAAGACTCATCCACCTTACCAACCATTCAGTGTCCTCCACCCCTCTCTGCCAATCCCTCCACTGGCTTCCCCTCACCCAACGAATAAAATTCAAAGTACGAATTTAAAAAGCCATCCATAATTCTGCCCCCAGCTTACCTAGTCCCAAAATACCAACCAAGCCTCTCTCTTTAGTCATCACAAGACATCCTGCACTCTAGCTCCCTTGTTACCTCCTCCTATGCTTGCCTCCAGGATTTCTCCAGAGCCTCTCCCATCCTTTGGTACTTCTTACCCCAATCTGTCCGACTGTCCCCTAATCTATCCATCTTTAGGCGATCCCTGAAAAGCCTTCCCATCAAAGAAGCTTATCCTGCTTCTGACTAACACTGTTTTACTTCCTCCATCAGCTCATCCCCCCACAGCTATTGCCCTTTATATGAATTGGCCCTTCCTTTTTAGATTGTAAGCTCTAACGAGCAGGGTCCTCTGATTTCTCTTGTACCAAATTGTAATGTAACAGTAATATCTGCCCTCATGTTGTAAAGTGCTGCGCAAACTGTTGACGTTATATATAAAACCTGTATAATAATAATGTATAATAATATATCCAAATAAAATAAGTAGTTAGGGTTCAACCATCACCGCAAATCTTGCATATGTTTTCATTCATTAATGACAATAAGCAACCTTGTGAATTCCACACCAACATCAAATTGCAGCCTCCTTCCAAGCGCTAAGACCCAAAATATAGATGGTGTTATAGAAGCATGTTGTTTTGCTGTTCCTTTTGTCTATTCTTCACACTTATCTATGGGCTCAGTACAGGCGGAACCATACCTCCAGTCAGGGGCATTGCTAGGTCTACAAAAGATCTAGGGCTAGAGCCCATAGCAATGAAGTAAAGAGAGTCATGCGCTTGGGCAGGCATACACATGTATATAATATAAATATATGTGTGTATAAAGAACATTATATATTATTACATACGGGTCCCCAAAGCCCCCCTCATTACATTGGGGTTACAAGAGAGCTTGTCACGTCACCTGCCACCAGATGCGGATTGTGTATACAGAGAGGCTGGGTATATACAGAGAGGCTGGGTATACAGAGAGGATGGGTATACAGAGAGGCTAGTGTATATACAGAGAGGATGGGTATATACAGAGAGGCTGGGTATATAGAGAAGCTGGGTATACAGAGAAGCTGGATATACAGAAATGCTGGGTATATACAGAGAGTCTGGGTATACAGAGAAGCTGGTATATACAGAGGCTGGGCATATACAGAGAGGCTGGGTATACAGAAGATAAGCTGGATATATACAGAGAGGCTGGTATATACAGAAATGCTGGGTATATACAGAGAGTCTGGGTATACAGAGAAGCTGGTATATACAGAGGCTGGGCATATACAGAGAGGCTGGGTATACAGAAGATAAGCTGGGTATATACAGAGAGGCTGGTGTATACAGAGGGGCTGGGTATACAGAAGATAAGCTGGATATTTACAGAGATGCTGGTATATACAGAGAGGCTGGTACAGTATCTCACAAAAGTGAGTACACCCCTCACATTTTTGTAAATGTTTTATTATAGCTTTTTATGTGACAACACTGAAGAAATTACACTTTGTTAAAATGTAAAGTAGTGGGTGAACAGCTTGTATAACAGCGTAAATTTGCTGCCCCCTCAAAATAACTCAACACACAGCCATTAATGTCTAAACCACTGGAAACAAAAGTGAGTACACCCCCTAAGTAAAAATTTCCAAATTGGGCCCAAAGTGTTAATATTTTGTGTGGTCAACATTATTTTCCTTAACCCTGCCTTAACCCTCTTGGCCATGTAGTTCACCAGAGATTCTCTGGTTGCCACTGGAGTCCTCTTCCACTCTTCCATGGTGACATAACAGAGCTGGTGGATATTAGAGACCTTGCGCTCCTCCACCTTCCATTTGAAGATGCCCCACAGATTCTGAATAGGGTTTAGGTCTGGAGACATGCTTGGCCAGTCCATCACCTTTACCCTCAGCTTCTTTAGCACAGCAATGGTTGTCTTGCAGGTGTGTTTGGAGTCGTTATCATGTTGGAGTACGGCCCTGTGGTCCAGTGTCCGAAAGGAGAGGGATCATGTTCTTCTTCAGTATGTCACAGTACATGTTGGCATTCATGGTTCCCTAAATGAATGGTAGCTCCCCAGTGCAGCCAGCACTCATGCAGCCCCAGACCATGACACTCCCACCACCATGCTTGACTGTAGGCAAGACATACTTGTCTTTGTACTCCTCACCTGTTTGCCGTCATACACACTTGACACCATCTGAACCAAATACGTTTATCTTGGTCTCATAAGACCACAAGACATGATTCCAGTAATCCATGTCCTTAATTTGCTTGTCTTCAGAAAACTGCTTGCAGGCTTTCTTGTACATCATCTTTAGAAGAAGCTTCCTTCTGGGACGACAGTCATGCAGACTAATTTGATGCAGTGTGTGGTGTATGGTCTGAGCAATGAAAGGCTTACCCCCCACCCCTTCAACCTCTGCAGCAATGCTGGAAGCACTCATATGTCTACTTTCCAAAGACAACCTCTGGATATGACGCTGAGCACGTGCACTCAACTTCTTTGGTTGACCATGTTGAGGTCTGTTCTGAGTGGAACCTGTCCTGTTAAACTGCTGTATGGTCTTGGCCACCGTGCTAAAGCTCGGTTTCAGGGTCTTGGCGATCTTATTATAGCCTAGGCCATCTTTATGTAGAGCAACAATTCTTTTTTTATATCCTTAGAGAGTTCTTTGCCATGAGGTGCCATTTTGAATTTCAAGTGACCAGTATGAGAGAGTGAGAGTGATAACACCAAATTTAACACACATACTCCCCAGTTACACCTGAGATCTTGTAAAATGAATGAGTCACATGACACTGGGGAGGGAAAATGGCTAATTGGGCCCAATTTGGACATTTTCACTTAGGGATGTACTTACTTTTGTTGCCAGCGGTTTAGACATTAACGGCTGTGCATTGAGTTATTTTGAGGGGGCAGAAAATTACACTGTTATACAAGCTGTACACTCACTAGTTTACATTGTAGCAAAGTGTAATTTCTTCAGTGTTGTCACATGAAAAGATATAATAGAATATTTACAAAAATGTGCGGGGTGTATTCAGTTTTGTGAGATACTGTATATACAGAGAGGCTGGGTATACAGAAGATGGGCTGGGTATAAAGAGAGCCTGGTATATACAGAGAGGCTGGATTTACAGAATATAGGCTGGGTATACAGAGGGGCTGGGTATATACAGAGAGACTGGGTATACAGAAGATAGGCTGGGTATATACAGAGAGACTGGGTATACAGAAGATAGGCTGGGTATATACAGAGAGGCTGGGTATATACAGAGGATAAACTGGTTATACAGAAGATAGGCTGGGTATCTACAGAGAGGCTGGGTATACTGAAGATAGGCTGGGTATACTGAGTTTCCCCCTCCCCCATGGTCTGCACTCACCTGCTAAGTAGAGATGTGTGACTCTATACTGTGGGTGGAGCGAGGACTGAGACTCACTCTCACACTGATCTCCTTGCTCTGGCTGTGTCACAAAAGCACGGAGTGCAGACTCAGTGAGAGTGCAGCAGCTGTGCGGGAAGTGCTGTGTCCGGCAGCCTGCGACTCTCTCACAGTAGCCTAGGGCCGACTCTGGACTCAGGGCTATGGGCCCCACATTCGGGGATCTAGCCTCAATAGCCACCCCTTAAATACACCACTGCCTCCAGTTCATACTGTATATTCTCTAGCACTCATCTTGCACTGGGAATTTTTGAGAGTCTCTTACCCTTCATTCCCTTACCTACTTATCTACTTTTTTATTTTCTACTTGTACCTAGACATGTGCACACTGAAATATTTTATTTCGGAATTTCGTTTTCGTACGAAAAATACATTTATTTAGTTACTCACGAAATTCTTTTTTATTTATTTTGTTTTTCGTTAAAAATTGGATTAGTCCGAAAATCCAAAATAATTAAGGTTGAATCTGTCATTGAAGGCTTATGGTGTCTGTTGAATGTTCAAAGAAGATTAAACGGAGCAGCTAAACTGTATGACTCCGTATAGTTTAGCTGCTCCGTCGAATCTTCTTAGAGCGTTCGACAGACACCATAAGCCAAAGATTCGACGTTTGTATGTTTTTCACTGCTTTGTCGAATCTTTGTCGTTCATGTTGAATGTATATAGTTCAAACAGAAAATGGACTGGTGATAGTGATCACTGATCAGACAGGTAACAAGATAGGATATATATATTCTATATAGAATCTCAATCTATAATATACGAAAAAACATAAGCCGCGCTTAAACAAAGAAAAATGTGATCAGTTACTTATACAGTAGTATTAAGATATACACTATATAGGGTACAGTGATATTAGGATATACACCATATAGGGTACAGCAACCCTTTAAAAATATGTGCGTAATATAGAACACATATATATTATTGTTCTAGATCCAAAACTTCGCTGCTGTGATTCGCTATATATAATAAGAATGCATAACATAACTTATAAATACGAAAAATATATAAAACATCAACACCCAGTGTATAAACAATAAGTCCGTGTATAGAACGCCAAAATGATTGACGTAAGGCTGTAAATATAAGACCTCTAAAAATAAAACATAATGTTCATGTAATCCAAACTGAGAAAAATCGTGTTCAATCCACCACCAGCATGTGTTGAGATTTGCTGCTTACCAGACGAATATGACCCCCCACTACAGAGGGTCACACAGAGCTCTATGAAATTGTGCACCACTTCCAGCCACGGGGGAGGGGATTCCACGATGTCCTCCTGACCTTGCTGCTTCAGAAGCTCTTGGGAAGAAAAGCTCGCTCCCGTATACTTGGCTCAAGGTCCAAAAGAAGGACTCAAAGGCAGGGGCATCAAAATCATAAAGGGAGATAAAACTCAAAATAGTATAAAACCCTTTTATTTTGGGATAAAAAATATAAAAATACACTTACAGATGTGTAAAAGAAAATACGCCTTAAGTCCGTGGCGCCGGCCGGACGCACACGGACAGACCCGTTCTCCTGGAACCCGTCACAAACACGAGGTGATAGCGTACCGCTCAGCCCTACGCGTTTCGCAACAAAATTGCGTCATCCAGCCCCCTACTAGCTCATTATGTAGTACTCACCTGAGACCGAAGCCCTTACTGCGGTGCCGTACACAGCACCAGCCGGAGACATCACTTTTGGGGGTTACTTATGGGTATTGCGGGTCCAGCACTGTGATTGGCCAGAGCTGCAATGACGTCTTTTCCGTGCATGTGCATGTTTACAACCACCTTAAATGAACAATGCAGTAAATGTCCATGTCACTTATCTTACCCCTCTTTAGCAAGTAAGCATGCCTTTCAGATGTTTATTTTGTAGACTTAGTCCCCTCACCAATAAAACTGAGAAGCTGTGTTTGCCTATGCTGACTTTTACCATAGTATAAAGGGGTGGTGTAATCATTATACATCATCTTATCAGCAAATATGACAATTTCTAGTGGCCTAAAATGTCTGAAATAAAAGCAGAAAAATCAGATAATCATAATGGTGGCACTTTTCATGCTTCCTGAGCTCTGTAGGATGACACCACATTTATAATAATGTTAGCCTTGAGATAACTCCTACAGTTTTGCTAAATTACCCTTGTATTGGTAGACAAAAGTGTGCTAAAAGACAGAAGCGTAGACAGACAAATCATTGCATTGCTGTTACATGAACAGGTGTCTATTGCATATAATAAAATGTGTTACTTGGATTTCTGTTTGATTTGTGTAAAAGCAAGAAACAGAGTCAGGAATTCCCGATTAGACTTAGTGCATTGAAGTATAAACAATAACATTTCAAATATATTGTAGCAAGATATTCTGAGAGTAACATGAATTTGTCGAGGCCAGATTATAGCAAAGCTTTGATAGCTGAAAACATCAAGTGCAGTGAATAAAATCACTGTAGCAAAAGTAGAGTTTTAACACCATCTGCAATGCATGGATTATACATAATCACAAGCTACCTGCTGTTATTTTATCATAGGCAAAGAATACAATCATTTTTATTTGGTGCAGAAATAGATATATAACTTAATTCCAAATACTTTATGTACAGTGAATTTCTTTTTGTAGTTTAAAACAATTTACTGTTGTCTCCAACATTTTCAGAATGAATATTATTTTTTCCTAACTTTTGATTGGCCATAGAATGGGAATGTTTTGCTTAAAATGACAGAATGCAATATATTAATCCATATACTTTTAAATCGTCTCACTACCAGGACTCATTATCATCATCTCCCCTTTCCAACAGGTTTCCCATACACAGCCACACCATGACAACTGATACACACATCTGCAATATTGCTTGCCTTTATTGGAGTGTGTATAATGCTGGAATTTGACAGCTAGTAAACGACAGTTAAAAATGTCAGTTTTGCCACTTTTACATGCCGTGTTTATGCAAGTTTAGTGGCATTTATTAGTGTTTATGCCCCTGTTAAACATTCAAACATTAAATTGGGCCTTGGGTGGTGGGGGTGGTGCCACAACACTGTAACCCCTTACAGATACTCTTGTTGGGCACAGGAATGGGCCCTGCTGTAAAATATTAGCTCACAAATAGGGATGAGCCGAACACCCCCCGGTTCGGTTCGCACCAGAACTTTCGAACGGACCCCACGTTCGTTACGAACGTTAGAACCCCATTGAAGTCTATGGGACTCGAACGTTCGAAATGGAAAGTGCTAATTTTAACGGCTAATATGCAAGATACTGTCCTAAAAAGGGTTTGGGGACCTGGCTCCTGCCCCAGGGGACATGGGTCAATGCCTAAAATGTTTTTAAAAATGGCAGTTTTGGCGGGAGCACTGATTTTAATGACGATTAAAGTGAAAAAAAAAAGTGAAATATTCCTTTAAATATGGTGCCTGGGGGGTGTCTGTAGTATGCCTGTGAAGTGCCACGTGTTTCCCGTGTTTAGAACAGTCCCTGCACAAAATGACATTAAACGGAAATAACACAATTTAAAACTGCTTGCGGTTTTAATGTTATATCTGGTTCCTGCAATATGGTTGAAAATCATTGAGAAAAATGGCATGGGTAGCCCTCCCTGCCCATTACCAGCCTATTTGGGTCTTGTACGCATATTAAGGGGAACCCCGTACCCATATTAAAAAAAGGAAATGTGTGTGACCCCCAGGCCCTATATACTCAGAACAGCAGTATACAGGCGGTGCAAACAAGACAGGGACTGTGTAGGTTTGTTGTGTTAAGTTGAATCTGTTTGTAATTTTCAACTGGTACATTTTTAAAGTGTAGCTCCAGTCAAAAAAACTATTTTTAAGCTTTTTGGAAAACATAGGGAAGGGTTATCACCCCTGTATAATTTGTTTTGTCGTCCATCTTTTTTCATCTCACTTGCTGTTGTCTCCTTCCGTTTGCAAGTAGGAGATGTTTGTAAATTGGATGTTTGAAAGTAGGGGCCTGCCCTATATGCTCTGCAGAAATGGTGGAACAAGGTGTTGGTTTTGCCACAACATTGTAAGCCCTCAAAGTGACTCTTGGTGGGCGCTGGAGTGCCCTGCTGTGAACGATTATATCAAGAATTGTAATTACATGCCATTGTTGAACAGTGGTAGAAAATTTTACCTTTGGTGGTTGTGGTGCTGGTGCCACAACACTATAAGTCCTCACCGTTACTCTGGGTGGGCACAGGAAGGGGCCCTCCTGTGAAATATTATATCAAGAATTGTAATTACATGTCCCTGTTAAACAGGGGCAGAAAAATTGGGCCTTAGGCACTGGTGCCATCACACTGCAACCTCTGCCATATACTCTAGTTTTATTGCAGGAATTAGCCCTGCTGCAAAGCATTGCATCAAAAATTGTACTTAAACGCCCCTGTTAAACAGGGGCAGAAAAATTGGGCCTTAGGCACTGGTGCTGGTGCCACCACACTCCAACCTCTGCCATATACTCTAGTTTTATTGCAGGAATTAGCCCTGCTGCAAAGCATTGCATCAAAAATTGTACTTAAACGCCCCTGTTAAACAGGGGCAGAAAAATTGGGCCTTAGGCACTGGTGCTGGTGCCACCACACTCCAACCTCTGCCATATACTCTAGTTTTATTGCAGGAATTAGCCCTGCTGCAAAGCATTGCATCAAAAATTGTAATTAAACGCCCCTGTTAAACAGGGGCAGAAAAATTGGGCCTTAGGCACTGGTGCTGGTGCCACCACACTCCAACCTCTGCCATATACTCTAGTTTTATTGCAGGAATTAGCCCTGCTGCAAAGCATTGCATCAAAAATTGTAATTAAACGCCCCTGTTAAACAGGGGCAGAAAAATTGGGCCTTAGGCACTGGTGCTGGTGCCACCACACTCCAACCTCTGCCATATACTCTAGTTTTATTGCAGGAATTAGCCCTGCTGCAAAGCATTGCATCAAAAATTGTAATTAAACGCCCCTGTTAAACAGGGGCAGAAAAATTGGGCCTTAGGCACTGGTGCTGGTGCCACCACACTCCAACCTCTGCCATATACTCTAGTTTTATTGCAGGAATTAGCCCTGCTGCAAAGCATTGCATCAAAAATTGTAATTAAACGCCCCTGTTAAACAGGGGCAGAAAAATTGGGCTGCTGGCATCACCCAGAACCAAAAATGTTCTTCCAACATATCAGCGGAGGAGGAAGAGGATAGACAATCAACATAACAGGACAGTCACTCAGCATCAGCATAGGCAGTCTTGAAGGGATGTGGTATTTCAAAAAAAAATTTATCGGTTACATCAGCTTCAGGTGCTTGGTAGCTGTGGGTGATCCAAGACTGATTCATCTTGATGAAGGTCAGTCGATCAACTGATTCGGTGGACAGGCGCACCCTGTGATTGGTAACAAAGCCACCAGCAGCACTGAAGGTGCGTTCCGAAAGAACGCTGGATGCAGGACAGGCCAGTAGCTCAATTGCATACTGTGCAAGCTCTGGCCAGTGATCCATCCTCAAGACCCAGTAAGCCAGAGGATTTTCAGTGGGAAAGGTGTCCAAGTCTGACCTTGCCCCTAGGTATTCCTGCACCATGTAAATTAGACGCTGGCGATGGGTGCTGGAACCAATCATACCTTGGGGCTGCGGACTAAAAAATTGTCTGAAAGCATCAGTCAGACGGCCACCTTCTCCACCGCTCCTTCTGACTGATGCCTCAGCAACACGTTGTCCAGGACCAGGAGTTTGTGACCTCCCAGTCTCTGGGAACGCGTTGCACAGAGCTTTCTGCAAGGCCTCCTGGAGATGTCTCATCCTCTGCTCCCTCTGCGATGGCAAGATAAGGTCGGCAACCTTACCCTTGTACCGTGGATCAAGGAGAGTGGCCAGCCAGTAATGGTCAATCTCCTTGATCCGAAGAATACGAGGATCCTTCCGCAGGCTTTGCAGGATCAGGGAGGCCATGCAGCGTAGGTTAGCTGAGGCATTCGGTCCGGAGTCCTCTGGGTCACTAAGGACAACATGATCCGCAGCTACCTCCTCCCAGCCACGTACAAGTCCACGTGTTTCTTGGGACTGTAAATCATCCCTATAAGACTGCTGCTGCTGATGCTGATGCTGAGTGCCAGCCTCCATCTCCATGCTGACACAATCATCCTCCTCCTCCTCTTCCTCCTCCTCACCCTCTTCCTGTGTGATGGGTGGCACAGCAGGAACACTGTCTGGATAAAGGGGTCCTTGAGAGGCAAGGAAGTCCTCCTCTTCCTGCCTCTGTTCTGCCTCAAGTGCCCTGTCCATTATTCCACACAGCGTATGCTCCAAGAGGTGGACAAGAGGTACAGTGTCACTGATGCATGCACTGTCACTGCTCACCATCCTTGTGGCCTCCTCAAACGGTGACAGGACAGTGCATGCATCCCTGATCATGCCCCACTGGCGTGGTGAGAAAAAAACAAGCTCCCCTGACCCTGTCCTGGTGCCGTAGTCGCACAGGTACTCATTGATGGCCCTCTGCTGCGTGTGCAGCCGCTGCAGCATGGCCAATGTTGAGTTCCATCTGGTGGGCATGTCACATGACGATACGCGTGGGAAGGAAGTGCTTGTGGATACAGGAAGCCACGTCTGAAAGACGAAAAGGAACATTTTAAACTGCTATCTGGCGTTTTTAAACTGATTTGTTTGTGAGTACCTTTCCATTTGTTTGAGTTTTGTAATAAAAGTGTATACATGCTTCACCATTTGGAGCCCTCCTGTTTCCTTCTCTGTGAGATCCTGCCTTAATGTGGGGAGAAGTCCTCCTAGCTTGGAACTAAGGGTACACCGCTGTCACCATCTGAGACCTTGGTCTCTTTATGCTGTTTGCCTTACAGCAGTAAGGTAAGGGGCCACCCTATATGTTAACTGCGGGACACTGAAGAGACACCAGAGTGTGCACAGTTTACGTTGTATTGCACCTGCTACTACGAGAAGCACTTTACGGATTTTTTTGCCACTTTTTTATTTTTGTTTGCAGTTTGAGAGACTTCTATATTTGTTTGCACTGAATGTTTCA